>NW_027185505.1:0-1200000 GCF_040183065.1 Periplaneta americana
CATTACTCAATCTTGGTAGCGCTCGACGCCAGACGAGCCTTTGACACAGTATGGCTGGACGCCTTGCGATATAAATTAACAAACATGCAATTTCCGCACGAAATAACACGCTGGATCTCCAGCTTCCTGAATAACCGATCTGGCCAGGTCCGTCTTGGCAGACAAGATCTGTCCCGCACCTTCCAAATCGAAGCAGGAGTTCCCCAGGGCAGCGTGATTTCCCCCCTGCTCTATAACATATATGTATCTGACATCCCTCAACCCAACAACAATCAAGTGGGCCTGGCACAGTTTGCTGACGATGTTGCTTTCTGGGCCACCCATCCCCGCTTACGATCCGCCAGGGTACTAATAGACAACGCCCTGAGACAGTACACTGAGTGGGCCAACACCTGGAGAATTACCATCAACACCGAAAAAACCCAAACCTGTGTCTTCCGCCCCTCTTTAAAATCACGAATCACAAACAGACAACACATTACAATCGGACAAGCATTAATACCACTCCAACACAAAGTAACATATCTAGGCATTCCACTCACATCAAAACTCTCTTGGACTACAATAGCGCAAACAATATGGGACAAATACAACAAAGCCACTAAAGCAGTAAGCTACCTAAGCGGCATTAGACGACAAGGCTGCCACGCCAACACATTACTACACCTATATAAAGCACTGGTTCGATCCCAGTGCACCTACTCCTCCTACTTTCTATTGCAATCTTCACCCTCAACACAAAAGAAATTTGAGTCCCGTGAAAGGAAATTATTGCGCCAGATATTTCGACTACCCAAACATACCAGAAACGACACAGTATACATCCACACCAAAACGAAACCACTCTCCACACACCTAATCCGAACAGTCACTAAATACACACACTTCGCACTACGTCGCTCATACACACAACATATGTTTAACAATCCTCCACACACCAACAAGAACACAACCATTGAAAAACTCCTACAAGCCTATCAAGATCACTTCAATCCACAAAATAACCATTAAACTCTCCCCCTCTCTCTCCCTCGTCTCCCGGAGTCGGCTCATTCGCGGTCTGTCTCCCATAAATACCCCAAAAGAATGCCATCGTTGAGGAATGCACATACATGTCATAGACCAGAACCCGACACATACAATTAATAATCCACTTTCATCTACAACGAGAGGAAATCGAAATCAAATACCCCACCCACAACATAACGTACCAGCGAACATCTCTCCGACTGCTGGATAGCTGAAGTCAAAATGCCAACGCACAAACACAAGGATAACAACAATATAAACAAATTGTGACTGCCCTCACCACTGCTTAGTGATGCATGATAGCTATCGTTGAATAACTAAACAATAAATAAATACATTCAAAATTCACGCAAGCCCAGTAAATAATTTACATCACAAACAGTTCATGGTCACTCCTCAAATAACAACAAATCAAAACTTAAAATCTGCTTCTTAAATCTTCTTTCTTACTTTCTACCCACCTGTCTTCTTTCCACGTCTCAATCTCAATCTCATAAAAGCCCTAAATATCCAACATTCTATTAACACTGCACTCACAAGCACTCACGGTCGAAGAGGGCATTGTAATGTAAGACCCTAAAACGACCGCTGGCCCTGCCAGCAATCAACTCTGACACCGGCGAGGCGTCGTTCTTGTAGTTAAACAGCTGCAAGTAGGAGTAGCATCATGTCGGGTCGTGGAAAGGGAGGCAAGGTGAAGGGAAAGTCAAAGTCTCGATCCAGCCGTGCTGGGTTGCAGTTCCCGGTAGGCCGTATCCACCGTCTTTTGCGTAAGGGCAATTACGCAGAGCGAGTTGGTGCCGGTGCGCCAGTCTACCTGGCCGCGGTGATGGAGTACCTGGCGGCCGAAGTTCTCGAGTTGGCTGGCAACGCAGCTCGTGACAACAAGAAGACTAGGATCATTCCTCGTCACTTACAGCTCGCCATTCGCAACGACGAGGAGCTGAACAAACTCCTGTCCGGCGTCACCATCGCCCAGGGTGGTGTGTTGCCCAACATCCAGGCGGTTCTCCTCCCGAAGAAAACCGAGAAGAAGGCTTAAGCCCCTTCTCCGTAAAACGGCCCTTTTAAGGGCCCCACTAACCTCACAAAAGTCAGAAATAGCCAGTATTGTTAATCCTCTCTCACGGCTTCGTAATGTAATTTCATTACGCGTGTCAACTTTCTCTCTCTCTCTATACCGGTGGGCTGATTTAATATCATCATTCTGTAATTTTGTGCTCTGAACGATGTCGTTGTCCCAGGTTCGCACTGAAGTACTTGAAACCGTTGTACATTTACTAGGCTATTGTGTGATAACACATTATACTGATGCATATAGAAAGGTTTCATTATTATTATATAATTTAACACAATACGAATTAAATTAGATGATGATGCCAAAGTACATAGTTGGCTTCGAAATTTATGTAATATATTTCTATCATATTAGAGTAATGGAGATTATCGTGAAAATAATCACAAGTCCCCTTCTTTGGTGCCCATCGTGGTTTTAGACATATACGTTTGAATATACTAGTTTACTTTACTACATACTACGAATGAAACTAATTTTGAATAAGAAATCGATAACTGGTGAACAACTTACGGCGTTATAATAGAGTTCCTAATGCGTTTGTTTGTTGGTGCACATATTGGCCGCACGCGCAGGAACCCCAATACTGAGATGATGACATGACCTTCTCGTAGGAATCGAAGGCTTTGACAATTTGCGTTCGAATTTCCCCTCTCTCTGTCGTTTCGTTCGAACCGAAATGACGCAAGCTATACGTGGAAGTTGTCTGACAGGACGAAGTCCTGTGTTCTGACATGCGATGTGTACCTCTTCTCCCCAGTGTTTACCACACTGGATTCCTATGACCTAAAAGTTGGCATTGCAAAAACGTGGTGATGTGATGTTCAGTATGTGTCAATCCCCTCGGTTCCTTGTTACGGTCTGGTGAGCATTGCCTACCTGCGTTGTCATATTACCCACCAATTCTTCGGACAGTGATTATTGACTTACAGAAGTTTACAGTAACAGGTAACATAATCCGAGGAGCAAGGCTTCACAGAGGAATCCGGTCTTTCCACTTGATATACCAAGCGTTGGGGTCAGACCCATTTGAAAAACGGAGAGGCATTTCTTACAACGTCTTTTGCTGATACTGAAGTGCCCCTACGAAATAAGTTCTGTTTTCCGCACTGGCCTGTTGAGCTAGTGGTCACACAGTAAAGGTGAATTAAATTAATCTCGACAACTACTGCCCTTTTTAGACGGATTTTATGGCCCTGAAAAGGGCCGTTTTGCCGACGGATTCGGCAGCAGACGTGTGTAGGCAGTCTAACCGCCGAACCCGTAGAGAGTCCTCCCCTGCCTCTTCAAGGCGTATACCACGTCCATGGCCGTGACTGTCTTCCGCTTCGCGTGCTCGGTGTATGTTACAGCGTCACGGATTACGTTCTCCAGAAAGACCTTGAGAACACCTCTCGTCTCCTCGTAGATGAGGCCGGAGATACGCTTTACGCCTCCACGTCGGGCGAGACGACGAATGGCCGGCTTCGTGATGCCCTGAATATTATCTCGGAGAACCTTCCTGTGGCGCTTCGCTCCACCTTTGCCAAGACCCTTGCCTCCCTTGCCGCGTCCAGTCATGTTGCTCGTGTGACGAAGGTTAAAAGTGATCTCGACGGCTCTCAAGCTCAAAGTTGTTTGCCCAAAGGGCAACCTGTTTTAGGGTCTTACATATGCCCTCTTCAGGTTACGATGTTTTTTCTGTAGCGACAGTTGAGGCGTGGTCCCGGCTAGGCTTCGCTCGTTGGACTCTCTACGGGTCAGCGTCTTCTCCGCTCACACCAGGCTGCTGCGTAGGCCTTGGATGCTGTTATCTTGCAGATTTATGTGGCTGGATGAAGCTGTTGTCTGTGTTGGTTGTGGTTTACTTTTGTCGCGCGGCCCTATGAAGGGCCGCTGTTGGTTGCTTGTCTGTGGTTGGTCGTGTCACGTTTCAGTGGTGCTAGTGATAGTTGTAGTTTGTTACCCACAAAGTGGTGAGCAACTTGTCTGCGTAAGAGCCGTCTTGCTGTCTGGTTAGCTGTTGCTAAAGTCGTTCGTCTTGTCTTGGGTTGGGCGTCTGTCGTGAGGAGTGAAATTGTGAACATCACAATTTCATCTCGCAGTCTGTTGATCTGTTGGTCGATGTAGCTTTCTATTTTCTGCATTGCAGAATTTAGAGCTGCTGCTACGATTTGTTCGGTGTTAGTCTGTGTAGGTTCCGTTGTTGGTTCTGTCGTTGTCGGGTTTACCGCACTGGCGTACGATATTCCAGGTCTTGGTTCGGGAAGTTGGATTGGACTGGATTGTGAGGGTTTAGGAATTGGTGGAGGGATCTGTTGGGGTGTTTGAACCGGGATGTGGGTTGGAGTTTGTTGGGTTGGGTTATGTCGGGGGTAGTTTGGACAGCGTGCTTGGCCCGTATAGTGGGTATCGCTCTTGGGTCATTTTTTGGTTTATATACTAAAACCCGCGGACCAATCACATTACGGAAGGGGCGTGGCTTCTCAACGGGCGAAGACATAAATACCCCTCTTGGGGGCAGCGGGGGCGACTGTATTGCGTCAACTTGGGTTGCGAGGACTAAGGAGTAAGCGATGGCACGTACGAAGCAAACTGCGCGTAAGTCCACGGGAGGCAAGGCTCCACGAAAGCAGCTGGCAACGAAGGCCGCTAGGAAGAGCGCACCGGCTACTGGAGGCGTGAAGAAACCCCATCGATACCGCCCTGGTACAGTTGCTCTTCGCGAGATCCGTCGTTACCAGAAGAGCACCGAGCTCCTCATCCGCAAGCTGCCTTTCCAGCGCTTGGTGCGTGAAATCGCTCAGGATTTCAAAACCGACCTCCGTTTCCAGAGCTCAGCCGTAATGGCCTTGCAGGAGGCAAGCGAGGCATACCTCGTCGGTCTCTTCGAGGATACCAACCTTTGCGCCATCCACGCCAAGCGCGTGACCATTATGCCCAAGGATATTCAGCTGGCTAGGCGCATCCGCGGCGAGAGGGCTTGAATTAACAAAGGTACTCCTGCCCGCAAAAAGGCCCTTTTCAGGGCCACTAGTTATTTCTCGGAAGAGCCGGTTGTACCGTACTCCAGGTCTCGTTCCTACTACCCTCAGTTCAAGGTCACCTCAATAATATAAATGGTTTCTCCCTTTCCATTCCTCACCGTATCAGCATTTTCCCACAGCCTGTTTGACAAATATCGCAATGTATCCTATAGGTTAATAAACAATTTTTTAATAGAACGATGGATAACAAAGTTTCTTAGGAAAATTAAAAAAAAATTTCACAGTTCTATAATATTGCACATTATATATATTTACCAAATTAAGGGTTAACGCCGCCGGGACGAGTGATCCTCCGTCCGACCGATCACAAGCGCCAAGGCTCAAAGTGGTCCAGAAAGCAAATCTAGCTGGACTAAAAATGTGACATATTTCCATGAAACTTCGCACTATAGTCACTACTGTATAAGAGGAGAAACTACCCCTTTATAGACGATGCGTTTTGACAAAAATTAGTGACTTGTCTCATATATAATATATTGTTTTAATGAAACTTTACACAGTACTTACATGTAGCTCGTTTATACTATATTGGATACAAAATGTGATTATGATTGTATAAGAGTAGCTACTTGTCTCCTATCTAACATTTTTTACTTTCACGAAACTATAACTGTGACTCATTATTTTCGATAGTACAGACGTGGTCTGCTTAGGAAAGGACAAGCGGAAGACTGTGACCTTTGTGACCTCGGGTGGGTATTACGATAACATTTATAACCGTCACCCTGATAAGCATCCGAGCAGCTTATTTCAAAAAGGAGTTTGAATACAAACAATTCCTTCAATCTACTACGATTATTACAATAACTGATTTCATTAATCTCCTCTCTTCTTTAGCAAAATATAAATTACCTTCAATTGGTCGATTCAGCAAACTTGTTCATAAAACTTATCGCTATTGCGTCACGTTTCGCAATTTTTCTAAAGTAAAAACAAAAACACGAACAAACGCCTACTCCTTTAACCTCATCGCTCTCTTATCTCTAGAATCCCGGGGGGTTGAGAACCTGAATTCTCTGTGGTGTGAAACAAAGCAACCCGCAGGAGCAATGACACGTTCAATTGTCCTAATAATAGAAAAAAAATTACACGTCATTTAGTGTATTCAGAACATTTTTACAGGACCGTGTAGGATATTCACTCTCCTGTCGAATAGTTTCGGCGGCTGGTAGGCGATACGCATTAATTAAAATAATACTTGCGTACCTTGTTCAGGACAGTGACTGTGCTACTTTCTTTCTTTCTTTCTTTCTTTCTTTCTTTCTTTCTTTCTTTCTTTCCTTTATTTGTAGCTTATTGATGACACCAGATGCCATAACGGAAATGCCGTGATGGTATGTTTGTTTAATATTCAAAATCAAGTGACAGACGCTATTTGACTTTGCGGTGGAGGGGATAGGGACCTGATCTCGGATGTTCCGAGAGATGCCGGCGCACAGTTGTCCAGAACGCAAAACTATGTAAGAAAATCAACTTCATCATAACCGAAGTTTAAGTAATATCTAGGCTTAAACAAAAGCTAGGCATTGTGCACAACAGCATACAAAACATCAATATCAGTAAGAGGTGGGACAAAACATGAGTTTTTTTTTTAAAGTCACGCTCTTCAGTTGATTTTTGTTCGTGGGGTCAGTGGCTGTTTTATACTGTTAAACCTTCCCTTATGGAGGTCATAGGACAAGATGTGTACTTTCATTTAATACGCGAAAAGCAATCTATAATACGTTAGCATTCATTTAATTGGCACGTTTACTGAGATTTGTGCAACTAGTTTTTTTTTTTTTTTTTTTTTTTTACGACATATTTAACAGGCTGTGCATTACAAGTAAACCTGAGTTAACTTTCAATTCTTCTACCCACACATTAATCAAATATTAAACTCTATACGGCTTAAAATTTAGCTGCTACATCCTGCAAACTTAGATGTTATATTCATCTCTTGGTGGCGCTTTACGAATTCGACAGCAGCCACTTTTCAGAGTCTGGATGAAGGAGCTTAATTTCTCCAAGAAAAATTCAACACTTCTTGAACATATAATGAACAACTAAATTATGGAGTATATCCATGAATCTAGCATTTTGTTACCAACTGCGAAAAATATGGCAGGCTAGTCATCTTTTAGGAGCATAATTTCTATTAAAACATTAAAAATTATCAGAAAAACTAATTTTTCCCTAATTCCCTAATTACACGAGCATAATTCGTTTTTGCATAGATGCGTATAAAATTTCATGGAAATATGTTACATAGGGGAGAAATTATTAACTCTGTATAAATGTAGCCTCTAAACACAAGAAGTAGATTCCCATATAAAAACCATTATCTGAATTTATGCTACCTGTAACTATACTGTGTGAAATATAATGTAAATATTTCAGTTAAGATAGAAATTATTAATTTAGTCTATAAAGCACTTCCGATACAACTCTTCACACAATAATAATAATAATAATAATAATAATAATAATAATAATAATAATAATAATAATAAATAATTCTGAGCTTCAGTGCAAGAACTCTTTAACCCTCACACAGCTTGTTCTGAGAAAAATCAGTATTAAAGAAATTTATACACATTAAACAAATTGTAATGCTATATGTTGTCATGTCTCTTCTATCCCTCACGTGGAAACTTAGGCTTACACAGCAGCAAGAATAAGATAACAACGTTATTATCATCTGTCCTTTTATGGCTATACAGTTTTTGCAGTGAACTACAGAATTATTAACTATTATTATTACAGACCTGTTATTTTTTTCACTTTTTTCACACACACACACACACACACACACACACACACACACACACACACACACACACATCTATTATACTAAACATAAACCCACAAGAGAAAACAATACTTGTATTAACTGTAAACATTTTTCTTCCTTTCTTTATTTTTAGCAGAATCCTCCATTTCACCCTTTATCTCACTAGATGCGCTTCCCGCAGACATTCTTCATTATATGTTTCACACACCACTTCGTAACACTTGCAGCGGTTGACTTTTGTTTTCTTGTCTTTTTCTCTAGGGTATATTGTACATAGTGCTCGGTATCGGTGCTCGTTCACGTGATATTTTACCTTTGTTTTTCTTGCTAACTCCTGCCAATTTTTCTGATATTTCCCGTAGTTGATTGGTCAAGTACTGCGGATTGATTCCCGGTTATAACAAACACACCTACACTACATTCCAATGATTTCTGACTCGTTACTGCACATTTTAGAAACACTGTACGAAAGCACACACAGTCTCTCGTAAATCAACAGGTTACAACAGAGACTTACACTTGCAAACGCGTGGGGATTTCAGAAAATTTCTTACTATTTCAGTACCTTTAACTGTACAACAGATTTTGTTTTCTCGAAAAAGAAAGGTCAACGTTACTATTGACAAAAGACAGAAACGTACGATTACAATACCTTTATTTTAAACAATCTTAGAGGTGGTCTGGGAATTCCTAAACTCACCACGCGACTACTTAACCCTAGACAGGTAATCATCACTGTACTCATGTTAAAGGTAAGCATTCGTAATTTTTACTACTCACATTTTAATTAACTGAAATCAACTCAATATCACACATTTAACAACTTTTACACATTTCGTAGCCATTAGTGTTCATTTAATTTTAAGTTTGTCATAAAGTCTTTACGTTCATGTTATTGTCCTATTTACAATTAGTGCAAACAACAGCGCGATGTTCTCTGCAGAACCCCTTTTTGCAAAGTCCACAAAATGTTGTCATCATTCTCCTCTTCTTTGCAGGACATTTATAGCAAACAGTACGTTCACCATCTGGCTGCATTACCTGGCATTGTTGTTGCACAGCAATGTTCAGATGTTCTTCAATTGTTGCCCGCAGAGATCGGTGTAAAGTAGGACGTGCAAAGCGGTGCTGCATCCACGGTTTTGTCAGCTCTTCACACAATTGGAAAATGAATTGTTTTCTTGATATTGTTTTCTGAGTTCTTCTAACTATAAATTATCCATGAATTTATACTTGCAATATTTAGCATGTTGTAAAATATTGCTAGTGGCCAGCGCCTCGTCTTTCTATTGCAGGAAAGATTGTGGCACATTTGACATAGTGTATCTACACCACCTTTAGTCCCATTGTAAATAATAATAATAATAATAATAATAATAATAATAATAATAATAATAATAATAATAATAATAATAATAATAAAGGCTTTACATATAACGTGTTGCTTACTGTTGTCATTGCAGTCCACGTCGGTGGGGGTGGGGGGGTTTCTTTCTCCTCCTCCTTCCTCTAGAAAGAGCAGTTACCAGGGTCTAAGGAAGTGAATGCCCTTTTCTTTCTGGGCTCATCCCTACATTTGTCTTAGCTCCTTAGGGAAAACCACGGAAAACCCTCAGGCTTGCGAATAGACTGAATGAATGAGAGGAGAAACTTTAAAGGTACGTGAAAACACGTCCATGCAAGGGAGTTGGGACTGTGAAAAATTGAATATGTGAAATCCAAGACTGTATTTGCCAGGCGAGCAAAGAAGAAGAAGAAGAAGAAAGGCTTACGTATGACGTGTGGCTTACTGTTGTCATTGCAGTCCGCGTCGGCCAGCGGTGGGAGGGGGGGGGTCAATATACCTGCACATATCAGTTCAAATTATAAAAACCTCTTAATGCTACTGCGGTACTATTCCATTGCCGAACACAATATGAAGAAATTAGCAGATCCCTGAACTGAACTCTTATTACTCTGAAATTACCGCGCAGTACAATTATAGCTATGACGCATTGCAAGCGTTAGTCACCATATCGATTTGCTAAGCAAATTTTATCCCTTTAGAGCATGTCCCCCCCCCCCTCCTCCTCCATATCAGCCAACAACATACTGGATGAAGAAGACTCCTGCAAAAGGGACGAATTAAGATTTAATTTTATTTTAATGATAGACTAACATTGCAAAGTTCCAAAATAATTTTTTGCATTCCTTCATTACACTAGTCGTACAAAATTGCGGTCGTATCTCGTACTATCTATACTAATAATAAATCTGTAGCCGAAATTTTTCTGGTAAGTTTCGATTTTCCAAAAGTAATTGGTCCTAACATATATAATTAACCACCCTGAAACCGAAAATCGCATTTTTGAAAATTTTGTTTGTATGTCTGTCTGTATGTTTGTTACCTTTTCACGCGATAATGGCTGAACCGATTTATATGAAAACTGGAATATAAATTAAGTTTGTTGTAACTTAGATTTTAGGCTATATGGCATTCGAAATACTTTATTTAAAAGGGGGGTTATAAGGGGGCCTTAATTAAATAAATCGAAATATCTCGCTTATTATTGATATTTGAGAAAAAATGTTACATAACAGATGTTCCTTTAAAAATGATTTCCGTTAAGTTTTATTTTTTTACAACATTTTGATAGGACTGATATTTAATGAGATAAATGAGTTTTAAAATTAAAATAACGCTATCTAAGACGGTGCAATGAATTAAGAACAAATGACTTCGTCTATAAGGGGCCTTGGACAACAACAATCGAAACAGGGGCCTTGGACATCAACAAACAATCGAAAGCTATTAAACATAGCCTACAGGGAATGTTTCTGTGTTTGTATGAAGTAATATCACAAGCTCGTAAATTAACTGATTTGTATAATTAGTTATTATTTCACCATTGGAAACTGTAGTTTCTCTAGATGGACATAATGCTATAATGTTATTACAGTAACGTCTGAGTAAATCGAGGACAGGTAAGATTAAAATAGCTTCTTATGCACAGAAAATTTGATAGGCTATTTTGTACATTCGTTTTCTGTATTTCTTAAAATAATATTTATGTACACGCATTTTAATCTCAGAGAATTAACGAACAACGAGAGTGTATTGATTTAGTATGCAGTAATAGTACTTTAGCTTGGCAATCCATTATTTTAATAATTCATATTTTAACTATGCTCAATTGAATCGTGTTAAAATACATAAAATATATATGCAATAAATGCAGTGCTAAAAAAAAATTGGGTAATATGCGAAGCAGATTATCTTGCGCTGTTGTAAAAGTTGTTCCATGGATCAGTCGTCCTATTTTAATTATGTAATTACTTTATATTTATTTCTAACAGGTGGAGCGGAGCGAACGGGTACGGCTAGCTAACAATAAGTGAGAACTTACAATACAACAACGACAACAACAACAACAGCTGATAATCTGAAAGGGAACATAGTAATTTGGGGTGAATTAAAATGCAGCTTCCATTCGTTTAAAATTTCTTTAAATTTTAACTAAATATTAATGTAGATATTACCTCTAAAGGTAAATGGGGGCATGTTTCACAACGCTAACAAATTACAAATTAACAATATACAATTAACAACGGAAATATTACATATGCTTGTTAACTGTGTTTCACAATGCAATCTTATTCACTTGTATGTTTTAACGAACTTTACAAAATCGGCGAAACAAACTTACAAATACGCATAATTGGTTGAACAAAATCGCCAACGACAGTTTACAAAAATCACTAAGGATCAGAGGTAAAGTAGCTGTAATTTTAGAACTATCGATGGACATGTTTATATTTTTTTATATATATTTTATTTAGATTTTGCTACATCGGCGACAACGGAGTTTCGCGGCATGCAATTGGTCGAGCATACCAATGCATTAATTAGCCTACGACTTAACTGACGAAAGTTAGCGCGAAATTCATTCAAATAATTGATAAATAATGGATTTGACCCACGTAGTTATATGCAGTTGATAGAGCAGCTAACATGTCCATCCATTAAAATCAACTTCGCTCTCTGCTGGTCCATCAGTATATTTTATTGTTTCATCCATAACCTCGCCAACATTAGGGAACCCAGCAGGAGGAGCATAAAAATCCTTTGCCCGAGTAAGCACATTCGGTGATCAATAACCCGCCTCGAGTTTTTTCAATCTTGTAACAACATCAACTACCATGTGTGAACTTTTGCACACTGTAATCTTATAAATTCCGTTCTTATCTGCTAACGCAGGGAACTGAGAGCTACTATGCAACCAATGCAGTTCTCGCTTTGTGGTTAGGGCACCACTTTTCCCTTTCAGATGTTGCATGTGATGTCCCATATCTTGTAGGAGAGATTACAGCGAAATGGGATTCGGAACGACTTCAGAATACTGCGTAAGTAATGCCGACATTGCATTATTAAGTGATTGGTTTTCGGTGCAAAGTTTTTCTTCTTTAAGTGCGAGTATTTATTAAATACGTTCCTCGTATATAAGAACTAACGCGGTATTCTGAAGTATAGCGCGGGATTCATTCGAAACCTTTCATTAATATTCGTACAATGATACGAACGTGGCCGGAAAATTCTACGTTAGGCCTAAATGCAAAATCTTCGTCTGAGTCGCTAGAACTACTCAATAACATCACAACTGCTTCAGTGTAATTCTTAATGGTACCCTGTTACTATAAAATTGATTTTATACATATGTGTTTATTTTTTTCATTCACAATTAGAAGCTATTTCAACAGGGCTACTGTAGAAAATGTGCTAACTTCACTAGTAAAGTTTAGTTTACACGTTTGTAAAATTACTCCTTCGTTGTGAAACAAACATATCACTTGTAAAGAGCGCAAAATTTCATTCGTAAAGATTTGATTTCCTTTGTACAGTCCACCTTTACAAACAAAGATTGTGAAACAGAAGTTTACAAACAGAGTTCACAATTTCCAAAGATTGTAAACTTTGTGAAACACCCCACTGGTGAATCAGCACGCCGAGCTCGATCGAAATACAACCAGTTACTATTATTTCCCTATCGTTTTTTGACATTTGATTCCGCGTCCTACCTCTTTCATTCGTTACTAACCAACAACGCCAATAGCAGAAGGTAACGCAAAAACAGTCACCGGTTCCCCGATGCATGGCTTTCTCTCTCAATGTCAACTGAGAGTTAAAAATATTCATTATAATATGCACTTTCCACTCACTCCTCAGAATGTCTTCTTTATTTTTATTTATTTATTTTTTAAGATATGTGAGCTACGTACTGTATGTCTGATGTTTTGCCATCGTACATTCAAATATTTATATTCACTGTACAGTACAGCGAACTGTTTATACTTACTGTACATGCTATAACTACTTCTCCCAACTCCGCTATTGCTATATTTCCTAAACTAAACGCTGATATTGAAATAACGCCTGGTCTGATAATGCAGTCTGTTTAAATTTCTACCGACCAAGTTCTGCCCTTCATCATGGGAAAACAACGAGCTTCTTTAAAGGATACAACTACTAGGACAGAGATATTTTCATTATGGAATTTGTACTACCCACTGAAATGTAGTAACTAATGGGATTTTAATTAGCCATATATGTACAGTATATTACATTCTTTACCTAAAATGTCTCTAACTTCTAGGGAGAGCGCGAGGTACGTTCACAATCCCCTGAATACATATTCCCTTCTTCGAGAAAACGCAGAGAAGTGAACCGTCTCATATGAATATGCTACCAGTCATAAGTTTCAATACGGAGCTGCAAGTACTTAAGAATTATCAATTACTCTACAATTATGCAGCGGCGTCATCATCCAAGCTATAGCTGGAATAGGGAAGGGAACATAATA
Source organism: Periplaneta americana (assembly GCF_040183065.1). Classification (NCBI taxonomy): domain Eukaryota; kingdom Metazoa; phylum Arthropoda; class Insecta; order Blattodea; family Blattidae; genus Periplaneta; species Periplaneta americana. Next base: position 13,741 of record NW_027185505.1, read on the forward strand.
TCCCATAAGTCTTATTAGAACACGCTGGAAATAGTGACGTAAAAAAAAAAATCGCCAACGGCACGTGGTGTTCCCAAGCGGTCACCCATCCAAGTACTGACCACGCCCAATGTTGCTTGACTTCGGTGATCGGACGAGAACCGGTATTTTCAACATGGTATGGCCGTTGCCGATGAAACTGCGTAATCTGTAGGCACTTGAGGACGATGGGATTGGGGTGCACTCGATAAAACCTGCACTCGCTCACACACACACGTAAACTGCCTGCTTAGACTCTGTACCTAAATTACCAAGCTCGTTGGATGTCATTGGGATAGATGATAAATCTATCTATCAACGGCAGTTTGGTTACGTTTCAACGTCACACACTGCTGGATTGACACGGGATTAATAAAACAGCTAGTCGGCATTCTAAGTTAAGCCACAGGTGGATTGTTGTTCAACAGCGGAGCCTCCTTTCAACCACATGGTTGTGGAACTGTAGTCGGATTTTCGACATCATTTTCATGCCATACTACGGAACTTCACACAAACTTCAATTCACTTCTTGCACCGGCGGCTACTACGAATGGACTGAAGCTCGCTACTGACTAGGGGGGGGGGGACATTTGTCTCTTGATGGATTACGTGACAGATATATAAAGTATCAGTCGTATGTTATGAACCCGAGTTTCAATAAAGATAGATTACCCGTATGTCCACAGATTCTCAGTAGTGGCCTGCGGAAGGATTATGCCCGCGGTCGACAAGTTACCTTCTAAGTTGTTTTCCCTCAACAATTAATGCTGCCAAGTGAGTAGGAATGACACCGCGCTCTCATATAAGTCGTACGAAACTATTAAGGAAACGAATTTGCCTCGTGGATCCAAGTCTCCCATGGACTGCCTATAATGTATTATCTATCCTAGAAGTGTTATCGGGGTGATTATTTAAATTTTCACTCGGTGGGAACCGCTGTTGTTCTTCATTCATCTACTCTGTTATGAATAACTTGTGGCCCTTAAAAGGGCCGGTTGCTGATTCCCTAGCAAGCACTCCCGCTTACTTGGAACTAGTGTATTTTGTGACGGCCTTGGTCCCTTCACTGACGGCGTGCTTGGCCAGCTCACCGGGTAGCAGGAGACGGACGGCTGTCTGGATCTCCCGACTGGTGATGGTCGACCGCTTGTTGTAATGCGCGAGCCGCGAAGCTTCCGCGGCGATGCGCTCGAAGATGTCGTTAACGAAGCTGTTCATGATGCTCATAGCCTTTGAACTGATTCCCGTGTCTGGGTGAACTTGTTTCAGAACCTTGTAGATGTAAATGGCGTAGCTCTCCTTCCTCTTGCGCTTCTTCTTCTTATCGCCCTTCGAAATATTCTTCTGGGCCTTGCCGGCCTTCTTGGCAGCCTTTCCGGAAGCTTTGGGGGGCATGGTGCTCGTCTGATGATGAGCCCGGAGGGAGAAAAATATTTAAGTCGCAGGGACAATGCCGTACTGCCTTCCCAGTGCGAGCCAATAGAAACAGCGCAAACGTTTGTGACTTTACGATTGGTCCGCTGTCGATTATTGACGTTGGCGTAAAAGTGAAGGTTACCGTGGGCCAAAATAACTATTAAACTCTCCCCCCCCTCTCTCCCTCTCTACAACACCCCTCGTCTCCCGGAATCGGCAAATTCGCGGCCTGTTTCCCATAAATACTCCACAAGAATGCCATCGTTGAGGAATGCACATATATGTCATGGACCAGAACCCGACACATACAATTAATAATCCACCTTCATCTACAACGAGAGGAAATGGAAATCAAACACCCCACCCACAACATAACGTACCAGCGAACATCACTCCGACTGCTGGATAGCTGAAGTCAAAATGCCAACGCCCAAACACAAGGATAACAACAATATAAACAAATTGTGACTGCCCTCACCACTGCTTAGTGATGCATGATAGCTACCGTTGAATAACTAAACAATAAATAAATACATTCAAAATTCACGCAAGCCCAGTAAATAATTTACATCACAAATAGTTCATGGTTACTCCTCAAATAACAACAAATCAGAACTTAAAATCTGCTTCTTAAACCTTCTTTCTCACTTTCTACCCACCTGTCTTCTTTCCACGTCTCAACCTCAATCTCATAAAAGCCCTAAATATCCAACATTCTAATAACACTGCACTCACAAGCACTCACGGTCGAAGAGGGCATTGTAATGTAAGACCCTAAAACGACCGCTGGCTCTGCCAGCAATCAACTCTGACACCGGCGAGGCGTCGTTCTTGTAGTTAAACAGCTGCAAGTAGGAGTAGCATCATGTCGGGTCGTGGAAAGGGAGGCAAGGTGAAGGGAAAGTCAAATTCTCGATCCAGCCGTGCTGGGTTGCAGTTCCCGGTAGGCCGTATCCACCGTCTTTTGCGTAAGGGCAATTACGCAGAGCGAGTTGGTGCCGGTGCGCCAGTCTACCTGGCCGCGGTGATGGAGTACCTGGCGGCCGAAGTTCTCGAGTTGGCTGGCAACGCAGCTCGTGACAACAAGAAGACTAGGATCATTCCTCGTCACTTACAGCTCGCCATTCGCAACGACGAGGAGCTGAACAAACTCCTGTCCGGCGTCACCATCGCCCAGGGTGGTGTGTTGCCCAACATCCAGGCGGTTCTCCTCCCGAAGAAAACCGAGAAGAAGGCTTAAGCCCCTTCTCCGTAAAACGGCCCTTTTAAGGGCCCCACTAACCTCACAAAAGTCAGAAATAGCCAGTATTGTTAATCCTCTCTCACGGCTTCGTAATGTAATTTCATTACGCGTGTCAACTTTCTCTCTCTCTCTATACCGGTGGGCTGATTTAATATCATCATTCTGTAATTTTGTGCTCTGAACGATGTCGTTGTCCCAGGTTCGCACTGAAGTACTTGAAACCGTTGTACATTTACTAGGCTATTGTGTGATAACACATTATACTGATGCATATAGAAAGGTTTCATTATTATTATATAATTTAACACAATACGAATTAAATTAGATGATGATGCCAAAGTACATAGTTGGCTTCGAAATTTATGTAATATATTTCTATCATATTAGAGTAATGGAGATTATCGTGAAAATAATCACAAGTCCCCTTCTTTGGTGCCCATCGTGGTTTTAGACATATACGTTTGAATATACTAGTTTACTTTACTACATACTACGAATGAAACTAATTTTGAATAAGAAATCGATAACTGGTGAACAACTTACGGCGTTATAATAGAGTTCCTAATGCGTTTGTTTGTTGGTGCACATATTGGCCGCACGCGCAGGAACCCCAATACTGAGATGATGACATGACCTTCTCGTAGGAATCGAAGGCTTTGACAATTTGCGTTCGAATTTCCCCTCTCTCTGTCGTTTCGTTCGAACCGAAATGACGCAAGCTATACGTGGAAGTTGTCTGACAGGACGAAGTCCTGTGTTCTGACATGCGATGTGTACCTCTTCTCCCCAGTGTTTACCACACTGGATTCCTATGACCTAAAAGTTGGCATTGCAAAAACGTGGTGATGTGATGTTCAGTATGTGTCAATCCCCTCGGTTCCTTGTTACGGTCTGGTGAGCATTGCCTACCTGCGTTGTCATATTACCCACCAATTCTTCGGACAGTGATTATTGACTTACAGAAGTTTACAGTAACAGGTAACATAATCCGAGGAGCAAGGCTTCACAGAGGAATCCGGTCTTTCCACTTGATATACCAAGCGTTGGGGTCAGACCCATTTGAAAAACGGAGAGGCATTTCTTACAACGTCTTTTGCTGATACTGAAGTGCCCCTACGAAATAAGTTCTGTTTTCCGCACTGGCCTGTTGAGCTAGTGGTCACACAGTAAAGGTGAATTAAATTAATCTCGACAACTACTGCCCTTTTTAGACGGATTTTATGGCCCTGAAAAGGGCCGTTTTGCCGACGGATTCGGCAGCAGACGTGTGTAGGCAGTCTAACCGCCGAACCCGTAGAGAGTCCTCCCCTGCCTCTTCAAGGCGTATACCACGTCCATGGCCGTGACTGTCTTCCGCTTCGCGTGCTCGGTGTATGTTACAGCGTCACGGATTACGTTCTCCAGAAAGACCTTGAGAACACCTCTCGTCTCCTCGTAGATGAGGCCGGAGATACGCTTTACGCCTCCACGTCGGGCGAGACGACGAATGGCCGGCTTCGTGATGCCCTGAATATTATCTCGGAGAACCTTCCTGTGGCGCTTCGCTCCACCTTTGCCAAGACCCTTGCCTCCCTTGCCGCGTCCAGTCATGTTGCTCGTGTGACGAAGGTTAAAAGTGATCTCGACGGCGGGTCATTTTTTGGTTTATATACTAAAACCCGCGGACCAATCACATTACGGAAGGGGCGTGGCTTCTCAACGGGCGAAGACATAAATACCCCTCTTGGGGGCAGCGGGGGCGACTGTATTGCGTCAACTTGGGTTGCGAGGACTAAGGAGTAAGCGATGGCACGTACGAAGCAAACTGCGCGTAAGTCCACGGGAGGCAAGGCTCCACGAAAGCAGCTGGCAACGAAGGCCGCTAGGAAGAGCGCACCGGCTACTGGAGGCGTGAAGAAACCCCATCGATACCGCCCTGGTACAGTTGCTCTTCGCGAGATCCGTCGTTACCAGAAGAGCACCGAGCTCCTCATCCGCAAGCTGCCTTTCCAGCGCTTGGTGCGTGAAATCGCTCAGGATTTCAAAACCGACCTCCGTTTCCAGAGCTCAGCCGTAATGGCCTTGCAGGAGGCAAGCGAGGCATACCTCGTCGGTCTCTTCGAGGATACCAACCTTTGCGCCATCCACGCCAAGCGCGTGACCATTATGCCCAAGGATATTCAGCTGGCTAGGCGCATCCGCGGCGAGAGGGCTTGAATTAACAAAGGTACTCCTGCCCGCAAAAAGGCCCTTTTCAGGGCCACTAGTTATTTCTCGGAAGAGCCGGTTGTACCGTACTCCAGGTCTCGTTCCTACTACCCTCAGTTCAAGGTCACCTCAATAATATAAATGGTTTCTCCCTTTCCATTCCTCACCGTATCAGCATTTTCCCACAGCCTGTTTGACAAATATCGCAATGTATCCTATAGGTTAATAAACAATTTTTTAATAGAACGATGGATAACAAAGTTTCTTAGGAAAATTAAAAAAAAATTTCACAGTTCTATAATATTGCACATTATATATATTTACCAAATTAAGGGTTAACGCCGCCGGGACGAGTGATCCTCCGTCCGACCGATCACAAGCGCCAAGGCTCAAAGTGGTCCAGAAAGCAAATCTAGCTGGACTAAAAATGTGACATATTTCCATGAAACTTCGCACTATAGTCACTACTGTATAAGAGGAGAAACTACCCCTTTATAGACGATGCGTTTTGACAAAAATTAGTGACTTGTCTCATATATAATATATTGTTTTAATGAAACTTTACACAGTACTTACATGTAGCTCGTTTATACTATATTGGATACAAAATGTGATTATGATTGTATAAGAGTAGCTACTTGTCTCCTATCTAACATTTTTTACTTTCACGAAACTATAACTGTGACTCATTATTTTCGATAGTACAGACGTGGTCTGCTTAGGAAAGGACAAGCGGAAGACTGTGACCTTTGTGACCTCGGGTGGGTATTACGATAACATTTATAACCGTCACCCTGATAAGCATCCGAGCAGCTTATTTCAAAAAGGAGTTTGAATACAAACAATTCCTTCAATCTACTACGATTATTACAATAACTGATTTCATTAATCTCCTCTCTTCTTTAGCAAAATATAAATTACCTTCAATTGGTCGATTCAGCAAACTTGTTCATAAAACTTATCGCTATTGCGTCACGTTTCGCAATTTTTCTAAAGTAAAAACAAAAACACGAACAAACGCCTACTCCTTTAACCTCATCGCTCTCTTATCTCTAGAATCCCGGGGGGTTGAGAACCTGAATTCTCTGTGGTGTGAAACAAAGCAACCCGCAGGAGCAATGACACGTTCAATTGTCCTAATAATAGAAAAAAAATTACACGTCATTTAGTGTATTCAGAACATTTTTACAGGACCGTGTAGGATATTCACTCTCCTGTCGAATAGTTTCGGCGGCTGGTAGGCGATACGCATTAATTAAAATAATACTTGCGTACCTTGTTCAGGACAGTGACTGTGCTACTTTCTTTCTTTCTTTCTTTCTTTCTTTCTTTCTTTCTTTCTTTCTTTCTTTCCTTTATTTGTAGCTTATTGATGACACCAGATGCCATAACGGAAATGCCGTGATGGTATGTTTGTTTAATATTCAAAATCAAGTGACAGACGCTATTTGACTTTGCGGTGGAGGGGATAGGGACCTGATCTCGGATGTTCCGAGAGATGCCGGCGCACAGTTGTCCAGAACGCAAAACTATGTAAGAAAATCAACTTCATCATAACCGAAGTTTAAGTAATATCTAGGCTTAAACAAAAGCTAGGCATTGTGCACAACAGCATACAAAACATCAATATCAGTAAGAGGTGGGACAAAACATGAGTTTTTTTTTTAAAGTCACGCTCTTCAGTTGATTTTTGTTCGTGGGGTCAGTGGCTGTTTTATACTGTTAAACCTTCCCTTATGGAGGTCATAGGACAAGATGTGTACTTTCATTTAATACGCGAAAAGCAATCTATAATACGTTAGCATTCATTTAATTGGCACGTTTACTGAGATTTGTGCAACTAGTTTTTTTTTTTTTTTTTTTTTTTACGACATATTTAACAGGCTGTGCATTACAAGTAAACCTGAGTTAACTTTCAATTCTTCTACCCACACATTAATCAAATATTAAACTCTATACGGCTTAAAATTTAGCTGCTACATCCTGCAAACTTAGATGTTATATTCATCTCTTGGTGGCGCTTTACGAATTCGACAGCAGCCACTTTTCAGAGTCTGGATGAAGGAGCTTAATTTCTCCAAGAAAAATTCAACACTTCTTGAACATATAATGAACAACTAAATTATGGAGTATATCCATGAATCTAGCATTTTGTTACCAACTGCGAAAAATATGGCAGGCTAGTCATCTTTTAGGAGCATAATTTCTATTAAAACATTAAAAATTATCAGAAAAACTAATTTTTCCCTAATTCCCTAATTACACGAGCATAATTCGTTTTTGCATAGATGCGTATAAAATTTCATGGAAATATGTTACATAGGGGAGAAATTATTAACTCTGTATAAATGTAGCCTCTAAACACAAGAAGTAGATTCCCATATAAAAACCATTATCTGAATTTATGCTACCTGTAACTATACTGTGTGAAATATAATGTAAATATTTCAGTTAAGATAGAAATTATTAATTTAGTCTATAAAGCACTTCCGATACAACTCTTCACACAATAATAATAATAATAATAATAATAATAATAATAATAATAATAATAATAATAATAATAATAATAATAATAATAATTCTGAGCTTCAGTGCAAGAACTCTTTAACCCTCACACAGCTTGTTCTGAGAAAAATCAGTATTAAAGAAATTTATACACATTAAACAAATTGTAATGCTATATGTTGTCATGTCTCTTCTATCCCTCACGTGGAAACTTAGGCTTACACAGCAGCAAGAATAAGATAACAACGTTATTATCATCTGTCCTTTTATGGCTATACAGTTTTTGCAGTGAACTACAGAATTATTAACTATTATTATTACAGACCTGTTATTTTTTTCACTTTTTTCACACACACACACACACACACACACACACACACACACACACACACATCTATTATACTAAACATAAACCCACAAGAGAAAACAATACTTGTATTAACTGTAAACATTTTTCTTCCTTTCTTTATTTTTAGCAGAATCCTCCATTTCACCCTTTATCTCACTAGATGCGCTTCCCGCAGACATTCTTCATTATATGTTTCACACACCACTTCGTAACACTTGCAGCGGTTGACTTTTGTTTTCTTGTCTTTTTCTCTAGGGTATATTGTACATAGTGCTCGGTATCGGTGCTCGTTCACGTGATATTTTACCTTTGTTTTTCTTGCTAACTCCTGCCAATTTTTCTGATATTTCCCGTAGTTGATTGGTCAAGTACTGCGGATTGATTCCCGGTTATAACAAACACACCTACACTACATTCCAATGATTTCTGACTCGTTACTGCACATTTTAGAAACACTGTACGAAAGCACACACAGTCTCTCGTAAATCAACAGGTTACAACAGAGACTTACACTTGCAAACGCGTGGGGATTTCAGAAAATTTCTTACTATTTCAGTACCTTTAACTGTACAACAGATTTTGTTTTCTCGAAAAAGAAAGGTCAACGTTACTATTGACAAAAGACAGAAACGTACGATTACAATACCTTTATTTTAAACAATCTTAGAGGTGGTCTGGGAATTCCTAAACTCACCACGCGACTACTTAACCCTAGACAGGTAATCATCACTGTACTCATGTTAAAGGTAAGCATTCGTAATTTTTACTACTCACATTTTAATTAACTGAAATCAACTCAATATCACACATTTAACAACTTTTACACATTTCGTAGCCATTAGTGTTCATTTAATTTTAAGTTTGTCATAAAGTCTTTACGTTCATGTTATTGTCCTATTTACAATTAGTGCAAACAACAGCGCGATGTTCTCTGCAGAACCCCTTTTTGCAAAGTCCACAAAATGTTGTCATCATTCTCCTCTTCTTTGCAGGACATTTATAGCAAACAGTACGTTCACCATCTGGCTGCATTACCTGGCATTGTTGTTGCACAGCAATGTTCAGATGTTCTTCAATTGTTGCCCGCAGAGATCGGTGTAAAGTAGGACGTGCAAAGCGGTGCTGCATCCACGGTTTTGTCAGCTCTTCACACAATTGGAAAATGAATTGTTTTCTTGATATTGTTTTCTGAGTTCTTCTAACTATAAATTATCCATGAATTTATACTTGCAATATTTAGCATGTTGTAAAATATTGCTAGTGGCCAGCGCCTCGTCTTTCTATTGCAGGAAAGATTGTGGCACATTTGACATAGTGTATCTACACCACCTTTAGTCCCATTGTATAATAATAATAATAATAATAATAATAATAATAATAATAATAATAATAATAATAATAATAATAATAAAGGCTTTACATATAACGTGTTGCTTACTGTTGTCATTGCAGTCCACGTCGGTGGGGGTGGGGGGGTTTCTTTCTCCTCCTCCTTCCTCTAGAAAGAGCAGTTACCAGGGTCTAAGGAAGTGAATGCCCTTTTCTTTCTGGGCTCATCCCTACATTTGTCTTAGCTCCTTAGGGAAAACCACGGAAAACCCTCAGGCTTGCGAATAGACTGAATGAATGAGAGGAGAAACTTTAAAGGTACGTGAAAACACGTCCATGCAAGGGAGTTGGGACTGTGAAAAATTGAATATGTGAAATCCAAGACTGTATTTGCCAGGCGAGCAAAGAAGAAGAAGAAGAAGAAAGGCTTACGTATGACGTGTGGCTTACTGTTGTCATTGCAGTCCGCGTCGGCCAGCGGTGGGAGGGGGGGGGTCAATATACCTGCACATATCAGTTCAAATTATAAAAACCTCTTAATGCTACTGCGGTACTATTCCATTGCCGAACACAATATGAAGAAATTAGCAGATCCCTGAACTGAACTCTTATTACTCTGAAATTACCGCGCAGTACAATTATAGCTATGACGCATTGCAAGCGTTAGTCACCATATCGATTTGCTAAGCAAATTTTATCCCTTTAGAGCATGTCCCCCCCCCCCTCCTCCTCCATATCAGCCAACAACATACTGGATGAAGAAGACTCCTGCAAAAGGGACGAATTAAGATTTAATTTTATTTTAATGATAGACTAACATTGCAAAGTTCCAAAATAATTTTTTGCATTCCTTCATTACACTAGTCGTACAAAATTGCGGTCGTATCTCGTACTATCTATACTAATAATAAATCTGTAGCCGAAATTTTTCTGGTAAGTTTCGATTTTCCAAAAGTAATTGGTCCTAACATATATAATTAACCACCCTGAAACCGAAAATCGCATTTTTGAAAATTTTGTTTGTATGTCTGTCTGTATGTTTGTTACCTTTTCACGCGATAATGGCTGAACCGATTTATATGAAAACTGGAATATAAATTAAGTTTGTTGTAACTTAGATTTTAGGCTATATGGCATTCGAAATACTTTATTTAAAAGGGGGGTTATAAGGGGGCCTTAATTAAATAAATCGAAATATCTCGCTTATTATTGATATTTGAGAAAAAATGTTACATAACAGATGTTCCTTTAAAAATGATTTCCGTTAAGTTTTATTTTTTTACAACATTTTGATAGGACTGATATTTAATGAGATAAATGAGTTTTAAAATTAAAATAACGCTATCTAAGACGGTGCAATGAATTAAGAACAAATGACTTCGTCTATAAGGGGCCTTGGACAACAACAATCGAAACAGGGGCCTTGGACATCAACAAACAATCGAAAGCTATTAAACATAGCCTACAGGGAATGTTTCTGTGTTTGTATGAAGTAATATCACAAGCTCGTAAATTAACTGATTTGTATAATTAGTTATTATTTCACCATTGGAAACTGTAGTTTCTCTAGATGGACATAATGCTATAATGTTATTACAGTAACGTCTGAGTAAATCGAGGACAGGTAAGATTAAAATAGCTTCTTATGCACAGAAAATTTGATAGGCTATTTTGTACATTCGTTTTCTGTATTTCTTAAAATAATATTTATGTACACGCATTTTAATCTCAGAGAATTAACGAACAACGAGAGTGTATTGATTTAGTATGCAGTAATAGTACTTTAGCTTGGCAATCCATTATTTTAATAATTCATATTTTAACTATGCTCAATTGAATCGTGTTAAAATACATAAAATATATATGCAATAAATGCAGTGCTAAAAAAAAATTGGGTAATATGCGAAGCAGATTATCTTGCGCTGTTGTAAAAGTTGTTCCATGGATCAGTCGTCCTATTTTAATTATGTAATTACTTTATATTTATTTCTAACAGGTGGAGCGGAGCGAACGGGTACGGCTAGCTAACAATAAGTGAGAACTTACAATACAACAACGACAACAACAACAACAGCTGATAATCTGAAAGGGAACATAGTAATTTGGGGTGAATTAAAATGCAGCTTCCATTCGTTTAAAATTTCTTTAAATTTTAACTAAATATTAATGTAGATATTACCTCTAAAGGTAAATGGGGGCATGTTTCACAACGCTAACAAATTACAAATTAACAATATACAATTAACAACGGAAATATTACATATGCTTGTTAACTGTGTTTCACAATGCAATCTTATTCACTTGTATGTTTTAACGAACTTTACAAAATCGGCGAAACAAACTTACAAATACGCATAATTGGTTGAACAAAATCGCCAACGACAGTTTACAAAAATCACTAAGGATCAGAGGTAAAGTAGCTGTAATTTTAGAACTATCGATGGACATGTTTATATTTTTTTATATATATTTTATTTAGATTTTGCTACATCGGCGACAACGGAGTTTCGCGGCATGCAATTGGTCGAGCATACCAATGCATTAATTAGCCTACGACTTAACTGACGAAAGTTAGCGCGAAATTCATTCAAATAATTGATAAATAATGGATTTGACCCACGTAGTTATATGCAGTTGATAGAGCAGCTAACATGTCCATCCATTAAAATCAACTTCGCTCTCTGCTGGTCCATCAGTATATTTTATTGTTTCATCCATAACCTCGCCAACATTAGGGAACCCAGCAGGAGGAGCATAAAAATCCTTTGCCCGAGTAAGCACATTCGGTGATCAATAACCCGCCTCGAGTTTTTTCAATCTTGTAACAACATCAACTACCATGTGTGAACTTTTGCACACTGTAATCTTATAAATTCCGTTCTTATCTGCTAACGCAGGGAACTGAGAGCTACTATGCAACCAATGCAGTTCTCGCTTTGTGGTTAGGGCACCACTTTTCCCTTTCAGATGTTGCATGTGATGTCCCATATCTTGTAGGAGAGATTACAGCGAAATGGGATTCGGAACGACTTCAGAATACTGCGTAAGTAATGCCGACATTGCATTATTAAGTGATTGGTTTTCGGTGCAAAGTTTTTCTTCTTTAAGTGCGAGTATTTATTAAATACGTTCCTCGTATATAAGAACTAACGCGGTATTCTGAAGTATAGCGCGGGATTCATTCGAAACCTTTCATTAATATTCGTACAATGATACGAACGTGGCCGGAAAATTCTACGTTAGGCCTAAATGCAAAATCTTCGTCTGAGTCGCTAGAACTACTCAATAACATCACAACTGCTTCAGTGTAATTCTTAATGGTACCCTGTTACTATAAAATTGATTTTATACATATGTGTTTATTTTTTTCATTCACAATTAGAAGCTATTTCAACAGGGCTACTGTAGAAAATGTGCTAACTTCACTAGTAAAGTTTAGTTTACACGTTTGTAAAATTACTCCTTCGTTGTGAAACAAACATATCACTTGTAAAGAGCGCAAAATTTCATTCGTAAAGATTTGATTTCCTTTGTACAGTCCACCTTTACAAACAAAGATTGTGAAACAGAAGTTTACAAACAGAGTTCACAATTTCCAAAGATTGTAAACTTTGTGAAACACCCCACTGGTGAATCAGCACGCCGAGCTCGATCGAAATACAACCAGTTACTATTATTTCCCTATCGTTTTTTGACATTTGATTCCGCGTCCTACCTCTTTCATTCGTTACTAACCAACAACGCCAATAGCAGAAGGTAACGCAAAAACAGTCACCGGTTCCCCGATGCATGGCTTTCTCTCTCAATGTCAACTGAGAGTTAAAAATATTCATTATAATATGCACTTTCCACTCACTCCTCAGAATGTCTTCTTTATTTTTATTTATTTATTTTTTAAGATATGTGAGCTACGTACTGTATGTCTGATGTTTTGCCATCGTACATTCAAATATTTATATTCACTGTACAGTACAGCGAACTGTTTATACTTACTGTACATGCTATAACTACTTCTCCCAACTCCGCTATTGCTATATTTCCTAAACTAAACGCTGATATTGAAATAACGCCTGGTCTGATAATGCAGTCTGTTTAAATTTCTACCGACCAAGTTCTGCCCTTCATCATGGGAAAACAACGAGCTTCTTTAAAGGATACAACTACTAGGACAGAGATATTTTCATTATGGAATTTGTACTACCCACTGAAATGTAGTAACTAATGGGATTTTAATTAGCCATATATGTACAGTATATTACATTCTTTACCTAAAATGTCTCTAACTTCTAGGGAGAGCGCGAGGTACGTTCACAATCCCCTGAATACATATTCCCTTCTTCGAGAAAACGCAGAGAAGTGAACCGTCTCATATGAATATGCTACCAGTCATAAGTTTCAATACGGAGCTGCAAGTACTTAAGAATTATCAATTACTCTACAATTATGCAGCGGCGTCATCATCCAAGCTATAGCTGGAATAGGGAAGGGAACATAATATCCCATAAGTCTTATTAGAACACGCTGGAAATAGTGACGTAAAAAAAAAAATCGCCAACGGCACGTGGTGTTCCCAAGCGGTCACCCATCCAAGTACTGACCACGCCCAATGTTGCTTGACTTCGGTGATCGGACGAGAACCGGTATTTTCAACATGGTATGGCCGTTGCCGATGAAACTGCGTAATCTGTAGGCACTTGAGGACGATGGGATTGGGGTGCACTCGATAAAACCTGCACTCGCTCACACACACACGTAAACTGCCTGCTTAGACTCTGTACCTAAATTACCAAGCTCGTTGGATGTCATTGGGATAGATGATAAATCTATCTATCAACGGCAGTTTGGTTACGTTTCAACGTCACACACTGCTGGATTGACACGGGATTAATAAAACAGCTAGTCGGCATTCTAAGTTAAGCCACAGGTGGATTGTTGTTCAACAGCGGAGCCTCCTTTCAACCACATGGTTGTGGAACTGTAGTCGGATTTTCGACATCATTTTCATGCCATACTACGGAACTTCACACAAACTTCAATTCACTTCTTGCACCGGCGGCTACTACGAATGGACTGAAGCTCGCTACTGACTAGGGGGGGGGGGACATTTGTCTCTTGATGGATTACGTGACAGATATATAAAGTATCAGTCGTATGTTATGAACCCGAGTTTCAATAAAGATAGATTACCCGTATGTCCACAGATTCTCAGTAGTGGCCTGCGGAAGGATTATGCCCGCGGTCGACAAGTTACCTTCTAAGTTGTTTTCCCTCAACAATTAATGCTGCCAAGTGAGTAGGAATGACACCGCGCTCTCATATAAGTCGTACGAAACTATTAAGGAAACGAATTTGCCTCGTGGATCCAAGTCTCCCATGGACTGCCTATAATGTATTATCTATCCTAGAAGTGTTATCGGGGTGATTATTTAAATTTTCACTCGGTGGGAACCGCTGTTGTTCTTCATTCATCTACTCTGTTATGAATAACTTGTGGCCCTTAAAAGGGCCGGTTGCTGATTCCCTAGCAAGCACTCCCGCTTACTTGGAACTAGTGTATTTTGTGACGGCCTTGGTCCCTTCACTGACGGCGTGCTTGGCCAGCTCACCGGGTAGCAGGAGACGGACGGCTGTCTGGATCTCCCGACTGGTGATGGTCGACCGCTTGTTGTAATGCGCGAGCCGCGAAGCTTCCGCGGCGATGCGCTCGAAGATGTCGTTAACGAAGCTGTTCATGATGCTCATAGCCTTTGAACTGATTCCCGTGTCTGGGTGAACTTGTTTCAGAACCTTGTAGATGTAAATGGCGTAGCTCTCCTTCCTCTTGCGCTTCTTCTTCTTATCGCCCTTCGAAATATTCTTCTGGGCCTTGCCGGCCTTCTTGGCAGCCTTTCCGGAAGCTTTGGGGGGCATGGTGCTCGTCTGATGATGAGCCCGACGACGACGACGACGACATTTGGACACAGAACATCTGTGCCGTGGACCTGCTTTAGGGATTTTGTATAACCCTTTTCAGGTCTTAGATTTTGTTGTGTTATAGATAGTTTTGCTTGAAGAAGAAAGCACGGGGGAGAGGTTGTTTGGTGTGTGGTTGTCTAGTGCTGCCTTGCTAAGTATTCTTGGTGGTCATTCATCAGACGGGAGACTGTGAGGTGGGGCTGACCGGGTGGTATTGTTTGGAAGAGTACAGAGGTGAAATTTTTATTAATAGCTTTATGTGTGTATTTTATGTTTTTGTGTTGTATATATAGGGTGATGGGTTTGATGTTAGAGATGGTGTATACTGTTCTATTTTGTGTGTTTCGTGGCAGTTGAAATGTTTTGCGTAGAAGTCTACGTTCCAGTGATTCTAATTGAGAAAGTTGAGAGTTAGATACTCTGGAGAACAGCTGGGACGCGTGTAAAAGTGACGGTCGGATAATTGATTTGTAAATTAGAGCTGTTGTATGTGGCCGGCACCCTGGCTTTGCTTGGTTGCCTGCGACGTTGTAGAGGAGTTTGATGGCGTTTGTGATGCGTGATTTGATGTTGATGACGTGACGGTGTAGTTTCAGTTTGTTTGATATGGTGATGCCGAGGTATGTGATGTGGTTGGTGTATGGGATTATGGAGTTTTTGCAGCGGATGGCATAACGATCTCTCATGAGTTTTTTGGGGTAGCGTCTCTTTTTTAGAATCATTGTTTGTGACTTTGCAGGATTGATTCTCATGCGCCACATGTCTAGCCAGACGTTTAGGTTCCGTAGTGTTTCGTTGACATGGCTGTTTGTGTATCTGATGTCGTGGGCTGTGGCTGTGATAATAATGTCGTCAGCAAATTGTCCGATATGTACGCCTTCGCGGGGTGGGATGGGGATGTCAGAAACATATATATTGAAAAGGATTGGGGAGAGTACTGTGCCCTGTGGGACTCCGCCTTCAATTTGGAATGGTTGGGATAGGGAGCTGTTAATTTTTATGTGGGCGGTTCTGTTACGAATAAAATCTGATAGCCAGCGGGTTAGGGGTGGGGGAAGGCCGATGTTGTGTAGCTTATATCGTAGTCCGTCATGCCAAATGGAGTCAAATGCTCTGGTTGTGTCGATTGTCACCACTGTTGATGTCATGTGTCTCTCAAAGCCGGATTCAATTGGTGTCAAGATTTTGAGGATTTGGTCTGGGATTTCTATGCCTTTTCTGAATCCGGCTTGTGTGTCTGGGATGATGTCATTGTCCTCAATGAAATGGTGTAGTCTATTGTTTATGATTCTTTCCATTAGTTTGCAGATGGTCTGGGTCAGGCTGATTGGTCGATAGTTGTTTGCGTCAGTGGCGTCTTTGTTAGGTTTTGGAAACATAAGTATATGTGCGAGCTTCCATCGGGCTGGTAGTGCGCCAATATACAGACTTGCTGTAAACAAGTTAGCGAGGTAGTTTAAGGCTGTGGGAGGATAATTTTTGAAGAGTATATTGTGAATGCTGTCGGGGCCGGCTGCGGTGTTTCGTGTTTTGTGAATGGCATGTTCTATTTCTTGTGTCGTTATGGGCGCTATGATGGGGTGATCCAATGGTTGTGGTTCGTAAGGTATGCGCAAGGGATTAAATATGTCTGGGTTGTTCTCGATTTGTGCGGTGATTGCATTGTAGTGTGGTTCATTGTAATCTGGATGGTGTGGGACGGTGTGTATTCGGGATAGGATGCGGTGGAAGTGTTCCAGTTTGTCTTCTGTGTTGAATATGACTTCATGTTGGTTTATGAGAGGATATTGTGGGAAGGTGTTGCCCTTTAACTTGTTTATCAGTTTCCAAAACCTACCAGGGTTGTCTTTGTGATTAGAGTTTAGCTGGTTGATAATGTTTCTCCATTTTGTCTGTTCGTAGTGTTGTATTGCATTCCGAACGTCCTGTTGGAGTTTTCGGTAGAGTCTTCTGTTATCATCACTGTGGTCTCTCATATACAGTCTGTGTGCTCGCCGCTTGGTCTTGATAATGTCGATGATATACGGGGGTAATCGTCTTCTTATTGTTCCGTCATTTCTCGTGCGCGGCACCGCTTTGTCTCTAGCGTCACACGTAACTTTTAGCAGTATTTCGTCCGCATTTTCAAGGTCTTCTAACGATTTGATTTCTGAGGGAGGGGGGAGGTTCAAGTCAAAGTATTCTGTAAATGTATCCCAATCCGATTGATGATATTTATAACTTTTTCTAGGGGTAATTGGGGCTGTTGGGCTCCAAATGGGGGTGGTGATTTTTAGTTCGATTGGGCAATGGTCGCTGTTCAGTGGGGGAAGAATTTCGGCCTGGAGCACTCTATTAAATATTGGTGGTGTTGTCAGTATTCTGTCTGGGGTTGTGGCGTGGATATCGTTGACTGTTTGTGGATATCTAGTTGGGGCTGTAGGTATTAGTTTGAAGTCGGTGCGGTGAAGAATAAGTTCTAGTTGTCGCCCTGCTGCGTTTGTCCTTCTGTCTCCAAGTGCAATGTTGGATGCATTCAGGTCGCTGAGTATTATGGATTTATGATTTGTGTTGAGATGGTTGATGAGTGGCGTGGGGAATGGCGCGTTTGGTGGGACGTAGAGTGTGGTGATGAATATGGGGTAATTGTGTATGGCGAGTTTGATAGTGACATGTTCAAAGTTGTTGAATTGTGGAGGGTTCGTGACGTCAGTTATAGGAAGTGTGTCGCGACAGAGTAAAGCAACTCCCCCTCCTCGGCGATTTCTGTCTTTACGGATAAAACGATATCCACGCATTGTAAATTTATCATTCACACCTAGATGGGTTTCATTTAGGCTAACTATGTCCGGGTCGCGTTCCAAAATTAAGTGCTCCAGTTCGGTGCGATTACCGTAAAGGTTACGTATGTTGCTGTGTATAATAGTCAGGTCATGTCTCTGTCGTGCGTGGTGGCCCATTACGTGGTGGTGGAGGAGCTCGGGCGTACATCGGTGTTTGCATGTGGGCCGAAAGAGTCAGGGGGTATGGCGTGGACGAACTTTTCTGCGGTCTGTATGTTAGGAAAAAGGAGAGTGGTAGTTCTTGTGGTGTATGCCCAGAAATATCTAGGTGTAGGGATCTGTAGATGATTTTGTGTGATTAGGTCTTTGATGAAAAAGGGGTTGTTGGTGTTTAATGAGTGATTATGGATTTTTACAGTGTATTTTTGTTCAGAAGAGGCAGGATCGGTGTGGGTGGATGTTTGAGGGATAGCTGGAGTCAGGACAGGTTTCCTTTTGGCATGGGTTACGGTTTTCCAATCGTTTTCGCTGGGGTTTGGCGGGGTTTCTGGTACTGGAGAAGGGGGCAGGTTGGGAGTGCGGGTTCTGTCCAACGCCGTAAGCCAAGGTGCCGTAAGGGTTGAATTTGGTAGAGCTTCAAATATAGCTTTAGGGCCAAAATATAGAGGGCTGAATTTAGCTGAGAATTTGGAGAGCTGTTCTCTAGAGCTGAAAATTACCACCCGGTCTGTTTGCGAAAGAAGGTGAGAAGTGAAAGTTAGGTCATTTTGTTGCTTCAATTCTCTAAATGCTGATTTCGTTCCCCGCCTGATGAAGAGCCCTCTGTCTGATTCAGTTGGAGAAAAACTATTGAGCAGTGTAGATATGACGTTCTCTGAATCAGTTTCACTGTTAGAGTCTGTCGTCTGGTCAGCACTAGACATACCTGTTTTCACTGGCTTGGTGTCGCTGAGTTGGGTTGGTCTCTTCCGCTTCTGCTTCTTTTTCGGCTGTGGTGTGGCAAATGTAGGCTTCACGTTGGCTGATATGTCGGTTGAGGTGGAGGCTTGGTCTAGATGGGGTGATGGTGGAGGTTGGCCACTTTCTTCGTTCTCCTCCATGTCGTTAGTATTTGCTTTTGCACAACTCAGAACGGAACTCACAGAAAACTATCCCGCGCGATGCTATGCACTGGTTGTTGCTGTACAGTACAATCACACTGGTGCAGCACTAGTCGATATTTCCTCGCCTACAACACTGTATATGTCGAGCGGGGCTCACTGCGTTTATCGTTATGGGTTCATCCAGTGAACAGCAACATGCAATGTTACGGTTTCTCGTTAAAAGAGAGTTACCGTACAATATTTTAAAACAAAAATGAGGATGAGCACAGAAGTTCACACACACTGAGCAGGTCTCTCTTCCGCGGCAAGTCTAAAATGTTCCCTGGTAATCAGCTACACTCAATGTTACTCAATGTTACGGTTTCTCACTTTAAAGTTAGTGTACAATAATTTAATAATAATGATGAGCACAGAGGTTAACACACTTAGGAGGTTTCACTCCTGCGACAAGTCGGCAAAGTTTCCTAGATAACACTCAGTACGTGGCGATCCACTAGGCAGCGACTTGGTCGCCAGTGTCTTCTTGATCACCAACTGATTCGCTTCAGTCTAGGGGGCCGAGATAGCATTATAGCCAAACACAAGTTATTAAATATGAGAATAGATACAATATTACTGATATTCCAGTCTTGCTAACACTCACACATGTTCACAAGGCACTATAATTCAAGTTAAATTCTAATCTTACACTGCACAATTGAAAATTACGAATAAAAATGCGTGAAAACTACGCGGCCACAACACGCCGTCCGACCTATGCCGCCATTGATCGATGAATGTGATGATGAGCCCGGAGGGAGAAAAATATTTAAGTCGCAGGGACAATGCCGTACTGCCTTCCCAGTGCGAGCCAATAGAAACAGCGCAAACGTTTGTGACTTTACGATTGGTCCGCTGTCGATTATTGACGTTGGCGTAAAAGTGAAGGTTACCGTGGGCGAGGCGTCGTTCTTGTAGTTAAACAGCTGCAAGTAGGAGTAGCATCATGTCGGGTCGTGGAAAGGGAGGCAAGGTGAAGGGAAAGTCAAAGTCTCGATCCAGCCGTGCTGGGTTGCAGTTCCCGGTAGGCCGTATCCACCGTCTTTTGCGTAAGGGCAATTACGCAGAGCGAGTTGGTGCCGGTGCGCCAGTCTACCTGGCCGCGGTGATGGAGTACCTGGCGGCCGAAGTTCTCGAGTTGGCTGGCAACGCAGCTCGTGACAACAAGAAGACTAGGATCATTCCTCGTCACTTACAGCTCGCCATTCGCAACGACGAGGAGCTGAACAAACTCCTGTCCGGCGTCACCATCGCCCAGGGTGGTGTGTTGCCCAACATCCAGGCGGTTCTCCTCCCGAAGAAAACCGAGAAGAAGGCTTAAGCCCCTTCTCCGTAAAACGGCCCTTTTAAGGGCCCCACTAACCTCACAAAAGTCAGAAATAGCCAGTATTGTTAATCCTCTCTCACGGCTTCGTAATGTAATTTCATTACGCGTGTCAACTTTCTCTCTCTCTCTATACCGGTGGGCTGATTTAATATCATCATTCTGTAATTTTGTGCTCTGAACGATGTCGTTGTCCCAGGTTCGCACTGAAGTACTTGAAACCGTTGTACATTTACTAGGCTATTGTGTGATAACACATTATACTGATGCATATAGAAAGGTTTCATTATTATTATATAATTTAACACAATACGAATTAAATTAGATGATGATGCCAAAGTACATAGTTGGCTTCGAAATTTATGTAATATATTTCTATCATATTAGAGTAATGGAGATTATCGTGAAAATAATCACAAGTCCCCTTCTTTGGTGCCCATCGTGGTTTTAGACATATACGTTTGAATATACTAGTTTACTTTACTACATACTACGAATGAAACTAATTTTGAATAAGAAATCGATAACTGGTGAACAACTTACGGCGTTATAATAGAGTTCCTAATGCGTTTGTTTGTTGGTGCACATATTGGCCGCACGCGCAGGAACCCCAATACTGAGATGATGACATGACCTTCTCGTAGGAATCGAAGGCTTTGACAATTTGCGTTCGAATTTCCCCTCTCTCTGTCGTTTCGTTCGAACCGAAATGACGCAAGCTATACGTGGAAGTTGTCTGACAGGACGAAGTCCTGTGTTCTGACATGCGATGTGTACCTCTTCTCCCCAGTGTTTACCACACTGGATTCCTATGACCTAAAAGTTGGCATTGCAAAAACGTGGTGATGTGATGTTCAGTATGTGTCAATCCCCTCGGTTCCTTGTTACGGTCTGGTGAGCATTGCCTACCTGCGTTGTCATATTACCCACCAATTCTTCGGACAGTGATTATTGACTTACAGAAGTTTACAGTAACAGGTAACATAATCCGAGGAGCAAGGCTTCACAGAGGAATCCGGTCTTTCCACTTGATATACCAAGCGTTGGGGTCAGACCCATTTGAAAAACGGAGAGGCATTTCTTACAACGTCTTTTGCTGATACTGAAGTGCCCCTACGAAATAAGTTCTGTTTTCCGCACTGGCCTGTTGAGCTAGTGGTCACACAGTAAAGGTGAATTAAATTAATCTCGACAACTACTGCCCTTTTTAGACGGATTTTATGGCCCTGAAAAGGGCCGTTTTGCCGACGGATTCGGCAGCAGACGTGTGTAGGCAGTCTAACCGCCGAACCCGTAGAGAGTCCTCCCCTGCCTCTTCAAGGCGTATACCACGTCCATGGCCGTGACTGTCTTCCACTTCGCGTGCTCGGTGTATGTTACAGCGTCACGGATTACGTTCTCCAGAAAGACCTTGAGAACACCTCTCGTCTCCTCGTAGATGAGGCCGGAGATACGCTTTACGCCTCCACGTCGGGCGAGACGACGAATGGCCGGCTTCGTGATGCCCTGAATATTATCTCGGAGAACCTTCCTGTGGCGCTTCGCTCCACCTTTGCCAAGACCCTTGCCTCCCTTGCCGCGTCCAGTCATGTTGCTCGTGTGACGAAGGTTAAAAGTGATCTCGACGGCTCAAAGCTCAAAGTTGTTTGCCCAAAGGGCAACCTGTTTTAGGGTCTTACATATGCCCTCTTCAGGTTACGATGTTTTGTCTGTAGCGACAGTTGAGGCGTGGTCCCGGCTAGGCTTCGCTCGTTGGACTCTCTACGGGTCAGGGGTCATTTTTTGGTTTATATACTAAAACCCGCGGACCAATCACATTACGGAAGGGGCGTGGCTTCTCAACGGGCGAAGACATAAATACCCCTCTTGGGGGCAGCGGGGGCGACTGTATTGCGTCAACTTGGGTTGCGAGGACTAAGGAGTAAGCGATGGCACGTACGAAGCAAACTGCGCGTAAGTCCACGGGAGGCAAGGCTCCACGAAAGCAGCTGGCAACGAAGGCCGCTAGGAAGAGCGCACCGGCTACTGGAGGCGTGAAGAAACCCCATCGATACCGCCCTGGTACAGTTGCTCTTCGCGAGATCCGTCGTTACCAGAAGAGCACCGAGCTCCTCATCCGCAAGCTGCCTTTCCAGCGCTTGGTGCGTGAAATCGCTCAGGATTTCAAAACCGACCTCCGTTTCCAGAGCTCAGCCGTAATGGCCTTGCAGGAGGCAAGCGAGGCATACCTCGTCGGTCTCTTCGAGGATACCAACCTTTGCGCCATCCACGCCAAGCGCGTGACCATTATGCCCAAGGATATTCAGCTGGCTAGGCGCATCCGCGGCGAGAGGGCTTGAATTAACAAAGGTACTCCTGCCCGCAAAAAGGCCCTTTTCAGGGCCACTAGTTATTTCTCGGAAGAGCCGGTTGTACCGTACTCCAGGTCTCGTTCCTACTACCCTCAGTTCAAGGTCACCTCAATAATATAAATGGTTTCTCCCTTTCCATTCCTCACCGTATCAGCATTTTCCCACAGCCTGTTTGACAAATATCGCAATGTATCCTATAGGTTAATAAACAATTTTTTAATAGAACGATGGATAACAAAGTTTCTTAGGAAAATTAAAAAAAAATTTCACAGTTCTATAATATTGCACATTATATATATTTACCAAATTAAGGGTTAACGCCGCCGGGACGAGTGATCCTCCGTCCGACCGATCACAAGCGCCAAGGCTCAAAGTGGTCCAGAAAGCAAATCTAGCTGGACTAAAAATGTGACATATTTCCATGAAACTTCGCACTATAGTCACTACTGTATAAGAGGAGAAACTACCCCTTTATAGACGATGCGTTTTGACAAAAATTAGTGACTTGTCTCATATATAATATATTGTTTTAATGAAACTTTACACAGTACTTACATGTAGCTCGTTTATACTATATTGGATACAAAATGTGATTATGATTGTATAAGAGTAGCTACTTGTCTCCTATCTAACATTTTTTACTTTCACGAAACTATAACTGTGACTCATTATTTTCGATAGTACAGACGTGGTCTGCTTAGGAAAGGACAAGCGGAAGACTGTGACCTTTGTGACCTCGGGTGGGTATTACGATAACATTTATAACCGTCACCCTGATAAGCATCCGAGCAGCTTATTTCAAAAAGGAGTTTGAATACAAACAATTCCTTCAATCTACTACGATTATTACAATAACTGATTTCATTAATCTCCTCTCTTCTTTAGCAAAATATAAATTACCTTCAATTGGTCGATTCAGCAAACTTGTTCATAAAACTTATCGCTATTGCGTCACGTTTCGCAATTTTTCTAAAGTAAAAACAAAAACACGAACAAACGCCTACTCCTTTAACCTCATCGCTCTCTTATCTCTAGAATCCCGGGGGGTTGAGAACCTGAATTCTCTGTGGTGTGAAACAAAGCAACCCGCAGGAGCAATGACACGTTCAATTGTCCTAATAATAGAAAAAAAATTACACGTCATTTAGTGTATTCAGAACATTTTTACAGGACCGTGTAGGATATTCACTCTCCTGTCGAATAGTTTCGGCGGCTGGTAGGCGATACGCATTAATTAAAATAATACTTGCGTACCTTGTTCAGGACAGTGACTGTGCTACTTTCTTTCTTTCTTTCTTTCTTTCTTTCTTTCTTTCTTTCTTTCCTTTATTTGTAGCTTATTGATGACACCAGATGCCATAACGGAAATGCCGTGATGGTATGTTTGTTTAATATTCAAAATCAAGTGACAGACGCTATTTGACTTTGCGGTGGAGGGGATAGGGACCTGATCTCGGATGTTCCGAGAGATGCCGGCGCACAGTTGTCCAGAACGCAAAACTATGTAAGAAAATCAACTTCATCATAACCGAAGTTTAAGTAATATCTAGGCTTAAACAAAAGCTAGGCATTGTGCACAACAGCATACAAAACATCAATATCAGTAAGAGGTGGGACAAAACATGAGTTTTTTTTTTAAAGTCACGCTCTTCAGTTGATTTTTGTTCGTGGGGTCAGTGGCTGTTTTATACTGTTAAACCTTCCCTTATGGAGGTCATAGGACAAGATGTGTACTTTCATTTAATACGCGAAAAGCAATCTATAATACGTTAGCATTCATTTAATTGGCACGTTTACTGAGATTTGTGCAACTAGTTTTTTTTTTTTTTTTTTTTTTTACGACATATTTAACAGGCTGTGCATTACAAGTAAACCTGAGTTAACTTTCAATTCTTCTACCCACACATTAATCAAATATTAAACTCTATACGGCTTAAAATTTAGCTGCTACATCCTGCAAACTTAGATGTTATATTCATCTCTTGGTGGCGCTTTACGAATTCGACAGCAGCCACTTTTCAGAGTCTGGATGAAGGAGCTTAATTTCTCCAAGAAAAATTCAACACTTCTTGAACATATAATGAACAACTAAATTATGGAGTATATCCATGAATCTAGCATTTTGTTACCAACTGCGAAAAATATGGCAGGCTAGTCATCTTTTAGGAGCATAATTTCTATTAAAACATTAAAAATTATCAGAAAAACTAATTTTTCCCTAATTCCCTAATTACACGAGCATAATTCGTTTTTGCATAGATGCGTATAAAATTTCATGGAAATATGTTACATAGGGGAGAAATTATTAACTCTGTATAAATGTAGCCTCTAAACACAAGAAGTAGATTCCCATATAAAAACCATTATCTGAATTTATGCTACCTGTAACTATACTGTGTGAAATATAATGTAAATATTTCAGTTAAGATAGAAATTATTAATTTAGTCTATAAAGCACTTCCGATACAACTCTTCACACAATAATAATAATAATAATAATAATAATAATAATAATAATAATAATAATAATAAATAATTCTGAGCTTCAGTGCAAGAACTCTTTAACCCTCACACAGCTTGTTCTGAGAAAAATCAGTATTAAAGAAATTTATACACATTAAACAAATTGTAATGCTATATGTTGTCATGTCTCTTCTATCCCTCACGTGGAAACTTAGGCTTACACAGCAGCAAGAATAAGATAACAACGTTATTATCATCTGTCCTTTTATGGCTATACAGTTTTTGCAGTGAACTACAGAATTATTAACTATTATTATTACAGACCTGTTATTTTTTTCACTTTTTTCACACACACACACACACACACACACACACACACACACACACACACACACACATCTATTATACTAAACATAAACCCACAAGAGAAAACAATACTTGTATTAACTGTAAACATTTTTCTTCCTTTCTTTATTTTTAGCAGAATCCTCCATTTCACCCTTTATCTCACTAGATGCGCTTCCCGCAGACATTCTTCATTATATGTTTCACACACCACTTCGTAACACTTGCAGCGGTTGACTTTTGTTTTCTTGTCTTTTTCTCTAGGGTATATTGTACATAGTGCTCGGTATCGGTGCTCGTTCACGTGATATTTTACCTTTGTTTTTCTTGCTAACTCCTGCCAATTTTTCTGATATTTCCCGTAGTTGATTGGTCAAGTACTGCGGATTGATTCCCGGTTATAACAAACACACCTACACTACATTCCAATGATTTCTGACTCGTTACTGCACATTTTAGAAACACTGTACGAAAGCACACACAGTCTCTCGTAAATCAACAGGTTACAACAGAGACTTACACTTGCAAACGCGTGGGGATTTCAGAAAATTTCTTACTATTTCAGTACCTTTAACTGTACAACAGATTTTGTTTTCTCGAAAAAGAAAGGTCAACGTTACTATTGACAAAAGACAGAAACGTACGATTACAATACCTTTATTTTAAACAATCTTAGAGGTGGTCTGGGAATTCCTAAACTCACCACGCGACTACTTAACCCTAGACAGGTAATCATCACTGTACTCATGTTAAAGGTAAGCATTCGTAATTTTTACTACTCACATTTTAATTAACTGAAATCAACTCAATATCACACATTTAACAACTTTTACACATTTCGTAGCCATTAGTGTTCATTTAATTTTAAGTTTGTCATAAAGTCTTTACGTTCATGTTATTGTCCTATTTACAATTAGTGCAAACAACAGCGCGATGTTCTCTGCAGAACCCCTTTTTGCAAAGTCCACAAAATGTTGTCATCATTCTCCTCTTCTTTGCAGGACATTTATAGCAAACAGTACGTTCACCATCTGGCTGCATTACCTGGCATTGTTGTTGCACAGCAATGTTCAGATGTTCTTCAATTGTTGCCCGCAGAGATCGGTGTAAAGTAGGACGTGCAAAGCGGTGCTGCATCCACGGTTTTGTCAGCTCTTCACACAATTGGAAAATGAATTGTTTTCTTGATATTGTTTTCTGAGTTCTTCTAACTATAAATTATCCATGAATTTATACTTGCAATATTTAGCATGTTGTAAAATATTGCTAGTGGCCAGCGCCTCGTCTTTCTATTGCAGGAAAGATTGTGGCACATTTGACATAGTGTATCTACACCACCTTTAGTCCCATTGTAAATAATAATAATAATAATAATAATAATAATAATAATAATAATAATAATAATAATAATAATAATAATAATAATAATAATAAAGGCTTTACATATAACGTGTTGCTTACTGTTGTCATTGCAGTCCACGTCGGTGGGGGTGGGGGGGTTTCTTTCTCCTCCTCCTTCCTCTAGAAAGAGCAGTTACCAGGGTCTAAGGAAGTGAATGCCCTTTTCTTTCTGGGCTCATCCCTACATTTGTCTTAGCTCCTTAGGGAAAACCACGGAAAACCCTCAGGCTTGCGAATAGACTGAATGAATGAGAGGAGAAACTTTAAAGGTACGTGAAAACACGTCCATGCAAGGGAGTTGGGACTGTGAAAAATTGAATATGTGAAATCCAAGACTGTATTTGCCAGGCGAGCAAAGAAGAAGAAGAAGAAGAAAGGCTTACGTATGACGTGTGGCTTACTGTTGTCATTGCAGTCCGCGTCGGCCAGCGGTGGGAGGGGGGGGGTCAATATACCTGCACATATCAGTTCAAATTATAAAAACCTCTTAATGCTACTGCGGTACTATTCCATTGCCGAACACAATATGAAGAAATTAGCAGATCCCTGAACTGAACTCTTATTACTCTGAAATTACCGCGCAGTACAATTATAGCTATGACGCATTGCAAGCGTTAGTCACCATATCGATTTGCTAAGCAAATTTTATCCCTTTAGAGCATGTCCCCCCCCCCTCCTCCTCCATATCAGCCAACAACATACTGGATGAAGAAGACTCCTGCAAAAGGGACGAATTAAGATTTAATTTTATTTTAATGATAGACTAACATTGCAAAGTTCCAAAATAATTTTTTGCATTCCTTCATTACACTAGTCGTACAAAATTGCGGTCGTATCTCGTACTATCTATACTAATAATAAATCTGTAGCCGAAATTTTTCTGGTAAGTTTCGATTTTCCAAAAGTAATTGGTCCTAACATATATAATTAACCACCCTGAAACCGAAAATCGCATTTTTGAAAATTTTGTTTGTATGTCTGTCTGTATGTTTGTTACCTTTTCACGCGATAATGGCTGAACCGATTTATATGAAAACTGGAATATAAATTAAGTTTGTTGTAACTTAGATTTTAGGCTATATGGCATTCGAAATACTTTATTTAAAAGGGGGGTTATAAGGGGGCCTTAATTAAATAAATCGAAATATCTCGCTTATTATTGATATTTGAGAAAAAATGTTACATAACAGATGTTCCTTTAAAAATGATTTCCGTTAAGTTTTATTTTTTTACAACATTTTGATAGGACTGATATTTAATGAGATAAATGAGTTTTAAAATTAAAATAACGCTATCTAAGACGGTGCAATGAATTAAGAACAAATGACTTCGTCTATAAGGGGCCTTGGACAACAACAATCGAAACAGGGGCCTTGGACATCAACAAACAATCGAAAGCTATTAAACATAGCCTACAGGGAATGTTTCTGTGTTTGTATGAAGTAATATCACAAGCTCGTAAATTAACTGATTTGTATAATTAGTTATTATTTCACCATTGGAAACTGTAGTTTCTCTAGATGGACATAATGCTATAATGTTATTACAGTAACGTCTGAGTAAATCGAGGACAGGTAAGATTAAAATAGCTTCTTATGCACAGAAAATTTGATAGGCTATTTTGTACATTCGTTTTCTGTATTTCTTAAAATAATATTTATGTACACGCATTTTAATCTCAGAGAATTAACGAACAACGAGAGTGTATTGATTTAGTATGCAGTAATAGTACTTTAGCTTGGCAATCCATTATTTTAATAATTCATATTTTAACTATGCTCAATTGAATCGTGTTAAAATACATAAAATATATATGCAATAAATGCAGTGCTAAAAAAAAATTGGGTAATATGCGAAGCAGATTATCTTGCGCTGTTGTAAAAGTTGTTCCATGGATCAGTCGTCCTATTTTAATTATGTAATTACTTTATATTTATTTCTAACAGGTGGAGCGGAGCGAACGGGTACGGCTAGCTAACAATAAGTGAGAACTTACAATACAACAACGACAACAACAACAACAGCTGATAATCTGAAAGGGAACATAGTAATTTGGGGTGAATTAAAATGCAGCTTCCATTCGTTTAAAATTTCTTTAAATTTTAACTAAATATTAATGTAGATATTACCTCTAAAGGTAAATGGGGGCATGTTTCACAACGCTAACAAATTACAAATTAACAATATACAATTAACAACGGAAATATTACATATGCTTGTTAACTGTGTTTCACAATGCAATCTTATTCACTTGTATGTTTTAACGAACTTTACAAAATCGGCGAAACAAACTTACAAATACGCATAATTGGTTGAACAAAATCGCCAACGACAGTTTACAAAAATCACTAAGGATCAGAGGTAAAGTAGCTGTAATTTTAGAACTATCGATGGACATGTTTATATTTTTTTATATATATTTTATTTAGATTTTGCTACATCGGCGACAACGGAGTTTCGCGGCATGCAATTGGTCGAGCATACCAATGCATTAATTAGCCTACGACTTAACTGACGAAAGTTAGCGCGAAATTCATTCAAATAATTGATAAATAATGGATTTGACCCACGTAGTTATATGCAGTTGATAGAGCAGCTAACATGTCCATCCATTAAAATCAACTTCGCTCTCTGCTGGTCCATCAGTATATTTTATTGTTTCATCCATAACCTCGCCAACATTAGGGAACCCAGCAGGAGGAGCATAAAAATCCTTTGCCCGAGTAAGCACATTCGGTGATCAATAACCCGCCTCGAGTTTTTTCAATCTTGTAACAACATCAACTACCATGTGTGAACTTTTGCACACTGTAATCTTATAAATTCCGTTCTTATCTGCTAACGCAGGGAACTGAGAGCTACTATGCAACCAATGCAGTTCTCGCTTTGTGGTTAGGGCACCACTTTTCCCTTTCAGATGTTGCATGTGATGTCCCATATCTTGTAGGAGAGATTACAGCGAAATGGGATTCGGAACGACTTCAGAATACTGCGTAAGTAATGCCGACATTGCATTATTAAGTGATTGGTTTTCGGTGCAAAGTTTTTCTTCTTTAAGTGCGAGTATTTATTAAATACGTTCCTCGTATATAAGAACTAACGCGGTATTCTGAAGTATAGCGCGGGATTCATTCGAAACCTTTCATTAATATTCGTACAATGATACGAACGTGGCCGGAAAATTCTACGTTAGGCCTAAATGCAAAATCTTCGTCTGAGTCGCTAGAACTACTCAATAACATCACAACTGCTTCAGTGTAATTCTTAATGGTACCCTGTTACTATAAAATTGATTTTATACATATGTGTTTATTTTTTTCATTCACAATTAGAAGCTATTTCAACAGGGCTACTGTAGAAAATGTGCTAACTTCACTAGTAAAGTTTAGTTTACACGTTTGTAAAATTACTCCTTCGTTGTGAAACAAACATATCACTTGTAAAGAGCGCAAAATTTCATTCGTAAAGATTTGATTTCCTTTGTACAGTCCACCTTTACAAACAAAGATTGTGAAACAGAAGTTTACAAACAGAGTTCACAATTTCCAAAGATTGTAAACTTTGTGAAACACCCCACTGGTGAATCAGCACGCCGAGCTCGATCGAAATACAACCAGTTACTATTATTTCCCTATCGTTTTTTGACATTTGATTCCGCGTCCTACCTCTTTCATTCGTTACTAACCAACAACGCCAATAGCAGAAGGTAACGCAAAAACAGTCACCGGTTCCCCGATGCATGGCTTTCTCTCTCAATGTCAACTGAGAGTTAAAAATATTCATTATAATATGCACTTTCCACTCACTCCTCAGAATGTCTTCTTTATTTTTATTTATTTATTTTTTAAGATATGTGAGCTACGTACTGTATGTCTGATGTTTTGCCATCGTACATTCAAATATTTATATTCACTGTACAGTACAGCGAACTGTTTATACTTACTGTACATGCTATAACTACTTCTCCCAACTCCGCTATTGCTATATTTCCTAAACTAAACGCTGATATTGAAATAACGCCTGGTCTGATAATGCAGTCTGTTTAAATTTCTACCGACCAAGTTCTGCCCTTCATCATGGGAAAACAACGAGCTTCTTTAAAGGATACAACTACTAGGACAGAGATATTTTCATTATGGAATTTGTACTACCCACTGAAATGTAGTAACTAATGGGATTTTAATTAGCCATATATGTACAGTATATTACATTCTTTACCTAAAATGTCTCTAACTTCTAGGGAGAGCGCGAGGTACGTTCACAATCCCCTGAATACATATTCCCTTCTTCGAGAAAACGCAGAGAAGTGAACCGTCTCATATGAATATGCTACCAGTCATAAGTTTCAATACGGAGCTGCAAGTACTTAAGAATTATCAATTACTCTACAATTATGCAGCGGCGTCATCATCCAAGCTATAGCTGGAATAGGGAAGGGAACATAATATCCCATAAGTCTTATTAGAACACGCTGGAAATAGTGACGTAAAAAAAAAAATCGCCAACGGCACGTGGTGTTCCCAAGCGGTCACCCATCCAAGTACTGACCACGCCCAATGTTGCTTGACTTCGGTGATCGGACGAGAACCGGTATTTTCAACATGGTATGGCCGTTGCCGATGAAACTGCGTAATCTGTAGGCACTTGAGGACGATGGGATTGGGGTGCACTCGATAAAACCTGCACTCGCTCACACACACACGTAAACTGCCTGCTTAGACTCTGTACCTAAATTACCAAGCTCGTTGGATGTCATTGGGATAGATGATAAATCTATCTATCAACGGCAGTTTGGTTACGTTTCAACGTCACACACTGCTGGATTGACACGGGATTAATAAAACAGCTAGTCGGCATTCTAAGTTAAGCCACAGGTGGATTGTTGTTCAACAGCGGAGCCTCCTTTCAACCACATGGTTGTGGAACTGTAGTCGGATTTTCGACATCATTTTCATGCCATACTACGGAACTTCACACAAACTTCAATTCACTTCTTGCACCGGCGGCTACTACGAATGGACTGAAGCTCGCTACTGACTAGGGGGGGGGGGACATTTGTCTCTTGATGGATTACGTGACAGATATATAAAGTATCAGTCGTATGTTATGAACCCGAGTTTCAATAAAGATAGATTACCCGTATGTCCACAGATTCTCAGTAGTGGCCTGCGGAAGGATTATGCCCGCGGTCGACAAGTTACCTTCTAAGTTGTTTTCCCTCAACAATTAATGCTGCCAAGTGAGTAGGAATGACACCGCGCTCTCATATAAGTCGTACGAAACTATTAAGGAAACGAATTTGCCTCGTGGATCCAAGTCTCCCATGGACTGCCTATAATGTATTATCTATCCTAGAAGTGTTATCGGGGTGATTATTTAAATTTTCACTCGGTGGGAACCGCTGTTGTTCTTCATTCATCTACTCTGTTATGAATAACTTGTGGCCCTTAAAAGGGCCGGTTGCTGATTCCCTAGCAAGCACTCCCGCTTACTTGGAACTAGTGTATTTTGTGACGGCCTTGGTCCCTTCACTGACGGCGTGCTTGGCCAGCTCACCGGGTAGCAGGAGACGGACGGCTGTCTGGATCTCCCGACTGGTGATGGTCGACCGCTTGTTGTAATGCGCGAGCCGCGAAGCTTCCGCGGCGATGCGCTCGAAGATGTCGTTAACGAAGCTGTTCATGATGCTCATAGCCTTTGAACTGATTCCCGTGTCTGGGTGAACTTGTTTCAGAACCTTGTAGATGTAAATGGCGTAGCTCTCCTTCCTCTTGCGCTTCTTCTTCTTATCGCCCTTCGAAATATTCTTCTGGGCCTTGCCGGCCTTCTTGGCAGCCTTTCCGGAAGCTTTGGGGGGCATGGTGCTCGTCTGATGATGAGCCGAACGAACGAACGAATGAATGGGGACGAAGAAAGAATGAATGATGTTTAAAATGGCAGGCAGGGTAAGCATCCCATGCCTCCATTGGTTCCTCGACAAGCAATTCTCTAACTTTAGATCGAGGTACCCAGCTATAAGCCGTTTGCCCTCTCATCTAACAGTAGTGTATTTCCCCTGTGAATGATTTTATGAACATGTACACGTTATCAGTTGAATTGTGAATGAAATGAATGAAGTGAAGTGAGCACCATGCCTCGCAGATGTTAATGAGAGGTGGAGAGTCCAGTGCTCTGGTCAGTTCTGTCCTAGTCACGTTTTTGTAGTGGCGCTAGGGAAACTCGTAACCTGTTACCAACAAAGTGGTGGGCTACTCGTTTCCGTAGAAGCCGTCTGGCTGCCTGGTTGGCTGTGGCAAGTGTCGTGTGTCGTTTCGTAGGGTTTGTGTCAGTAGTGAGTAAAGAAATAGTGAATGTCACTATTTCGTCCTGTAGTCTGTTTAGTTGCCGGTCAATGTAGGATTCTATTTTCTGCATAGCAGAACGTAGAACCCCCTCGACCAGCTGTTCCGTAGTTGTTTTTTCTGTCTGTGGATCGTCTGTAGTGTTTGTCTTGGTTGTCGTTGTCTTAGCTGCATCCGCATAAGACAATTCGGGTTTGGGAAGTGTTGGGTTGAAAACGGACTGTGATGGTTTGGGTATAGGTTTCGGTATTGGTTTGTGGGTGTCTATGGGGACGTGCGTGGGATCGGTGGAGGTTATGAGATTAGTCCTTGGATATTTTGGACAGCGAGCTTGGCCCGTATAATGGGTGTCGCTGTTGCACGTGGCGCAATACCTAATCTGGGATAGGCGGTTGTGGTTGCACAGGTCGGGATTTTTGCCGCACTTAAAACAAGTCTTGGGCTTGTCGCAGTTTGTCCTTGTATGGCCGTATTGTGCACAGTTAAGGCACGGTCGGTGGAAGATTGTCTCGTGTGATGGCTCTACTCTGTAGTACCGTCCTGCAAGTTTAATTCCTTCTAGTAATTTGTCTGCTGTGGTGATGTCATTTGTGAAAATTCTAACTAAGTTGGTGGGTTTGTCTGTCTGTGCGGAGATAATTCTCTTAATGCGTGTGATGCCTGGATGTGTTACAGCCAGGATCTGCATTAGTTCGTCCTCAGAGATCAGCGTGTCGACATTTTTCATGACGACACTGATCTCTTTATTTCGGGTCTGTTTCTGTCTTGATTCACTAGGCGTAATGTTGATTTCTGCGGACGGACCGAAGTTGTACAGGGGAATTGCCCTAGCGAACTTCTCCGCGTCGTCAATCGTGGCGAATGTGAGTGTAGTTGTCTTGGTAGTGTGTGCCCAGAACTGTCGTGGAGTTTGAATGTCGAGTCGGTACTGTTTCATTAGTCGCTCTATGTGTAGTGGGTTGTTGCCGTTTTTTGTGTGGTTCAGTATTTTCAGTACTGTCCTTGTCTTGGTTCCTTGTGCGGTGTTAGGAGGAGTGGGAGAAGTGGGGCTTGCCGGAGTCGAACCGGATACTTTTGTGGGAATTGGTTTGCGCCTGTTGGACCGCTTCCCTTCTGAGGATTCGTGAGACGACGCCTCAGAGCTGGGAGGTGGTCCGTTGGGAGACTTCTCTGCTGTGGGTTTAGGGACAGGAGACCTCTCTGCTCTAGGTTTTGGAGCCGGCCCTTCTGAGGGCCCCTCTTGTGGAATGGAAGTAACCTCTGCCTCTTCCTCAGAAGAAGAAGAAGAAGAAGATTCACTGTCCAATAGAGAGGGGGGTGGGGTGGA
The DNA here is from genome assembly GCF_040183065.1 of Periplaneta americana. Taxonomy (NCBI): domain Eukaryota; kingdom Metazoa; phylum Arthropoda; class Insecta; order Blattodea; family Blattidae; genus Periplaneta; species Periplaneta americana. Next base: position 48,202 of record NW_027185505.1, read on the forward strand.
GGAGGGATGGGATGGGTGGCCTGGTAGTTCCCAAGGTCCGAGGAGAGTGGCGGTTGGTGGAGTTTGGTATCGGGCGTGCTTCCCGAATTGTCGTGGATGCATTAAAGTCATCTGCCGTAAGTTTTCTCGGGAGGAAAAAACGTAGGCTCTCGTGGTTTTGTTTAAAGTCAAGGTCGTTGTGGGTTTCCGTGGAGTCACTGCGTCCAGTAGGTCGGGGTCAGCGTTTGTGATCACTACTGCTCTATTAGCAGTGATCGGTGCCATGGTCTTTAGTGTATGTAAGTCGTCGATCGTCTTGGTTGGTGAAGCGCTGGACTTACCAAATGATGATGGTTGTGGTGGTGATGTTGCTTCCGGAGAGACAGGTTTTGCGGCGGCCATCACACAGTCTTGAGGGTTTAGTCACTTGCGTACGGCTTCTCTAGCACTATTGATCACTACTCAGTGGCCACACTGTAGAGGTTCCTTCGTAGCTACATCTTTACGGAAGAGTACACACACACGAACACTGAATAGACCTACCCACTGTTTCGGTTCTCACTGGAAAGAAAACACGCAACTAAAGGGTTTCTCTCTGAAGTATACAAATACGCCTCAGGCGTGTTCTCGTACGGTCCGCGCCCGGTATTATAAGCAAAACGGTGGCCTTCACTTTTCGCCTCGGGCGTGTTCCCGTACGGTCCGCACTCGATGCACAGTACGATGCGGAGCGCGACTGATCAATCCTCTGCCATGCAGGGCCCGACGGATCATCATCACCACGCCTCGCCCACGGTAACCTTCACTTTTACGCCAACGTCAATAATCGACAGCGGACCAATCGTAAAGTCACAAACGTTTGCGCTGTTTCCAGTGCGAGCCAATAGAAACAGCGCAAACGTTTGTGACTTTACGATTGGTCCGCTGTCGATTATTGACGTTGGCGTAAAAGTGAAGGTTACCGTGGGCGAGGCGTGGTGATGATGATCCGTCGGGCCCTGCATGGCAGAGGATTGATCAGTCGCGCTCCGCATCGTACTGTGCATCGAGTGCGGACCGTACGGGAACACGCCCGAGGCGAAAAGTGAAGGCCACCGTTTTGCTTATAATACCGGGCGCGGACCGTACGAGAACACGCCTGAGGCGTATTTGTATACTTCAGAGAGAAACCCTTTAGTTGCGTGTTTTCTTTCCAGTGAGAACCGAAACAGTGGGTAGGTCTATTCAGTGTTCGTGTGTGTGTACTCTTCCGTAAAGATGTAGCTACGAAGGAACCTCTACAGTGTGGCCACTGAGTAGTGATCAATAGTGCTAGAGAAGCCGTACGCAAGTGACTAAACCCTCAAGACTGTGTGATTTTGTGCCATTGCCTCGAGTGAACTCTTCAATTGTTAACATCTCTAGTGTGGTGCTAGTGTACGGACCACTAGTTAACCGATCCAGATATACAGTTCTCTCCGCTTAACGATAGGACGTTACTGCGGAAATTTCCATCTAGTTGTAGCGCACCTTTACTACAAATATTGTTCCAGTTAGAGAGAAGCCAACACAGTGTAGCATACCGAGTGACTGACAATTTGGGCGTGTATTAAATCTTATATCACGTCAAGTGTATTCGAGTGCAAGACATTTACTATGCGTGCAGTCATGTTTCACTCTCTCTGGAAGTGAAAACTAAACAGTGCTCTGTGTGCTCATAGTACAAAACAATCTAACGTGCAGTGAGTGAACCAACTAAATATTGTCAACGAAACTTTACACTCCAAATATTCTCCTTTGTCTTTTCATTTCTGGACTTAGTTTAACCTTTCTTATCTCTTTCTCCAATATATACCTCAAATGCCGCAGTGTCAATTACAGTGTTTAGTGCTACGTATTACATCTTCAACCAAATAGTGCATCATAACTCCAACACAAATCAAAAGGAGGAGCCACCATGAATAACAACAACCCTGAAAGCAGAGCAACACAACCAGCAGACAGAGGTAAGGGCAGTCACAACTCCTCAAAAAACCGCTCTCACTCCGCTGAGGATTTGTCAGTAAACACTCCATCCACTGACAATCCTTTTCCAGGTCTACTACACCAGCAGTCACCGCCTGACGCTTTCACAGAATCAGAGGCAAACACAACCCTAATAATATATAATTATAGTGCCTCAGAGCTCAAAAAAGTTCTAAACCAAATTCGTGTGCATGTTCGCTGGTATAAACACCATGAACACCTACTTATTATAAATTTCCATACCCGAGCTCACCTCTCAAAATTTACACAGTACATTCCACCCTCAATTCTTGGGCCTAGTGATAAAACTCAGTACATGATTCCGGAGCAAGCTAAATTGCAAGCTCCTTGGCTCTCACAACCCGCTCAAAGACAATACAAACCAAATGCAGCTACCAAAGAAATATCTGCCCCTACCGCAAAAACTCCACTCAAAACAAATAACAGAGAACTACGATACAGACTAGAAAATCTGATATCGTCTCTGCCACTTCCCTCTCAAAGCACCACAGTACACCAAGACCTACAATCCCCCGTGTCACCAATCCAAACGAATCCTAATTTTGCCCCCAATCAAATCACGCCACAACCTTCCGCATCAAATGCAAATAATAAAACCACTCCTAGCAAAGACATTCGAATATCACAAACGCAACCACCGCCTGCTGCAACTCAAATTGACTCACGCGTAGCTATGCGTATCAATAACCAAGATCTACACAAAAACAACCCCACCATCATATATCAAGATTGCCTAAAAATTCAAATCACACCACCTAGACAAACCTGGTCGCAAAAATTCAGTTCAACAACTCTTATTTTCGAAAACCAAGAGCACTTAGATAAATTCATCTCCTCCTACCCACCCAACACTTTCGGACCCAACGCAGAATATGCAATTAAAATTAACAGACAAAACAGAAATACGGAGAGTGCTCAATCTTACGCCAAAGAAACCAATCTAGTTGCTACTGGAATCTCCCCGGAAATAGATATAGAAACAGTATCAGCTGCTATGACAAACATCAACTTAGAACACACTAGGATCACAAGAATAAGAAATAGCTACGGACCAACGCCCCTTGTTCGCATTTTCACAAAAAACCCGAACACCATATCGACACTTCTCAGCGATGGCCTCCGACTGTGGGGCAGAACATATCATTGTGAACCACCCAAACTAGGAAAACGCCATATTCCATGCAGGAACTGTCATCAGTATCTGCATGAGAAGAAAAACTGCACAAACCCCGCAGTTTGTTTTCACTGTGGGAACATTGGCACTTCCTGTGCACATAAAGATCGACCACATCATTGCGCCACCTGTAATAGAGACGGACATTATACAGGACAGATGCACTGTCCACTATATCCACGCGAAATCCAACTCCCCGATGAACCTACCTACAGACCATTCATTAGGAAACAAAATATTGATTCGCCACTTAAACCCAGCCAAATGACACCCCCAAACCAGCCCCCGTCTCTTAACACAATCAATTTCCCAACCCTCAACTCCGTCGACAGCGACATATCCAACATACCAAACGAAACCACCAACAGTCCCAAACCCCACACATTTGCTCAGATCTTGGCAACACCGCAAAAAACCGACAAAAATGATCTACCCACCCCCCAACAAATCGCCAACTTTATAGATGAACGTATCGCCATCCACATAACCCGCATTGAAAAATACATTGACGAAAAAATCAATCAAGCCATCAACAATTTAACACAATTTATCACAGCCACAACAATAAACACGACCCCACCCTCACGACTCGAAAATACCACAGCCACTATAAATGCCACAGCCAAAAAGACCATAAATAGGAAAGTCAGCGTTGCACCTTATGGAAACAATATAGATGTAATAATCACGCCCATAGTCCAGAAAGTCCAAACTATGATAGGTGGCGCAATAGAACGAGCCCTGGCGGATTACCAATCCCTACCCTGCCCCTCAGGAAATTCACGGCACCTAGACACCACAAACAGCCTCTCACCAACAACCTAATACCACTATAATGGCGTCCATCCTACTTCGACATGACATCACGATAATTCATTGCAATATTAGGCACCTGTATAACAACAGAACGGAACTCACTCACCTCATCCAAGAGCAAAAACCCGAAATCATATGTTTAAATGAAACCCACCTTCGAGACAAAGACCGCTTTACTATGAGAGACTTCACTATATATCGACGCGACAGACCTACGATAGGAGGAGGAGTTATGATTATGACTAACAAAAACTTGACAACAACTCAAATTCCCCTACCCCTTCACCTCGACGACCAAGAATGTGTAATAATTCAAATCCACATAGGAAATTCTCGCATGCATGTGGCTTCTTTCTACTCTCCGCCAGCTAATCCACTCCCATCCACACTCCTGCGTTACCTTCACACCCTTCCAAATGTCATAATCACCACAGATATCAACGCCCACCACCCCTTCCTCCATGATAACAATCGGAACACCAAAGGCAACCACCTAGTGACGCTCTTACCCAGTCTCAACCTAGTACAAGTTCCACTCCCTGCCCCCACACGCCTACCAACTCCTACTCAACAATTTACAACTCCTGATAAAATATTCATCTCTCCCAGATTACATAACCGACTCATCAATACTCTAGTCCTTCCCCCTCTAAATTCAGATCACGCACCCATACAAATTAAACTTGCCTGCCCCTTTTACCGCTCTCAACCCGTAAACGAAGCTATATACATGCGAGATTATCGTAACGCTGATTGGCAGAAATTCAAAGATTACATATCTAAATCACTCCCTCATTTTCCAATCACGAAACACGAAGACTTAGACACCGCAGAGACTTTGTTTGTACAGGTGCTTAATGAAGCTATTCAAGACTCAATACCACAAAAACGATATACCACTGACCGTCGCCGTGCACTACCTCCAGACATCTTAAAAATCATAAAGACAAAAAGAGCAGCACACAGACTCTACATGCGCACCCATGAAGATGAAGACAGACGCCTCTACCGCTCACTACAAGAAGATGTCAAAGACGCTATACAGAGATACGAGACGCGACGATGGGACAAATTCATTCAGAAAGTCGACAAAGACAGACTAAACGCTCCCAAGCGATTTTGGGAAACCATAAAGCGTATTAGGGGCAAGTACCAATATACTTCCCACCCATTACGCAACAGACAACAAACGATTATTGACACACCAGGCAAACTGGAAGCCTTCCGACAGTTTCTATCCAACACGCACACAACACCTATACATCCAGATTTCGACCAAGATCATTACCATTTCATCACAGATCATATCAATAACCATCATATCCTCTATAATCCACTCCCAGCACCAGCACCACGATCAACCGACGACCCCATCATTGATGACATCACCATACTAGACATCTCACTTGCCCTCCAAACATGCAAGAACTCAGCTCCAGGACCTGATGGTATCACATACCAAACACTTAAACAACTCCCGCCGACAGCCCTTAATTTTCTTGCTGGTCTTTTCACCCTCTCTTTGAAACTTGGACACGCTCCGACACGCTGGAGACATTCACACATACTTCTATTTCCAAAACCTGGTAAAGACGCCTCAGACCCCGCCAACTACCGACCCATAAGCCTCACCCCGACTATTGCCAAGTTAATGGAGAAAGTACTCGTTTCACGCTTGCAGGTTTACCTGCGCGACCGAAATATGATTCCCGATTCTCAGGCGGGCTTCAGACCGGGAGTCCAGCCGACTGATCAGCTGATACGGGTACTTACCCCCATTGAGGAGGCCTACTCTAAACGACATTACTCAATCTTGGTAGCGCTCGACGCCAGACGAGCCTTTGACACAGTATGGCTGGACGCCTTGCGATATAAATTAACAAACATGCAATTTCCGCACGAAATAACACGCTGGATCTCCAGCTTCCTGAATAACCGATCTGGCCAGGTCCGTCTTGGCAGACAAGATCTGTCCCGCACCTTCCAAATCGAAGCAGGAGTTCCCCAGGGCAGCGTGATTTCCCCCCTGCTCTATAACATATATGTATCTGACATCCCTCAACCCAACAACAATCAAGTGGGCCTGGCACAGTTTGCTGACGATGTTGCTTTCTGGGCCACCCATCCCCGCTTACGATCCGCCAGGGTACTAATAGACAACGCCCTGAGACAGTACACTGAGTGGGCCAACACCTGGAGAATTACCATCAACACCGAAAAAACCCAAACCTGTGTCTTCCGCCCCTCTTTAAAATCACGAATCACAAACAGACAACACATTACAATCGGACAAGCATTAATACCACTCCAACACAAAGTAACATATCTAGGCATTCCACTCACATCAAAACTCTCTTGGACTACAATAGCGCAAACAATATGGGACAAATACAACAAAGCTACTAAAGCAGTAAGCTACCTAAGCGGCATTAGACGACAAGGCTGCCACGCCAACACATTACTACACCTATATAAAGCACTGGTTCGATCCCAGTGCACCTACTCCTCCTACTTTCTATTGCAATCTTCACCCTCAACACAAAAGAAATTTGAGTCCCGTGAAAGGAAATTATTGCGCCAGATATTTCGACTACCCAAACATACCAGAAACGACACAGTATACATCCACACCAAAACGAAACCACTCTCCACACACCTAATCCGAACAGTCACTAAATACACACACTTCGCACTACGTCGCTCATACACACAACATATGTTTAACAATCCTCCACACACCAACAAGAACACAACCATTGAAAAACTCCTACAAGCCTATCAAGACCACTTCAATCCACAAAATAACCATTAAACCCTCCCCCTCTCTCTCCCTCTCTACAACACCCCTCGTCTCCCGGAGTCGGCTCATTCGCGGTCTGTCTCCCATAAATACCCCACAAGAATGCCATCGTTGAGGAATGCACATACATGTCATTGACCAGTACCCGACACATACAATTAATAATCCACCTTCATCTACAACGAGAGGAAATCGAAATCAAACACCCCACCCACAACATAACGTACCAGCGAACATCACTCCGACTGCTGGATAGCTGAAGTCAAAATGCCAACGCCCAAACACAAGGATAACAACAATATAAACAAATTGTGACTGCCCTCACCACTGCTTAGTGATGCATGACAGCCACCGTTGAATAACTAAACAATAAATAAATACATTCAAAATTCACGCAAGCCCAGTAAATAATTTACATCACAAATAGTTCATGGTTACTCCTCAAATAACAACAAATCAGAACTTAAAATCTGCTTCTTAAATCTTCTTTCTTACTTTCTACCCACCTGTCTTCTTTCCACGTCTCAATCTCAATCTCATAAAAGCCCTAAATATCCAACATTCTATTAACACTGCACTCACAAGCACTCACGGTCGAAGAGGGCATTGTAATGTAAGACCCTAAAACGACCGCTGGCTCTGCCAGCAATCAACTCTGACACCGGCGAGGCGTCGTTCTTGTAGTTAAACAGCTGCAAGTAGGAGTAGCATCATGTCGGGTCGTGGAAAGGGAGGCAAGGTGAAGGGAAAGTCAAAGTCTCGATCCAGCCGTGCTGGGTTGCAGTTCCCGGTAGGCCGTATCCACCGTCTTTTGCGTAAGGGCAATTACGCAGAGCGAGTTGGTGCCGGTGCGCCAGTCTACCTGGCCGCGGTGATGGAGTACCTGGCGGCCGAAGTTCTCGAGTTGGCTGGCAACGCAGCTCGTGACAACAAGAAGACTAGGATCATTCCTCGTCACTTACAGCTCGCCATTCGCAACGACGAGGAGCTGAACAAACTCCTGTCCGGCGTCACCATCGCCCAGGGTGGTGTGTTGCCCAACATCCAGGCGGTTCTCCTCCCGAAGAAAACCGAGAAGAAGGCTTAAGCCCCTTCTCCGTAAAACGGCCCTTTTAAGGGCCCCACTAACCTCACAAAAGTCAGAAATAGCCAGTATTGTTAATCCTCTCTCACGGCTTCGTAATGTAATTTCATTACGCGTGTCAACTTTCTCTCTCTCTCTATACCGGTGGGCTGATTTAATATCATCATTCTGTAATTTTGTGCTCTGAACGATGTCGTTGTCCCAGGTTCGCACTGAAGTACTTGAAACCGTTGTACATTTACTAGGCTATTGTGTGATAACACATTATACTGATGCATATAGAAAGGTTTCATTATTATTATATAATTTAACACAATACGAATTAAATTAGATGATGATGCCAAAGTACATAGTTGGCTTCGAAATTTATGTAATATATTTCTATCATATTAGAGTAATGGAGATTATCGTGAAAATAATCACAAGTCCCCTTCTTTGGTGCCCATCGTGGTTTTAGACATATACGTTTGAATATACTAGTTTACTTTACTACATACTACGAATGAAACTAATTTTGAATAAGAAATCGATAACTGGTGAACAACTTACGGCGTTATAATAGAGTTCCTAATGCGTTTGTTTGTTGGTGCACATATTGGCCGCACGCGCAGGAACCCCAATACTGAGATGATGACATGACCTTCTCGTAGGAATCGAAGGCTTTGACAATTTGCGTTCGAATTTCCCCTCTCTCTGTCGTTTCGTTCGAACCGAAATGACGCAAGCTATACGTGGAAGTTGTCTGACAGGACGAAGTCCTGTGTTCTGACATGCGATGTGTACCTCTTCTCCCCAGTGTTTACCACACTGGATTCCTATGACCTAAAAGTTGGCATTGCAAAAACGTGGTGATGTGATGTTCAGTATGTGTCAATCCCCTCGGTTCCTTGTTACGGTCTGGTGAGCATTGCCTACCTGCGTTGTCATATTACCCACCAATTCTTCGGACAGTGATTATTGACTTACAGAAGTTTACAGTAACAGGTAACATAATCCGAGGAGCAAGGCTTCACAGAGGAATCCGGTCTTTCCACTTGATATACCAAGCGTTGGGGTCAGACCCATTTGAAAAACGGAGAGGCATTTCTTACAACGTCTTTTGCTGATACTGAAGTGCCCCTACGAAATAAGTTCTGTTTTCCGCACTGGCCTGTTGAGCTAGTGGTCACACAGTAAAGGTGAATTAAATTAATCTCGACAACTACTGCCCTTTTTAGACGGATTTTATGGCCCTGAAAAGGGCCGTTTTGCCGACGGATTCGGCAGCAGACGTGTGTAGGCAGTCTAACCGCCGAACCCGTAGAGAGTCCTCCCCTGCCTCTTCAAGGCGTATACCACGTCCATGGCCGTGACTGTCTTCCGCTTCGCGTGCTCGGTGTATGTTACAGCGTCACGGATTACGTTCTCCAGAAAGACCTTGAGAACACCTCTCGTCTCCTCGTAGATGAGGCCGGAGATACGCTTTACGCCTCCACGTCGGGCGAGACGACGAATGGCCGGCTTCGTGATGCCCTGAATATTATCTCGGAGAACCTTCCTGTGGCGCTTCGCTCCACCTTTGCCAAGACCCTTGCCTCCCTTGCCGCGTCCAGTCATGTTGCTCGTGTGACGAAGGTTAAAAGTGATCTCGACGGCGGGTCATTTTTTGGTTTATATACTAAAACCCGCGGACCAATCACATTACGGAAGGGGCGTGGCTTCTCAACGGGCGAAGACATAAATACCCCTCTTGGGGGCAGCGGGGGCGACTGTATTGCGTCAACTTGGGTTGCGAGGACTAAGGAGTAAGCGATGGCACGTACGAAGCAAACTGCGCGTAAGTCCACGGGAGGCAAGGCTCCACGAAAGCAGCTGGCAACGAAGGCCGCTAGGAAGAGCGCACCGGCTACTGGAGGCGTGAAGAAACCCCATCGATACCGCCCTGGTACAGTTGCTCTTCGCGAGATCCGTCGTTACCAGAAGAGCACCGAGCTCCTCATCCGCAAGCTGCCTTTCCAGCGCTTGGTGCGTGAAATCGCTCAGGATTTCAAAACCGACCTCCGTTTCCAGAGCTCAGCCGTAATGGCCTTGCAGGAGGCAAGCGAGGCATACCTCGTCGGTCTCTTCGAGGATACCAACCTTTGCGCCATCCACGCCAAGCGCGTGACCATTATGCCCAAGGATATTCAGCTGGCTAGGCGCATCCGCGGCGAGAGGGCTTGAATTAACAAAGGTACTCCTGCCCGCAAAAAGGCCCTTTTCAGGGCCACTAGTTATTTCTCGGAAGAGCCGGTTGTACCGTACTCCAGGTCTCGTTCCTACTACCCTCAGTTCAAGGTCACCTCAATAATATAAATGGTTTCTCCCTTTCCATTCCTCACCGTATCAGCATTTTCCCACAGCCTGTTTGACAAATATCGCAATGTATCCTATAGGTTAATAAACAATTTTTTAATAGAACGATGGATAACAAAGTTTCTTAGGAAAATTAAAAAAAAATTTCACAGTTCTATAATATTGCACATTATATATATTTACCAAATTAAGGGTTAACGCCGCCGGGACGAGTGATCCTCCGTCCGACCGATCACAAGCGCCAAGGCTCAAAGTGGTCCAGAAAGCAAATCTAGCTGGACTAAAAATGTGACATATTTCCATGAAACTTCGCACTATAGTCACTACTGTATAAGAGGAGAAACTACCCCTTTATAGACGATGCGTTTTGACAAAAATTAGTGACTTGTCTCATATATAATATATTGTTTTAATGAAACTTTACACAGTACTTACATGTAGCTCGTTTATACTATATTGGATACAAAATGTGATTATGATTGTATAAGAGTAGCTACTTGTCTCCTATCTAACATTTTTTACTTTCACGAAACTATAACTGTGACTCATTATTTTCGATAGTACAGACGTGGTCTGCTTAGGAAAGGACAAGCGGAAGACTGTGACCTTTGTGACCTCGGGTGGGTATTACGATAACATTTATAACCGTCACCCTGATAAGCATCCGAGCAGCTTATTTCAAAAAGGAGTTTGAATACAAACAATTCCTTCAATCTACTACGATTATTACAATAACTGATTTCATTAATCTCCTCTCTTCTTTAGCAAAATATAAATTACCTTCAATTGGTCGATTCAGCAAACTTGTTCATAAAACTTATCGCTATTGCGTCACGTTTCGCAATTTTTCTAAAGTAAAAACAAAAACACGAACAAACGCCTACTCCTTTAACCTCATCGCTCTCTTATCTCTAGAATCCCGGGGGGTTGAGAACCTGAATTCTCTGTGGTGTGAAACAAAGCAACCCGCAGGAGCAATGACACGTTCAATTGTCCTAATAATAGAAAAAAAATTACACGTCATTTAGTGTATTCAGAACATTTTTACAGGACCGTGTAGGATATTCACTCTCCTGTCGAATAGTTTCGGCGGCTGGTAGGCGATACGCATTAATTAAAATAATACTTGCGTACCTTGTTCAGGACAGTGACTGTGCTACTTTCTTTCTTTCTTTCTTTCTTTCTTTCTTTCTTTCTTTCTTTCTTTCCTTTATTTGTAGCTTATTGATGACACCAGATGCCATAACGGAAATGCCGTGATGGTATGTTTGTTTAATATTCAAAATCAAGTGACAGACGCTATTTGACTTTGCGGTGGAGGGGATAGGGACCTGATCTCGGATGTTCCGAGAGATGCCGGCGCACAGTTGTCCAGAACGCAAAACTATGTAAGAAAATCAACTTCATCATAACCGAAGTTTAAGTAATATCTAGGCTTAAACAAAAGCTAGGCATTGTGCACAACAGCATACAAAACATCAATATCAGTAAGAGGTGGGACAAAACATGAGTTTTTTTTTTAAAGTCACGCTCTTCAGTTGATTTTTGTTCGTGGGGTCAGTGGCTGTTTTATACTGTTAAACCTTCCCTTATGGAGGTCATAGGACAAGATGTGTACTTTCATTTAATACGCGAAAAGCAATCTATAATACGTTAGCATTCATTTAATTGGCACGTTTACTGAGATTTGTGCAACTAGTTTTTTTTTTTTTTTTTTTTTTTACGACATATTTAACAGGCTGTGCATTACAAGTAAACCTGAGTTAACTTTCAATTCTTCTACCCACACATTAATCAAATATTAAACTCTATACGGCTTAAAATTTAGCTGCTACATCCTGCAAACTTAGATGTTATATTCATCTCTTGGTGGCGCTTTACGAATTCGACAGCAGCCACTTTTCAGAGTCTGGATGAAGGAGCTTAATTTCTCCAAGAAAAATTCAACACTTCTTGAACATATAATGAACAACTAAATTATGGAGTATATCCATGAATCTAGCATTTTGTTACCAACTGCGAAAAATATGGCAGGCTAGTCATCTTTTAGGAGCATAATTTCTATTAAAACATTAAAAATTATCAGAAAAACTAATTTTTCCCTAATTCCCTAATTACACGAGCATAATTCGTTTTTGCATAGATGCGTATAAAATTTCATGGAAATATGTTACATAGGGGAGAAATTATTAACTCTGTATAAATGTAGCCTCTAAACACAAGAAGTAGATTCCCATATAAAAACCATTATCTGAATTTATGCTACCTGTAACTATACTGTGTGAAATATAATGTAAATATTTCAGTTAAGATAGAAATTATTAATTTAGTCTATAAAGCACTTCCGATACAACTCTTCACACAATAATAATAATAATAATAATAATAATAATAATAATAATAATAATAATAATAATAAATAATTCTGAGCTTCAGTGCAAGAACTCTTTAACCCTCACACAGCTTGTTCTGAGAAAAATCAGTATTAAAGAAATTTATACACATTAAACAAATTGTAATGCTATATGTTGTCATGTCTCTTCTATCCCTCACGTGGAAACTTAGGCTTACACAGCAGCAAGAATAAGATAACAACGTTATTATCATCTGTCCTTTTATGGCTATACAGTTTTTGCAGTGAACTACAGAATTATTAACTATTATTATTACAGACCTGTTATTTTTTTCACTTTTTTCACACACACACACACACACACACACACACACACACACACACACATCTATTATACTAAACATAAACCCACAAGAGAAAACAATACTTGTATTAACTGTAAACATTTTTCTTCCTTTCTTTATTTTTAGCAGAATCCTCCATTTCACCCTTTATCTCACTAGATGCGCTTCCCGCAGACATTCTTCATTATATGTTTCACACACCACTTCGTAACACTTGCAGCGGTTGACTTTTGTTTTCTTGTCTTTTTCTCTAGGGTATATTGTACATAGTGCTCGGTATCGGTGCTCGTTCACGTGATATTTTACCTTTGTTTTTCTTGCTAACTCCTGCCAATTTTTCTGATATTTCCCGTAGTTGATTGGTCAAGTACTGCGGATTGATTCCCGGTTATAACAAACACACCTACACTACATTCCAATGATTTCTGACTCGTTACTGCACATTTTAGAAACACTGTACGAAAGCACACACAGTCTCTCGTAAATCAACAGGTTACAACAGAGACTTACACTTGCAAACGCGTGGGGATTTCAGAAAATTTCTTACTATTTCAGTACCTTTAACTGTACAACAGATTTTGTTTTCTCGAAAAAGAAAGGTCAACGTTACTATTGACAAAAGACAGAAACGTACGATTACAATACCTTTATTTTAAACAATCTTAGAGGTGGTCTGGGAATTCCTAAACTCACCACGCGACTACTTAACCCTAGACAGGTAATCATCACTGTACTCATGTTAAAGGTAAGCATTCGTAATTTTTACTACTCACATTTTAATTAACTGAAATCAACTCAATATCACACATTTAACAACTTTTACACATTTCGTAGCCATTAGTGTTCATTTAATTTTAAGTTTGTCATAAAGTCTTTACGTTCATGTTATTGTCCTATTTACAATTAGTGCAAACAACAGCGCGATGTTCTCTGCAGAACCCCTTTTTGCAAAGTCCACAAAATGTTGTCATCATTCTCCTCTTCTTTGCAGGACATTTATAGCAAACAGTACGTTCACCATCTGGCTGCATTACCTGGCATTGTTGTTGCACAGCAATGTTCAGATGTTCTTCAATTGTTGCCCGCAGAGATCGGTGTAAAGTAGGACGTGCAAAGCGGTGCTGCATCCACGGTTTTGTCAGCTCTTCACACAATTGGAAAATGAATTGTTTTCTTGATATTGTTTTCTGAGTTCTTCTAACTATAAATTATCCATGAATTTATACTTGCAATATTTAGCATGTTGTAAAATATTGCTAGTGGCCAGCGCCTCGTCTTTCTATTGCAGGAAAGATTGTGGCACATTTGACATAGTGTATCTACACCACCTTTAGTCCCATTGTAAATAATAATAATAATAATAATAATAATAATAATAATAATAATAATAATAATAATAATAATAATAATAAAGGCTTTACATATAACGTGTTGCTTACTGTTGTCATTGCAGTCCACGTCGGTGGGGGTGGGGGGGTTTCTTTCTCCTCCTCCTTCCTCTAGAAAGAGCAGTTACCAGGGTCTAAGGAAGTGAATGCCCTTTTCTTTCTGGGCTCATCCCTACATTTGTCTTAGCTCCTTAGGGAAAACCACGGAAAACCCTCAGGCTTGCGAATAGACTGAATGAATGAGAGGAGAAACTTTAAAGGTACGTGAAAACACGTCCATGCAAGGGAGTTGGGACTGTGAAAAATTGAATATGTGAAATCCAAGACTGTATTTGCCAGGCGAGCAAAGAAGAAGAAGAAGAAGAAAGGCTTACGTATGACGTGTGGCTTACTGTTGTCATTGCAGTCCGCGTCGGCCAGCGGTGGGAGGGGGGGGGTCAATATACCTGCACATATCAGTTCAAATTATAAAAACCTCTTAATGCTACTGCGGTACTATTCCATTGCCGAACACAATATGAAGAAATTAGCAGATCCCTGAACTGAACTCTTATTACTCTGAAATTACCGCGCAGTACAATTATAGCTATGACGCATTGCAAGCGTTAGTCACCATATCGATTTGCTAAGCAAATTTTATCCCTTTAGAGCATGTCCCCCCCCCCCTCCTCCTCCATATCAGCCAACAACATACTGGATGAAGAAGACTCCTGCAAAAGGGACGAATTAAGATTTAATTTTATTTTAATGATAGACTAACATTGCAAAGTTCCAAAATAATTTTTTGCATTCCTTCATTACACTAGTCGTACAAAATTGCGGTCGTATCTCGTACTATCTATACTAATAATAAATCTGTAGCCGAAATTTTTCTGGTAAGTTTCGATTTTCCAAAAGTAATTGGTCCTAACATATATAATTAACCACCCTGAAACCGAAAATCGCATTTTTGAAAATTTTGTTTGTATGTCTGTCTGTATGTTTGTTACCTTTTCACGCGATAATGGCTGAACCGATTTATATGAAAACTGGAATATAAATTAAGTTTGTTGTAACTTAGATTTTAGGCTATATGGCATTCGAAATACTTTATTTAAAAGGGGGGTTATAAGGGGGCCTTAATTAAATAAATCGAAATATCTCGCTTATTATTGATATTTGAGAAAAAATGTTACATAACAGATGTTCCTTTAAAAATGATTTCCGTTAAGTTTTATTTTTTTACAACATTTTGATAGGACTGATATTTAATGAGATAAATGAGTTTTAAAATTAAAATAACGCTATCTAAGACGGTGCAATGAATTAAGAACAAATGACTTCGTCTATAAGGGGCCTTGGACAACAACAATCGAAACAGGGGCCTTGGACATCAACAAACAATCGAAAGCTATTAAACATAGCCTACAGGGAATGTTTCTGTGTTTGTATGAAGTAATATCACAAGCTCGTAAATTAACTGATTTGTATAATTAGTTATTATTTCACCATTGGAAACTGTAGTTTCTCTAGATGGACATAATGCTATAATGTTATTACAGTAACGTCTGAGTAAATCGAGGACAGGTAAGATTAAAATAGCTTCTTATGCACAGAAAATTTGATAGGCTATTTTGTACATTCGTTTTCTGTATTTCTTAAAATAATATTTATGTACACGCATTTTAATCTCAGAGAATTAACGAACAACGAGAGTGTATTGATTTAGTATGCAGTAATAGTACTTTAGCTTGGCAATCCATTATTTTAATAATTCATATTTTAACTATGCTCAATTGAATCGTGTTAAAATACATAAAATATATATGCAATAAATGCAGTGCTAAAAAAAATTGGGTAATATGCGAAGCAGATTATCTTGCGCTGTTGTAAAAGTTGTTCCATGGATCAGTCGTCCTATTTTAATTATGTAATTACTTTATATTTATTTCTAACAGGTGGAGCGGAGCGAACGGGTACGGCTAGCTAACAATAAGTGAGAACTTACAATACAACAACGACAACAACAACAACAGCTGATAATCTGAAAGGGAACATAGTAATTTGGGGTGAATTAAAATGCAGCTTCCATTCGTTTAAAATTTCTTTAAATTTTAACTAAATATTAATGTAGATATTACCTCTAAAGGTAAATGGGGGCATGTTTCACAACGCTAACAAATTACAAATTAACAATATACAATTAACAACGGAAATATTACATATGCTTGTTGACTGTGTTTCACAATGCAATCTTATTCACTTGTATGTTTTAACGAACTTTACAAAATCGGCGAAACAAACTTACAAATACGCATAATTGGTTGAACAAAATCGCCAACGACAGTTTACAAAAATCACTAAGGATCAGAGGTAAAGTAGCTGTAATTTTAGAACTATCGATGGACATGTTTATATTTTTTTATATATATTTTATTTAGATTTTGCTACATCGGCGACAACGGAGTTTCGCGGCATGCAATTGGTCGAGCATACCAATGCATTAATTAGCCTACGACTTAACTGACGAAAGTTAGCGCGAAATTCATTCAAATAATTGATAAATAATGGATTTGACCCACGTAGTTATATGCAGTTGATAGAGCAGCTAACATGTCCATCCATTAAAATCAACTTCGCTCTCTGCTGGTCCATCAGTATATTTTATTGTTTCATCCATAACCTCGCCAACATTAGGGAACCCAGCAGGAGGAGCATAAAAATCCTTTGCCCGAGTAAGCACATTCGGTGATCAATAACCCGCCTCGAGTTTTTTCAATCTTGTAACAACATCAACTACCATGTGTGAACTTTTGCACACTGTAATCTTATAAATTCCGTTCTTATCTGCTAACGCAGGGAACTGAGAGCTACTATGCAACCAATGCAGTTCTCGCTTTGTGGTTAGGGCACCACTTTTCCCTTTCAGATGTTGCATGTGATGTCCCATATCTTGTAGGAGAGATTACAGCGAAATGGGATTCGGAACGACTTCAGAATACTGCGTAAGTAATGCCGACATTGCATTATTAAGTGATTGGTTTTCGGTGCAAAGTTTTTCTTCTTTAAGTGCGAGTATTTATTAAATACGTTCCTCGTATATAAGAACTAACGCGGTATTCTGAAGTATAGCGCGGGATTCATTCGAAACCTTTCATTAATATTCGTACAATGATACGAACGTGGCCGGAAAATTCTACGTTAGGCCTAAATGCAAAATCTTCGTCTGAGTCGCTAGAACTACTCAATAACATCACAACTGCTTCAGTGTAATTCTTAATGGTACCCTGTTACTATAAAATTGATTTTATACATATGTGTTTATTTTTTTCATTCACAATTAGAAGCTATTTCAACAGGGCTACTGTAGAAAATGTGCTAACTTCACTAGTAAAGTTTAGTTTACACGTTTGTAAAATTACTCCTTCGTTGTGAAACAAACATATCACTTGTAAAGAGCGCAAAATTTCATTCGTAAAGATTTGATTTCCTTTGTACAGTCCACCTTTACAAACAAAGATTGTGAAACAGAAGTTTACAAACAGAGTTCACAATTTCCAAAGATTGTAAACTTTGTGAAACACCCCACTGGTGAATCAGCACGCCGAGCTCGATCGAAATACAACCAGTTACTATTATTTCCCTATCGTTTTTTGACATTTGATTCCGCGTCCTACCTCTTTCATTCGTTACTAACCAACAACGCCAATAGCAGAAGGTAACGCAAAAACAGTCACCGGTTCCCCGATGCATGGCTTTCTCTCTCAATGTCAACTGAGAGTTAAAAATATTCATTATAATATGCACTTTCCACTCACTCCTCAGAATGTCTTCTTTATTTTTATTTATTTATTTTTTAAGATATGTGAGCTACGTACTGTATGTCTGATGTTTTGCCATCGTACATTCAAATATTTATATTCACTGTACAGTACAGCGAACTGTTTATACTTACTGTACATGCTATAACTACTTCTCCCAACTCCGCTATTGCTATATTTCCTAAACTAAACGCTGATATTGAAATAACGCCTGGTCTGATAATGCAGTCTGTTTAAATTTCTACCGACCAAGTTCTGCCCTTCATCATGGGAAAACAACGAGCTTCTTTAAAGGATACAACTACTAGGACAGAGATATTTTCATTATGGAATTTGTACTACCCACTGAAATGTAGTAACTAATGGGATTTTAATTAGCCATATATGTACAGTATATTACATTCTTTACCTAAAATGTCTCTAACTTCTAGGGAGAGCGCGAGGTACGTTCACAATCCCCTGAATACATATTCCCTTCTTCGAGAAAACGCAGAGAAGTGAACCGTCTCATATGAATATGCTACCAGTCATAAGTTTCAATACGGAGCTGCAAGTACTTAAGAATTATCAATTACTCTACAATTATGCAGCGGCGTCATCATCCAAGCTATAGCTGGAATAGGGAAGGGAACATAATATCCCATAAGTCTTATTAGAACACGCTGGAAATAGTGACGTAAAAAAAAAAATCGCCAACGGCACGTGGTGTTCCCAAGCGGTCACCCATCCAAGTACTGACCACGCCCAATGTTGCTTGACTTCGGTGATCGGACGAGAACCGGTATTTTCAACATGGTATGGCCGTTGCCGATGAAACTGCGTAATCTGTAGGCACTTGAGGACGATGGGATTGGGGTGCACTCGATAAAACCTGCACTCGCTCACACACACACGTAAACTGCCTGCTTAGACTCTGTACCTAAATTACCAAGCTCGTTGGATGTCATTGGGATAGATGATAAATCTATCTATCAACGGCAGTTTGGTTACGTTTCAACGTCACACACTGCTGGATTGACACGGGATTAATAAAACAGCTAGTCGGCATTCTAAGTTAAGCCACAGGTGGATTGTTGTTCAACAGCGGAGCCTCCTTTCAACCACATGGTTGTGGAACTGTAGTCGGATTTTCGACATCATTTTCATGCCATACTACGGAACTTCACACAAACTTCAATTCACTTCTTGCACCGGCGGCTACTACGAATGGACTGAAGCTCGCTACTGACTAGGGGGGGGGGACATTTGTCTCTTGATGGATTACGTGACAGATATATAAAGTATCAGTCGTATGTTATGAACCCGAGTTTCAATAAAGATAGATTACCCGTATGTCCACAGATTCTCAGTAGTGGCCTGCGGAAGGATTATGCCCGCGGTCGACAAGTTACCTTCTAAGTTGTTTTCCCTCAACAATTAATGCTGCCAAGTGAGTAGGAATGACACCGCGCTCTCATATAAGTCGTACGAAACTATTAAGGAAACGAATTTGCCTCGTGGATCCAAGTCTCCCATGGACTGCCTATAATGTATTATCTATCCTAGAAGTGTTATCGGGGTGATTATTTAAATTTTCACTCGGTGGGAACCGCTGTTGTTCTTCATTCATCTACTCTGTTATGAATAACTTGTGGCCCTTAAAAGGGCCGGTTGCTGATTCCCTAGCAAGCACTCCCGCTTACTTGGAACTAGTGTATTTTGTGACGGCCTTGGTCCCTTCACTGACGGCGTGCTTGGCCAGCTCACCGGGTAGCAGGAGACGGACGGCTGTCTGGATCTCCCGACTGGTGATGGTCGACCGCTTGTTGTAATGCGCGAGCCGCGAAGCTTCCGCGGCGATGCGCTCGAAGATGTCGTTAACGAAGCTGTTCATGATGCTCATAGCCTTTGAACTGATTCCCGTGTCTGGGTGAACTTGTTTCAGAACCTTGTAGATGTAAATGGCGTAGCTCTCCTTCCTCTTGCGCTTCTTCTTCTTATCGCCCTTCGAAATATTCTTCTGGGCCTTGCCGGCCTTCTTGGCAGCCTTTCCGGAAGCTTTGGGGGGCATGGTGCTCGTCTGATGATGAGCCCGGAGGGAGAAAAATATTTAAGTCGCAGGGACAATGCCGTACTGCCTTCCCAGTGCGAGCCAATAGAAACAGCGCAAACGTTTGTGACTTTACGATTGGTCCGCTGTCGATTATTGACGTTGGCGTAAAAGTGAAGGTTACCGTGGGCTGCTCTATAACATATATGTATCTGACATCCCTCAACCCAACAACAATCAAGTGGGCCTGGCACAGTTTGCTGACGATGTTGCTTTCTGGGCCACCCATCCCCGCTTACGATCCGCCAGGGTACTAATAGACAACGCCCTGAGACAGTACACTGAGTGGGCCAACACCTGGAGAATTACCATCAACACCGAAAAAACCCAAACCTGTGTCTTCCGCCCCTCTTTAAAATCACGAATCACAAACAGACAACACATTACAATCGGACAAGCATTAATACCACTCCAACACAAAGTAACATATCTAGGCATTCCACTCACATCAAAACTCTCTTGGACTACAATAGCGCAAACAATATGGGACAAATACAACAAAGCTACTAAAGCAGTAAGCTACCTAAGCGGCATTAGACGACAAGGCTGCCACGCCAACACATTACTACACCTATATAAAGCACTGGTTCGATCCCAGTGCACCTACTCCTCCTACTTTCTATTGCAATCTTCACCCTCAACACAAAAGAAATTTGAGTCCCGTGAAAGGAAATTATTGCGCCAGATATTTCGACTACCCAAACATACCAGAAACGACACAGTATACATCCACACCAAAACGAAACCACTCTCCACACACCTAATCCGAACAGTCACTAAATACACACACTTCGCACTACGTCGCTCATACACACAACATATGTTTAACAATCCTCCACACACCAACAAGAACACAACCATTGAAAAACTCCTACAAGCCTATCAAGATCACTTCAATCCACAAAATAACCATTAAACTCTCCCCCTCTCTCTCCCTCTCTACAACACCCCTCGTCTCCCGGAGTCGGCTCATTCGCGGTCTGTCTCCCATAAATACCCCAAAAGAATGCCATCGTTGAGGAATTCACATACATGTCATAGACCAGAACCCGACACATACAATTAACAATCCACTTTCATCTACAACGAGAGGAAATCGAAATCAAATACCCCACCCACAACATAACGTACCAGCGAACATCTCTCCGACTGCTGGATAGCTGAAGTCAAAATGCCAACGCACAAACACAAGGATAACAACAATATAATCAAATTGTGACTGCCCTCACCACTGCTTAGTGATGCATGATAGCTATCGTTGAATAACTAAACAATAAATAAATACATTCAAAATTCACGCAAGCCCAGTAAATAATTTACATCACAAACAGTTCATGGTCACTCCTCAAATAACAACAAATCAAAACTTAAAATCTGCTTCTTAAATCTTCTTTCTTACTTTCTACCCACCTGTCTTCTTTCCACGTCTCAATCTCAATCTCATAAAAGCCCTAAATATCCAACATTCTATTAACACTGCACTCACAAGCACTCACGGTCGAAGAGGGCATTGTAATGTAAGACCCTAAAACGACCGCTGGCTCTGCCAGCAATCAACTCTGACACCGGCGAGGCGTCGTTCTTGTAGTTAAACAGCTGCAAGTAGGAGTAGCATCATGTCGGGTCGTGGAAAGGGAGGCAAGGTGAAGGGAAAGTCAAAGTCTCGATCCAGCCGTGCTGGGTTGCAGTTCCCGGTAGGCCGTATCCACCGTCTTTTGCGTAAGGGCAATTACGCAGAGCGAGTTGGTGCCGGTGCGCCAGTCTACCTGGCCGCGGTGATGGAGTACCTGGCGGCCGAAGTTCTCGAGTTGGCTGGCAACGCAGCTCGTGACAACAAGAAGACTAGGATCATTCCTCGTCACTTACAGCTCGCCATTCGCAACGACGAGGAGCTGAACAAACTCCTGTCCGGCGTCACCATCGCCCAGGGTGGTGTGTTGCCCAACATCCAGGCGGTTCTCCTCCCGAAGAAAACCGAGAAGAAGGCTTAAGCCCCTTCTCCGTAAAACGGCCCTTTTAAGGGCCCCACTAACCTCACAAAAGTCAGAAATAGCCAGTATTGTTAATCCTCTCTCACGGCTTCGTAATGTAATTTCATTACGCGTGTCAACTTTCTCTCTCTCTCTATACCGGTGGGCTGATTTAATATCATCATTCTGTAATTTTGTGCTCTGAACGATGTCGTTGTCCCAGGTTCGCACTGAAGTACTTGAAACCGTTGTACATTTACTAGGCTATTGTGTGATAACACATTATACTGATGCATATAGAAAGGTTTCATTATTATTATATAATTTAACACAATACGAATTAAATTAGATGATGATGCCAAAGTACATAGTTGGCTTCGAAATTTATGTAATATATTTCTATCATATTAGAGTAATGGAGATTATCGTGAAAATAATCACAAGTCCCCTTCTTTGGTGCCCATCGTGGTTTTAGACATATACGTTTGAATATACTAGTTTACTTTACTACATACTACGAATGAAACTAATTTTGAATAAGAAATCGATAACTGGTGAACAACTTACGGCGTTATAATAGAGTTCCTAATGCGTTTGTTTGTTGGTGCACATATTGGCCGCACGCGCAGGAACCCCAATACTGAGATGATGACATGACCTTCTCGTAGGAATCGAAGGCTTTGACAATTTGCGTTCGAATTTCCCCTCTCTCTGTCGTTTCGTTCGAACCGAAATGACGCAAGCTATACGTGGAAGTTGTCTGACAGGACGAAGTCCTGTGTTCTGACATGCGATGTGTACCTCTTCTCCCCAGTGTTTACCACACTGGATTCCTATGACCTAAAAGTTGGCATTGCAAAAACGTGGTGATGTGATGTTCAGTATGTGTCAATCCCCTCGGTTCCTTGTTACGGTCTGGTGAGCATTGCCTACCTGCGTTGTCATATTACCCACCAATTCTTCGGACAGTGATTATTGACTTACAGAAGTTTACAGTAACAGGTAACATAATCCGAGGAGCAAGGCTTCACAGAGGAATCCGGTCTTTCCACTTGATATACCAAGCGTTGGGGTCAGACCCATTTGAAAAACGGAGAGGCATTTCTTACAACGTCTTTTGCTGATACTGAAGTGCCCCTACGAAATAAGTTCTGTTTTCCGCACTGGCCTGTTGAGCTAGTGGTCACACAGTAAAGGTGAATTAAATTAATCTCGACAACTACTGCCCTTTTTAGACGGATTTTATGGCCCTGAAAAGGGCCGTTTTGCCGACGGATTCGGCAGCAGACGTGTGTAGGCAGTCTAACCGCCGAACCCGTAGAGAGTCCTCCCCTGCCTCTTCAAGGCGTATACCACGTCCATGGCCGTGACTGTCTTCCGCTTCGCGTGCTCGGTGTATGTTACAGCGTCACGGATTACGTTCTCCAGAAAGACCTTGAGAACACCTCTCGTCTCCTCGTAGATGAGGCCGGAGATACGCTTTACGCCTCCACGTCGGGCGAGACGACGAATGGCCGGCTTCGTGATGCCCTGAATATTATCTCGGAGAACCTTCCTGTGGCGCTTCGCTCCACCTTTGCCAAGACCCTTGCCTCCCTTGCCGCGTCCAGTCATGTTGCTCGTGTGACGAAGGTTAAAAGTGATCTCGACGGCGGGTCATTTTTTGGTTTATATACTAAAACCCGCGGACCAATCACATTACGGAAGGGGCGTGGCTTCTCAACGGGCGAAGACATAAATACCCCTCTTGGGGGCAGCGGGGGCGACTGTATTGCGTCAACTTGGGTTGCGAGGACTAAGGAGTAAGCGATGGCACGTACGAAGCAAACTGCGCGTAAGTCCACGGGAGGCAAGGCTCCACGAAAGCAGCTGGCAACGAAGGCCGCTAGGAAGAGCGCACCGGCTACTGGAGGCGTGAAGAAACCCCATCGATACCGCCCTGGTACAGTTGCTCTTCGCGAGATCCGTCGTTACCAGAAGAGCACCGAGCTCCTCATCCGCAAGCTGCCTTTCCAGCGCTTGGTGCGTGAAATCGCTCAGGATTTCAAAACCGACCTCCGTTTCCAGAGCTCAGCCGTAATGGCCTTGCAGGAGGCAAGCGAGGCATACCTCGTCGGTCTCTTCGAGGATACCAACCTTTGCGCCATCCACGCCAAGCGCGTGACCATTATGCCCAAGGATATTCAGCTGGCTAGGCGCATCCGCGGCGAAAGGGCTTGAATTAACAAAGGTACTCCTGCCCGCAAAAAGGCCCTTTTCAGGGCCACTAGTTATTTCTCGGAAGAGCCGGTTGTACCGTACTCCAGGTCTCGTTCCTACTACCCTCAGTTCAAGGTCACCTCAATAATATAAATGGTTTCTCCCTTTCCATTCCTCACCGTATCAGCATTTTCCCACAGCCTGTTTGACAAATATCGCAATGTATCCTATAGGTTAATAAACAATTTTTTAATAGAACGATGGATAACAAAGTTTCTTAGGAAAATTAAAAAAAAATTTCACAGTTCTATAATATTGCACATTATATATATTTACCAAATTAAGGGTTAACGCCGCCGGGACGAGTGATCCTCCGTCCGACCGATCACAAGCGCCAAGGCTCAAAGTGGTCCAGAAAGCAAATCTAGCTGGACTAAAAATGTGACATATTTCCATGAAACTTCGCACTATAGTCACTACTGTATAAGAGGAGAAACTACCCCTTTATAGACGATGCGTTTTGACAAAAATTAGTGACTTGTCTCATATATAATATATTGTTTTAATGAAACTTTACACAGTACTTACATGTAGCTCGTTTATACTATATTGGATACAAAATGTGATTATGATTGTATAAGAGTAGCTACTTGTCTCCTATCTAACATTTTTTACTTTCACGAAACTATAACTGTGACTCATTATTTTCGATAGTACAGACGTGGTCTGCTTAGGAAAGGACAAGCGGAAGACTGTGACCTTTGTGACCTCGGGTGGGTATTACGATAACATTTATAACCGTCACCCTGATAAGCATCCGAGCAGCTTATTTCAAAAAGGAGTTTGAATACAAACAATTCCTTCAATCTACTACGATTATTACAATAACTGATTTCATTAATCTCCTCTCTTCTTTAGCAAAATATAAATTACCTTCAATTGGTCGATTCAGCAAACTTGTTCATAAAACTTATCGCTATTGCGTCACGTTTCGCAATTTTTCTAAAGTAAAAACAAAAACACGAACAAACGCCTACTCCTTTAACCTCATCGCTCTCTTATCTCTAGAATCCCGGGGGGTTGAGAACCTGAATTCTCTGTGGTGTGAAACAAAGCAACCCGCAGGAGCAATGACACGTTCAATTGTCCTAATAATAGAAAAAAAATTACACGTCATTTAGTGTATTCAGAACATTTTTACAGGACCGTGTAGGATATTCACTCTCCTGTCGAATAGTTTCGGCGGCTGGTAGGCGATACGCATTAATTAAAATAATACTTGCGTACCTTGTTCAGGACAGTGACTGTGCTACTTTCTTTCTTTCTTTCTTTCTTTCTTTCTTTCTTTCTTTCTTTCTTTCCTTTATTTGTAGCTTATTGATGACACCAGATGCCATAACGGAAATGCCGTGATGGTATGTTTGTTTAATATTCAAAATCAAGTGACAGACGCTATTTGACTTTGCGGTGGAGGGGATAGGGACCTGATCTCGGATGTTCCGAGAGATGCCGGCGCACAGTTGTCCAGAACGCAAAACTATGTAAGAAAATCAACTTCATCATAACCGAAGTTTAAGTAATATCTAGGCTTAAACAAAAGCTAGGCATTGTGCACAACAGCATACAAAACATCAATATCAGTAAGAGGTGGGACAAAACATGAGTTTTTTTTTTAAAGTCACGCTCTTCAGTTGATTTTTGTTCGTGGGGTCAGTGGCTGTTTTATACTGTTAAACCTTCCCTTATGGAGGTCATAGGACAAGATGTGTACTTTCATTTAATACGCGAAAAGCAATCTATAATACGTTAGCATTCATTTAATTGGCACGTTTACTGAGATTTGTGCAACTAGTTTTTTTTTTTTTTTTTTTTTTTACGACATATTTAACAGGCTGTGCATTACAAGTAAACCTGAGTTAACTTTCAATTCTTCTACCCACACATTAATCAAATATTAAACTCTATACGGCTTAAAATTTAGCTGCTACATCCTGCAAACTTAGATGTTATATTCATCTCTTGGTGGCGCTTTACGAATTCGACAGCAGCCACTTTTCAGAGTCTGGATGAAGGAGCTTAATTTCTCCAAGAAAAATTCAACACTTCTTGAACATATAATGAACAACTAAATTATGGAGTATATCCATGAATCTAGCATTTTGTTACCAACTGCGAAAAATATGGCAGGCTAGTCATCTTTTAGGAGCATAATTTCTATTAAAACATTAAAAATTATCAGAAAAACTAATTTTTCCCTAATTCCCTAATTACACGAGCATAATTCGTTTTTGCATAGATGCGTATAAAATTTCATGGAAATATGTTACATAGGGGAGAAATTATTAACTCTGTATAAATGTAGCCTCTAAACACAAGAAGTAGATTCCCATATAAAAACCATTATCTGAATTTATGCTACCTGTAACTATACTGTGTGAAATATAATGTAAATATTTCAGTTAAGATAGAAATTATTAATTTAGTCTATAAAGCACTTCCGATACAACTCTTCACACAATAATAATAATAATAATAATAATAATAATAATAATAATAATAATAATAATAATAATAATAATAAATAATTCTGAGCTTCAGTGCAAGAACTCTTTAACCCTCACACAGCTTGTTCTGAGAAAAATCAGTATTAAAGAAATTTATACACATTAAACAAATTGTAATGCTATATGTTGTCATGTCTCTTCTATCCCTCACGTGGAAACTTAGGCTTACACAGCAGCAAGAATAAGATAACAACGTTATTATCATCTGTCCTTTTATGGCTATACAGTTTTTGCAGTGAACTACAGAATTATTAACTATTATTATTACAGACCTGTTATTTTTTTCACTTTTTTCACACACACACACACACACACACACACACACACACACACACACATCTATTATACTAAACATAAACCCACAAGAGAAAACAATACTTGTATTAACTGTAAACATTTTTCTTCCTTTCTTTATTTTTAGCAGAATCCTCCATTTCACCCTTTATCTCACTAGATGCGCTTCCCGCAGACATTCTTCATTATATGTTTCACACACCACTTCGTAACACTTGCAGCGGTTGACTTTTGTTTTCTTGTCTTTTTCTCTAGGGTATATTGTACATAGTGCTCGGTATCGGTGCTCGTTCACGTGATATTTTACCTTTGTTTTTCTTGCTAACTCCTGCCAATTTTTCTGATATTTCCCGTAGTTGATTGGTCAAGTACTGCGGATTGATTCCCGGTTATAACAAACACACCTACACTACATTCCAATGATTTCTGACTCGTTACTGCACATTTTAGAAACACTGTACGAAAGCACACACAGTCTCTCGTAAATCAACAGGTTACAACAGAGACTTACACTTGCAAACGCGTGGGGATTTCAGAAAATTTCTTACTATTTCAGTACCTTTAACTGTACAACAGATTTTGTTTTCTCGAAAAAGAAAGGTCAACGTTACTATTGACAAAAGACAGAAACGTACGATTACAATACCTTTATTTTAAACAATCTTAGAGGTGGTCTGGGAATTCCTAAACTCACCACGCGACTACTTAACCCTAGACAGGTAATCATCACTGTACTCATGTTAAAGGTAAGCATTCGTAATTTTTACTACTCACATTTTAATTAACTGAAATCAACTCAATATCACACATTTAACAACTTTTACACATTTCGTAGCCATTAGTGTTCATTTAATTTTAAGTTTGTCATAAAGTCTTTACGTTCATGTTATTGTCCTATTTACAATTAGTGCAAACAACAGCGCGATGTTCTCTGCAGAACCCCTTTTTGCAAAGTCCACAAAATGTTGTCATCATTCTCCTCTTCTTTGCAGGACATTTATAGCAAACAGTACGTTCACCATCTGGCTGCATTACCTGGCATTGTTGTTGCACAGCAATGTTCAGATGTTCTTCAATTGTTGCCCGCAGAGATCGGTGTAAAGTAGGACGTGCAAAGCGGTGCTGCATCCACGGTTTTGTCAGCTCTTCACACAATTGGAAAATGAATTGTTTTCTTGATATTGTTTTCTGAGTTCTTCTAACTATAAATTATCCATGAATTTATACTTGCAATATTTAGCATGTTGTAAAATATTGCTAGTGGCCAGCGCCTCGTCTTTCTATTGCAGGAAAGATTGTGGCACATTTGACATAGTGTATCTACACCACCTTTAGTCCCATTGTAAATAATAATAATAATAATAATAATAATAATAATAATAATAATAATAATAATAATAATAATAATAATAAAGGCTTTACATATAACGTGTTGCTTACTGTTGTCATTGCAGTCCACGTCGGTGGGGGTGGGGGGGTTTCTTTCTCCTCCTCCTTCCTCTAGAAAGAGCAGTTACCAGGGTCTAAGGAAGTGAATGCCCTTTTCTTTCTGGGCTCATCCCTACATTTGTCTTAGCTCCTTAGGGAAAACCACGGAAAACCCTCAGGCTTGCGAATAGACTGAATGAATGAGAGGAGAAACTTTAAAGGTACGTGAAAACACGTCCATGCAAGGGAGTTGGGACTGTGAAAAATTGAATATGTGAAATCCAAGACTGTATTTGCCAGGCGAGCAAAGAAGAAGAAGAAGAAGAAAGGCTTACGTATGACGTGTGGCTTACTGTTGTCATTGCAGTCCGCGTCGGCCAGCGGTGGGAGGGGGGGGGTCAATATACCTGCACATATCAGTTCAAATTATAAAAACCTCTTAATGCTACTGCGGTACTATTCCATTGCCGAACACAATATGAAGAAATTAGCAGATCCCTGAACTGAACTCTTATTACTCTGAAATTACCGCGCAGTACAATTATAGCTATGACGCATTGCAAGCGTTAGTCACCATATCGATTTGCTAAGCAAATTTTATCCCTTTAGAGCATGTCCCCCCCCCCCCTCCTCCTCCATATCAGCCAACAACATACTGGATGAAGAAGACTCCTGCAAAAGGGACGAATTAAGATTTAATTTTATTTTAATGATAGACTAACATTGCAAAGTTCCAAAATAATTTTTTGCATTCCTTCATTACACTAGTCGTACAAAATTGCGGTCGTATCTCGTACTATCTATACTAATAATAAATCTGTAGCCGAAATTTTTCTGGTAAGTTTCGATTTTCCAAAAGTAATTGGTCCTAACATATATAATTAACCACCCTGAAACCGAAAATCGCATTTTTGAAAATTTTGTTTGTATGTCTGTCTGTATGTTTGTTACCTTTTCACGCGATAATGGCTGAACCGATTTATATGAAAACTGGAATATAAATTAAGTTTGTTGTAACTTAGATTTTAGGCTATATGGCATTCGAAATACTTTATTTAAAAGGGGGGTTATAAGGGGGCCTTAATTAAATAAATCGAAATATCTCGCTTATTATTGATATTTGAGAAAAAATGTTACATAACTGATGTTCCTTTAAAAATGATTTCCGTTAAGTTTTATTTTTTTACAACATTTTGATAGGACTGATATTTAATGAGATAAATGAGTTTTAAAATTAAAATAACGCTATCTAAGACGGTGCAATGAATTAAGAACAAATGACTTCGTCTATAAGGGGCCTTGGACAACAACAATCGAAACAGGGGCCTTGGACATCAACAAACAATCGAAAGCTATTAAACATAGCCTACAGGGAATGTTTCTGTGTTTGTATGAAGTAATATCACAAGCTCGTAAATTAACTGATTTGTATAATTAGTTATTATTTCACCATTGGAAACTGTAGTTTCTCTAGATGGACATAATGCTATAATGTTATTACAGTAACGTCTGAGTAAATCGAGGACAGGTAAGATTAAAATAGCTTCTTATGCACAGAAAATTTGATAGGCTATTTTGTACATTCGTTTTCTGTATTTCTTAAAATAATATTTATGTACACGCATTTTAATCTCAGAGAATTAACGAACAACGAGAGTGTATTGATTTAGTATGCAGTAATAGTACTTTAGCTTGGCAATCCATTATTTTAATAATTCATATTTTAACTATGCTCAATTGAATCGTGTTAAAATACATAAAATATATATGCAATAAATGCAGTGCTAAAAAAAAATTGGGTAATATGCGAAGCAGATTATCTTGCGCTGTTGTAAAAGTTGTTCCATGGATCAGTCGTCCTATTTTAATTATGTAATTACTTTATATTTATTTCTAACAGGTGGAGCGGAGCGAACGGGTACGGCTAGCTAACAATAAGTGAGAACTTACAATACAACAACGACAACAACAACAACAGCTGATAATCTGAAAGGGAACATAGTAATTTGGGGTGAATTAAAATGCAGCTTCCATTCGTTTAAAATTTCTTTAAATTTTAACTAAATATTAATGTAGATATTACCTCTAAAGGTAAATGGGGGCATGTTTCACAACGCTAACAAATTACAAATTAACAATATACAATTAACAACGGAAATATTACATATGCTTGTTAACTGTGTTTCACAATGCAATCTTATTCACTTGTATGTTTTAACGAACTTTACAAAATCGGCGAAACAAACTTACAAATACGCATAATTGGTTGAACAAAATCGCCAACGACAGTTTACAAAAATCACTAAGGATCAGAGGTAAAGTAGCTGTAATTTTAGAACTATCGATGGACATGTTTATATTTTTTTATATATATTTTATTTAGATTTTGCTACATCGGCGACAACGGAGTTTCGCGGCATGCAATTGGTCGAGCATACCAATGCATTAATTAGCCTACGACTTAACTGACGAAAGTTAGCGCGAAATTCATTCAAATAATTGATAAATAATGGATTTGACCCACGTAGTTATATGCAGTTGATAGAGCAGCTAACATGTCCATCCATTAAAATCAACTTCGCTCTCTGCTGGTCCATCAGTATATTTTATTGTTTCATCCATAACCTCGCCAACATTAGGGAACCCAGCAGGAGGAGCATAAAAATCCTTTGCCCGAGTAAGCACATTCGGTGATCAATAACCCGCCTCGAGTTTTTTCAATCTTGTAACAACATCAACTACCATGTGTGAACTTTTGCACACTGTAATCTTATAAATTCCGTTCTTATCTGCTAACGCAGGGAACTGAGAGCTACTATGCAACCAATGCAGTTCTCGCTTTGTGGTTAGGGCACCACTTTTCCCTTTCAGATGTTGCATGTGATGTCCCATATCTTGTAGGAGAGATTACAGCGAAATGGGATTCGGAACGACTTCAGAATACTGCGTAAGTAATGCCGACATTGCATTATTAAGTGATTGGTTTTCGGTGCAAAGTTTTTCTTCTTTAAGTGCGAGTATTTATTAAATACGTTCCTCGTATATAAGAACTAACGCGGTATTCTGAAGTATAGCGCGGGATTCATTCGAAACCTTTCATTAATATTCGTACAATGATACGAACGTGGCCGGAAAATTCTACGTTAGGCCTAAATGCAAAATCTTCGTCTGAGTCGCTAGAACTACTCAATAACATCACAACTGCTTCAGTGTAATTCTTAATGGTACCCTGTTACTATAAAATTGATTTTATACATATGTGTTTATTTTTTTCATTCACAATTAGAAGCTATTTCAACAGGGCTACTGTAGAAAATGTGCTAACTTCACTAGTAAAGTTTAGTTTACACGTTTGTAAAATTACTCCTTCGTTGTGAAACAAACATATCACTTGTAAAGAGCGCAAAATTTCATTCGTAAAGATTTGATTTCCTTTGTACAGTCCACCTTTACAAACAAAGATTGTGAAACAGAAGTTTACAAACAGAGTTCACAATTTCCAAAGATTGTAAACTTTGTGAAACACCCCACTGGTGAATCAGCACGCCGAGCTCGATCGAAATACAACCAGTTACTATTATTTCCCTATCGTTTTTTGACATTTGATTCCGCGTCCTACCTCTTTCATTCGTTACTAACCAACAACGCCAATAGCAGAAGGTAACGCAAAAACAGTCACCGGTTCCCCGATGCATGGCTTTCTCTCTCAATGTCAACTGAGAGTTAAAAATATTCATTATAATATGCACTTTCCACTCACTCCTCAGAATGTCTTCTTTATTTTTATTTATTTATTTTTTAAGATATGTGAGCTACGTACTGTATGTCTGATGTTTTGCCATCGTACATTCAAATATTTATATTCACTGTACAGTACAGCGAACTGTTTATACTTACTGTACATGCTATAACTACTTCTCCCAACTCCGCTATTGCTATATTTCCTAAACTAAACGCTGATATTGAAATAACGCCTGGTCTGATAATGCAGTCTGTTTAAATTTCTACCGACCAAGTTCTGCCCTTCATCATGGGAAAACAACGAGCTTCTTTAAAGGATACAACTACTAGGACAGAGATATTTTCATTATGGAATTTGTACTACCCACTGAAATGTAGTAACTAATGGGATTTTAATTAGCCATATATGTACAGTATATTACATTCTTTACCTAAAATGTCTCTAACTTCTAGGGAGAGCGCGAGGTACGTTCACAATCCCCTGAATACATATTCCCTTCTTCGAGAAAACGCAGAGAAGTGAACCGTCTCATATGAATATGCTACCAGTCATAAGTTTCAATACGGAGCTGCAAGTACTTAAGAATTATCAATTACTCTACAATTATGCAGCGGCGTCATCATCCAAGCTATAGCTGGAATAGGGAAGGGAACATAATATCCCATAAGTCTTATTAGAACACGCTGGAAATAGTGACGTAAAAAAAAAAATCGCCAACGGCACGTGGTGTTCCCAAGCGGTCACCCATCCAAGTACTGACCACGCCCAATGTTGCTTGACTTCGGTGATCGGACGAGAACCGGTATTTTCAACATGGTATGGCCGTTGCCGATGAAACTGCGTAATCTGTAGGCACTTGAGGACGATGGGATTGGGGTGCACTCGATAAAACCTGCACTCGCTCACACACACACGTAAACTGCCTGCTTAGACTCTGTACCTAAATTACCAAGCTCGTTGGATGTCATTGGGATAGATGATAAATCTATCTATCAACGGCAGTTTGGTTACGTTTCAACGTCACACACTGCTGGATTGACACGGGATTAATAAAACAGCTAGTCGGCATTCTAAGTTAAGCCACAGGTGGATTGTTGTTCAACAGCGGAGCCTCCTTTCAACCACATGGTTGTGGAACTGTAGTCGGATTTTCGACATCATTTTCATGCCATACTACGGAACTTCACACAAACTTCAATTCACTTCTTGCACCGGCGGCTACTACGAATGGACTGAAGCTCGCTACTGACTAGGGGGGGGGGGACATTTGTCTCTTGATGGATTACGTGACAGATATATAAAGTATCAGTCGTATGTTATGAACCCGAGTTTCAATAAAGATAGATTACCCGTATGTCCACAGATTCTCAGTAGTGGCCTGCGGAAGGATTATGCCCGCGGTCGACAAGTTACCTTCTAAGTTGTTTTCCCTCAACAATTAATGCTGCCAAGTGAGTAGGAATGACACCGCGCTCTCATATAAGTCGTACGAAACTATTAAGGAAACGAATTTGCCTCGTGGATCCAAGTCTCCCATGGACTGCCTATAATGTATTATCTATCCTAGAAGTGTTATCGGGGTGATTATTTAAATTTTCACTCGGTGGGAACCGCTGTTGTTCTTCATTCATCTACTCTGTTATGAATAACTTGTGGCCCTTAAAAGGGCCGGTTGCTGATTCCCTAGCAAGCACTCCCGCTTACTTGGAACTAGTGTATTTTGTGACGGCCTTGGTCCCTTCACTGACGGCGTGCTTGGCCAGCTCACCGGGTAGCAGGAGACGGACGGCTGTCTGGATCTCCCGACTGGTGATGGTCGACCGCTTGTTGTAATGCGCGAGCCGCGAAGCTTCCGCGGCGATGCGCTCGAAGATGTCGTTAACGAAGCTGTTCATGATGCTCATAGCCTTTGAACTGATTCCCGTGTCTGGGTGAACTTGTTTCAGAACCTTGTAGATGTAAATGGCGTAGCTCTCCTTCCTCTTGCGCTTCTTCTTCTTATCGCCCTTCGAAATATTCTTCTGGGCCTTGCCGGCCTTCTTGGCAGCCTTTCCGGAAGCTTTGGGGGGCATGGTGCTCGTCTGATGATGAGCCCGGAGGGAGAAAAAATATTTAAGTCGCAGGGACAATGCCGTACTGCCTTCCCAGTGCGAGCCAATAGAAACAGCGCAAACGTTTGTGACTTTACGATTGGTCCGCTGTCGATTATTGACGTTGGCGTAAAAGTGAAGGTTACCGTGGGCGAGGCGTGAGGAGAGAATATTCTTTCTTGGACGTGAAAGGAGCAAGACGTGTCCTGAGAACTTCTGATTGGCGCACCGGCGAAAGCAGCTACAGCGGACAACCAACCAGATTCCTCAGTTCTACAGCAGCAAGCGAGCGCAGCAGCCAAGCAGCTCTCGGCCAGGGAGGCTCGAGGCGCCGAGCATCGTACTTCTGTCGGCCAGGCGGCGGACACCTACGTAATCGGCACTTCTTAAAGAGCAGCCTATTGGTTCCATTGCCGCACCGGCGCTCAGCGCGAAGAAAGCCGCGCAGCCTACGGAGGGCTGTGCGCACTAACTTCCCTAGGCCAGGCGGATCCCGGTCGGGGATTGGGTCCTCTCTCGAGGAGACCCCTAGCCGTCCTCGGCCCCTAGGCAGGCTTCCTGCTAGGGAGAGACTCTGTGCCTTCGTGCCGGAGTGACTGCCCAAAGGCAGGGCCTTCGGGCTAATTTGCTTTCCGCCCTCCACTCTTCTACTATTGCCCGGCCCTTCTGAGGGCTACGCAAATTTTCGTCCGGCCCTTATCAGGGCCAACGAAATTAGCGAACCAAACCGACGGTCCCCGGCGGGCTCCGCAACGCTTGTTGCGATCGGCTAACCGGGCTAGGCTTCGGCGACCGGTCGGGCGTAACTGCTGGGCTTCCACCCTTAGTGGGAAAGGGGCCTAGCAGGTTCTTGCACTGCGGACAGAGTGCCGCTTAGGTCTCCCCCCCCTGACAGGATCGAATCTGTAATTCGAATGGCTCCAGTTAAGAGCAACAAGGCCACGAGCCATCCTACTGCAGGTGGCGTACAGCGGTTGCTAGTTTGCACTAGCCAGACAGGGCCCACCACCTCCTACTTGCGCGTGTCGCGTCCCGCGCAGATTACTCCTCCGCCCAGACGTCGGAACCTGAGATCGGCTGGTCCTGTACGGACGCCGCCTGTCCCGGTCCCCGTTGCGGAGATCCTTGAGCTTCGTCCCCCTACCACCATCCCAGTCCCTTCAGGACTCCCGAGAAAGCCCACCCCTCCCAAGATAGCTCCCAAGGTCACTGAGGTGACACGTGTTGACTTGCCCGGTCCTAGCGGACTGAATAGCCGTGGTGTTACGGTCTTGGCTGATGAAGTGCCGTCGATTCCATCTGGGTCCGGCGCACTTCAGGTCATTAAGGCCAAAAAGAAGAAGAATAAGGGCTCAGCTAAGACTCAGCAGGGCGGCATTCCTTCCGCTAGTGAGCTCACCAAGGAAGAGAGATCGGCTCTCTCTACCTTGGAGCAATTGGAGGCGGCGACTCTTCAAGTCGTGACCGAGGAGGCAGCACCCCCCGCCGAACCTGAGGCCCCACAGGAGACGGCTGCTGCCCCTGAGGTAGATGAGGCAGTTCCCCGCCCCCCTTCCCCAGCTCGTACTCACGTGTCGGAGAGTGAGGACGAGGAAGTTGAAGTTGAGACTGCCCTCACTAGGCGACGTGGTGATATCCCACCTGTTATTATTACGCCAGCCTTCACTGGCTCGCTGGGCCGACTGAACCTAGAGTTCAAGGCACAATACGAACCGTTGGGCTTATGCTCGTACAGGGCGCGCGGCGGGACGGCCGTGAAAACTGTTTGCGAAAGGGATTACGCAAATCTTTGCAGGTTCCTGACCGAACGGGGAGTAGCGTACAACTTGCTGCGCCCCAAGAACGACAAGCCTCTGCGATTCGTTCTAAGAGGAATAGATATTCACACAGATGAGGAGGACATCCAGGGCGACCTGGAATTCCAAAGCATAATCGTCCGGCGAGTGACGAGGATGCACTCATCAAGGACAAAGGCCAAACTCCCAATGGTCATTGTCGATGTGGAGAATTCCCCCGAAACCCGGGATAGAATGAGAGCCTTGCGTCAGTGCTGCCTGATGAGGGTAACAGTTGAGGACTACGTCCCCAGCAAGCGCCCGCCTCAGTGCAGCAACTGCCAGTGGTACTACCACACGCAGGCTAGCTGCAAAGCGCAGCCTATGTGTCGAGCTTGTGCACGCCCCCATAAGACTAAAGATTGTCGCAAGCCGCACGATGTCCCCGCTACATGCGCACTCTGTACTGGCGCTCACACCGCCAATTATGGAGGGTGTCCCGTGGCACTACAGGTTAGAGATGCCACGGAAGGAACGAGCAGGGCTGCCCGACGGAGGAGGGCAGAGCTCGAGGAACAGCGGACGCTCCAATACGAGTGGCTCCGGCAGCAGCGTGTGGAGCGAGCTGCGAGGCAGCAGCAGCTGTTCCGAGAACAGCAGCCGCAGCCACAGGCTCGCGCCCCTGTGCAGGGGCCCCGTGCGGAGCGACGCACGGAACTCGGGCCGGTCCGCCAACAGCAGCAGCAAACGCAGCAGCAGCAGGCGACCATCCCTTCGCTTTTGGAAGTGCCCGTAGCCGCGCCTCTGTGGTCCACCGTGGCAGCGACAGCCCCCCAAACTGCTGCCAATAATGTAGGACCCCTTTCTCAGCGCCCTAAGCGCAACAGGGGCAGCAGAAAAGCCACCAAGGCTACCAAGGTAGAGTCCATCTCCGCCCCTGTCCCACCGGCCCAGCAGGAAGCTATTGCAAGCACCTCGAAAGGCCCGACCGGTCAAGGCGCGACCTTGGACCAAGTTCAGCACTTTGCCGAGGCGTTGCAATTAGCAAACCCTAACCTCCCGCTCGCCCCAATCCTAGAAGGATTAACCAAAGTGATAGTTCTCCTTATGGAGAATCCTATGTCTGCCCTCCCGGAGATATTTAAGCTCCTAACCTCCCTCGTTTCTCTCAATGGCCAGACGAAGTGACGGAGTTGCTAGGATGTGTATATGGAACGCCAGGGGCCTTAGACATGATAGACATGAGTTCAGGGCTTTCCTAGACGCTAATAATATAGACGTAGCATTTATAACAGAAACGTTCCTGACACCCCAAGTAAATTTAAGATGCGCGGGGTTTAAAGTCTATAGACAAGATAGAGCAGGTAGAAGAGGCGGAGGTGTAGCGGTGTTCGTTCGTTCTACGATCGCGCACTGTGAGTATCTCCTTCCCCAGCTAGCGGCATTAGAGGCAGTGGCTATTAGAGCCTACATAGGCAGACTCCCCTTTCTGCTTATGGCTGCCTACAGTCCTCCGGGCATACTAGATGAACGCGATTTAGATATAGTGACAAGTCTATCCGATAGATTCGTAGTCGCCGGCGACCTCAATGCGAAGCACGCTAGCTGGAACTGTCAACGCCCCAATCGGCAGGGCGATAGGCTTTTTCTTAATTCTACAGGAAACGGATACGTCGTGATGGCCCCTAGGGAACCCACACACGTACCGGATGCTGCAAATCAACTGCCTGACATATTAGACATCGCTCTGGTGAAAGGTCTCACAACTAGAGCGAGACTAACAACCCTGGATGATCTTCCGTCCGACCACCTACCGGTGATAATGGAGATCATGCACCCAGTCGAACTCTCCCCAACCGCTGAGAAATTCAACTACAAGGCGGCAGACTGGGTGTTCTTTCAAGACCAGGTAGCCGCTACGCTTCCACCACTCCCCCCTGAAGTCACTCCGGCAGGGATAGATAGGTCAGTTAGCGACCTGACGGAGTGCATAAAGAAGGCAATGGTTGCTGCTATACCGAAACGGTCTTCACAACCGGGACGGATGCAGCTCCCAGCCTATATTAGAGATCTAAAGATCGCCCGCAA
Organism: Periplaneta americana; assembly: GCF_040183065.1. NCBI lineage: Eukaryota > Metazoa > Arthropoda > Insecta > Blattodea > Blattidae > Periplaneta > Periplaneta americana. The sequence continues at coordinate 86,538 of NW_027185505.1, forward strand.
TAGAGCAAGAACATTGTGGAAGCGTACTAGGTTAGATCAACATAGAATAGAAATGAACCGCTTGCGCAGGCGGATCAGTGAGGCGGTCCACGAGACGGTCGTGGATGCTTGGAAATCCAAGGTTGAGACGATGGACAGCAGAAACATGTCAGAAGTCTGGCGTGTATCTCGAGCTCTGTCCAATCCGTCTCAATCTATTCACCCATTAGTAGTCGGTCCAGATGTCACGGCCTTTACTCCTGAGGAGAAGGCTACCGCACTGGCAGACGTTCTAGAGACCACTTTTCAACCCGTGGAACAAAATTTAAACTTGCCCCATATCAGAGCTGTTGAGGAATCGGTTCGAGACCTCCTTAGCAGGGAGCCGGAAAATGGGATACGACCTACGAACACCCACGAGGTCGCCCATTTCATTCGTCGCCTCGGCCCTCATAAGGCCGCAGGAGCCGACGGTATCCAAGGAATTATATTGCAGCATCTCCCAAGGTCAGCTATGAAGCGCATAGCAGAGATAATTAATAACATCTTGGCTTCCGGTCACTATCCCATTCCCTGGAAAGAAGCTCACGTAGTTCTCTTTCCAAAGCCCGGAAAGGATAAGACGAATCCAAGCAACTATAGGCCTATTAGTCTCCTCAGTTGTCTCAGCAAACTGGCGGAGCGGGTCATACATAGACGCCTCACTGAAGTAGTATTGCCCCAAATCAGGAACGAGCAATTCGGTTTTCACCCTGGTCGTTCCACTACACTCCAGGCACTCCGCATGACGGAGGACATTACCTGGGCTATGAGCACGAAGCGTGTAGTAGCTGCAGCTTACCTGGACATCGAGCGAGCATTCGACAAGGTTTGGCATGAGGGACTCCTCGTTAAGTTACTGGGCATGGGAGTCCCAGATGGAATGATACGCCTCATTTCTAACTACCTCCGAGGCCGTACATTCAAAACCCGTGTAGGCACTAGTTTCTCCACCCCCCGTGAAATTCACGCAGGAGTCCCACAGGGTTCCATTATCGGGCCCATACTTTTCAATATATTCATTAATGACCTCCCGTTTCGCTATATCCACGGCAGAAGTAGTCATCTGTATATCTATGCAGACGACACTGCCCTCTTGGCGATGGGCAAAACCTATAGATTAGCGTCCCGTAGATTACAGTCGATCTTAGATCACCTCCAGCCGTGGTTCCACGACTGGAGAATCAAGGTCAATGTAGAGAAATGTCAGGCCATACTCTTTTCACTAAGAGCGAGGCTCGAAGACATACCACCACCACCCACACTTTTCGGACGAGAAATGCCGTGGATGAACCAAATTAAATATTTAGGGATCATTATGGACTCTCATCTCAACTTCCGAGATCACATCCAATCCCTTCTTCGTAAGGCCAACGGGCTGATAGTTAGACACTATCCCATTCTGGCGGCCTTAACTCCTGACAACCTGAGGGTAGGACTTACCATGTATAAGGCCCTCATTCGCTCTGTCATTACCTATGCCGCACCCGCATGGGGGTTTGCGGCAGTGTCCCATCTCCGTAAACTCCAAGTTGTCCAAAACCAGGTGATTCGACTCATTACCCATCTCCCCCGAGTCGCCTCGAGAAGAAAGTTCCATGATGAACTAGAGTTGCCAACCATAGACGAGTTCATTGCTCGACTGGCTAGGAACCTGTATGCGGAAGCTCGTGCTAACCCCAACCCGCTCATATCTGGCCTCGGCCAGTATGATCCTAGGTTACGGCGTAGACACCAGACAGGTCCATTAGCTATACTATTGAGACAGGAGGACAGGGAGGCTGGCGCTACTCCCAGGTTTTGGTAGCTACGACTCAACTCCATGAGACTCCTTGGATAGTGCAACCGCTGTAAAATGACCTTGTCTTAACTGGGCTAAACAAAATCCCTCCATAACCTTACCTACTTTTGTTGATCGATGGAAATCTAATAGAGCCAATTGGCTAGTATATATCCATCGATTCATAGAGTCATTCAACCTAAGAGCCAACTGGCTAGTCTCTGATATTGAGACAACTCATCCTGCCTAAGGTTTTTCCGTGGTTTTCCTAAGGCGCTAAGACAAATGTCGGGATGAGCCCTAAAAGAAATGGGCCACGGACCTGCTCTCATATCCCCATGAATCCCCCTAATTAACAATCACATCTCTCCCCCCTCTTCGCAATTGAGCCATCATATAGCCAAATGGCTGGTCTCGAAATTGAGACAAATCAACAAGGCTCATGACCTCCAACATAATAGCCAAATTGGCTAGTCTCTTATATGAGACAACTCATCCTGCCTAAGGTATTCCGTGGTTTTCCTCAGGCGTAAGACAAATGTCGGGATGAGCCCTATAAGAAATGGGCCACGGACCTATATGCCCTTCCCCATATATATTCCACCTTTCTTATAAATTATGTATGCCCTATTTCAGATAATATTAATAGTATATTAAACATACGAGGTCACTCAATAAGTCGCAAATTGAAAGGACAGGGACCTCTCAAATTGCAGTTTAGATTTCACGGCGCTTCTTCCGACGGCCTTCACCTGCTTTGTCATCGAACAACAGATGACGGCGTCTTGCCATCCAAACGGCACACACCAGCCAACTCCTCCTCGCCCCGTTCCGTGATCAATTGATCAGTCTCAGCCCCCCTCGCGTATGTGGTACCTAAGAGGTTACGTCCAATTTCGGCTTCCCCTTCAAAATTTTCTAGAGCTCCTTCAGGGGAGCAGCGTAACCCGGAGTGAGACTAGTGGCCAACAGGCTTGGAGCTCACATATTTAGTTTTGTACAGCCCCCAACCCCTTGCAAGGACGCGTTTTGCGTACCTTTTAAATTTTCCTCCCAATTCTCCTTCGATTTTTCGATTTTCGATTTTCGGGGCGAGGCGTCGTTCTTGTAGTTAAACAGCTGCAAGTAGGAGTAGCATCATGTCGGGTCGTGGAAAGGGAGGCAAGGTGAAGGGAAAGTCAAAGTCTCGATCCAGCCGTGCTGGGTTGCAGTTCCCGGTAGGCCGTATCCACCGTCTTTTGCGTAAGGGCAATTACGCAGAGCGAGTTGGTGCCGGTGCGCCAGTCTACCTGGCCGCGGTGATGGAGTACCTGGCGGCCGAAGTTCTCGAGTTGGCTGGCAACGCAGCTCGTGACAACAAGAAGACTAGGATCATTCCTCGTCACTTACAGCTCGCCATTCGCAACGACGAGGAGCTGAACAAACTCCTGTCCGGCGTCACCATCGCCCAGGGTGGTGTGTTGCCCAACATCCAGGCGGTTCTCCTCCCGAAGAAAACCGAGAAGAAGGCTTAAGCCCCTTCTCCGTAAAACGGCCCTTTTAAGGGCCCCACTAACCTCACAAAAGTCAGAAATAGCCAGTATTGTTAATCCTCTCTCACGGCTTCGTAATGTAATTTCATTACGCGTGTCAACTTTCTCTCTCTCTCTATACCGGTGGGCTGATTTAATATCATCATTCTGTAATTTTGTGCTCTGAACGATGTCGTTGTCCCAGGTTCGCACTGAAGTACTTGAAACCGTTGTACATTTACTAGGCTATTGTGTGATAACACATTATACTGATGCATATAGAAAGGTTTCATTATTATTATATAATTTAACACAATACGAATTAAATTAGATGATGATGCCAAAGTACATAGTTGGCTTCGAAATTTATGTAATATATTTCTATCATATTAGAGTAATGGAGATTATCGTGAAAATAATCACAAGTCCCCTTCTTTGGTGCCCATCGTGGTTTTAGACATATACGTTTGAATATACTAGTTTACTTTACTACATACTACGAATGAAACTAATTTTGAATAAGAAATCGATAACTGGTGAACAACTTACGGCGTTATAATAGAGTTCCTAATGCGTTTGTTTGTTGGTGCACATATTGGCCGCACGCGCAGGAACCCCAATACTGAGATGATGACATGACCTTCTCGTAGGAATCGAAGGCTTTGACAATTTGCGTTCGAATTTCCCCTCTCTCTGTCGTTTCGTTCGAACCGAAATGACGCAAGCTATACGTGGAAGTTGTCTGACAGGACGAAGTCCTGTGTTCTGACATGCGATGTGTACCTCTTCTCCCCAGTGTTTACCACACTGGATTCCTATGACCTAAAAGTTGGCATTGCAAAAACGTGGTGATGTGATGTTCAGTATGTGTCAATCCCCTCGGTTCCTTGTTACGGTCTGGTGAGCATTGCCTACCTGCGTTGTCATATTACCCACCAATTCTTCGGACAGTGATTATTGACTTACAGAAGTTTACAGTAACAGGTAACATAATCCGAGGAGCAAGGCTTCACAGAGGAATCCGGTCTTTCCACTTGATATACCAAGCGTTGGGGTCAGACCCATTTGAAAAACGGAGAGGCATTTCTTACAACGTCTTTTGCTGATACTGAAGTGCCCCTACGAAATAAGTTCTGTTTTCCGCACTGGCCTGTTGAGCTAGTGGTCACACAGTAAAGGTGAATTAAATTAATCTCGACAACTACTGCCCTTTTTAGACGGATTTTATGGCCCTGAAAAGGGCCGTTTTGCCGACGGATTCGGCAGCAGACGTGTGTAGGCAGTCTAACCGCCGAACCCGTAGAGAGTCCTCCCCTGCCTCTTCAAGGCGTATACCACGTCCATGGCCGTGACTGTCTTCCGCTTCGCGTGCTCGGTGTATGTTACAGCGTCACGGATTACGTTCTCCAGAAAGACCTTGAGAACACCTCTCGTCTCCTCGTAGATGAGGCCGGAGATACGCTTTACGCCTCCACGTCGGGCGAGACGACGAATGGCCGGCTTCGTGATGCCCTGAATATTATCTCGGAGAACCTTCCTGTGGCGCTTCGCTCCACCTTTGCCAAGACCCTTGCCTCCCTTGCCGCGTCCAGTCATGTTGCTCGTGTGACGAAGGTTAAAAGTGATCTCGACGGCGGGTCATTTTTTGGTTTATATACTAAAACCCGCGGACCAATCACATTACGGAAGGGGCGTGGCTTCTCAACGGGCGAAGACATAAATACCCCTCTTGGGGGCAGCGGGGGCGACTGTATTGCGTCAACTTGGGTTGCGAGGACTAAGGAGTAAGCGATGGCACGTACGAAGCAAACTGCGCGTAAGTCCACGGGAGGCAAGGCTCCACGAAAGCAGCTGGCAACGAAGGCCGCTAGGAAGAGCGCACCGGCTACTGGAGGCGTGAAGAAACCCCATCGATACCGCCCTGGTACAGTTGCTCTTCGCGAGATCCGTCGTTACCAGAAGAGCACCGAGCTCCTCATCCGCAAGCTGCCTTTCCAGCGCTTGGTGCGTGAAATCGCTCAGGATTTCAAAACCGACCTCCGTTTCCAGAGCTCAGCCGTAATGGCCTTGCAGGAGGCAAGCGAGGCATACCTCGTCGGTCTCTTCGAGGATACCAACCTTTGCGCCATCCACGCCAAGCGCGTGACCATTATGCCCAAGGATATTCAGCTGGCTAGGCGCATCCGCGGCGAGAGGGCTTGAATTAACAAAGGTACTCCTGCCCGCAAAAAGGCCCTTTTCAGGGCCACTAGTTATTTCTCGGAAGAGCCGGTTGTACCGTACTCCAGGTCTCGTTCCTACTACCCTCAGTTCAAGGTCACCTCAATAATATAAATGGTTTCTCCCTTTCCATTCCTCACCGTATCAGCATTTTCCCACAGCCTGTTTGACAAATATCGCAATGTATCCTATAGGTTAATAAACAATTTTTTAATAGAACGATGGATAACAAAGTTTCTTAGGAAAATTAAAAAAAAATTTCACAGTTCTATAATATTGCACATTATATATATTTACCAAATTAAGGGTTAACGCCGCCGGGACGAGTGATCCTCCGTCCGACCGATCACAAGCGCCAAGGCTCAAAGTGGTCCAGAAAGCAAATCTAGCTGGACTAAAAATGTGACATATTTCCATGAAACTTCGCACTATAGTCACTACTGTATAAGAGGAGAAACTACCCCTTTATAGACGATGCGTTTTGACAAAAATTAGTGACTTGTCTCATATATAATATATTGTTTTAATGAAACTTTACACAGTACTTACATGTAGCTCGTTTATACTATATTGGATACAAAATGTGATTATGATTGTATAAGAGTAGCTACTTGTCTCCTATCTAACATTTTTTACTTTCACGAAACTATAACTGTGACTCATTATTTTCGATAGTACAGACGTGGTCTGCTTAGGAAAGGACAAGCGGAAGACTGTGACCTTTGTGACCTCGGGTGGGTATTACGATAACATTTATAACCGTCACCCTGATAAGCATCCGAGCAGCTTATTTCAAAAAGGAGTTTGAATACAAACAATTCCTTCAATCTACTACGATTATTACAATAACTGATTTCATTAATCTCCTCTCTTCTTTAGCAAAATATAAATTACCTTCAATTGGTCGATTCAGCAAACTTGTTCATAAAACTTATCGCTATTGCGTCACGTTTCGCAATTTTTCTAAAGTAAAAACAAAAACACGAACAAACGCCTACTCCTTTAACCTCATCGCTCTCTTATCTCTAGAATCCCGGGGGGTTGAGAACCTGAATTCTCTGTGGTGTGAAACAAAGCAACCCGCAGGAGCAATGACACGTTCAATTGTCCTAATAATAGAAAAAAAATTACACGTCATTTAGTGTATTCAGAACATTTTTACAGGACCGTGTAGGATATTCACTCTCCTGTCGAATAGTTTCGGCGGCTGGTAGGCGATACGCATTAATTAAAATAATACTTGCGTACCTTGTTCAGGACAGTGACTGTGCTACTTTCTTTCTTTCTTTCTTTCTTTCTTTCTTTCTTTCTTTCTTTCTTTCCTTTATTTGTAGCTTATTGATGACACCAGATGCCATAACGGAAATGCCGTGATGGTATGTTTGTTTAATATTCAAAATCAAGTGACAGACGCTATTTGACTTTGCGGTGGAGGGGATAGGGACCTGATCTCGGATGTTCCGAGAGATGCCGGCGCACAGTTGTCCAGAACGCAAAACTATGTAAGAAAATCAACTTCATCATAACCGAAGTTTAAGTAATATCTAGGCTTAAACAAAAGCTAGGCATTGTGCACAACAGCATACAAAACATCAATATCAGTAAGAGGTGGGACAAAACATGAGTTTTTTTTTTAAAGTCACGCTCTTCAGTTGATTTTTGTTCGTGGGGTCAGTGGCTGTTTTATACTGTTAAACCTTCCCTTATGGAGGTCATAGGACAAGATGTGTACTTTCATTTAATACGCGAAAAGCAATCTATAATACGTTAGCATTCATTTAATTGGCACGTTTACTGAGATTTGTGCAACTAGTTTTTTTTTTTTTTTTTTTTTTTACGACATATTTAACAGGCTGTGCATTACAAGTAAACCTGAGTTAACTTTCAATTCTTCTACCCACACATTAATCAAATATTAAACTCTATACGGCTTAAAATTTAGCTGCTACATCCTGCAAACTTAGATGTTATATTCATCTCTTGGTGGCGCTTTACGAATTCGACAGCAGCCACTTTTCAGAGTCTGGATGAAGGAGCTTAATTTCTCCAAGAAAAATTCAACACTTCTTGAACATATAATGAACAACTAAATTATGGAGTATATCCATGAATCTAGCATTTTGTTACCAACTGCGAAAAATATGGCAGGCTAGTCATCTTTTAGGAGCATAATTTCTATTAAAACATTAAAAATTATCAGAAAAACTAATTTTTCCCTAATTCCCTAATTACACGAGCATAATTCGTTTTTGCATAGATGCGTATAAAATTTCATGGAAATATGTTACATAGGGGAGAAATTATTAACTCTGTATAAATGTAGCCTCTAAACACAAGAAGTAGATTCCCATATAAAAACCATTATCTGAATTTATGCTACCTGTAACTATACTGTGTGAAATATAATGTAAATATTTCAGTTAAGATAGAAATTATTAATTTAGTCTATAAAGCACTTCCGATACAACTCTTCACACAATAATAATAATAATAATAATAATAATAATAATAATAATAATAATAATAATAATAATAATAATAATAATAATAATTCTGAGCTTCAGTGCAAGAACTCTTTAACCCTCACACAGCTTGTTCTGAGAAAAATCAGTATTAAAGAAATTTATACACATTAAACAAATTGTAATGCTATATGTTGTCATGTCTCTTCTATCCCTCACGTGGAAACTTAGGCTTACACAGCAGCAAGAATAAGATAACAACGTTATTATCATCTGTCCTTTTATGGCTATACAGTTTTTGCAGTGAACTACAGAATTATTAACTATTATTATTACAGACCTGTTATTTTTTTCACTTTTTTCACACACACACACACACACACACACACACACACACACATCTATTATACTAAACATAAACCCACAAGAGAAAACAATACTTGTATTAACTGTAAACATTTTTCTTCCTTTCTTTATTTTTAGCAGAATCCTCCATTTCACCCTTTATCTCACTAGATGCGCTTCCCGCAGACATTCTTCATTATATGTTTCACACACCACTTCGTAACACTTGCAGCGGTTGACTTTTGTTTTCTTGTCTTTTTCTCTAGGGTATATTGTACATAGTGCTCGGTATCGGTGCTCGTTCACGTGATATTTTACCTTTGTTTTTCTTGCTAACTCCTGCCAATTTTTCTGATATTTCCCGTAGTTGATTGGTCAAGTACTGCGGATTGATTCCCGGTTATAACAAACACACCTACACTACATTCCAATGATTTCTGACTCGTTACTGCACATTTTAGAAACACTGTACGAAAGCACACACAGTCTCTCGTAAATCAACAGGTTACAACAGAGACTTACACTTGCAAACGCGTGGGGATTTCAGAAAATTTCTTACTATTTCAGTACCTTTAACTGTACAACAGATTTTGTTTTCTCGAAAAAGAAAGGTCAACGTTACTATTGACAAAAGACAGAAACGTACGATTACAATACCTTTATTTTAAACAATCTTAGAGGTGGTCTGGGAATTCCTAAACTCACCACGCGACTACTTAACCCTAGACAGGTAATCATCACTGTACTCATGTTAAAGGTAAGCATTCGTAATTTTTACTACTCACATTTTAATTAACTGAAATCAACTCAATATCACACATTTAACAACTTTTACACATTTCGTAGCCATTAGTGTTCATTTAATTTTAAGTTTGTCATAAAGTCTTTACGTTCATGTTATTGTCCTATTTACAATTAGTGCAAACAACAGCGCGATGTTCTCTGCAGAACCCCTTTTTGCAAAGTCCACAAAATGTTGTCATCATTCTCCTCTTCTTTGCAGGACATTTATAGCAAACAGTACGTTCACCATCTGGCTGCATTACCTGGCATTGTTGTTGCACAGCAATGTTCAGATGTTCTTCAATTGTTGCCCGCAGAGATCGGTGTAAAGTAGGACGTGCAAAGCGGTGCTGCATCCACGGTTTTGTCAGCTCTTCACACAATTGGAAAATGAATTGTTTTCTTGATATTGTTTTCTGAGTTCTTCTAACTATAAATTATCCATGAATTTATACTTGCAATATTTAGCATGTTGTAAAATATTGCTAGTGGCCAGCGCCTCGTCTTTCTATTGCAGGAAAGATTGTGGCACATTTGACATAGTGTATCTACACCACCTTTAGTCCCATTGTAAATAATAATAATAATAATAATAATAATAATAATAATAATAATAATAATAATAATAATAATAATAATAAAGGCTTTACATATAACGTGTTGCTTACTGTTGTCATTGCAGTCCACGTCGGTGGGGGTGGGGGGGTTTCTTTCTCCTCCTCCTTCCTCTAGAAAGAGCAGTTACCAGGGTCTAAGGAAGTGAATGCCCTTTTCTTTCTGGGCTCATCCCTACATTTGTCTTAGCTCCTTAGGGAAAACCACGGAAAACCCTCAGGCTTGCGAATAGACTGAATGAATGAGAGGAGAAACTTTAAAGGTACGTGAAAACACGTCCATGCAAGGGAGTTGGGACTGTGAAAAATTGAATATGTGAAATCCAAGACTGTATTTGCCAGGCGAGCAAAGAAGAAGAAGAAGAAGAAAGGCTTACGTATGACGTGTGGCTTACTGTTGTCATTGCAGTCCGCGTCGGCCAGCGGTGGGAGGGGGGGGGTCAATATACCTGCACATATCAGTTCAAATTATAAAAACCTCTTAATGCTACTGCGGTACTATTCCATTGCCGAACACAATATGAAGAAATTAGCAGATCCCTGAACTGAACTCTTATTACTCTGAAATTACCGCGCAGTACAATTATAGCTATGACGCATTGCAAGCGTTAGTCACCATATCGATTTGCTAAGCAAATTTTATCCCTTTAGAGCATGTCCCCCCCCCCCTCCTCCTCCATATCAGCCAACAACATACTGGATGAAGAAGACTCCTGCAAAAGGGACGAATTAAGATTTAATTTTATTTTAATGATAGACTAACATTGCAAAGTTCCAAAATAATTTTTTGCATTCCTTCATTACACTAGTCGTACAAAATTGCGGTCGTATCTCGTACTATCTATACTAATAATAAATCTGTAGCCGAAATTTTTCTGGTAAGTTTCGATTTTCCAAAAGTAATTGGTCCTAACATATATAATTAACCACCCTGAAACCGAAAATCGCATTTTTGAAAATTTTGTTTGTATGTCTGTCTGTATGTTTGTTACCTTTTCACGCGATAATGGCTGAACCGATTTATATGAAAACTGGAATATAAATTAAGTTTGTTGTAACTTAGATTTTAGGCTATATGGCATTCGAAATACTTTATTTAAAAGGGGGGTTATAAGGGGGCCTTAATTAAATAAATCGAAATATCTCGCTTATTATTGATATTTGAGAAAAAATGTTACATAACAGATGTTCCTTTAAAAATGATTTCCGTTAAGTTTTATTTTTTTACAACATTTTGATAGGACTGATATTTAATGAGATAAATGAGTTTTAAAATTAAAATAACGCTATCTAAGACGGTGCAATGAATTAAGAACAAATGACTTCGTCTATAAGGGGCCTTGGACAACAACAATCGAAACAGGGGCCTTGGACATCAACAAACAATCGAAAGCTATTAAACATAGCCTACAGGGAATGTTTCTGTGTTTGTATGAAGTAATATCACAAGCTCGTAAATTAACTGATTTGTATAATTAGTTATTATTTCACCATTGGAAACTGTAGTTTCTCTAGATGGACATAATGCTATAATGTTATTACAGTAACGTCTGAGTAAATCGAGGACAGGTAAGATTAAAATAGCTTCTTATGCACAGAAAATTTGATAGGCTATTTTGTACATTCGTTTTCTGTATTTCTTAAAATAATATTTATGTACACGCATTTTAATCTCAGAGAATTAACGAACAACGAGAGTGTATTGATTTAGTATGCAGTAATAGTACTTTAGCTTGGCAATCCATTATTTTAATAATTCATATTTTAACTATGCTCAATTGAATCGTGTTAAAATACATAAAATATATATGCAATAAATGCAGTGCTAAAAAAAAATTGGGTAATATGCGAAGCAGATTATCTTGCGCTGTTGTAAAAGTTGTTCCATGGATCAGTCGTCCTATTTTAATTATGTAATTACTTTATATTTATTTCTAACAGGTGGAGCGGAGCGAACGGGTACGGCTAGCTAACAATAAGTGAGAACTTACAATACAACAACGACAACAACAACAACAGCTGATAATCTGAAAGGGAACATAGTAATTTGGGGTGAATTAAAATGCAGCTTCCATTCGTTTAAAATTTCTTTAAATTTTAACTAAATATTAATGTAGATATTACCTCTAAAGGTAAATGGGGGCATGTTTCACAACGCTAACAAATTACAAATTAACAATATACAATTAACAACGGAAATATTACATATGCTTGTTAACTGTGTTTCACAATGCAATCTTATTCACTTGTATGTTTTAACGAACTTTACAAAATCGGCGAAACAAACTTACAAATACGCATAATTGGTTGAACAAAATCGCCAACGACAGTTTACAAAAATCACTAAGGATCAGAGGTAAAGTAGCTGTAATTTTAGAACTATCGATGGACATGTTTATATTTTTTTATATATATTTTATTTAGATTTTGCTACATCGGCGACAACGGAGTTTCGCGGCATGCAATTGGTCGAGCATACCAATGCATTAATTAGCCTACGACTTAACTGACGAAAGTTAGCGCGAAATTCATTCAAATAATTGATAAATAATGGATTTGACCCACGTAGTTATATGCAGTTGATAGAGCAGCTAACATGTCCATCCATTAAAATCAACTTCGCTCTCTGCTGGTCCATCAGTATATTTTATTGTTTCATCCATAACCTCGCCAACATTAGGGAACCCAGCAGGAGGAGCATAAAAATCCTTTGCCCGAGTAAGCACATTCGGTGATCAATAACCCGCCTCGAGTTTTTTCAATCTTGTAACAACATCAACTACCATGTGTGAACTTTTGCACACTGTAATCTTATAAATTCCGTTCTTATCTGCTAACGCAGGGAACTGAGAGCTACTATGCAACCAATGCAGTTCTCGCTTTGTGGTTAGGGCACCACTTTTCCCTTTCAGATGTTGCATGTGATGTCCCATATCTTGTAGGAGAGATTACAGCGAAATGGGATTCGGAACGACTTCAGAATACTGCGTAAGTAATGCCGACATTGCATTATTAAGTGATTGGTTTTCGGTGCAAAGTTTTTCTTCTTTAAGTGCGAGTATTTATTAAATACGTTCCTCGTATATAAGAACTAACGCGGTATTCTGAAGTATAGCGCGGGATTCATTCGAAACCTTTCATTAATATTCGTACAATGATACGAACGTGGCCGGAAAATTCTACGTTAGGCCTAAATGCAAAATCTTCGTCTGAGTCGCTAGAACTACTCAATAACATCACAACTGCTTCAGTGTAATTCTTAATGGTACCCTGTTACTATAAAATTGATTTTATACATATGTGTTTATTTTTTTCATTCACAATTAGAAGCTATTTCAACAGGGCTACTGTAGAAAATGTGCTAACTTCACTAGTAAAGTTTAGTTTACACGTTTGTAAAATTACTCCTTCGTTGTGAAACAAACATATCACTTGTAAAGAGCGCAAAATTTCATTCGTAAAGATTTGATTTCCTTTGTACAGTCCACCTTTACAAACAAAGATTGTGAAACAGAAGTTTACAAACAGAGTTCACAATTTCCAAAGATTGTAAACTTTGTGAAACACCCCACTGGTGAATCAGCACGCCGAGCTCGATCGAAATACAACCAGTTACTATTATTTCCCTATCGTTTTTTGACATTTGATTCCGCGTCCTACCTCTTTCATTCGTTACTAACCAACAACGCCAATAGCAGAAGGTAACGCAAAAACAGTCACCGGTTCCCCGATGCATGGCTTTCTCTCTCAATGTCAACTGAGAGTTAAAAATATTCATTATAATATGCACTTTCCACTCACTCCTCAGAATGTCTTCTTTATTTTTATTTATTTATTTTTTAAGATATGTGAGCTACGTACTGTATGTCTGATGTTTTGCCATCGTACATTCAAATATTTATATTCACTGTACAGTACAGCGAACTGTTTATACTTACTGTACATGCTATAACTACTTCTCCCAACTCCGCTATTGCTATATTTCCTAAACTAAACGCTGATATTGAAATAACGCCTGGTCTGATAATGCAGTCTGTTTAAATTTCTACCGACCAAGTTCTGCCCTTCATCATGGGAAAACAACGAGCTTCTTTAAAGGATACAACTACTAGGACAGAGATATTTTCATTATGGAATTTGTACTACCCACTGAAATGTAGTAACTAATGGGATTTTAATTAGCCATATATGTACAGTATATTACATTCTTTACCTAAAATGTCTCTAACTTCTAGGGAGAGCGCGAGGTACGTTCACAATCCCCTGAATACATATTCCCTTCTTCGAGAAAACGCAGAGAAGTGAACCGTCTCATATGAATATGCTACCAGTCATAAGTTTCAATACGGAGCTGCAAGTACTTAAGAATTATCAATTACTCTACAATTATGCAGCGGCGTCATCATCCAAGCTATAGCTGGAATAGGGAAGGGAACATAATATCCCATAAGTCTTATTAGAACACGCTGGAAATAGTGACGTAAAAAAAAAAATCGCCAACGGCACGTGGTGTTCCCAAGCGGTCACCCATCCAAGTACTGACCACGCCCAATGTTGCTTGACTTCGGTGATCGGACGAGAACCGGTATTTTCAACATGGTATGGCCGTTGCCGATGAAACTGCGTAATCTGTAGGCACTTGAGGACGATGGGATTGGGGTGCACTCGATAAAACCTGCACTCGCTCACACACACACGTAAACTGCCTGCTTAGACTCTGTACCTAAATTACCAAGCTCGTTGGATGTCATTGGGATAGATGATAAATCTATCTATCAACGGCAGTTTGGTTACGTTTCAACGTCACACACTGCTGGATTGACACGGGATTAATAAAACAGCTAGTCGGCATTCTAAGTTAAGCCACAGGTGGATTGTTGTTCAACAGCGGAGCCTCCTTTCAACCACATGGTTGTGGAACTGTAGTCGGATTTTCGACATCATTTTCATGCCATACTACGGAACTTCACACAAACTTCAATTCACTTCTTGCACCGGCGGCTACTACGAATGGACTGAAGCTCGCTACTGACTAGGGGGGGGGGGACATTTGTCTCTTGATGGATTACGTGACAGATATATAAAGTATCAGTCGTATGTTATGAACCCGAGTTTCAATAAAGATAGATTACCCGTATGTCCACAGATTCTCAGTAGTGGCCTGCGGAAGGATTATGCCCGCGGTCGACAAGTTACCTTCTAAGTTGTTTTCCCTCAACAATTAATGCTGCCAAGTGAGTAGGAATGACACCGCGCTCTCATATAAGTCGTACGAAACTATTAAGGAAACGAATTTGCCTCGTGGATCCAAGTCTCCCATGGACTGCCTATAATGTATTATCTATCCTAGAAGTGTTATCGGGGTGATTATTTAAATTTTCACTCGGTGGGAACCGCTGTTGTTCTTCATTCATCTACTCTGTTATGAATAACTTGTGGCCCTTAAAAGGGCCGGTTGCTGATTCCCTAGCAAGCACTCCCGCTTACTTGGAACTAGTGTATTTTGTGACGGCCTTGGTCCCTTCACTGACGGCGTGCTTGGCCAGCTCACCGGGTAGCAGGAGACGGACGGCTGTCTGGATCTCCCGACTGGTGATGGTCGACCGCTTGTTGTAATGCGCGAGCCGCGAAGCTTCCGCGGCGATGCGCTCGAAGATGTCGTTAACGAAGCTGTTCATGATGCTCATAGCCTTTGAACTGATTCCCGTGTCTGGGTGAACTTGTTTCAGAACCTTGTAGATGTAAATGGCGTAGCTCTCCTTCCTCTTGCGCTTCTTCTTCTTATCGCCCTTCGAAATATTCTTCTGGGCCTTGCCGGCCTTCTTGGCAGCCTTTCCGGAAGCTTTGGGGGGCATGGTGCTCGTCTGATGATGAGCCGAACGAACGAATGAATGGGGACGAAGAAAGAATGAATGATGTTTAAAATGGCAGGCAGGGTAAGCATCCCATGCCTCCATTGGTTCCTCGACAAGCAATTCTCTAACTTTAGATCGAGGTACCCAGCTATAAGCCGTTTGCCCTCTCATCTAACAGTAGTGTATTTCCCCTGTGAATGATTTTATGAACATGTACACGTTATCAGTTGAATTGTGAATGAAATGAATGAAGTGAAGTGAGCACCATGCCTCGCAGATGTTAATGAGAGGTGGAGAGTCCAGTGCTCTGGTCAGTTCTGTCCTAGTCACGTTTTTGTAGTGGCGCTAGGGAAACTCGTAACCTGTTACCAACAAAGTGGTGGGCTACTCGTTTCCGTAGAAGCCGTCTGGCTGCCTGGTTGGCTGTGGCAAGTGTCGTGTGTCGTTTCGTAGGGTTTGTGTCAGTAGTGAGTAAAGAAATAGTGAATGTCACTATTTCGTCCTGTAGTCTGTTTAGTTGCCGGTCAATGTAGGATTCTATTTTCTGCATAGCAGAACGTAGAACCCCCTCGACCAGCTGTTCCGTAGTTGTTTTTTCTGTCTGTGGATCGTCTGTAGTGTTTGTCTTGGTTGTCGTTGTCTTAGCTGCATCCGCATAAGACAATTCGGGTTTGGGAAGTGTTGGGTTGAAAACGGACTGTGATGGTTTGGGTATAGGTTTCGGTATTGGTTTGTGGGTGTCTATGGGGACGTGCGTGGGATCGGTGGAGGTTATGAGATTAGTCCTTGGATATTTTGGACAGCGAGCTTGGCCCGTATAATGGGTGTCGCTGTTGCACGTGGCGCAATACCTAATCTGGGATAGGCGGTTGTGGTTGCACAGGTCGGGATTTTTGCCGCACTTAAAACAAGTCTTGGGCTTGTCGCAGTTTGTCCTTGTATGGCCGTATTGTGCACAGTTAAGGCACGGTCGGTGGAAGATTGTCTCGTGTGATGGCTCTACTCTGTAGTACCGTCCTGCAAGTTTAATTCCTTCTAGTAATTTGTCTGCTGTGGTGATGTCATTTGTGAAAATTCTAACTAAGTTGGTGGGTTTGTCTGTCTGTGCGGAGATAATTCTCTTAATGCGTGTGATGCCTGGATGTGTTACAGCCAGGATCTGCATTAGTTCGTCCTCAGAGATCAGCGTGTCGACATTTTTCATGACGACACTGATCTCTTTATTTCGGGTCTGTTTCTGTCTTGATTCACTAGGCGTAATGTTGATTTCTGCGGACGGACCGAAGTTGTACAGGGGAATTGCCCTAGCGAACTTCTCCGCGTCGTCAATCGTGGCGAATGTGAGTGTAGTTGTCTTGGTAGTGTGTGCCCAGAACTGTCGTGGAGTTTGAATGTCGAGTCGGTACTGTTTCATTAGTCGCTCTATGTGTAGTGGGTTGTTGCCGTTTTTTGTGTGGTTCAGTATTTTCAGTACTGTCCTTGTCTTGGTTCCTTGTGCGGTGTTAGGAGGAGTGGGAGAAGTGGGGCTTGCCGGAGTCGAACCGGATACTTTTGTGGGAATTGGTTTGCGCCTGTTGGACCGCTTCCCTTCTGAGGATTCGTGAGACGACGCCTCAGAGCTGGGAGGTGGTCCGTTGGGAGACTTCTCTGCTGTGGGTTTAGGGACAGGAGACCTCTCTGCTCTAGGTTTTGGAGCCGGCCCTTCTGAGGGCCCCTCTTGTGGAATGGAAGTAACCTCTGCCTCTTCCTCAGAAGAAGAAGAAGAAGAAGATTCACTGTCCAATAGAGAGGGGGGTGGGGTGGAGGAGGGATGGGATGGGTGGCCTGGTAGTTCCCAAGGTCCGAGGAGAGTGGCGGTTGGTGGAGTTTGGTATCGGGCGTGCTTCCCGAATTGTCGTGGATGCATTAAAGTCATCTGCCGTAAGTTTTCTCGGGAGGAAAAAACGTAGGCTCTCGTGGTTTTGTTTAAAGTCAAGGTCGTTGTGGGTTTCCGTGGAGTCACTGCGTCCAGTAGGTCGGGGTCAGCGTTTGTGATCACTACTGCTCTATTAGCAGTGATCGGTGCCATGGTCTTTAGTGTATGTAAGTCGTCGATCGTCTTGGTTGGTGAAGCGCTGGACTTACCAAATGATGATGGTTGTGGTGGTGATGTTGCTTCCGGAGAGACAGGTTTTGCGGCGGCCGTCGGTTTCACCGTCTTCCGCCTCGTCTTCCGCTTCCCGGAAGGTTACCGTGGGCGAGGCGTCGTTCTTGTAGTTAAACAGCTGCAAGTAGGAGTAGCATCATGTCGGGTCGTGGAAAGGGAGGCAAGGTGAAGGGAAAGTCAAAGTCTCGATCCAGCCGTGCTGGGTTGCAGTTCCCGGTAGGCCGTATCCACCGTCTTTTGCGTAAGGGCAATTACGCAGAGCGAGTTGGTGCCGGTGCGCCAGTCTACCTGGCCGCGGTGATGGAGTACCTGGCGGCCGAAGTTCTCGAGTTGGCTGGCAACGCAGCTCGTGACAACAAGAAGACTAGGATCATTCCTCGTCACTTACAGCTCGCCATTCGCAACGACGAGGAGCTGAACAAACTCCTGTCCGGCGTCACCATCGCCCAGGGTGGTGTGTTGCCCAACATCCAGGCGGTTCTCCTCCCGAAGAAAACCGAGAAGAAGGCTTAAGCCCCTTCTCCGTAAAACGGCCCTTTTAAGGGCCCCACTAACCTCACAAAAGTCAGAAATAGCCAGTATTGTTAATCCTCTCTCACGGCTTCGTAATGTAATTTCATTACGCGTGTCAACTTTCTCTCTCTCTCTATACCGGTGGGCTGATTTAATATCATCATTCTGTAATTTTGTGCTCTGAACGATGTCGTTGTCCCAGGTTCGCACTGAAGTACTTGAAACCGTTGTACATTTACTAGGCTATTGTGTGATAACACATTATACTGATGCATATAGAAAGGTTTCATTATTATTATATAATTTAACACAATACGAATTAAATTAGATGATGATGCCAAAGTACATAGTTGGCTTCGAAATTTATGTAATATATTTCTATCATATTAGAGTAATGGAGATTATCGTGAAAATAATCACAAGTCCCCTTCTTTGGTGCCCATCGTGGTTTTAGACATATACGTTTGAATATACTAGTTTACTTTACTACATACTACGAATGAAACTAATTTTGAATAAGAAATCGATAACTGGTGAACAACTTACGGCGTTATAATAGAGTTCCTAATGCGTTTGTTTGTTGGTGCACATATTGGCCGCACGCGCAGGAACCCCAATACTGAGATGATGACATGACCTTCTCGTAGGAATCGAAGGCTTTGACAATTTGCGTTCGAATTTCCCCTCTCTCTGTCGTTTCGTTCGAACCGAAATGACGCAAGCTATACGTGGAAGTTGTCTGACAGGACGAAGTCCTGTGTTCTGACATGCGATGTGTACCTCTTCTCCCCAGTGTTTACCACACTGGATTCCTATGACCTAAAAGTTGGCATTGCAAAAACGTGGTGATGTGATGTTCAGTATGTGTCAATCCCCTCGGTTCCTTGTTACGGTCTGGTGAGCATTGCCTACCTGCGTTGTCATATTACCCACCAATTCTTCGGACAGTGATTATTGACTTACAGAAGTTTACAGTAACAGGTAACATAATCCGAGGAGCAAGGCTTCACAGAGGAATCCGGTCTTTCCACTTGATATACCAAGCGTTGGGGTCAGACCCATTTGAAAAACGGAGAGGCATTTCTTACAACGTCTTTTGCTGATACTGAAGTGCCCCTACGAAATAAGTTCTGTTTTCCGCACTGGCCTGTTGAGCTAGTGGTCACACAGTAAAGGTGAATTAAATTAATCTCGACAACTACTGCCCTTTTTAGACGGATTTTATGGCCCTGAAAAGGGCCGTTTTGCCGACGGATTCGGCAGCAGACGTGTGTAGGCAGTCTAACCGCCGAACCCGTAGAGAGTCCTCCCCTGCCTCTTCAAGGCGTATACCACGTCCATGGCCGTGACTGTCTTCCGCTTCGCGTGCTCGGTGTATGTTACAGCGTCACGGATTACGTTCTCCAGAAAGACCTTGAGAACACCTCTCGTCTCCTCGTAGATGAGGCCGGAGATACGCTTTACGCCTCCACGTCGGGCGAGACGACGAATGGCCGGCTTCGTGATGCCCTGAATATTATCTCGGAGAACCTTCCTGTGGCGCTTCGCTCCACCTTTGCCAAGACCCTTGCCTCCCTTGCCGCGTCCAGTCATGTTGCTCGTGTGACGAAGGTTAAAAGTGATCTCGACGGCGGGTCATTTTTTGGTTTATATACTAAAACCCGCGGACCAATCACATTACGGAAGGGGCGTGGCTTCTCAACGGGCGAAGACATAAATACCCCTCTTGGGGGCAGCGGGGGCGACTGTATTGCGTCAACTTGGGTTGCGAGGACTAAGGAGTAAGCGATGGCACGTACGAAGCAAACTGCGCGTAAGTCCACGGGAGGCAAGGCTCCACGAAAGCAGCTGGCAACGAAGGCCGCTAGGAAGAGCGCACCGGCTACTGGAGGCGTGAAGAAACCCCATCGATACCGCCCTGGTACAGTTGCTCTTCGCGAGATCCGTCGTTACCAGAAGAGCACCGAGCTCCTCATCCGCAAGCTGCCTTTCCAGCGCTTGGTGCGTGAAATCGCTCAGGATTTCAAAACCGACCTCCGTTTCCAGAGCTCAGCCGTAATGGCCTTGCAGGAGGCAAGCGAGGCATACCTCGTCGGTCTCTTCGAGGATACCAACCTTTGCGCCATCCACGCCAAGCGCGTGACCATTATGCCCAAGGATATTCAGCTGGCTAGGCGCATCCGCGGCGAGAGGGCTTGAATTAACAAAGGTACTCCTGCCCGCAAAAAGGCCCTTTTCAGGGCCACTAGTTATTTCTCGGAAGAGCCGGTTGTACCGTACTCCAGGTCTCGTTCCTACTACCCTCAGTTCAAGGTCACCTCAATAATATAAATGGTTTCTCCCTTTCCATTCCTCACCGTATCAGCATTTTCCCACAGCCTGTTTGACAAATATCGCAATGTATCCTATAGGTTAATAAACAATTTTTTAATAGAACGATGGATAACAAAGTTTCTTAGGAAAATTAAAAAAAAATTTCACAGTTCTATAATATTGCACATTATATATATTTACCAAATTAAGGGTTAACGCCGCCGGGACGAGTGATCCTCCGTCCGACCGATCACAAGCGCCAAGGCTCAAAGTGGTCCAGAAAGCAAATCTAGCTGGACTAAAAATGTGACATATTTCCATGAAACTTCGCACTATAGTCACTACTGTATAAGAGGAGAAACTACCCCTTTATAGACGATGCGTTTTGACAAAAATTAGTGACTTGTCTCATATATAATATATTGTTTTAATGAAACTTTACACAGTACTTACATGTAGCTCGTTTATACTATATTGGATACAAAATGTGATTATGATTGTATAAGAGTAGCTACTTGTCTCCTATCTAACATTTTTTACTTTCACGAAACTATAACTGTGACTCATTATTTTCGATAGTACAGACGTGGTCTGCTTAGGAAAGGACAAGCGGAAGACTGTGACCTTTGTGACCTCGGGTGGGTATTACGATAACATTTATAACCGTCACCCTGATAAGCATCCGAGCAGCTTATTTCAAAAAGGAGTTTGAATACAAACAATTCCTTCAATCTACTACGATTATTACAATAACTGATTTCATTAATCTCCTCTCTTCTTTAGCAAAATATAAATTACCTTCAATTGGTCGATTCAGCAAACTTGTTCATAAAACTTATCGCTATTGCGTCACGTTTCGCAATTTTTCTAAAGTAAAAACAAAAACACGAACAAACGCCTACTCCTTTAACCTCATCGCTCTCTTATCTCTAGAATCCCGGGGGGTTGAGAACCTGAATTCTCTGTGGTGTGAAACAAAGCAACCCGCAGGAGCAATGACACGTTCAATTGTCCTAATAATAGAAAAAAAATTACACGTCATTTAGTGTATTCAGAACATTTTTACAGGACCGTGTAGGATATTCACTCTCCTGTCGAATAGTTTCGGCGGCTGGTAGGCGATACGCATTAATTAAAATAATACTTGCGTACCTTGTTCAGGACAGTGACTGTGCTACTTTCTTTCTTTCTTTCTTTCTTTCTTTCTTTCTTTATTTGTAGCTTATTGATGACACCAGATGCCATAACGGAAATGCCGTGATGGTATGTTTGTTTAATATTCAAAATCAAGTGACAGACGCTATTTGACTTTGCGGTGGAGGGGATAGGGACCTGATCTCGGATGTTCCGAGAGATGCCGGCGCACAGTTGTCCAGAACGCAAAACTATGTAAGAAAATCAACTTCATCATAACCGAAGTTTAAGTAATATCTAGGCTTAAACAAAAGCTAGGCATTGTGCACAACAGCATACAAAACATCAATATCAGTAAGAGGTGGGACAAAACATGAGTTTTTTTTTTAAAGTCACGCTCTTCAGTTGATTTTTGTTCGTGGGGTCAGTGGCTGTTTTATACTGTTAAACCTTCCCTTATGGAGGTCATAGGACAAGATGTGTACTTTCATTTAATACGCGAAAAGCAATCTATAATACGTTAGCATTCATTTAATTGGCACGTTTACTGAGATTTGTGCAACTAGTTTTTTTTTTTTTTTTTTTTTTTACGACATATTTAACAGGCTGTGCATTACAAGTAAACCTGAGTTAACTTTCAATTCTTCTACCCACACATTAATCAAATATTAAACTCTATACGGCTTAAAATTTAGCTGCTACATCCTGCAAACTTAGATGTTATATTCATCTCTTGGTGGCGCTTTACGAATTCGACAGCAGCCACTTTTCAGAGTCTGGATGAAGGAGCTTAATTTCTCCAAGAAAAATTCAACACTTCTTGAACATATAATGAACAACTAAATTATGGAGTATATCCATGAATCTAGCATTTTGTTACCAACTGCGAAAAATATGGCAGGCTAGTCATCTTTTAGGAGCATAATTTCTATTAAAACATTAAAAATTATCAGAAAAACTAATTTTTCCCTAATTCCCTAATTACACGAGCATAATTCGTTTTTGCATAGATGCGTATAAAATTTCATGGAAATATGTTACATAGGGGAGAAATTATTAACTCTGTATAAATGTAGCCTCTAAACACAAGAAGTAGATTCCCATATAAAAACCATTATCTGAATTTATGCTACCTGTAACTATACTGTGTGAAATATAATGTAAATATTTCAGTTAAGATAGAAATTATTAATTTAGTCTATAAAGCACTTCCGATACAACTCTTCACACAATAATAATAATAATAATAATAATAATAATAATAATAATAATAATAATAATAATAATAATAATAATAATAATAATATATTCTGAGCTTCAGTGCAAGAACTCTTTAACCCTCACACAGCTTGTTCTGAGAAAAATCAGTATTAAAGAAATTTATACACATTAAACAAATTGTAATGCTATATGTTGTCATGTCTCTTCTATCCCTCACGTGGAAACTTAGGCTTACACAGCAGCAAGAATAAGATAACAACGTTATTATCATCTGTCCTTTTATGGCTATACAGTTTTTGCAGTGAACTACAGAATTATTAACTATTATTATTACAGACCTGTTATTTTTTTCACTTTTTTCACACACACACACACACACACACACACACACACACACATCTATTATACTAAACATAAACCCACAAGAGAAAACAATACTTGTATTAACTGTAAACATTTTTCTTCCTTTCTTTATTTTTAGCAGAATCCTCCATTTCACCCTTTATCTCACTAGATGCGCTTCCCGCAGACATTCTTCATTATATGTTTCACACACCACTTCGTAACACTTGCAGCGGTTGACTTTTGTTTTCTTGTCTTTTTCTCTAGGGTATATTGTACATAGTGCTCGGTATCGGTGCTCGTTCACGTGATATTTTACCTTTGTTTTTCTTGCTAACTCCTGCCAATTTTTCTGATATTTCCCGTAGTTGATTGGTCAAGTACTGCGGATTGATTCCCGGTTATAACAAACACACCTACACTACATTCCAATGATTTCTGACTCGTTACTGCACATTTTAGAAACACTGTACGAAAGCACACACAGTCTCTCGTAAATCAACAGGTTACAACAGAGACTTACACTTGCAAACGCGTGGGGATTTCAGAAAATTTCTTACTATTTCAGTACCTTTAACTGTACAACAGATTTTGTTTTCTCGAAAAAGAAAGGTCAACGTTACTATTGACAAAAGACAGAAACGTACGATTACAATACCTTTATTTTAAACAATCTTAGAGGTGGTCTGGGAATTCCTAAACTCACCACGCGACTACTTAACCCTAGACAGGTAATCATCACTGTACTCATGTTAAAGGTAAGCATTCGTAATTTTTACTACTCACATTTTAATTAACTGAAATCAACTCAATATCACACATTTAACAACTTTTACACATTTCGTAGCCATTAGTGTTCATTTAATTTTAAGTTTGTCATAAAGTCTTTACGTTCATGTTATTGTCCTATTTACAATTAGTGCAAACAACAGCGCGATGTTCTCTGCAGAACCCCTTTTTGCAAAGTCCACAAAATGTTGTCATCATTCTCCTCTTCTTTGCAGGACATTTATAGCAAACAGTACGTTCACCATCTGGCTGCATTACCTGGCATTGTTGTTGCACAGCAATGTTCAGATGTTCTTCAATTGTTGCCCGCAGAGATCGGTGTAAAGTAGGACGTGCAAAGCGGTGCTGCATCCACGGTTTTGTCAGCTCTTCACACAATTGGAAAATGAATTGTTTTCTTGATATTGTTTTCTGAGTTCTTCTAACTATAAATTATCCATGAATTTATACTTGCAATATTTAGCATGTTGTAAAATATTGCTAGTGGCCAGCGCCTCGTCTTTCTATTGCAGGAAAGATTGTGGCACATTTGACATAGTGTATCTACACCACCTTTAGTCCCATTGTAAATAATAATAATAATAATAATAATAATAATAATAATAATAATAATAATAATAATAATAATAATAATAATAATAAAGGCTTTACATATAACGTGTTGCTTACTGTTGTCATTGCAGTCCACGTCGGTGGGGGTGGGGGGGTTTCTTTCTCCTCCTCCTTCCTCTAGAAAGAGCAGTTACCAGGGTCTAAGGAAGTGAATGCCCTTTTCTTTCTGGGCTCATCCCTACATTTGTCTTAGCTCCTTAGGGAAAACCACGGAAAACCCTCAGGCTTGCGAATAGACTGAATGAATGAGAGGAGAAACTTTAAAGGTACGTGAAAACACGTCCATGCAAGGGAGTTGGGACTGTGAAAAATTGAATATGTGAAATCCAAGACTGTATTTGCCAGGCGAGCAAAGAAGAAGAAGAAGAAGAAAGGCTTACGTATGACGTGTGGCTTACTGTTGTCATTGCAGTCCGCGTCGGCCAGCGGTGGGAGGGGGGGGGTCAATATACCTGCACATATCAGTTCAAATTATAAAAACCTCTTAATGCTACTGCGGTACTATTCCATTGCCGAACACAATATGAAGAAATTAGCAGATCCCTGAACTGAACTCTTATTACTCTGAAATTACCGCGCAGTACAATTATAGCTATGACGCATTGCAAGCGTTAGTCACCATATCGATTTGCTAAGCAAATTTTATCCCTTTAGAGCATGTCCCCCCCCCCCTCCTCCTCCATATCAGCCAACAACATACTGGATGAAGAAGACTCCTGCAAAAGGGACGAATTAAGATTTAATTTTATTTTAATGATAGACTAACATTGCAAAGTTCCAAAATAATTTTTTGCATTCCTTCATTACACTAGTCGTACAAAATTGCGGTCGTATCTCGTACTATCTATACTAATAATAAATCTGTAGCCGAAATTTTTCTGGTAAGTTTCGATTTTCCAAAAGTAATTGGTCCTAACATATATAATTAACCACCCTGAAACCGAAAATCGCATTTTTGAAAATTTTGTTTGTATGTCTGTCTGTATGTTTGTTACCTTTTCACGCGATAATGGCTGAACCGATTTATATGAAAACTGGAATATAAATTAAGTTTGTTGTAACTTAGATTTTAGGCTATATGGCATTCGAAATACTTTATTTAAAAGGGGGGTTATAAGGGGGCCTTAATTAAATAAATCGAAATATCTCGCTTATTATTGATATTTGAGAAAAAATGTTACATAACAGATGTTCCTTTAAAAATGATTTCCGTTAAGTTTTATTTTTTTACAACATTTTGATAGGACTGATATTTAATGAGATAAATGAGTTTTAAAATTAAAATAACGCTATCTAAGACGGTGCAATGAATTAAGAACAAATGACTTCGTCTATAAGGGGCCTTGGACAACAACAATCGAAACAGGGGCCTTGGACATCAACAAACAATCGAAAGCTATTAAACATAGCCTACAGGGAATGTTTCTGTGTTTGTATGAAGTAATATCACAAGCTCGTAAATTAACTGATTTGTATAATTAGTTATTATTTCACCATTGGAAACTGTAGTTTCTCTAGATGGACATAATGCTATAATGTTATTACAGTAACGTCTGAGTAAATCGAGGACAGGTAAGATTAAAATAGCTTCTTATGCACAGAAAATTTGATAGGCTATTTTGTACATTCGTTTTCTGTATTTCTTAAAATAATATTTATGTACACGCATTTTAATCTCAGAGAATTAACGAACAACGAGAGTGTATTGATTTAGTATGCAGTAATAGTACTTTAGCTTGGCAATCCATTATTTTAATAATTCATATTTTAACTATGCTCAATTGAATCGTGTTAAAATACATAAAATATATATGCAATAAATGCAGTGCTAAAAAAAAATTGGGTAATATGCGAAGCAGATTATCTTGCGCTGTTGTAAAAGTTGTTCCATGGATCAGTCGTCCTATTTTAATTATGTAATTACTTTATATTTATTTCTAACAGGTGGAGCGGAGCGAACGGGTACGGCTAGCTAACAATAAGTGAGAACTTACAATACAACAACGACAACAACAACAACAGCTGATAATCTGAAAGGGAACATAGTAATTTGGGGTGAATTAAAATGCAGCTTCCATTCGTTTAAAATTTCTTTAAATTTTAACTAAATATTAATGTAGATATTACCTCTAAAGGTAAATGGGGGCATGTTTCACAACGCTAACAAATTACAAATTAACAATATACAATTAACAACGGAAATATTACATATGCTTGTTAACTGTGTTTCACAATGCAATCTTATTCACTTGTATGTTTTAACGAACTTTACAAAATCGGCGAAACAAACTTACAAATACGCATAATTGGTTGAACAAAATCGCCAACGACAGTTTACAAAAATCACTAAGGATCAGAGGTAAAGTAGCTGTAATTTTAGAACTATCGATGGACATGTTTATATTTTTTTATATATATTTTATTTAGATTTTGCTACATCGGCGACAACGGAGTTTCGCGGCATGCAATTGGTCGAGCATACCAATGCATTAATTAGCCTACGACTTAACTGACGAAAGTTAGCGCGAAATTCATTCAAATAATTGATAAATAATGGATTTGACCCACGTAGTTATATGCAGTTGATAGAGCAGCTAACATGTCCATCCATTAAAATCAACTTCGCTCTCTGCTGGTCCATCAGTATATTTTATTGTTTCATCCATAACCTCGCCAACATTAGGGAACCCAGCAGGAGGAGCATAAAAATCCTTTGCCCGAGTAAGCACATTCGGTGATCAATAACCCGCCTCGAGTTTTTTCAATCTTGTAACAACATCAACTACCATGTGTGAACTTTTGCACACTGTAATCTTATAAATTCCGTTCTTATCTGCTAACGCAGGGAACTGAGAGCTACTATGCAACCAATGCAGTTCTCGCTTTGTGGTTAGGGCACCACTTTTCCCTTTCAGATGTTGCATGTGATGTCCCATATCTTGTAGGAGAGATTACAGCGAAATGGGATTCGGAACGACTTCAGAATACTGCGTAAGTAATGCCGACATTGCATTATTAAGTGATTGGTTTTCGGTGCAAAGTTTTTCTTCTTTAAGTGCGAGTATTTATTAAATACGTTCCTCGTATATAAGAACTAACGCGGTATTCTGAAGTATAGCGCGGGATTCATTCGAAACCTTTCATTAATATTCGTACAATGATACGAA
The DNA here is from genome assembly GCF_040183065.1 of Periplaneta americana. NCBI lineage: Eukaryota > Metazoa > Arthropoda > Insecta > Blattodea > Blattidae > Periplaneta > Periplaneta americana. The sequence goes on from NW_027185505.1 coordinate 114,363, forward strand.
CGTGGCCGGAAAATTCTACGTTAGGCCTAAATGCAAAATCTTCGTCTGAGTCGCTAGAACTACTCAATAACATCACAACTGCTTCAGTGTAATTCTTAATGGTACCCTGTTACTATAAAATTGATTTTATACATATGTGTTTATTTTTTTCATTCACAATTAGAAGCTATTTCAACAGGGCTACTGTAGAAAATGTGCTAACTTCACTAGTAAAGTTTAGTTTACACGTTTGTAAAATTACTCCTTCGTTGTGAAACAAACATATCACTTGTAAAGAGCGCAAAATTTCATTCGTAAAGATTTGATTTCCTTTGTACAGTCCACCTTTACAAACAAAGATTGTGAAACAGAAGTTTACAAACAGAGTTCACAATTTCCAAAGATTGTAAACTTTGTGAAACACCCCACTGGTGAATCAGCACGCCGAGCTCGATCGAAATACAACCAGTTACTATTATTTCCCTATCGTTTTTTGACATTTGATTCCGCGTCCTACCTCTTTCATTCGTTACTAACCAACAACGCCAATAGCAGAAGGTAACGCAAAAACAGTCACCGGTTCCCCGATGCATGGCTTTCTCTCTCAATGTCAACTGAGAGTTAAAAATATTCATTATAATATGCACTTTCCACTCACTCCTCAGAATGTCTTCTTTATTTTTATTTATTTATTTTTTAAGATATGTGAGCTACGTACTGTATGTCTGATGTTTTGCCATCGTACATTCAAATATTTATATTCACTGTACAGTACAGCGAACTGTTTATACTTACTGTACATGCTATAACTACTTCTCCCAACTCCGCTATTGCTATATTTCCTAAACTAAACGCTGATATTGAAATAACGCCTGGTCTGATAATGCAGTCTGTTTAAATTTCTACCGACCAAGTTCTGCCCTTCATCATGGGAAAACAACGAGCTTCTTTAAAGGATACAACTACTAGGACAGAGATATTTTCATTATGGAATTTGTACTACCCACTGAAATGTAGTAACTAATGGGATTTTAATTAGCCATATATGTACAGTATATTACATTCTTTACCTAAAATGTCTCTAACTTCTAGGGAGAGCGCGAGGTACGTTCACAATCCCCTGAATACATATTCCCTTCTTCGAGAAAACGCAGAGAAGTGAACCGTCTCATATGAATATGCTACCAGTCATAAGTTTCAATACGGAGCTGCAAGTACTTAAGAATTATCAATTACTCTACAATTATGCAGCGGCGTCATCATCCAAGCTATAGCTGGAATAGGGAAGGGAACATAATATCCCATAAGTCTTATTAGAACACGCTGGAAATAGTGACGTAAAAAAAAAAATCGCCAACGGCACGTGGTGTTCCCAAGCGGTCACCCATCCAAGTACTGACCACGCCCAATGTTGCTTGACTTCGGTGATCGGACGAGAACCGGTATTTTCAACATGGTATGGCCGTTGCCGATGAAACTGCGTAATCTGTAGGCACTTGAGGACGATGGGATTGGGGTGCACTCGATAAAACCTGCACTCGCTCACACACACACGTAAACTGCCTGCTTAGACTCTGTACCTAAATTACCAAGCTCGTTGGATGTCATTGGGATAGATGATAAATCTATCTATCAACGGCAGTTTGGTTACGTTTCAACGTCACACACTGCTGGATTGACACGGGATTAATAAAACAGCTAGTCGGCATTCTAAGTTAAGCCACAGGTGGATTGTTGTTCAACAGCGGAGCCTCCTTTCAACCACATGGTTGTGGAACTGTAGTCGGATTTTCGACATCATTTTCATGCCATACTACGGAACTTCACACAAACTTCAATTCACTTCTTGCACCGGCGGCTACTACGAATGGACTGAAGCTCGCTACTGACTAGGGGGGGGGGGACATTTGTCTCTTGATGGATTACGTGACAGATATATAAAGTATCAGTCGTATGTTATGAACCCGAGTTTCAATAAAGATAGATTACCCGTATGTCCACAGATTCTCAGTAGTGGCCTGCGGAAGGATTATGCCCGCGGTCGACAAGTTACCTTCTAAGTTGTTTTCCCTCAACAATTAATGCTGCCAAGTGAGTAGGAATGACACCGCGCTCTCATATAAGTCGTACGAAACTATTAAGGAAACGAATTTGCCTCGTGGATCCAAGTCTCCCATGGACTGCCTATAATGTATTATCTATCCTAGAAGTGTTATCGGGGTGATTATTTAAATTTTCACTCGGTGGGAACCGCTGTTGTTCTTCATTCATCTACTCTGTTATGAATAACTTGTGGCCCTTAAAAGGGCCGGTTGCTGATTCCCTAGCAAGCACTCCCGCTTACTTGGAACTAGTGTATTTTGTGACGGCCTTGGTCCCTTCACTGACGGCGTGCTTGGCCAGCTCACCGGGTAGCAGGAGACGGACGGCTGTCTGGATCTCCCGACTGGTGATGGTCGACCGCTTGTTGTAATGCGCGAGCCGCGAAGCTTCCGCGGCGATGCGCTCGAAGATGTCGTTAACGAAGCTGTTCATGATGCTCATAGCCTTTGAACTGATTCCCGTGTCTGGGTGAACTTGTTTCAGAACCTTGTAGATGTAAATGGCGTAGCTCTCCTTCCTCTTGCGCTTCTTCTTCTTATCGCCCTTCGAAATATTCTTCTGGGCCTTGCCGGCCTTCTTGGCAGCCTTTCCGGAAGCTTTGGGGGGCATGGTGCTCGTCTGATGATGAGCCCGACGACGACGACATTTGGACACAGAACATCTGTGCCGTGGACCTGCTTTAGGGATTTTGTATAACCCTTTTCAGGTCTTAGATTTTGTTGTGTTATAGATAGTTTTGCTTGAAGAAGAAAGCACGGGGGAGAGGTTGTTTGGTGTGTGGTTGTCTAGTGCTGCCTTGCTAAGTATTCTTGGTGGTCATTCATCAGACGGGAGACTGTGAGGTGGGGCTGACCGGGTGGTATTGTTTGGAAGAGTACAGAGGTGAAATTTTTATTAATAGCTTTATGTGTGTATTTTATGTTTTTGTGTTGTATATATAGGGTGATGGGTTTGATGTTAGAGATGGTGTATACTGTTCTATTTTGTGTGTTTCGTGGCAGTTGAAATGTTTTGCGTAGAAGTCTACGTTCCAGTGATTCTAATTGAGAAAGTTGAGAGTTAGATACTCTGGAGAACAGCTGGGACGCGTGTAAAAGTGACGGTCGGATAATTGATTTGTAAATTAGAGCTGTTGTATGTGGCCGGCACCCTGGCTTTGCTTGGTTGCCTGCGACGTTGTAGAGGAGTTTGATGGCGTTTGTGATGCGTGATTTGATGTTGATGACGTGACGGTGTAGTTTCAGTTTGTTTGATATGGTGATGCCGAGGTATGTGATGTGGTTGGTGTATGGGATTATGGAGTTTTTGCAGCGGATGGCATAACGATCTCTCATGAGTTTTTTGGGGTAGCGTCTCTTTTTTAGAATCATTGTTTGTGACTTTGCAGGATTGATTCTCATGCGCCACATGTCTAGCCAGACGTTTAGGTTCCGTAGTGTTTCGTTGACATGGCTGTTTGTGTATCTGATGTCGTGGGCTGTGGCTGTGATAATAATGTCGTCAGCAAATTGTCCGATATGTACGCCTTCGCGGGGTGGGATGGGGATGTCAGAAACATATATATTGAAAAGGATTGGGGAGAGTACTGTGCCCTGTGGGACTCCGCCTTCAATTTGGAATGGTTGGGATAGGGAGCTGTTAATTTTTATGTGGGCGGTTCTGTTACGAATAAAATCTGATAGCCAGCGGGTTAGGGGTGGGGGAAGGCCGATGTTGTGTAGCTTATATCGTAGTCCGTCATGCCAAATGGAGTCAAATGCTCTGGTTGTGTCGATTGTCACCACTGTTGATGTCATGTGTCTCTCAAAGCCGGATTCAATTGGTGTCAAGATTTTGAGGATTTGGTCTGGGATTTCTATGCCTTTTCTGAATCCGGCTTGTGTGTCTGGGATGATGTCATTGTCCTCAATGAAATGGTGTAGTCTATTGTTTATGATTATGATGAGCCCGGAGGGAGAAAAATATTTAAGTCGCAGGGACAATGCCGTACTGCCTTCCCAGTGCGAGCCAATAGAAACAGCGCAAACGTTTGTGACTTTACGATTGGTCCGCTGTCGATTATTGACGTTGGCGTAAAAGTGAAGGTTACCGTGGGCGAGGCGTCGTTCTTGTAGTTAAACAGCTGCAAGTAGGAGTAGCATCATGTCGGGTCGTGGAAAGGGAGGCAAGGTGAAGGGAAAGTCAAAGTCTCGATCCAGCCGTGCTGGGTTGCAGTTCCCGGTAGGCCGTATCCACCGTCTTTTGCGTAAGGGCAATTACGCAGAGCGAGTTGGTGCCGGTGCGCCAGTCTACCTGGCCGCGGTGATGGAGTACCTGGCGGCCGAAGTTCTCGAGTTGGCTGGCAACGCAGCTCGTGACAACAAGAAGACTAGGATCATTCCTCGTCACTTACAGCTCGCCATTCGCAACGACGAGGAGCTGAACAAACTCCTGTCCGGCGTCACCATCGCCCAGGGTGGTGTGTTGCCCAACATCCAGGCGGTTCTCCTCCCGAAGAAAACCGAGAAGAAGGCTTAAGCCCCTTCTCCGTAAAACGGCCCTTTTAAGGGCCCCACTAACCTCACAAAAGTCAGAAATAGCCAGTATTGTTAATCCTCTCTCACGGCTTCGTAATGTAATTTCATTACGCGTGTCAACTTTCTCTCTCTCTCTATACCGGTGGGCTGATTTAATATCATCATTCTGTAATTTTGTGCTCTGAACGATGTCGTTGTCCCAGGTTCGCACTGAAGTACTTGAAACCGTTGTACATTTACTAGGCTATTGTGTGATAACACATTATACTGATGCATATAGAAAGGTTTCATTATTATTATATAATTTAACACAATACGAATTAAATTAGATGATGATGCCAAAGTACATAGTTGGCTTCGAAATTTATGTAATATATTTCTATCATATTAGAGTAATGGAGATTATCGTGAAAATAATCACAAGTCCCCTTCTTTGGTGCCCATCGTGGTTTTAGACATATACGTTTGAATATACTAGTTTACTTTACTACATACTACGAATGAAACTAATTTTGAATAAGAAATCGATAACTGGTGAACAACTTACGGCGTTATAATAGAGTTCCTAATGCGTTTGTTTGTTGGTGCACATATTGGCCGCACGCGCAGGAACCCCAATACTGAGATGATGACATGACCTTCTCGTAGGAATCGAAGGCTTTGACAATTTGCGTTCGAATTTCCCCTCTCTCTGTCGTTTCGTTCGAACCGAAATGACGCAAGCTATACGTGGAAGTTGTCTGACAGGACGAAGTCCTGTGTTCTGACATGCGATGTGTACCTCTTCTCCCCAGTGTTTACCACACTGGATTCCTATGACCTAAAAGTTGGCATTGCAAAAACGTGGTGATGTGATGTTCAGTATGTGTCAATCCCCTCGGTTCCTTGTTACGGTCTGGTGAGCATTGCCTACCTGCGTTGTCATATTACCCACCAATTCTTCGGACAGTGATTATTGACTTACAGAAGTTTACAGTAACAGGTAACATAATCCGAGGAGCAAGGCTTCACAGAGGAATCCGGTCTTTCCACTTGATATACCAAGCGTTGGGGTCAGACCCATTTGAAAAACGGAGAGGCATTTCTTACAACGTCTTTTGCTGATACTGAAGTGCCCCTACGAAATAAGTTCTGTTTTCCGCACTGGCCTGTTGAGCTAGTGGTCACACAGTAAAGGTGAATTAAATTAATCTCGACAACTACTGCCCTTTTTAGACGGATTTTATGGCCCTGAAAAGGGCCGTTTTGCCGACGGATTCGGCAGCAGACGTGTGTAGGCAGTCTAACCGCCGAACCCGTAGAGAGTCCTCCCCTGCCTCTTCAAGGCGTATACCACGTCCATGGCCGTGACTGTCTTCCGCTTCGCGTGCTCGGTGTATGTTACAGCGTCACGGATTACGTTCTCCAGAAAGACCTTGAGAACACCTCTCGTCTCCTCGTAGATGAGGCCGGAGATACGCTTTACGCCTCCACGTCGGGCGAGACGACGAATGGCCGGCTTCGTGATGCCCTGAATATTATCTCGGAGAACCTTCCTGTGGCGCTTCGCTCCACCTTTGCCAAGACCCTTGCCTCCCTTGCCGCGTCCAGTCATGTTGCTCGTGTGACGAAGGTTAAAAGTGATCTCGACGGCTCAGCTCAAGCTCAAAGTTGTTTGCCCAAAGGGCAACCTGTTTTAGGGTCTTACATATGCCCTCTTCAGGTTACGATGTTTTGTCTGTAGCGACAGTTGAGGCGTGGTCCCGGCTAGGCTTCGCTCGTTGGACTCCCTACGGGTCAGCGTCTTCTCCGCTCACACCAGGCTGCTGCGTTGGCCTTGGATGCTGTTATCTTGCAGATTTATGTGGCTGGATGAAGCTGTTGTCTGTGTTGGTTGTGGTTTACTTTTGTCGCGCGGCCCTATGAAGGGCCGCTGTTGGTTGTTTGTCTGTGGTTGGTCGTGTCACGTTTCAGTGGTGCTAGTGATAGTTGTAGTTTGTTACCCACAAAGTGGTGAGCAACTTGTCTGCGTAAGAGCCGTCTTGCTGTCTGGTTAGCTGTTGCTAAAGTCGATCGTCTTGTCTTGGGTTGGGCGTCTGTCGTGAGGAGTGAAATTGTGAACATCACAATTTCATCTCGCAGTCTGTTGATCTGTTGGTCGATGTAGCTTTCTATTTTCTGCATTGCAGAATTTAGAGCTGCTGCTACGATTTGTTCGGTGTTAGTCTGTGTCGGTTCCGTTGTTGGTTCTGTCGTGTCGGTCGTTGTCGGGTTTACCGCACTGGCGTACGATATTCCAGGTCTTGGTTCGGGAAGTTGGATTGGACTGGATTGTGAGGGTTTAGGAATTGGTGGAGGGATCTGTTGGGGTGTTTGAACCGGGATGTGGGTTGGAGTTTGTTGGGTTGGGTTATGTCGGGGGTAGTTTGGACAGCGTGCTTGGCCCGTATAGTGGGTATCGCTCTTGCAGCTGGCGCAGAACTTGACTTGGTTGTCTGGTGGGTGTTTGCAGTGGACGGGATTTTTTCCGCAAGTGAAACACGTCTTGTCGTTTCGGCAGTCGGTTTTGTTATGTCCATACTGGGCGCAGTTCTGACACGGTCTGTGGAATACTGTCTCGTGGGCTGGCTCGACTTTGTAATTACGTCCGGCTATGTTGATTCCACATAGAAGTTGGTCGGCTGTGGTCACGTCTTGTACTATGAGTCGTACCATCTGCGTCGGCTGGTTAGTCTGGGCGGAGGTTATTCTAGAGATGCGCTTGATTCCAGGGAACTTTTCCCGTAGAATCTGCAACAATTCGTCCTCCGGGATCTGGGTGCCGACATTCTTCATGACGACACTGATCTCTCGGTTTCGTGGAAGTCTTTGTCCTTGGTGAGATGGTGTATGGACGATGAAAAGTTGTGCGGACGGTCCAAAAGTTCTGGCCGGTATGGCTTTAACAAATCGTTCCGCCTCGTCAATCGTCGGGAAGGTAAGTGTCGTCGTTCCTGTAGAGTAGGCCCAGTATTGTCTCGGAGTTTCCATGTTTAAGTTGTTCTGTCTTATAAGCTTCTGGATGAACAGTGGGTTATTGTTGTCAGTCGTGTGTCTAGTGATTTTCACAGTCGTTCTGCTCTTGAGTCGTTCACTTGCGGCTGTGGTGTCTCGGTCTGGTGGTGGTGTGGGTGCAAGGGAATTCTGGGGAGCAGGTTGTGGACTGGGCTTGACCTTCTCGGCTGCCGTGGTCGAACCGGCGCTCGCGGTTGGTCGAGTCTTCTTCTTGCGCCGTGACTTGGCGTTCTGCCAGTCTTGGTCTACCTCTCCTTCGGATTCATTTGAACCTTCAGAAGAGGCAGATTCACTCGTGGTGTAAAAGTACGAGTCCTGGATGTGTTGCAGTGGAGGGGTTTCGAGTCTGGTGGGTTCAGAGGAAGGACCTTCTGAGGGCCGGTCGGGTTTCACGGATCGGGATGGTGCAGGAGGGTCAGTCGGTAGCGTCCAAGGTCCTTGTAGAGTTGCGGTCGGTGGCGCAATGTAGCGGGCTTTCTTCCCGAATTGCTTTGGGTCGGGTCTCGTAGCTTTCTGTAGTTTGAGTCGTGTCGAGAATGTGAACACTCTCGTTCTTGGTCCAAGTGTCAATGTGTCGGCTCGATGAGGAGGTTGGAGCGTCGCTAGTAAGTCTGGGTCAGCGTCTTCGACCATTACTGATCGGTTCGCTCTTTCAGACGGCCAGTTTTTTAGTTCGGTCCACGGGTCTAGTGTTGTCAATTTAGTCTGTAGCGTAGTGGTCTCATGGGAGTCAGTTGTAGGTTGGTCGAGTGTAGTCTCAGTCGTGGTGGAGGGACCAATCACATTACGGAAGGGGCGTGGCTTCTCAACGGGCGAAGACATAAATACCCCTCTTGGGGGCAGCGGGGGCGACTGTATTGCGTCAACTTGGGTTGCGAGGACTAAGGAGTAAGCGATGGCACGTACGAAGCAAACTGCGCGTAAGTCCACGGGAGGCAAGGCTCCACGAAAGCAGCTGGCAACGAAGGCCGCTAGGAAGAGCGCACCGGCTACTGGAGGCGTGAAGAAACCCCATCGATACCGCCCTGGTACAGTTGCTCTTCGCGAGATCCGTCGTTACCAGAAGAGCACCGAGCTCCTCATCCGCAAGCTGCCTTTCCAGCGCTTGGTGCGTGAAATCGCTCAGGATTTCAAAACCGACCTCCGTTTCCAGAGCTCAGCCGTAATGGCCTTGCAGGAGGCAAGCGAGGCATACCTCGTCGGTCTCTTCGAGGATACCAACCTTTGCGCCATCCACGCCAAGCGCGTGACCATTATGCCCAAGGATATTCAGCTGGCTAGGCGCATCCGCGGCGAGAGGGCTTGAATTAACAAAGGTACTCCTGCCCGCAAAAAGGCCCTTTTCAGGGCCACTAGTTATTTCTCGGAAGAGCCGGTTGTACCGTACTCCAGGTCTCGTTCCTACTACCCTCAGTTCAAGGTCACCTCAATAATATAAATGGTTTCTCCCTTTCCATTCCTCACCGTATCAGCATTTTCCCACAGCCTGTTTGACAAATATCGCAATGTATCCTATAGGTTAATAAACAATTTTTTAATAGAACGATGGATAACAAAGTTTCTTAGGAAAATTAAAAAAAAATTTCACAGTTCTATAATATTGCACATTATATATATTTACCAAATTAAGGGTTAACGCCGCCGGGACGAGTGATCCTCCGTCCGACCGATCACAAGCGCCAAGGCTCAAAGTGGTCCAGAAAGCAAATCTAGCTGGACTAAAAATGTGACATATTTCCATGAAACTTCGCACTATAGTCACTACTGTATAAGAGGAGAAACTACCCCTTTATAGACGATGCGTTTTGACAAAAATTAGTGACTTGTCTCATATATAATATATTGTTTTAATGAAACTTTACACAGTACTTACATGTAGCTCGTTTATACTATATTGGATACAAAATGTGATTATGATTGTATAAGAGTAGCTACTTGTCTCCTATCTAACATTTTTTACTTTCACGAAACTATAACTGTGACTCATTATTTTCGATAGTACAGACGTGGTCTGCTTAGGAAAGGACAAGCGGAAGACTGTGACCTTTGTGACCTCGGGTGGGTATTACGATAACATTTATAACCGTCACCCTGATAAGCATCCGAGCAGCTTATTTCAAAAAGGAGTTTGAATACAAACAATTCCTTCAATCTACTACGATTATTACAATAACTGATTTCATTAATCTCCTCTCTTCTTTAGCAAAATATAAATTACCTTCAATTGGTCGATTCAGCAAACTTGTTCATAAAACTTATCGCTATTGCGTCACGTTTCGCAATTTTTCTAAAGTAAAAACAAAAACACGAACAAACGCCTACTCCTTTAACCTCATCGCTCTCTTATCTCTAGAATCCCGGGGGGTTGAGAACCTGAATTCTCTGTGGTGTGAAACAAAGCAACCCGCAGGAGCAATGACACGTTCAATTGTCCTAATAATAGAAAAAAAATTACACGTCATTTAGTGTATTCAGAACATTTTTACAGGACCGTGTAGGATATTCACTCTCCTGTCGAATAGTTTCGGCGGCTGGTAGGCGATACGCATTAATTAAAATAATACTTGCGTACCTTGTTCAGGACAGTGACTGTGCTACTTTCTTTCTTTCTTTCTTTCTTTCTTTCTTTCTTTCTTTCTTTCTTTCTTTCCTTTATTTGTAGCTTATTGATGACACCAGATGCCATAACGGAAATGCCGTGATGGTATGTTTGTTTAATATTCAAAATCAAGTGACAGACGCTATTTGACTTTGCGGTGGAGGGGATAGGGACCTGATCTCGGATGTTCCGAGAGATGCCGGCGCACAGTTGTCCAGAACGCAAAACTATGTAAGAAAATCAACTTCATCATAACCGAAGTTTAAGTAATATCTAGGCTTAAACAAAAGCTAGGCATTGTGCACAACAGCATACAAAACATCAATATCAGTAAGAGGTGGGACAAAACATGAGTTTTTTTTTTAAAGTCACGCTCTTCAGTTGATTTTTGTTCGTGGGGTCAGTGGCTGTTTTATACTGTTAAACCTTCCCTTATGGAGGTCATAGGACAAGATGTGTACTTTCATTTAATACGCGAAAAGCAATCTATAATACGTTAGCATTCATTTAATTGGCACGTTTACTGAGATTTGTGCAACTAGTTTTTTTTTTTTTTTTTTTTTTTACGACATATTTAACAGGCTGTGCATTACAAGTAAACCTGAGTTAACTTTCAATTCTTCTACCCACACATTAATCAAATATTAAACTCTATACGGCTTAAAATTTAGCTGCTACATCCTGCAAACTTAGATGTTATATTCATCTCTTGGTGGCGCTTTACGAATTCGACAGCAGCCACTTTTCAGAGTCTGGATGAAGGAGCTTAATTTCTCCAAGAAAAATTCAACACTTCTTGAACATATAATGAACAACTAAATTATGGAGTATATCCATGAATCTAGCATTTTGTTACCAACTGCGAAAAATATGGCAGGCTAGTCATCTTTTAGGAGCATAATTTCTATTAAAACATTAAAAATTATCAGAAAAACTAATTTTTCCCTAATTCCCTAATTACACGAGCATAATTCGTTTTTGCATAGATGCGTATAAAATTTCATGGAAATATGTTACATAGGGGAGAAATTATTAACTCTGTATAAATGTAGCCTCTAAACACAAGAAGTAGATTCCCATATAAAAACCATTATCTGAATTTATGCTACCTGTAACTATACTGTGTGAAATATAATGTAAATATTTCAGTTAAGATAGAAATTATTAATTTAGTCTATAAAGCACTTCCGATACAACTCTTCACACAATAATAATAATAATAATAATAATAATAATAATAATAATAATAATAATAATAATAATAATAATAATAAATAATTCTGAGCTTCAGTGCAAGAACTCTTTAACCCTCACACAGCTTGTTCTGAGAAAAATCAGTATTAAAGAAATTTATACACATTAAACAAATTGTAATGCTATATGTTGTCATGTCTCTTCTATCCCTCACGTGGAAACTTAGGCTTACACAGCAGCAAGAATAAGATAACAACGTTATTATCATCTGTCCTTTTATGGCTATACAGTTTTTGCAGTGAACTACAGAATTATTAACTATTATTATTACAGACCTGTTATTTTTTTCACTTTTTTCACACACACACACACACACACACACACACACACACACACACACATCTATTATACTAAACATAAACCCACAAGAGAAAACAATACTTGTATTAACTGTAAACATTTTTCTTCCTTTCTTTATTTTTAGCAGAATCCTCCATTTCACCCTTTATCTCACTAGATGCGCTTCCCGCAGACATTCTTCATTATATGTTTCACACACCACTTCGTAACACTTGCAGCGGTTGACTTTTGTTTTCTTGTCTTTTTCTCTAGGGTATATTGTACATAGTGCTCGGTATCGGTGCTCGTTCACGTGATATTTTACCTTTGTTTTTCTTGCTAACTCCTGCCAATTTTTCTGATATTTCCCGTAGTTGATTGGTCAAGTACTGCGGATTGATTCCCGGTTATAACAAACACACCTACACTACATTCCAATGATTTCTGACTCGTTACTGCACATTTTAGAAACACTGTACGAAAGCACACACAGTCTCTCGTAAATCAACAGGTTACAACAGAGACTTACACTTGCAAACGCGTGGGGATTTCAGAAAATTTCTTACTATTTCAGTACCTTTAACTGTACAACAGATTTTGTTTTCTCGAAAAAGAAAGGTCAACGTTACTATTGACAAAAGACAGAAACGTACGATTACAATACCTTTATTTTAAACAATCTTAGAGGTGGTCTGGGAATTCCTAAACTCACCACGCGACTACTTAACCCTAGACAGGTAATCATCACTGTACTCATGTTAAAGGTAAGCATTCGTAATTTTTACTACTCACATTTTAATTAACTGAAATCAACTCAATATCACACATTTAACAACTTTTACACATTTCGTAGCCATTAGTGTTCATTTAATTTTAAGTTTGTCATAAAGTCTTTACGTTCATGTTATTGTCCTATTTACAATTAGTGCAAACAACAGCGCGATGTTCTCTGCAGAACCCCTTTTTGCAAAGTCCACAAAATGTTGTCATCATTCTCCTCTTCTTTGCAGGACATTTATAGCAAACAGTACGTTCACCATCTGGCTGCATTACCTGGCATTGTTGTTGCACAGCAATGTTCAGATGTTCTTCAATTGTTGCCCGCAGAGATCGGTGTAAAGTAGGACGTGCAAAGCGGTGCTGCATCCACGGTTTTGTCAGCTCTTCACACAATTGGAAAATGAATTGTTTTCTTGATATTGTTTTCTGAGTTCTTCTAACTATAAATTATCCATGAATTTATACTTGCAATATTTAGCATGTTGTAAAATATTGCTAGTGGCCAGCGCCTCGTCTTTCTATTGCAGGAAAGATTGTGGCACATTTGACATAGTGTATCTACACCACCTTTAGTCCCATTGTAAATAATAATAATAATAATAATAATAATAATAATAATAATAATAATAATAATAATAATAAAGGCTTTACATATAACGTGTTGCTTACTGTTGTCATTGCAGTCCACGTCGGTGGGGGTGGGGGGGTTTCTTTCTCCTCCTCCTTCCTCTAGAAAGAGCAGTTACCAGGGTCTAAGGAAGTGAATGCCCTTTTCTTTCTGGGCTCATCCCTACATTTGTCTTAGCTCCTTAGGGAAAACCACGGAAAACCCTCAGGCTTGCGAATAGACTGAATGAATGAGAGGAGAAACTTTAAAGGTACGTGAAAACACGTCCATGCAAGGGAGTTGGGACTGTGAAAAATTGAATATGTGAAATCCAAGACTGTATTTGCCAGGCGAGCAAAGAAGAAGAAGAAGAAGAAAGGCTTACGTATGACGTGTGGCTTACTGTTGTCATTGCAGTCCGCGTCGGCCAGCGGTGGGAGGGGGGGGGTCAATATACCTGCACATATCAGTTCAAATTATAAAAACCTCTTAATGCTACTGCGGTACTATTCCATTGCCGAACACAATATGAAGAAATTAGCAGATCCCTGAACTGAACTCTTATTACTCTGAAATTACCGCGCAGTACAATTATAGCTATGACGCATTGCAAGCGTTAGTCACCATATCGATTTGCTAAGCAAATTTTATCCCTTTAGAGCATGTCCCCCCCCCCCTCCTCCTCCATATCAGCCAACAACATACTGGATGAAGAAGACTCCTGCAAAAGGGACGAATTAAGATTTAATTTTATTTTAATGATAGACTAACATTGCAAAGTTCCAAAATAATTTTTTGCATTCCTTCATTACACTAGTCGTACAAAATTGCGGTCGTATCTCGTACTATCTATACTAATAATAAATCTGTAGCCGAAATTTTTCTGGTAAGTTTCGATTTTCCAAAAGTAATTGGTCCTAACATATATAATTAACCACCCTGAAACCGAAAATCGCATTTTTGAAAATTTTGTTTGTATGTCTGTCTGTATGTTTGTTACCTTTTCACGCGATAATGGCTGAACCGATTTATATGAAAACTGGAATATAAATTAAGTTTGTTGTAACTTAGATTTTAGGCTATATGGCATTCGAAATACTTTATTTAAAAGGGGGGTTATAAGGGGGCCTTAATTAAATAAATCGAAATATCTCGCTTATTATTGATATTTGAGAAAAAATGTTACATAACAGATGTTCCTTTAAAAATGATTTCCGTTAAGTTTTATTTTTTTACAACATTTTGATAGGACTGATATTTAATGAGATAAATGAGTTTTAAAATTAAAATAACGCTATCTAAGACGGTGCAATGAATTAAGAACAAATGACTTCGTCTATAAGGGGCCTTGGACAACAACAATCGAAACAGGGGCCTTGGACATCAACAAACAATCGAAAGCTATTAAACATAGCCTACAGGGAATGTTTCTGTGTTTGTATGAAGTAATATCACAAGCTCGTAAATTAACTGATTTGTATAATTAGTTATTATTTCACCATTGGAAACTGTAGTTTCTCTAGATGGACATAATGCTATAATGTTATTACAGTAACGTCTGAGTAAATCGAGGACAGGTAAGATTAAAATAGCTTCTTATGCACAGAAAATTTGATAGGCTATTTTGTACATTCGTTTTCTGTATTTCTTAAAATAATATTTATGTACACGCATTTTAATCTCAGAGAATTAACGAACAACGAGAGTGTATTGATTTAGTATGCAGTAATAGTACTTTAGCTTGGCAATCCATTATTTTAATAATTCATATTTTAACTATGCTCAATTGAATCGTGTTAAAATACATAAAATATATATGCAATAAATGCAGTGCTAAAAAAAAATTGGGTAATATGCGAAGCAGATTATCTTGCGCTGTTGTAAAAGTTGTTCCATGGATCAGTCGTCCTATTTTAATTATGTAATTACTTTATATTTATTTCTAACAGGTGGAGCGGAGCGAACGGGTACGGCTAGCTAACAATAAGTGAGAACTTACAATACAACAACGACAACAACAACAACAGCTGATAATCTGAAAGGGAACATAGTAATTTGGGGTGAATTAAAATGCAGCTTCCATTCGTTTAAAATTTCTTTAAATTTTAACTAAATATTAATGTAGATATTACCTCTAAAGGTAAATGGGGGCATGTTTCACAACGCTAACAAATTACAAATTAACAATATACAATTAACAACGGAAATATTACATATGCTTGTTAACTGTGTTTCACAATGCAATCTTATTCACTTGTATGTTTTAACGAACTTTACAAAATCGGCGAAACAAACTTACAAATACGCATAATTGGTTGAACAAAATCGCCAACGACAGTTTACAAAAATCACTAAGGATCAGAGGTAAAGTAGCTGTAATTTTAGAACTATCGATGGACATGTTTATATTTTTTTATATATATTTTATTTAGATTTTGCTACATCGGCGACAACGGAGTTTCGCGGCATGCAATTGGTCGAGCATACCAATGCATTAATTAGCCTACGACTTAACTGACGAAAGTTAGCGCGAAATTCATTCAAATAATTGATAAATAATGGATTTGACCCACGTAGTTATATGCAGTTGATAGAGCAGCTAACATGTCCATCCATTAAAATCAACTTCGCTCTCTGCTGGTCCATCAGTATATTTTATTGTTTCATCCATAACCTCGCCAACATTAGGGAACCCAGCAGGAGGAGCATAAAAATCCTTTGCCCGAGTAAGCACATTCGGTGATCAATAACCCGCCTCGAGTTTTTTCAATCTTGTAACAACATCAACTACCATGTGTGAACTTTTGCACACTGTAATCTTATAAATTCCGTTCTTATCTGCTAACGCAGGGAACTGAGAGCTACTATGCAACCAATGCAGTTCTCGCTTTGTGGTTAGGGCACCACTTTTCCCTTTCAGATGTTGCATGTGATGTCCCATATCTTGTAGGAGAGATTACAGCGAAATGGGATTCGGAACGACTTCAGAATACTGCGTAAGTAATGCCGACATTGCATTATTAAGTGATTGGTTTTCGGTGCAAAGTTTTTCTTCTTTAAGTGCGAGTATTTATTAAATACGTTCCTCGTATATAAGAACTAACGCGGTATTCTGAAGTATAGCGCGGGATTCATTCGAAACCTTTCATTAATATTCGTACAATGATACGAACGTGGCCGGAAAATTCTACGTTAGGCCTAAATGCAAAATCTTCGTCTGAGTCGCTAGAACTACTCAATAACATCACAACTGCTTCAGTGTAATTCTTAATGGTACCCTGTTACTATAAAATTGATTTTATACATATGTGTTTATTTTTTTCATTCACAATTAGAAGCTATTTCAACAGGGCTACTGTAGAAAATGTGCTAACTTCACTAGTAAAGTTTAGTTTACACGTTTGTAAAATTACTCCTTCGTTGTGAAACAAACATATCACTTGTAAAGAGCGCAAAATTTCATTCGTAAAGATTTGATTTCCTTTGTACAGTCCACCTTTACAAACAAAGATTGTGAAACAGAAGTTTACAAACAGAGTTCACAATTTCCAAAGATTGTAAACTTTGTGAAACACCCCACTGGTGAATCAGCACGCCGAGCTCGATCGAAATACAACCAGTTACTATTATTTCCCTATCGTTTTTTGACATTTGATTCCGCGTCCTACCTCTTTCATTCGTTACTAACCAACAACGCCAATAGCAGAAGGTAACGCAAAAACAGTCACCGGTTCCCCGATGCATGGCTTTCTCTCTCAATGTCAACTGAGAGTTAAAAATATTCATTATAATATGCACTTTCCACTCACTCCTCAGAATGTCTTCTTTATTTTTATTTATTTATTTTTTAAGATATGTGAGCTACGTACTGTATGTCTGATGTTTTGCCATCGTACATTCAAATATTTATATTCACTGTACAGTACAGCGAACTGTTTATACTTACTGTACATGCTATAACTACTTCTCCCAACTCCGCTATTGCTATATTTCCTAAACTAAACGCTGATATTGAAATAACGCCTGGTCTGATAATGCAGTCTGTTTAAATTTCTACCGACCAAGTTCTGCCCTTCATCATGGGAAAACAACGAGCTTCTTTAAAGGATACAACTACTAGGACAGAGATATTTTCATTATGGAATTTGTACTACCCACTGAAATGTAGTAACTAATGGGATTTTAATTAGCCATATATGTACAGTATATTACATTCTTTACCTAAAATGTCTCTAACTTCTAGGGAGAGCGCGAGGTACGTTCACAATCCCCTGAATACATATTCCCTTCTTCGAGAAAACGCAGAGAAGTGAACCGTCTCATATGAATATGCTACCAGTCATAAGTTTCAATACGGAGCTGCAAGTACTTAAGAATTATCAATTACTCTACAATTATGCAGCGGCGTCATCATCCAAGCTATAGCTGGAATAGGGAAGGGAACATAATATCCCATAAGTCTTATTAGAACACGCTGGAAATAGTGACGTAAAAAAAAAAATCGCCAACGGCACGTGGTGTTCCCAAGCGGTCACCCATCCAAGTACTGACCACGCCCAATGTTGCTTGACTTCGGTGATCGGACGAGAACCGGTATTTTCAACATGGTATGGCCGTTGCCGATGAAACTGCGTAATCTGTAGGCACTTGAGGACGATGGGATTGGGGTGCACTCGATAAAACCTGCACTCGCTCACACACACACGTAAACTGCCTGCTTAGACTCTGTACCTAAATTACCAAGCTCGTTGGATGTCATTGGGATAGATGATAAATCTATCTATCAACGGCAGTTTGGTTACGTTTCAACGTCACACACTGCTGGATTGACACGGGATTAATAAAACAGCTAGTCGGCATTCTAAGTTAAGCCACAGGTGGATTGTTGTTCAACAGCGGAGCCTCCTTTCAACCACATGGTTGTGGAACTGTAGTCGGATTTTCGACATCATTTTCATGCCATACTACGGAACTTCACACAAACTTCAATTCACTTCTTGCACCGGCGGCTACTACGAATGGACTGAAGCTCGCTACTGACTAGGGGGGGGGGACATTTGTCTCTTGATGGATTACGTGACAGATATATAAAGTATCAGTCGTATGTTATGAACCCGAGTTTCAATAAAGATAGATTACCCGTATGTCCACAGATTCTCAGTAGTGGCCTGCGGAAGGATTATGCCCGCGGTCGACAAGTTACCTTCTAAGTTGTTTTCCCTCAACAATTAATGCTGCCAAGTGAGTAGGAATGACACCGCGCTCTCATATAAGTCGTACGAAACTATTAAGGAAACGAATTTGCCTCGTGGATCCAAGTCTCCCATGGACTGCCTATAATGTATTATCTATCCTAGAAGTGTTATCGGGGTGATTATTTAAATTTTCACTCGGTGGGAACCGCTGTTGTTCTTCATTCATCTACTCTGTTATGAATAACTTGTGGCCCTTAAAAGGGCCGGTTGCTGATTCCCTAGCAAGCACTCCCGCTTACTTGGAACTAGTGTATTTTGTGACGGCCTTGGTCCCTTCACTGACGGCGTGCTTGGCCAGCTCACCGGGTAGCAGGAGACGGACGGCTGTCTGGATCTCCCGACTGGTGATGGTCGACCGCTTGTTGTAATGCGCGAGCCGCGAAGCTTCCGCGGCGATGCGCTCGAAGATGTCGTTAACGAAGCTGTTCATGATGCTCATAGCCTTTGAACTGATTCCCGTGTCTGGGTGAACTTGTTTCAGAACCTTGTAGATGTAAATGGCGTAGCTCTCCTTCCTCTTGCGCTTCTTCTTCTTATCGCCCTTCGAAATATTCTTCTGGGCCTTGCCGGCCTTCTTGGCAGCCTTTCCGGAAGCTTTGGGGGGCATGGTGCTCGTCTGATGATGAGCCGCGAACGAATGAATGGGGACGAAGAAAGAATGAATGATGTTTAAAATGGCAGGCAGGGTAAGCATCCCATGCCTCCATTGGTTCCTCGACAAGCAATTCTCTAACTTTAGATCGAGGTACCCAGCTATAAGCCGTTTGCCCTCTCATCTAACAGTAGTGTATTTCCCCTGTGAATGATTTTATGAACATGTACACGTTATCAGTTGAATTGTGAATGAAATGAATGAAGTGAAGTGAGCACCATGCCTCGCAGATGTTAATGAGAGGTGGAGAGTCCAGTGCTCTGGTCAGTTCTGTCCTAGTCACGTTTTTGTAGTGGCGCTAGGGAAACTCGTAACCTGTTACCAACAAAGTGGTGGGCTACTCGTTTCCGTAGAAGCCGTCTGGCTGCCTGGTTGGCTGTGGCAAGTGTCGTGTGTCGTTTCGTAGGGTTTGTGTCAGTAGTGAGTAAAGAAATAGTGAATGTCACTATTTCGTCCTGTAGTCTGTTTAGTTGCCGGTCAATGTAGGATTCTATTTTCTGCATAGCAGAACGTAGAACCCCCTCGACCAGCTGTTCCGTAGTTGTTTTTTCTGTCTGTGGATCGTCTGTAGTGTTTGTCTTGGTTGTCGTTGTCTTAGCTGCATCCGCATAAGACAATTCGGGTTTGGGAAGTGTTGGGTTGAAAACGGACTGTGATGGTTTGGGTATAGGTTTCGGTATTGGTTTGTGGGTGTCTATGGGGACGTGCGTGGGATCGGTGGAGGTTATGAGATTAGTCCTTGGATATTTTGGACAGCGAGCTTGGCCCGTATAATGGGTGTCGCTGTTGCACGTGGCGCAATACCTAATCTGGGATAGGCGGTTGTGGTTGCACAGGTCGGGATTTTTGCCGCACTTAAAACAAGTCTTGGGCTTGTCGCAGTTTGTCCTTGTATGGCCGTATTGTGCACAGTTAAGGCACGGTCGGTGGAAGATTGTCTCGTGTGATGGCTCTACTCTGTAGTACCGTCCTGCAAGTTTAATTCCTTCTAGTAATTTGTCTGCTGTGGTGATGTCATTTGTGAAAATTCTAACTAAGTTGGTGGGTTTGTCTGTCTGTGCGGAGATAATTCTCTTAATGCGTGTGATGCCTGGATGTGTTACAGCCAGGATCTGCATTAGTTCGTCCTCAGAGATCAGCGTGTCGACATTTTTCATGACGACACTGATCTCTTTATTTCGGGTCTGTTTCTGTCTTGATTCACTAGGCGTAATGTTGATTTCTGCGGACGGACCGAAGTTGTACAGGGGAATTGCCCTAGCGAACTTCTCCGCGTCGTCAATCGTGGCGAATGTGAGTGTAGTTGTCTTGGTAGTGTGTGCCCAGAACTGTCGTGGAGTTTGAATGTCGAGTCGGTACTGTTTCATTAGTCGCTCTATGTGTAGTGGGTTGTTGCCGTTTTTTGTGTGGTTCAGTATTTTCAGTACTGTCCTTGTCTTGGTTCCTTGTGCGGTGTTAGGAGGAGTGGGAGAAGTGGGGCTTGCCGGAGTCGAACCGGATACTTTTGTGGGAATTGGTTTGCGCCTGTTGGACCGCTTCCCTTCTGAGGATTCGTGAGACGACGCCTCAGAGCTGGGAGGTGGTCCGTTGGGAGACTTCTCTGCTGTGGGTTTAGGGACAGGAGACCTCTCTGCTCTAGGTTTTGGAGCCGGCCCTTCTGAGGGCCCCTCTTGTGGAATGGAAGTAACCTCTGCCTCTTCCTCAGAAGAAGAAGAAGAAGAAGATTCACTGTCCAATAGAGAGGGGGGTGGGGTGGAGGAGGGATGGGATGGGTGGCCTGGTAGTTTCCAAGGTCCGAGGAGAGTGGCGGTTGGTGGAGTTTGGTATCGGGCGTGCTTCCCGAATTGTCGTGGATGCATTAAAGTCATCTGCCGTAAGTTTTCTCGGGAGGAAAAAACGTAGGCTCTCGTGGTTTTGTTTAAAGTCAAGGTCGTTGTGGGTTTCCGTGGAGTCACTGCGTCCAGTAGGTCGGGGTCAGCGTTTGTGATCACTACTGCTCTATTAGCAGTGATCGGTGCCATGGTCTTTAGTGTATGTAAGTCGTCGATCGTCTTGGTTGGTGAAGCGCTGGACTTACCAAATGATGATGGTTGTGGTGGTGATGTTGCTTCCGGAGAGACAGGTTTTGCGGCGGCCGTCGGTTTCACCGTCTTCCGCCTCGTCTTCCGCTTCCCCGGTGGCTGGCCTCCGTCCGGCCGAGACTTGTCGACACAAGGCGGCGGCCGGCTCCCGCTGTTCATCTTCGTTGGTTGTAAGCTGGCGACTTTTACCAGTGAGTGTCTTGCTAGATTCAGCTCCCTCTTGATCGATGATGAGCCCGGAGGGAGAAAAATATTTAAGTCGCAGGGACAATGCCGTACTGCCTTCCCAGTGCGAGCCAATAGAAACAGCGCAAACGTTTGTGACTTTACGATTGGTCCGCTGTCGATTATTGACGTTGGCGTAAAAGTGAAGGTTACCGTGGGCGACTTGCAGGACGGTACTACAGAGTAGAGCCATCACACGAGACAATCTTCCACCGACCGTGCCTTAACTGTGCACAATACGGCCATACAAGGACAAACTGCGACAAGCCCAAGACTTGTTTTAAGTGCGGCAAAAATCCCGACCTGTGCAACCACAACCGCCTATCCCAGATTAGGTATTGCGCCACGTGCAACAGCGACACCCATTATACGGGCCAAGCTCGCTGTCCAAAATATCCAAGGACTAATCTCATAACCTCCACCGATCCCACGCACGTCCCCATAGACACCCACAAACCAATACCGAAACCTATACCCAAACCATCACAGTCCGTTTTCAACCCAACACTTCCCAAACCCGAATTGTCTTATGCGGATGCAGCTAAGACAACGACAACCAAGACAAACACTACAGACGATCCACAGACAGAAAAAACAACTACGGAACAGCTGGTCGAGGGGGTTCTACGTTCTGCTATGCAGAAAATAGAATCCTACATTGACCGGCAACTAAACAGACTACAGGACGAAATAGTGACATTCACTATTTCTTTACTCACTACTGACACAAACCCTACGAAACGACACACGACACTTGCCACAGCCAACCAGGCAGCCAGACGGCTTCTACGGAAACGAGTAGCCCACCACTTTGTTGGTAACAGGTTACGAGTTTCCCTAGCGCCACTACAAAAACGTGACTAGGACAGAACTGACCAGAGCACTGGACTCTCCACCTCTCATTAACATCTGCGAGGCATGGTGCTCACTTCACTTCATTCATTTCATTCACAATTCAACTGATAACGTGTACATGTTCATAAAATCATTCACAGGGGAAATACACTACTGTTAGATGAGAGGGCAAACGGCTTATAGCTGGGTACCTCGATCTAAAGTTAGAGAATTGCTTGTCGAGGAACCAATGGAGGCATGGGATGCTTACCCTGCCTGCCATTTTAAACATCATTCATTCTTTCTTCGTCCCCATTCATTCGTTCGTTCGTTCGGCGAGGCGTCGTTCTTGTAGTTAAACAGCTGCAAGTAGGAGTAGCATCATGTCGGGTCGTGGAAAGGGAGGCAAGGTGAAGGGAAAGTCAAAGTCTCGATCCAGCCGTGCTGGGTTGCAGTTCCCGGTAGGCCGTATCCACCGTCTTTTGCGTAAGGGCAATTACGCAGAGCGAGTTGGTGCCGGTGCGCCAGTCTACCTGGCCGCGGTGATGGAGTACCTGGCGGCCGAAGTTCTCGAGTTGGCTGGCAACGCAGCTCGTGACAACAAGAAGACTAGGATCATTCCTCGTCACTTACAGCTCGCCATTCGCAACGACGAGGAGCTGAACAAACTCCTGTCCGGCGTCACCATCGCCCAGGGTGGTGTGTTGCCCAACATCCAGGCGGTTCTCCTCCCGAAGAAAACCGAGAAGAAGGCTTAAGCCCCTTCTCCGTAAAACGGCCCTTTTAAGGGCCCCACTAACCTCACAAAAGTCAGAAATAGCCAGTATTGTTAATCCTCTCTCACGGCTTCGTAATGTAATTTCATTACGCGTGTCAACTTTCTCTCTCTCTCTATACCGGTGGGCTGATTTAATATCATCATTCTGTAATTTTGTGCTCTGAACGATGTCGTTGTCCCAGGTTCGCACTGAAGTACTTGAAACCGTTGTACATTTACTAGGCTATTGTGTGATAACACATTATACTGATGCATATAGAAAGGTTTCATTATTATTATATAATTTAACACAATACGAATTAAATTAGATGATGATGCCAAAGTACATAGTTGGCTTCGAAATTTATGTAATATATTTCTATCATATTAGAGTAATGGAGATTATCGTGAAAATAATCACAAGTCCCCTTCTTTGGTGCCCATCGTGGTTTTAGACATATACGTTTGAATATACTAGTTTACTTTACTACATACTACGAATGAAACTAATTTTGAATAAGAAATCGATAACTGGTGAACAACTTACGGCGTTATAATAGAGTTCCTAATGCGTTTGTTTGTTGGTGCACATATTGGCCGCACGCGCAGGAACCCCAATACTGAGATGATGACATGACCTTCTCGTAGGAATCGAAGGCTTTGACAATTTGCGTTCGAATTTCCCCTCTCTCTGTCGTTTCGTTCGAACCGAAATGACGCAAGCTATACGTGGAAGTTGTCTGACAGGACGAAGTCCTGTGTTCTGACATGCGATGTGTACCTCTTCTCCCCAGTGTTTACCACACTGGATTCCTATGACCTAAAAGTTGGCATTGCAAAAACGTGGTGATGTGATGTTCAGTATGTGTCAATCCCCTCGGTTCCTTGTTACGGTCTGGTGAGCATTGCCTACCTGCGTTGTCATATTACCCACCAATTCTTCGGACAGTGATTATTGACTTACAGAAGTTTACAGTAACAGGTAACATAATCCGAGGAGCAAGGCTTCACAGAGGAATCCGGTCTTTCCACTTGATATACCAAGCGTTGGGGTCAGACCCATTTGAAAAACGGAGAGGCATTTCTTACAACGTCTTTTGCTGATACTGAAGTGCCCCTACGAAATAAGTTCTGTTTTCCGCACTGGCCTGTTGAGCTAGTGGTCACACAGTAAAGGTGAATTAAATTAATCTCGACAACTACTGCCCTTTTTAGACGGATTTTATGGCCCTGAAAAGGGCCGTTTTGCCGACGGATTCGGCAGCAGACGTGTGTAGGCAGTCTAACCGCCGAACCCGTAGAGAGTCCTCCCCTGCCTCTTCAAGGCGTATACCACGTCCATGGCCGTGACTGTCTTCCGCTTCGCGTGCTCGGTGTATGTTACAGCGTCACGGATTACGTTCTCCAGAAAGACCTTGAGAACACCTCTCGTCTCCTCGTAGATGAGGCCGGAGATACGCTTTACGCCTCCACGTCGGGCGAGACGACGAATGGCCGGCTTCGTGATGCCCTGAATATTATCTCGGAGAACCTTCCTGTGGCGCTTCGCTCCACCTTTGCCAAGACCCTTGCCTCCCTTGCCGCGTCCAGTCATGTTGCTCGTGTGACGAAGGTTAAAAGTGATCTCGACGGCGGGTCATTTTTTGGTTTATATACTAAAACCCGCGGACCAATCACATTACGGAAGGGGCGTGGCTTCTCAACGGGCGAAGACATAAATACCCCTCTTGGGGGCAGCGGGGGCGACTGTATTGCGTCAACTTGGGTTGCGAGGACTAAGGAGTAAGCGATGGCACGTACGAAGCAAACTGCGCGTAAGTCCACGGGAGGCAAGGCTCCACGAAAGCAGCTGGCAACGAAGGCCGCTAGGAAGAGCGCACCGGCTACTGGAGGCGTGAAGAAACCCCATCGATACCGCCCTGGTACAGTTGCTCTTCGCGAGATCCGTCGTTACCAGAAGAGCACCGAGCTCCTCATCCGCAAGCTGCCTTTCCAGCGCTTGGTGCGTGAAATCGCTCAGGATTTCAAAACCGACCTCCGTTTCCAGAGCTCAGCCGTAATGGCCTTGCAGGAGGCAAGCGAGGCATACCTCGTCGGTCTCTTCGAGGATACCAACCTTTGCGCCATCCACGCCAAGCGCGTGACCATTATGCCCAAGGATATTCAGCTGGCTAGGCGCATCCGCGGCGAGAGGGCTTGAATTAACAAAGGTACTCCTGCCCGCAAAAAGGCCCTTTTCAGGGCCACTAGTTATTTCTCGGAAGAGCCGGTTGTACCGTACTCCAGGTCTCGTTCCTACTACCCTCAGTTCAAGGTCACCTCAATAATATAAATGGTTTCTCCCTTTCCATTCCTCACCGTATCAGCATTTTCCCACAGCCTGTTTGACAAATATCGCAATGTATCCTATAGGTTAATAAACAATTTTTTAATAGAACGATGGATAACAAAGTTTCTTAGGAAAATTAAAAAAAAATTTCACAGTTCTATAATATTGCACATTATATATATTTACCAAATTAAGGGTTAACGCCGCCGGGACGAGTGATCCTCCGTCCGACCGATCACAAGCGCCAAGGCTCAAAGTGGTCCAGAAAGCAAATCTAGCTGGACTAAAAATGTGACATATTTCCATGAAACTTCGCACTATAGTCACTACTGTATAAGAGGAGAAACTACCCCTTTATAGACGATGCGTTTTGACAAAAATTAGTGACTTGTCTCATATATAATATATTGTTTTAATGAAACTTTACACAGTACTTACATGTAGCTCGTTTATACTATATTGGATACAAAATGTGATTATGATTGTATAAGAGTAGCTACTTGTCTCCTATCTAACATTTTTTACTTTCACGAAACTATAACTGTGACTCATTATTTTCGATAGTACAGACGTGGTCTGCTTAGGAAAGGACAAGCGGAAGACTGTGACCTTTGTGACCTCGGGTGGGTATTACGATAACATTTATAACCGTCACCCTGATAAGCATCCGAGCAGCTTATTTCAAAAAGGAGTTTGAATACAAACAATTCCTTCAATCTACTACGATTATTACAATAACTGATTTCATTAATCTCCTCTCTTCTTTAGCAAAATATAAATTACCTTCAATTGGTCGATTCAGCAAACTTGTTCATAAAACTTATCGCTATTGCGTCACGTTTCGCAATTTTTCTAAAGTAAAAACAAAAACACGAACAAACGCCTACTCCTTTAACCTCATCGCTCTCTTATCTCTAGAATCCCGGGGGGTTGAGAACCTGAATTCTCTGTGGTGTGAAACAAAGCAACCCGCAGGAGCAATGACACGTTCAATTGTCCTAATAATAGAAAAAAAATTACACGTCATTTAGTGTATTCAGAACATTTTTACAGGACCGTGTAGGATATTCACTCTCCTGTCGAATAGTTTCGGCGGCTGGTAGGCGATACGCATTAATTAAAATAATACTTGCGTACCTTGTTCAGGACAGTGACTGTGCTACTTTCTTTCTTTCTTTCTTTCTTTCTTTCTTTCTTTCTTTCTTTCTTTCCTTTATTTGTAGCTTATTGATGACACCAGATGCCATAACGGAAATGCCGTGATGGTATGTTTGTTTAATATTCAAAATCAAGTGACAGACGCTATTTGACTTTGCGGTGGAGGGGATAGGGACCTGATCTCGGATGTTCCGAGAGATGCCGGCGCACAGTTGTCCAGAACGCAAAACTATGTAAGAAAATCAACTTCATCATAACCGAAGTTTAAGTAATATCTAGGCTTAAACAAAAGCTAGGCATTGTGCACAACAGCATACAAAACATCAATATCAGTAAGAGGTGGGACAAAACATGAGTTTTTTTTTTAAAGTCACGCTCTTCAGTTGATTTTTGTTCGTGGGGTCAGTGGCTGTTTTATACTGTTAAACCTTCCCTTATGGAGGTCATAGGACAAGATGTGTACTTTCATTTAATACGCGAAAAGCAATCTATAATACGTTAGCATTCATTTAATTGGCACGTTTACTGAGATTTGTGCAACTAGTTTTTTTTTTTTTTTTTTTTTTTTACGACATATTTAACAGGCTGTGCATTACAAGTAAACCTGAGTTAACTTTCAATTCTTCTACCCACACATTAATCAAATATTAAACTCTATACGGCTTAAAATTTAGCTGCTACATCCTGCAAACTTAGATGTTATATTCATCTCTTGGTGGCGCTTTACGAATTCGACAGCAGCCACTTTTCAGAGTCTGGATGAAGGAGCTTAATTTCTCCAAGAAAAATTCAACACTTCTTGAACATATAATGAACAACTAAATTATGGAGTATATCCATGAATCTAGCATTTTGTTACCAACTGCGAAAAATATGGCAGGCTAGTCATCTTTTAGGAGCATAATTTCTATTAAAACATTAAAAATTATCAGAAAAACTAATTTTTCCCTAATTCCCTAATTACACGAGCATAATTCGTTTTTGCATAGATGCGTATAAAATTTCATGGAAATATGTTACATAGGGGAGAAATTATTAACTCTGTATAAATGTAGCCTCTAAACACAAGAAGTAGATTCCCATATAAAAACCATTATCTGAATTTATGCTACCTGTAACTATACTGTGTGAAATATAATGTAAATATTTCAGTTAAGATAGAAATTATTAATTTAGTCTATAAAGCACTTCCGATACAACTCTTCACACAATAATAATAATAATAATAATAATAATAATAATAATAATAATAATAATAATAATAATAATAAATAATTCTGAGCTTCAGTGCAAGAACTCTTTAACCCTCACACAGCTTGTTCTGAGAAAAATCAGTATTAAAGAAATTTATACACATTAAACAAATTGTAATGCTATATGTTGTCATGTCTCTTCTATCCCTCACGTGGAAACTTAGGCTTACACAGCAGCAAGAATAAGATAACAACGTTATTATCATCTGTCCTTTTATGGCTATACAGTTTTTGCAGTGAACTACAGAATTATTAACTATTATTATTACAGACCTGTTATTTTTTTCACTTTTTTCACACACACACACACACACACACACACACACACACACACACATCTATTATACTAAACATAAACCCACAAGAGAAAACAATACTTGTATTAACTGTAAACATTTTTCTTCCTTTCTTTATTTTTAGCAGAATCCTCCATTTCACCCTTTATCTCACTAGATGCGCTTCCCGCAGACATTCTTCATTATATGTTTCACACACCACTTCGTAACACTTGCAGCGGTTGACTTTTGTTTTCTTGTCTTTTTCTCTAGGGTATATTGTACATAGTGCTCGGTATCGGTGCTCGTTCACGTGATATTTTACCTTTGTTTTTCTTGCTAACTCCTGCCAATTTTTCTGATATTTCCCGTAGTTGATTGGTCAAGTACTGCGGATTGATTCCCGGTTATAACAAACACACCTACACTACATTCCAATGATTTCTGACTCGTTACTGCACATTTTAGAAACACTGTACGAAAGCACACACAGTCTCTCGTAAATCAACAGGTTACAACAGAGACTTACACTTGCAAACGCGTGGGGATTTCAGAAAATTTCTTACTATTTCAGTACCTTTAACTGTACAACAGATTTTGTTTTCTCGAAAAAGAAAGGTCAACGTTACTATTGACAAAAGACAGAAACGTACGATTACAATACCTTTATTTTAAACAATCTTAGAGGTGGTCTGGGAATTCCTAAACTCACCACGCGACTACTTAACCCTAGACAGGTAATCATCACTGTACTCATGTTAAAGGTAAGCATTCGTAATTTTTACTACTCACATTTTAATTAACTGAAATCAACTCAATATCACACATTTAACAACTTTTACACATTTCGTAGCCATTAGTGTTCATTTAATTTTAAGTTTGTCATAAAGTCTTTACGTTCATGTTATTGTCCTATTTACAATTAGTGCAAACAACAGCGCGATGTTCTCTGCAGAACCCCTTTTTGCAAAGTCCACAAAATGTTGTCATCATTCTCCTCTTCTTTGCAGGACATTTATAGCAAACAGTACGTTCACCATCTGGCTGCATTACCTGGCATTGTTGTTGCACAGCAATGTTCAGATGTTCTTCAATTGTTGCCCGCAGAGATCGGTGTAAAGTAGGACGTGCAAAGCGGTGCTGCATCCACGGTTTTGTCAGCTCTTCACACAATTGGAAAATGAATTGTTTTCTTGATATTGTTTTCTGAGTTCTTCTAACTATAAATTATCCATGAATTTATACTTGCAATATTTAGCATGTTGTAAAATATTGCTAGTGGCCAGCGCCTCGTCTTTCTATTGCAGGAAAGATTGTGGCACATTTGACATAGTGTATCTACACCACCTTTAGTCCCATTGTAAATAATAATAATAATAATAATAATAATAATAATAATAATAATAATAATAATAATAATAATAAAGGCTTTACATATAACGTGTTGCTTACTGTTGTCATTGCAGTCCACGTCGGTGGGGGTGGGGGGGTTTCTTTCTCCTCCTCCTTCCTCTAGAAAGAGCAGTTACCAGGGTCTAAGGAAGTGAATGCCCTTTTCTTTCTGGGCTCATCCCTACATTTGTCTTAGCTCCTTAGGGAAAACCACGGAAAACCCTCAGGCTTGCGAATAGACTGAATGAATGAGAGGAGAAACTTTAAAGGTACGTGAAAACACGTCCATGCAAGGGAGTTGGGACTGTGAAAAATTGAATATGTGAAATCCAAGACTGTATTTGCCAGGCGAGCAAAGAAGAAGAAGAAGAAGAAAGGCTTACGTATGACGTGTGGCTTACTGTTGTCATTGCAGTCCGCGTCGGCCAGCGGTGGGAGGGGGGGGGTCAATATACCTGCACATATCAGTTCAAATTATAAAAACCTCTTAATGCTACTGCGGTACTATTCCATTGCCGAACACAATATGAAGAAATTAGCAGATCCCTGAACTGAACTCTTATTACTCTGAAATTACCGCGCAGTACAATTATAGCTATGACGCATTGCAAGCGTTAGTCACCATATCGATTTGCTAAGCAAATTTTATCCCTTTAGAGCATGTCCCCCCCCCCCTCCTCCTCCATATCAGCCAACAACATACTGGATGAAGAAGACTCCTGCAAAAGGGACGAATTAAGATTTAATTTTATTTTAATGATAGACTAACATTGCAAAGTTCCAAAATAATTTTTTGCATTCCTTCATTACACTAGTCGTACAAAATTGCGGTCGTATCTCGTACTATCTATACTAATAATAAATCTGTAGCCGAAATTTTTCTGGTAAGTTTCGATTTTCCAAAAGTAATTGGTCCTAACATATATAATTAACCACCCTGAAACCGAAAATCGCATTTTTGAAAATTTTGTTTGTATGTCTGTCTGTATGTTTGTTACCTTTTCACGCGATAATGGCTGAACCGATTTATATGAAAACTGGAATATAAATTAAGTTTGTTGTAACTTAGATTTTAGGCTATATGGCATTCGAAATACTTTATTTAAAAGGGGGGTTATAAGGGGGCCTTAATTAAATAAATCGAAATATCTCGCTTATTATTGATATTTGAGAAAAAATGTTACATAACAGATGTTCCTTTAAAAATGATTTCCGTTAAGTTTTATTTTTTTACAACATTTTGATAGGACTGATATTTAATGAGATAAATGAGTTTTAAAATTAAAATAACGCTATCTAAGACGGTGCAATGAATTAAGAACAAATGACTTCGTCTATAAGGGGCCTTGGACAACAACAATCGAAACAGGGGCCTTGGACATCAACAAACAATCGAAAGCTATTAAACATAGCCTACAGGGAATGTTTCTGTGTTTGTATGAAGTAATATCACAAGCTCGTAAATTAACTGATTTGTATAATTAGTTATTATTTCACCATTGGAAACTGTAGTTTCTCTAGATGGACATAATGCTATAATGTTATTACAGTAACGTCTGAGTAAATCGAGGACAGGTAAGATTAAAATAGCTTCTTATGCACAGAAAATTTGATAGGCTATTTTGTACATTCGTTTTCTGTATTTCTTAAAATAATATTTATGTACACGCATTTTAATCTCAGAGAATTAACGAACAACGAGAGTGTATTGATTTAGTATGCAGTAATAGTACTTTAGCTTGGCAATCCATTATTTTAATAATTCATATTTTAACTATGCTCAATTGAATCGTGTTAAAATACATAAAATATATATGCAATAAATGCAGTGCTAAAAAAAAATTGGGTAATATGCGAAGCAGATTATCTTGCGCTGTTGTAAAAGTTGTTCCATGGATCAGTCGTCCTATTTTAATTATGTAATTACTTTATATTTATTTCTAACAGGTGGAGCGGAGCGAACGGGTACGGCTAGCTAACAATAAGTGAGAACTTACAATACAACAACGACAACAACAACAACAGCTGATAATCTGAAAGGGAACATAGTAATTTGGGGTGAATTAAAATGCAGCTTCCATTCGTTTAAAATTTCTTTAAATTTTAACTAAATATTAATGTAGATATTACCTCTAAAGGTAAATGGGGGCATGTTTCACAACGCTAACAAATTACAAATTAACAATATACAATTAACAACGGAAATATTACATATGCTTGTTAACTGTGTTTCACAATGCAATCTTATTCACTTGTATGTTTTAACGAACTTTACAAAATCGGCGAAACAAACTTACAAATACGCATAATTGGTTGAACAAAATCGCCAACGACAGTTTACAAAAATCACTAAGGATCAGAGGTAAAGTAGCTGTAATTTTAGAACTATCGATGGACATGTTTATATTTTTTTATATATATTTTATTTAGATTTTGCTACATCGGCGACAACGGAGTTTCGCGGCATGCAATTGGTCGAGCATACCAATGCATTAATTAGCCTACGACTTAACTGACGAAAGTTAGCGCGAAATTCATTCAAATAATTGATAAATAATGGATTTGACCCACGTAGTTATATGCAGTTGATAGAGCAGCTAACATGTCCATCCATTAAAATCAACTTCGCTCTCTGCTGGTCCATCAGTATATTTTATTGTTTCATCCATAACCTCGCCAACATTAGGGAACCCAGCAGGAGGAGCATAAAAATCCTTTGCCCGAGTAAGCACATTCGGTGATCAATAACCCGCCTCGAGTTTTTTCAATCTTGTAACAACATCAACTACCATGTGTGAACTTTTGCACACTGTAATCTTATAAATTCCGTTCTTATCTGCTAACGCAGGGAACTGAGAGCTACTATGCAACCAATGCAGTTCTCGCTTTGTGGTTAGGGCACCACTTTTCCCTTTCAGATGTTGCATGTGATGTCCCATATCTTGTAGGAGAGATTACAGCGAAATGGGATTCGGAACGACTTCAGAATACTGCGTAAGTAATGCCGACATTGCATTATTAAGTGATTGGTTTTCGGTGCAAAGTTTTTCTTCTTTAAGTGCGAGTATTTATTAAATACGTTCCTCGTATATAAGAACTAACGCGGTATTCTGAAGTATAGCGCGGGATTCATTCGAAACCTTTCATTAATATTCGTACAATGATACGAACGTGGCCGGAAAATTCTACGTTAGGCCTAAATGCAAAATCTTCGTCTGAGTCGCTAGAACTACTCAATAACATCACAACTGCTTCAGTGTAATTCTTAATGGTACCCTGTTACTATAAAATTGATTTTATACATATGTGTTTATTTTTTTCATTCACAATTAGAAGCTATTTCAACAGGGCTACTGTAGAAAATGTGCTAACTTCACTAGTAAAGTTTAGTTTACACGTTTGTAAAATTACTCCTTCGTTGTGAAACAAACATATCACTTGTAAAGAGCGCAAAATTTCATTCGTAAAGATTTGATTTCCTTTGTACAGTCCACCTTTACAAACAAAGATTGTGAAACAGAAGTTTACAAACAGAGTTCACAATTTCCAAAGATTGTAAACTTTGTGAAACACCCCACTGGTGAATCAGCACGCCGAGCTCGATCGAAATACAACCAGTTACTATTATTTCCCTATCGTTTTTTGACATTTGATTCCGCGTCCTACCTCTTTCATTCGTTACTAACCAACAACGCCAATAGCAGAAGGTAACGCAAAAACAGTCACCGGTTCCCCGATGCATGGCTTTCTCTCTCAATGTCAACTGAGAGTTAAAAATATTCATTATAATATGCACTTTCCACTCACTCCTCAGAATGTCTTCTTTATTTTTATTTATTTATTTTTTAAGATATGTGAGCTACGTACTGTATGTCTGATGTTTTGCCATCGTACATTCAAATATTTATATTCACTGTACAGTACAGCGAACTGTTTATACTTACTGTACATGCTATAACTACTTCTCCCAACTCCGCTATTGCTATATTTCCTAAACTAAACGCTGATATTGAAATAACGCCTGGTCTGATAATGCAGTCTGTTTAAATTTCTACCGACCAAGTTCTGCCCTTCATCATGGGAAAACAACGAGCTTCTTTAAAGGATACAACTACTAGGACAGAGATATTTTCATTATGGAATTTGTACTACCCACTGAAATGTAGTAACTAATGGGATTTTAATTAGCCATATATGTACAGTATATTACATTCTTTACCTAAAATGTCTCTAACTTCTAGGGAGAGCGCGAGGTACGTTCACAATCCCCTGAATACATATTCCCTTCTTCGAGAAAACGCAGAGAAGTGAACCGTCTCATATGAATATGCTACCAGTCATAAGTTTCAATACGGAGCTGCAAGTACTTAAGAATTATCAATTACTCTACAATTATGCAGCGGCGTCATCATCCAAGCTATAGCTGGAATAGGGAAGGGAACATAATATCCCATAAGTCTTATTAGAACACGCTGGAAATAGTGACGTAAAAAAAAAAATCGCCAACGGCACGTGGTGTTCCCAAGCGGTCACCCATCCAAGTACTGACCACGCCCAATGTTGCTTGACTTCGGTGATCGGACGAGAACCGGTATTTTCAACATGGTATGGCCGTTGCCGATGAAACTGCGTAATCTGTAGGCACTTGAGGACGATGGGATTGGGGTGCACTCGATAAAACCTGCACTCGCTCACACACACACGTAAACTGCCTGCTTAGACTCTGTACCTAAATTACCAAGCTCGTTGGATGTCATTGGGATAGATGATAAATCTATCTATCAACGGCAGTTTGGTTACGTTTCAACGTCACACACTGCTGGATTGACACGGGATTAATAAAACAGCTAGTCGGCATTCTAAGTTAAGCCACAGGTGGATTGTTGTTCAACAGCGGAGCCTCCTTTCAACCACATGGTTGTGGAACTGTAGTCGGATTTTCGACATCATTTTCATGCCATACTACGGAACTTCACACAAACTTCAATTCACTTCTTGCACCGGCGGCTACTACGAATGGACTGAAGCTCGCTACTGACTAGGGGGGGGGGACATTTGTCTCTTGATGGATTACGTGACAGATATATAAAGTATCAGTCGTATGTTATGAACCCGAGTTTCAATAAAGATAGATTACCCGTATGTCCACAGATTCTCAGTAGTGGCCTGCGGAAGGATTATGCCCGCGGTCGACAAGTTACCTTCTAAGTTGTTTTCCCTCAACAATTAATGCTGCCAAGTGAGTAGGAATGACACCGCGCTCTCATATAAGTCGTACGAAACTATTAAGGAAACGAATTTGCCTCGTGGATCCAAGTCTCCCATGGACTGCCTATAATGTATTATCTATCCTAGAAGTGTTATCGGGGTGATTATTTAAATTTTCACTCGGTGGGAACCGCTGTTGTTCTTCATTCATCTACTCTGTTATGAATAACTTGTGGCCCTTAAAAGGGCCGGTTGCTGATTCCCTAGCAAGCACTCCCGCTTACTTGGAACTAGTGTATTTTGTGACGGCCTTGGTCCCTTCACTGACGGCGTGCTTGGCCAGCTCACCGGGTAGCAGGAGACGGACGGCTGTCTGGATCTCCCGACTGGTGATGGTCGACCGCTTGTTGTAATGCGCGAGCCGCGAAGCTTCCGCGGCGATGCGCTCGAAGATGTCGTTAACGAAGCTGTTCATGATGCTCATAGCCTTTGAACTGATTCCCGTGTCTGGGTGAACTTGTTTCAGAACCTTGTAGATGTAAATGGCGTAGCTCTCCTTCCTCTTGCGCTTCTTCTTCTTATCGCCCTTCGAAATATTCTTCTGGGCCTTGCCGGCCTTCTTGGCAGCCTTTCCGGAAGCTTTGGGGGGCATGGTGCTCGTCTGATGATGAGCCGAACGCGAACGAACGAATGAATGGGGACGAAGAAAGAATGAATGATGTTTAAAATGGCAGGCAGGGTAAGCATCCCATGCCTCCATTGGTTCCTCGACAAGCAATTCTCTAACTTTAGATCGAGGTACCCAGCTATAAGCCGTTTGCCCTCTCATCTAACAGTAGTGTATTTCCCCTGTGAATGATTTTATGAACATGTACACGTTATCAGTTGAATTGTGAATGAAATGAATGAAGTGAAGTGAGCACCATGCCTCGCAGATGTTAATGAGAGGTGGAGAGTCCAGTGCTCTGGTCAGTTCTGTCCTAGTCACGTTTTTGTAGTGGCGCTAGGGAAACTCGTAACCTGTTACCAACAAAGTGGTGGGCTACTCGTTTCCGTAGAAGCCGTCTGGCTGCCTGGTTGGCTGTGGCAAGTGTCGTGTGTCGTTTCGTAGGGTTTGTGTCAGTAGTGAGTAAAGAAATAGTGAATGTCACTATTTCGTCCTGTAGTCTGTTTAGTTGCCGGTCAATGTAGGATTCTATTTTCTGCATAGCAGAACGTAGAACCCCCTCGACCAGCTGTTCCGTAGTTGTTTTTTCTGTCTGTGGATCGTCTGTAGTGTTTGTCTTGGTTGTCGTTGTCTTAGCTGCATCCGCATAAGACAATTCGGGTTTGGGAAGTGTTGGGTTGAAAACGGACTGTGATGGTTTGGGTATAGGTTTCGGTATTGGTTTGTGGGTGTCTATGGGGACGTGCGTGGGATCGGTGGAGGTTATGAGATTAGTCCTTGGATATTTTGGACAGCGAGCTTGGCCCGTATAATGGGTGTCGCTGTTGCACGTGGCGCAATACCTAATCTGGGATAGGCGGTTGTGGTTGCACAGGTCGGGATTTTTGCCGCACTTAAAACAAGTCTTGGGCTTGTCGCAGTTTGTCCTTGTATGGCCGTATTGTGCACAGTTAAGGCACGGTCGGTGGAAGATTGTCTCGTGTGATGGCTCTACTCTGTAGTACCGTCCTGCAAGTTTAATTCCTTCTAGTAATTTGTCTGCTGTGGTGATGTCATTTGTGAAAATTCTAACTAAGTTGGTGGGTTTGTCTGTCTGTGCGGAGATAATTCTCTTAATGCGTGTGATGCCTGGATGTGTTACAGCCAGGATCTGCATTAGTTCGTCCTCAGAGATCAGCGTGTCGACATTTTTCATGACGACACTGATCTCTTTATTTCGGGTCTGTTTCTGTCTTGATTCACTAGGCGTAATGTTGATTTCTGCGGACGGACCGAAGTTGTACAGGGGAATTGCCCTAGCGAACTTCTCCGCGTCGTCAATCGTGGCGAATGTGAGTGTAGTTGTCTTGGTAGTGTGTGCCCAGAACTGTCGTGGAGTTTGAATGTCGAGTCGGTACTGTTTCATTAGTCGCTCTATGTGTAGTGGGTTGTTGCCGTTTTTTGTGTGGTTCAGTATTTTCAGTACTGTCCTTGTCTTGGTTCCTTGTGCGGTGTTAGGAGGAGTGGGAGAAGTGGGGCTTGCCGGAGTCGAACCGGATACTTTTGTGGGAATTGGTTTGCGCCTGTTGGACCGCTTCCCTTCTGAGGATTCGTGAGACGACGCCTCAGAGCTGGGAGGTGGTCCGTTGGGAGACTTCTCTGCTGTGGGTTTAGGGACAGGAGACCTCTCTGCTCTAGGTTTTGGAGCCGGCCCTTCTGAGGGCCCCTCTTGTGGAATGGAAGTAACCTCTGCCTCTTCCTCAGAAGAAGAAGAAGAAGAAGATTCACTGTCCAATAGAGAGGGGGGTGGGGTGGAGGAGGGATGGGATGGGTGGCCTGGTAGTTCCCAAGGTCCGAGGAGAGTGGCGGTTGGTGGAGTTTGGTATCGGGCGTGCTTCCCGAATTGTCGTGGATGCATTAAAGTCATCTGCCGTAAGTTTTCTCGGGAGGAAAAAACGTAGGCTCTCGTGGTTTTGTTTAAAGTCAAGGTCGTTGTGGGTTTCCGTGGAGTCACTGCGTCCAGTAGGTCGGGGTCAGCGTTTGTGATCACTACTGCTCTATTAGCAGTGATCGGTGCCATGGTCTTTAGTGTATGTAAGTCGTCGATCGTCTTGGTTGGTGAAGCGCTGGACTTACCAAATGATGATGGTTGTGGTGGTGATGTTGCTTCCGGAGAGACAGGTTTTGCGGCGGCCGTCGGTTTCACCGTCTTCCGCCTCGTCTTCCGCTTCCCCGGTGGCTGGCCTCCGTCCGGCCGAGACTTGTCGACACAAGGCGGCGGCCGGCTCCCGCTGTTCATCTTCGTTGGTTGTAAGCTGGCGACTTTTACCAGTGAGTGTCTTGCTAGATTCAGCTCCCTCTTGATCTGATGATGAGCCCGGAGGGAGAAAAATATTTAAGTCGCAGGGACAATGCCGTACTGCCTTCCCAGTGCGAGCCAATAGAAACAGCGCAAACGTTTGTGACTTTACGATTGGTCCGCTGTCGATTATTGACGTTGGCGTAAAAGTGAAGGTTACCGTGGGCGAGGCGTCGTTCTTGTAGTTAAACAGCTGCAAGTAGGAGTAGCATCATGTCGGGTCGTGGAAAGGGAGGCAAGGTGAAGGGAAAGTCAAAGTCTCGATCCAGCCGTGCTGGGTTGCAGTTCCCGGTAGGCCGTATCCACCGTCTTTTGCGTAAGGGCAATTACGCAGAGCGAGTTGGTGCCGGTGCGCCAGTCTACCTGGCCGCGGTGATGGAGTACCTGGCGGCCGAAGTTCTCGAGTTGGCTGGCAACGCAGCTCGTGACAACAAGAAGACTAGGATCATTCCTCGTCACTTACAGCTCGCCATTCGCAACGACGAGGAGCTGAACAAACTCCTGTCCGGCGTCACCATCGCCCAGGGTGGTGTGTTGCCCAACATCCAGGCGGTTCTCCTCCCGAAGAAAACCGAGAAGAAGGCTTAAGCCCCTTCTCCGTAAAACGGCCCTTTTAAGGGCCCCACTAACCTCACAAAAGTCAGAAATAGCCAGTATTGTTAATCCTCTCTCACGGCTTCGTAATGTAATTTCATTACGCGTGTCAACTTTCTCTCTCTCTCTATACCGGTGGGCTGATTTAATATCATCATTCTGTAATTTTGTGCTCTGAACGATGTCGTTGTCCCAGGTTCGCACTGAAGTACTTGAAACCGTTGTACATTTACTAGGCTATTGTGTGATAACACATTATACTGATGCATATAGAAAGGTTTCATTATTATTATATAATTTAACACAATACGAATTAAATTAGATGATGATGCCAAAGTACATAGTTGGCTTCGAAATTTATGTAATATATTTCTATCATATTAGAGTAATGGAGATTATCGTGAAAATAATCACAAGTCCCCTTCTTTGGTGCCCATCGTGGTTTTAGACATATACGTTTGAATATACTAGTTTACTTTACTACATACTACGAATGAAACTAATTTTGAATAAGAAATCGATAACTGGTGAACAACTTACGGCGTTATAATAGAGTTCCTAATGCGTTTGTTTGTTGGTGCACATATTGGCCGCACGCGCAGGAACCCCAATACTGAGATGATGACATGACCTTCTCGTAGGAATCGAAGGCTTTGACAATTTGCGTTCGAATTTCCCCTCTCTCTGTCGTTTCGTTCGAACCGAAATGACGCAAGCTATACGTGGAAGTTGTCTGACAGGACGAAGTCCTGTGTTCTGACATGCGATGTGTACCTCTTCTCCCCAGTGTTTACCACACTGGATTCCTATGACCTAAAAGTTGGCATTGCAAAAACGTGGTGATGTGATGTTCAGTATGTGTCAATCCCCTCGGTTCCTTGTTACGGTCTGGTGAGCATTGCCTACCTGCGTTGTCATATTACCCACCAATTCTTCGGACAGTGATTATTGACTTACAGAAGTTTACAGTAACAGGTAACATAATCCGAGGAGCAAGGCTTCACAGAGGAATCCGGTCTTTCCACTTGATATACCAAGCGTTGGGGTCAGACCCATTTGAAAAACGGAGAGGCATTTCTTACAACGTCTTTTGCTGATACTGAAGTGCCCCTACGAAATAAGTTCTGTTTTCCGCACTGGCCTGTTGAGCTAGTGGTCACACAGTAAAGGTGAATTAAATTAATCTCGACAACTACTGCCCTTTTTAGACGGATTTTATGGCCCTGAAAAGGGCCGTTTTGCCGACGGATTCGGCAGCAGACGTGTGTAGGCAGTCTAACCGCCGAACCCGTAGAGAGTCCTCCCCTGCCTCTTCAAGGCGTATACCACGTCCATGGCCGTGACTGTCTTCCGCTTCGCGTGCTCGGTGTATGTTACAGCGTCACGGATTACGTTCTCCAGAAAGACCTTGAGAACACCTCTCGTCTCCTCGTAGATGAGGCCGGAGATACGCTTTACGCCTCCACGTCGGGCGAGACGACGAATGGCCGGCTTCGTGATGCCCTGAATATTATCTCGGAGAACCTTCCTGTGGCGCTTCGCTCCACCTTTGCCAAGACCCTTGCCTCCCTTGCCGCGTCCAGTCATGTTGCTCGTGTGACGAAGGTTAAAAGTGATCTCGACGGCGGGTCATTTTTTGGTTTATATACTAAAACCCGCGGACCAATCACATTACGGAAGGGGCGTGGCTTCTCAACGGGCGAAGACATAAATACCCCTCTTGGGGGCAGCGGGGGCGACTGTATTGCGTCAACTTGGGTTGCGAGGACTAAGGAGTAAGCGATGGCACGTACGAAGCAAACTGCGCGTAAGTCCACGGGAGGCAAGGCTCCACGAAAGCAGCTGGCAACGAAGGCCGCTAGGAAGAGCGCACCGGCTACTGGAGGCGTGAAGAAACCCCATCGATACCGCCCTGGTACAGTTGCTCTTCGCGAGATCCGTCGTTACCAGAAGAGCACCGAGCTCCTCATCCGCAAGCTGCCTTTCCAGCGCTTGGTGCGTGAAATCGCTCAGGATTTCAAAACCGACCTCCGTTTCCAGAGCTCAGCCGTAATGGCCTTGCAGGAGGCAAGCGAGGCATACCTCGTCGGTCTCTTCGAGGATACCAACCTTTGCGCCATCCACGCCAAGCGCGTGACCATTATGCCCAAGGATATTCAGCTGGCTAGGCGCATCCGCGGCGAGAGGGCTTGAATTAACAAAGGTACTCCTGCCCGCAAAAAGGCCCTTTTCAGGGCCACTAGTTATTTCTCGGAAGAGCCGGTTGTACCGTACTCCAGGTCTCGTTCCTACTACCCTCAGTTCAAGGTCACCTCAATAATATAAATGGTTTCTCCCTTTCCATTCCTCACCGTATCAGCATTTTCCCACAGCCTGTTTGACAAATATCGCAATGTATCCTATAGGTTAATAAACAATTTTTTAATAGAACGATGGATAACAAAGTTTCTTAGGAAAATTAAAAAAAAATTTCACAGTTCTATAATATTGCACATTATATATATTTACCAAATTAAGGGTTAACGCCGCCGGGACGAGTGATCCTCCGTCCGACCGATCACAAGCGCCAAGGCTCAAAGTGGTCCAGAAAGCAAATCTAGCTGGACTAAAAATGTGACATATTTCCATGAAACTTCGCACTATAGTCACTACTGTATAAGAGGAGAAACTACCCCTTTATAGACGATGCGTTTTGACAAAAATTAGTGACTTGTCTCATATATAATATATTGTTTTAATGAAACTTTACACAGTACTTACATGTAGCTCGTTTATACTATATTGGATACAAAATGTGATTATGATTGTATAAGAGTAGCTACTTGTCTCCTATCTAACATTTTTTACTTTCACGAAACTATAACTGTGACTCATTATTTTCGATAGTACAGACGTGGTCTGCTTAGGAAAGGACAAGCGGAAGACTGTGACCTTTGTGACCTCGGGTGGGTATTACGATAACATTTATAACCGTCACCCTGATAAGCATCCGAGCAGCTTATTTCAAAAAGGAGTTTGAATACAAACAATTCCTTCAATCTACTACGATTATTACAATAACTGATTTCATTAATCTCCTCTCTTCTTTAGCAAAATATAAATTACCTTCAATTGGTCGATTCAGCAAACTTGTTCATAAAACTTATCGCTATTGCGTCACGTTTCGCAATTTTTCTAAAGTAAAAACAAAAACACGAACAAACGCCTACTCCTTTAACCTCATCGCTCTCTTATCTCTAGAATCCCGGGGGGTTGAGAACCTGAATTCTCTGTGGTGTGAAACAAAGCAACCCGCAGGAGCAATGACACGTTCAATTGTCCTAATAATAGAAAAAAAATTACACGTCATTTAGTGTATTCAGAACATTTTTACAGGACCGTGTAGGATATTCACTCTCCTGTCGAATAGTTTCGGCGGCTGGTAGGCGATACGCATTAATTAAAATAATACTTGCGTACCTTGTTCAGGACAGTGACTGTGCTACTTTCTTTCTTTCTTTCTTTCTTTCTTTCTTTCTTTCTTTCTTTCCTTTATTTGTAGCTTATTGATGACACCAGATGCCATAACGGAAATGCCGTGATGGTATGTTTGTTTAATATTCAAAATCAAGTGACAGACGCTATTTGACTTTGCGGTGGAGGGGATAGGGACCTGATCTCGGATGTTCCGAGAGATGCCGGCGCACAGTTGTCCAGAACGCAAAACTATGTAAGAAAATCAACTTCATCATAACCGAAGTTTAAGTAATATCTAGGCTTAAACAAAAGCTAGGCATTGTGCACAACAGCATACAAAACATCAATATCAGTAAGAGGTGGGACAAAACATGAGTTTTTTTTTTAAAGTCACGCTCTTCAGTTGATTTTTGTTCGTGGGGTCAGTGGCTGTTTTATACTGTTAAACCTTCCCTTATGGAGGTCATAGGACAAGATGTGTACTTTCATTTAATACGCGAAAAGCAATCTATAATACGTTAGCATTCATTTAATTGGCACGTTTACTGAGATTTGTGCAACTAGTTTTTTTTTTTTTTTTTTTTTTTACGACATATTTAACAGGCTGTGCATTACAAGTAAACCTGAGTTAACTTTCAATTCTTCTACCCACACATTAATCAAATATTAAACTCTATACGGCTTAAAATTTAGCTGCTACATCCTGCAAACTTAGATGTTATATTCATCTCTTGGTGGCGCTTTACGAATTCGACAGCAGCCACTTTTCAGAGTCTGGATGAAGGAGCTTAATTTCTCCAAGAAAAATTCAACACTTCTTGAACATATAATGAACAACTAAATTATGGAGTATATCCATGAATCTAGCATTTTGTTACCAACTGCGAAAAATATGGCAGGCTAGTCATCTTTTAGGAGCATAATTTCTATTAAAACATTAAAAATTATCAGAAAAACTAATTTTTCCCTAATTCCCTAATTACACGAGCATAATTCGTTTTTGCATAGATGCGTATAAAATTTCATGGAAATATGTTACATAGGGGAGAAATTATTAACTCTGTATAAATGTAGCCTCTAAACACAAGAAGTAGATTCCCATATAAAAACCATTATCTGAATTTATGCTACCTGTAACTATACTGTGTGAAATATAATGTAAATATTTCAGTTAAGATAGAAATTATTAATTTAGTCTATAAAGCACTTCCGATACAACTCTTCACACAATAATAATAATAATAATAATAATAATAATAATAATAATAATAATAATAATAATAATAATAATAATAATAAATAATTCTGAGCTTCAGTGCAAGAACTCTTTAACCCTCACACAGCTTGTTCTGAGAAAAATCAGTATTAAAGAAATTTATACACATTAAACAAATTGTAATGCTATATGTTGTCATGTCTCTTCTATCCCTCACGTGGAAACTTAGGCTTACACAGCAGCAAGAATAAGATAACAACGTTATTATCATCTGTCCTTTTATGGCTATACAGTTTTTGCAGTGAACTACAGAATTATTAACTATTATTATTACAGACCTGTTATTTTTTTCACTTTTTTCACACACACACACACACACACACACACACACACACACACACACACATCTATTATACTAAACATAAACCCACAAGAGAAAACAATACTTGTATTAACTGTAAACATTTTTCTTCCTTTCTTTATTTTTAGCAGAATCCTCCATTTCACCCTTTATCTCACTAGATGCGCTTCCCGCAGACATTCTTCATTATATGTTTCACACACCACTTCGTAACACTTGCAGCGGTTGACTTTTGTTTTCTTGTCTTTTTCTCTAGGGTATATTGTACATAGTGCTCGGTATCGGTGCTCGTTCACGTGATATTTTACCTTTGTTTTTCTTGCTAACTCCTGCCAATTTTTCTGATATTTCCCGTAGTTGATTGGTCAAGTACTGCGGATTGATTCCCGGTTATAACAAACACACCTACACTACATTCCAATGATTTCTGACTCGTTACTGCACATTTTAGAAACACTGTACGAAAGCACACACAGTCTCTCGTAAATCAACAGGTTACAACAGAGACTTACACTTGCAAACGCGTGGGGATTTCAGAAAATTTCTTACTATTTCAGTACCTTTAACTGTACAACAGATTTTGTTTTCTCGAAAAAGAAAGGTCAACGTTACTATTGACAAAAGACAGAAACGTACGATTACAATACCTTTATTTTAAACAATCTTAGAGGTGGTCTGGGAATTCCTAAACTCACCACGCGACTACTTAACCCTAGACAGGTAATCATCACTGTACTCATGTTAAAGGTAAGCATTCGTAATTTTTACTACTCACATTTTAATTAACTGAAATCAACTCAATATCACACATTTAACAACTTTTACACATTTCGTAGCCATTAGTGTTCATTTAATTTTAAGTTTGTCATAAAGTCTTTACGTTCATGTTATTGTCCTATTTACAATTAGTGCAAACAACAGCGCGATGTTCTCTGCAGAACCCCTTTTTGCAAAGTCCACAAAATGTTGTCATCATTCTCCTCTTCTTTGCAGGACATTTATAGCAAACAGTACGTTCACCATCTGGCTGCATTACCTGGCATTGTTGTTGCACAGCAATGTTCAGATGTTCTTCAATTGTTGCCCGCAGAGATCGGTGTAAAGTAGGACGTGCAAAGCGGTGCTGCATCCACGGTTTTGTCAGCTCTTCACACAATTGGAAAATGAATTGTTTTCTTGATATTGTTTTCTGAGTTCTTCTAACTATAAATTATCCATGAATTTATACTTGCAATATTTAGCATGTTGTAAAATATTGCTAGTGGCCAGCGCCTCGTCTTTCTATTGCAGGAAAGATTGTGGCACATTTGACATAGTGTATCTACACCACCTTTAGTCCCATTGTATAATAATAATAATAATAATAATAATAATAATAATAATAATAATAATAATAATAATAATAATAATAATAAAGGCTTTACATATAACGTGTTGCTTACTGTTGTCATTGCAGTCCACGTCGGTGGGGGTGGGGGGGTTTCTTTCTCCTCCTCCTTCCTCTAGAAAGAGCAGTTACCAGGGTCTAAGGAAGTGAATGCCCTTTTCTTTCTGGGCTCATCCCTACATTTGTCTTAGCTCCTTAGGGAAAACCACGGAAAACCCTCAGGCTTGCGAATAGACTGAATGAATGAGAGGAGAAACTTTAAAGGTACGTGAAAACACGTCCATGCAAGGGAGTTGGGACTGTGAAAAATTGAATATGTGAAATCCAAGACTGTATTTGCCAGGCGAGCAAAGAAGAAGAAGAAGAAGAAAGGCTTACGTATGACGTGTGGCTTAC
Source organism: Periplaneta americana (assembly GCF_040183065.1). Classification (NCBI taxonomy): domain Eukaryota; kingdom Metazoa; phylum Arthropoda; class Insecta; order Blattodea; family Blattidae; genus Periplaneta; species Periplaneta americana. The sequence continues at coordinate 159,347 of NW_027185505.1, forward strand.
TGTTGTCATTGCAGTCCGCGTCGGCCAGCGGTGGGAGGGGGGGGGTCAATATACCTGCACATATCAGTTCAAATTATAAAAACCTCTTAATGCTACTGCGGTACTATTCCATTGCCGAACACAATATGAAGAAATTAGCAGATCCCTGAACTGAACTCTTATTACTCTGAAATTACCGCGCAGTACAATTATAGCTATGACGCATTGCAAGCGTTAGTCACCATATCGATTTGCTAAGCAAATTTTATCCCTTTAGAGCATGTCCCCCCCCCCCTCCTCCTCCATATCAGCCAACAACATACTGGATGAAGAAGACTCCTGCAAAAGGGACGAATTAAGATTTAATTTTATTTTAATGATAGACTAACATTGCAAAGTTCCAAAATAATTTTTTGCATTCCTTCATTACACTAGTCGTACAAAATTGCGGTCGTATCTCGTACTATCTATACTAATAATAAATCTGTAGCCGAAATTTTTCTGGTAAGTTTCGATTTTCCAAAAGTAATTGGTCCTAACATATATAATTAACCACCCTGAAACCGAAAATCGCATTTTTGAAAATTTTGTTTGTATGTCTGTCTGTATGTTTGTTACCTTTTCACGCGATAATGGCTGAACCGATTTATATGAAAACTGGAATATAAATTAAGTTTGTTGTAACTTAGATTTTAGGCTATATGGCATTCGAAATACTTTATTTAAAAGGGGGGTTATAAGGGGGCCTTAATTAAATAAATCGAAATATCTCGCTTATTATTGATATTTGAGAAAAAATGTTACATAACAGATGTTCCTTTAAAAATGATTTCCGTTAAGTTTTATTTTTTTACAACATTTTGATAGGACTGATATTTAATGAGATAAATGAGTTTTAAAATTAAAATAACGCTATCTAAGACGGTGCAATGAATTAAGAACAAATGACTTCGTCTATAAGGGGCCTTGGACAACAACAATCGAAACAGGGGCCTTGGACATCAACAAACAATCGAAAGCTATTAAACATAGCCTACAGGGAATGTTTCTGTGTTTGTATGAAGTAATATCACAAGCTCGTAAATTAACTGATTTGTATAATTAGTTATTATTTCACCATTGGAAACTGTAGTTTCTCTAGATGGACATAATGCTATAATGTTATTACAGTAACGTCTGAGTAAATCGAGGACAGGTAAGATTAAAATAGCTTCTTATGCACAGAAAATTTGATAGGCTATTTTGTACATTCGTTTTCTGTATTTCTTAAAATAATATTTATGTACACGCATTTTAATCTCAGAGAATTAACGAACAACGAGAGTGTATTGATTTAGTATGCAGTAATAGTACTTTAGCTTGGCAATCCATTATTTTAATAATTCATATTTTAACTATGCTCAATTGAATCGTGTTAAAATACATAAAATATATATGCAATAAATGCAGTGCTAAAAAAAAATTGGGTAATATGCGAAGCAGATTATCTTGCGCTGTTGTAAAAGTTGTTCCATGGATCAGTCGTCCTATTTTAATTATGTAATTACTTTATATTTATTTCTAACAGGTGGAGCGGAGCGAACGGGTACGGCTAGCTAACAATAAGTGAGAACTTACAATACAACAACGACAACAACAACAACAGCTGATAATCTGAAAGGGAACATAGTAATTTGGGGTGAATTAAAATGCAGCTTCCATTCGTTTAAAATTTCTTTAAATTTTAACTAAATATTAATGTAGATATTACCTCTAAAGGTAAATGGGGGCATGTTTCACAACGCTAACAAATTACAAATTAACAATATACAATTAACAACGGAAATATTACATATGCTTGTTAACTGTGTTTCACAATGCAATCTTATTCACTTGTATGTTTTAACGAACTTTACAAAATCGGCGAAACAAACTTACAAATACGCATAATTGGTTGAACAAAATCGCCAACGACAGTTTACAAAAATCACTAAGGATCAGAGGTAAAGTAGCTGTAATTTTAGAACTATCGATGGACATGTTTATATTTTTTTATATATATTTTATTTAGATTTTGCTACATCGGCGACAACGGAGTTTCGCGGCATGCAATTGGTCGAGCATACCAATGCATTAATTAGCCTACGACTTAACTGACGAAAGTTAGCGCGAAATTCATTCAAATAATTGATAAATAATGGATTTGACCCACGTAGTTATATGCAGTTGATAGAGCAGCTAACATGTCCATCCATTAAAATCAACTTCGCTCTCTGCTGGTCCATCAGTATATTTTATTGTTTCATCCATAACCTCGCCAACATTAGGGAACCCAGCAGGAGGAGCATAAAAATCCTTTGCCCGAGTAAGCACATTCGGTGATCAATAACCCGCCTCGAGTTTTTTCAATCTTGTAACAACATCAACTACCATGTGTGAACTTTTGCACACTGTAATCTTATAAATTCCGTTCTTATCTGCTAACGCAGGGAACTGAGAGCTACTATGCAACCAATGCAGTTCTCGCTTTGTGGTTAGGGCACCACTTTTCCCTTTCAGATGTTGCATGTGATGTCCCATATCTTGTAGGAGAGATTACAGCGAAATGGGATTCGGAACGACTTCAGAATACTGCGTAAGTAATGCCGACATTGCATTATTAAGTGATTGGTTTTCGGTGCAAAGTTTTTCTTCTTTAAGTGCGAGTATTTATTAAATACGTTCCTCGTATATAAGAACTAACGCGGTATTCTGAAGTATAGCGCGGGATTCATTCGAAACCTTTCATTAATATTCGTACAATGATACGAACGTGGCCGGAAAATTCTACGTTAGGCCTAAATGCAAAATCTTCGTCTGAGTCGCTAGAACTACTCAATAACATCACAACTGCTTCAGTGTAATTCTTAATGGTACCCTGTTACTATAAAATTGATTTTATACATATGTGTTTATTTTTTTCATTCACAATTAGAAGCTATTTCAACAGGGCTACTGTAGAAAATGTGCTAACTTCACTAGTAAAGTTTAGTTTACACGTTTGTAAAATTACTCCTTCGTTGTGAAACAAACATATCACTTGTAAAGAGCGCAAAATTTCATTCGTAAAGATTTGATTTCCTTTGTACAGTCCACCTTTACAAACAAAGATTGTGAAACAGAAGTTTACAAACAGAGTTCACAATTTCCAAAGATTGTAAACTTTGTGAAACACCCCACTGGTGAATCAGCACGCCGAGCTCGATCGAAATACAACCAGTTACTATTATTTCCCTATCGTTTTTTGACATTTGATTCCGCGTCCTACCTCTTTCATTCGTTACTAACCAACAACGCCAATAGCAGAAGGTAACGCAAAAACAGTCACCGGTTCCCCGATGCATGGCTTTCTCTCTCAATGTCAACTGAGAGTTAAAAATATTCATTATAATATGCACTTTCCACTCACTCCTCAGAATGTCTTCTTTATTTTTATTTATTTATTTTTTAAGATATGTGAGCTACGTACTGTATGTCTGATGTTTTGCCATCGTACATTCAAATATTTATATTCACTGTACAGTACAGCGAACTGTTTATACTTACTGTACATGCTATAACTACTTCTCCCAACTCCGCTATTGCTATATTTCCTAAACTAAACGCTGATATTGAAATAACGCCTGGTCTGATAATGCAGTCTGTTTAAATTTCTACCGACCAAGTTCTGCCCTTCATCATGGGAAAACAACGAGCTTCTTTAAAGGATACAACTACTAGGACAGAGATATTTTCATTATGGAATTTGTACTACCCACTGAAATGTAGTAACTAATGGGATTTTAATTAGCCATATATGTACAGTATATTACATTCTTTACCTAAAATGTCTCTAACTTCTAGGGAGAGCGCGAGGTACGTTCACAATCCCCTGAATACATATTCCCTTCTTCGAGAAAACGCAGAGAAGTGAACCGTCTCATATGAATATGCTACCAGTCATAAGTTTCAATACGGAGCTGCAAGTACTTAAGAATTATCAATTACTCTACAATTATGCAGCGGCGTCATCATCCAAGCTATAGCTGGAATAGGGAAGGGAACATAATATCCCATAAGTCTTATTAGAACACGCTGGAAATAGTGACGTAAAAAAAAAAATCGCCAACGGCACGTGGTGTTCCCAAGCGGTCACCCATCCAAGTACTGACCACGCCCAATGTTGCTTGACTTCGGTGATCGGACGAGAACCGGTATTTTCAACATGGTATGGCCGTTGCCGATGAAACTGCGTAATCTGTAGGCACTTGAGGACGATGGGATTGGGGTGCACTCGATAAAACCTGCACTCGCTCACACACACACGTAAACTGCCTGCTTAGACTCTGTACCTAAATTACCAAGCTCGTTGGATGTCATTGGGATAGATGATAAATCTATCTATCAACGGCAGTTTGGTTACGTTTCAACGTCACACACTGCTGGATTGACACGGGATTAATAAAACAGCTAGTCGGCATTCTAAGTTAAGCCACAGGTGGATTGTTGTTCAACAGCGGAGCCTCCTTTCAACCACATGGTTGTGGAACTGTAGTCGGATTTTCGACATCATTTTCATGCCATACTACGGAACTTCACACAAACTTCAATTCACTTCTTGCACCGGCGGCTACTACGAATGGACTGAAGCTCGCTACTGACTAGGGGGGGGGGGACATTTGTCTCTTGATGGATTACGTGACAGATATATAAAGTATCAGTCGTATGTTATGAACCCGAGTTTCAATAAAGATAGATTACCCGTATGTCCACAGATTCTCAGTAGTGGCCTGCGGAAGGATTATGCCCGCGGTCGACAAGTTACCTTCTAAGTTGTTTTCCCTCAACAATTAATGCTGCCAAGTGAGTAGGAATGACACCGCGCTCTCATATAAGTCGTACGAAACTATTAAGGAAACGAATTTGCCTCGTGGATCCAAGTCTCCCATGGACTGCCTATAATGTATTATCTATCCTAGAAGTGTTATCGGGGTGATTATTTAAATTTTCACTCGGTGGGAACCGCTGTTGTTCTTCATTCATCTACTCTGTTATGAATAACTTGTGGCCCTTAAAAGGGCCGGTTGCTGATTCCCTAGCAAGCACTCCCGCTTACTTGGAACTAGTGTATTTTGTGACGGCCTTGGTCCCTTCACTGACGGCGTGCTTGGCCAGCTCACCGGGTAGCAGGAGACGGACGGCTGTCTGGATCTCCCGACTGGTGATGGTCGACCGCTTGTTGTAATGCGCGAGCCGCGAAGCTTCCGCGGCGATGCGCTCGAAGATGTCGTTAACGAAGCTGTTCATGATGCTCATAGCCTTTGAACTGATTCCCGTGTCTGGGTGAACTTGTTTCAGAACCTTGTAGATGTAAATGGCGTAGCTCTCCTTCCTCTTGCGCTTCTTCTTCTTATCGCCCTTCGAAATATTCTTCTGGGCCTTGCCGGCCTTCTTGGCAGCCTTTCCGGAAGCTTTGGGGGGCATGGTGCTCGTCTGATGATGAGCCCGACGACGACGACATTTGGACACAGAACATCTGTGCCGTGGACCTGCTTTAGGGATTTTGTATAACCCTTTTCAGGTCTTAGATTTTGTTGTGTTATAGATAGTTTTGCTTGAAGAAGAAAGCACGGGGGAGAGGTTGTTTGGTGTGTGGTTGTCTAGTGCTGCCTTGCTAAGTATTCTTGGTGGTCATTCATCAGACGGGAGACTGTGAGGTGGGGCTGACCGGGTGGTATTGTTTGGAAGAGTACAGAGGTGAAATTTTTATTAATAGCTTTATGTGTGTATTTTATGTTTTTGTGTTGTATATATAGGGTGATGGGTTTGATGTTAGAGATGGTGTATACTGTTCTATTTTGTGTGTTTCGTGGCAGTTGAAATGTTTTGCGTAGAAGTCTACGTTCCAGTGATTCTAATTGAGAAAGTTGAGAGTTAGATACTCTGGAGAACAGCTGGGACGCGTGTAAAAGTGACGGTCGGATAATTGATTTGTAAATTAGAGCTGTTGTATGTGGCCGGCACCCTGGCTTTGCTTGGTTGCCTGCGACGTTGTAGAGGAGTTTGATGGCGTTTGTGATGCGTGATTTGATGTTGATGACGTGACGGTGTAGTTTCAGTTTGTTTGATATGGTGATGCCGAGGTATGTGATGTGGTTGGTGTATGGGATTATGGAGTTTTTGCAGCGGATGGCATAACGATCTCTCATGAGTTTTTTGGGGTAGCGTCTCTTTTTTAGAATCATTGTTTGTGACTTTGCAGGATTGATTCTCATGCGCCACATGTCTAGCCAGACGTTTAGGTTCCGTAGTGTTTCGTTGACATGGCTGTTTGTGTATCTGATGTCGTGGGCTGTGGCTGTGATAATAATGTCGTCAGCAAATTGTCCGATATGTACGCCTTCGCGGGGTGGGATGGGGATGTCAGAAACATATATATTGAAAAGGATTGGGGAGAGTACTGTGCCCTGTGGGACTCCGCCTTCAATTTGGAATGGTTGGGATAGGGAGCTGTTAATTTTTATGTGGGCGGTTCTGTTACGAATAAAATCTGATAGCCAGCGGGTTAGGGGTGGGGGAAGGCCGATGTTGTGTAGCTTATATCGTAGTCCGTCATGCCAAATGGAGTCAAATGCTCTGGTTGTGTCGATTGTCACCACTGTTGATGTCATGTGTCTCTCAAAGCCGGATTCAATTGGTGTCAAGATTTTGAGGATTTGGTCTGGGATTTCTATGCCTTTTCTGAATCCGGCTTGTGTGTCTGGGATGATGTCATTGTCCTCAATGAAATGGTGTAGTCTATTGTTTATGATTCTTTCCATTAGTTTGCAGATGGTCTGGGTCAGGCTGATTGGTCGATAGTTGTTTGCGTCAGTGGCGTCTTTGTTAGGTTTTGGAAACATAAGTATATGTGCGAGCTTCCATCGGGCTGGTAGTGCGCCAATATACAGACTTGCTGTAAACAAGTTAGCGAGGTAGTTTAAGGCTGTGGGAGGATAATTTTTGAAGAGTATATTGTGAATGCTGTCGGGGCCGGCTGCGGTGTTTCGTGTTTTGTGAATGGCATGTTCTATTTCTTGTGTCGTTATGGGCGCTATGATGGGGTGATCCAATGGTTGTGGTTCGTAAGGTATGCGCAAGGGATTAAATATGTCTGGGTTGTTCTCGATTTGTGCGGTGATTGCATTGTAGTGTGGTTCATTGTAATCTGGATGGTGTGGGACGGTGTGTATTCGGGATAGGATGCGGTGGAAGTGTTCCAGTTTGTCTTCTGTGTTGAATATGACTTCATGTTGGTTTATGAGAGGATATTGTGGGAAGGTGTTGCCCTTTAACTTGTTTATCAGTTTCCAAAACCTACCAGGGTTGTCTTTGTGATTAGAGTTTAGCTGGTTGATAATGTTTCTCCATTTTGTCTGTTCGTAGTGTTGTATTGCATTCCGAACGTCCTGTTGGAGTTTTCGGTAGAGTCTTCTGTTATCATCACTGTGGTCTCTCATATACAGTCTGTGTGCTCGCCGCTTGGTCTTGATAATGTCGATGATATACGGGGGTAATCGTCTTCTTATTGTTCCGTCATTTCTCGTGCGCGGCACCGCTTTGTCTCTAGCGTCACACGTAACTTTTAGCAGTATTTCGTCCGCATTTTCAAGGTCTTCTAACGATTTGATTTCTGAGGGAGGGGGGAGGTTCAAGTCAAAGTATTCTGTAAATGTATCCCAATCCGATTGATGATATTTATAACTTTTTCTAGGGGTAATTGGGGCTGTTGGGCTCCAAATGGGGGTGGTGATTTTTAGTTCGATTGGGCAATGGTCGCTGTTCAGTGGGGGAAGAATTTCGGCCTGGAGCACTCTATTAAATATTGGTGGTGTTGTCAGTATTCTGTCTGGGGTTGTGGCGTGGATATCGTTGACTGTTTGTGGATATCTAGTTGGGGCTGTAGGTATTAGTTTGAAGTCGGTGCGGTGAAGAATAAGTTCTAGTTGTCGCCCTGCTGCGTTTGTCCTTCTGTCTCCAAGTGCAATGTTGGATGCATTCAGGTCGCTGAGTATTATGGATTTATGATTTGTGTTGAGATGGTTGATGAGTGGCGTGGGGAATGGCGCGTTTGGTGGGACGTAGAGTGTGGTGATGAATATGGGGTAATTGTGTATGGCGAGTTTGATAGTGACATGTTCAAAGTTGTTGAATTGTGGAGGGTTCGTGACGTCAGTTATAGGAAGTGTGTCGCGACAGAGTAAAGCAACTCCCCCTCCTCGGCGATTTCTGTCTTTACGGATAAAACGATATCCACGCATTGTAAATTTATCATTCACACCTAGATGGGTTTCATTTAGGCTAACTATGTCCGGGTCGCGTTCCAAAATTAAGTGCTCCAGTTCGGTGCGATTACCGTAAAGGTTACGTATGTTGCTGTGTATAATAGTCAGGTCATGTCTCTGTCGTGCGTGGTGGCCCATTACGTGGTGGTGGAGGAGCTCGGGCGTACATCGGTGTTGCTTCGGTCATTAGCTCGACAAGCGTTATCATTCGTGCGGGTCTTATGTTGGGGAGGGAAGTTCATGGGTTCTATGGTCACTCTCAGTTTTTTATCGATGAAGTTGTGCAGTACACGTTTTTTGAGGATCTTTTTGGCTGTAGTATTAGCCGTTTTGAGTGTAGCCTTCCTCTTGACAGGAGTTTCATCAGACGCCAGGAGTGCTACTATGAAAGTCATGAGTTTGTCTTCTAGGGCTGAGATCTTGTCGTCTATGTATTTTTCTAGGTTTTTGGTTATTGTCTTGACTGTCTCTAGGTCGACCGGTATACTGTCGTCTGTTTTCTTGGATGTCGTGGCTTTGCGTGCTTCTGGGGTGGGAGTGGGATGAGGTTCTGGGATGGCTAAGGTTTTCACTGGTGAGCTGGTAGTGATGTTTGGTGTACCCTCTCTTGTGATTGAGGCGAATGTTGTGTTGTTGGGGCTTTGTGAAGGTGTTGGTATAAGAGCGGGGAAGGCTTGTGAGGGTTTGATGGGCGGGGTGGGGGATGAGGCTAGGATTGCCACATGGCGGGGTTTGTTTTCGAGAGGTTGTAGGGATTGCGGGTTACGTGGGTATTTGGTGCATATTATTTGTCCCGTATAGTGGTCTTTGCTGTCGCAAGTGGCACAGTATTTCTCGTTGGTCGTATGCTTTGTCTTGCAGATATTAGGATTCTGTCCACATTTGTGGCATTTAGGGATGTTGTTGCAGGTACTGTTATCATGTCCGTATTGCGCGCATTGTAAGCATGGGCGTAGTCTTACGAATTCTTTCGAAGGTTCGACTCTGTAGAACTTTCCGCATAGTAGCACGCCTCTCAACATGGCGTCTGAAGTTTCCACGTCTTCGAGGAAAGCTCTCACTAACTGGGTTTCGGTTCTGGTCTGTGCCGAAATGATCCTTGCTACGTTTTTGACTTTGTAGCCTTGGTCGAGTAACTCTTGTTTGAGAGTGTCCATAGAAATGCTGTGTTCAATAGACTTTATGACCACGCTGATATCTTTGGGAGGGGGTGGCTGAGTGGCTGACATGTGTGCTGGCATGAGAATCAATTTTGCATGTGGGCCGAAAGAGTCAGGGGGTATGGCGTGGACGAACTTTTCTGCGGTCTGTATGTTAGGAAAAAGGAGAGTGGTAGTTCTTGTGGTGTATGCCCAGAAATATCTAGGTGTAGGGATCTGTAGATGATTTTGTGTGATTAGGTCTTTGATGAAAAAGGGGTTGTTGGTGTTTAATGAGTGATTATGGATTTTTACAGTGTATTTTTGTTCAGAAGAGGCAGGATCGGTGTGGGTGGATGTTTGAGGGATAGCTGGAGTCAGGACAGGTTTCCTTTTGGCATGGGTTACGGTTTTCCAATCGTTTTCGCTGGGGTTTGGCGGGGTTTCTGGTACTGGAGAAGGGGGCAGGTTGGGAGTGCGGGTTCTGTCCAACGCCGTAAGCCAAGGTGCCGTAAGGGTTGAATTTGGTAGAGCTTCAAATATAGCTTTAGGGCCAAAATATAGAGGGCTGAATTTAGCTGAGAATTTGGAGAGCTGTTCTCTAGAGCTGAAAATTACCACCCGGTCTGTTTGCGAAAGAAGGTGAGAAGTGAAAGTTAGGTCATTTTGTTGCTTCAATTCTCTAAATGCTGATTTCGTTCCCCGCCTGATGAAGAGCCCTCTGTCTGATTCAGTTGGAGAAAAACTATTGAGCAGTGTAGATATGACGTTCTCTGAATCAGTTTCACTGTTAGAGTCTGTCGTCTGGTCAGCACTAGACATACCTGTTTTCACTGACTTGGTGTCGCTGAGTTGGGTTGGTCTCTTCCGCTTCTGCTTCTTTTTCGGCTGTGGTGTGGCAAATGTAGGCTTCACGTTGGCTGATATGTCGGTTGAGGTGGAGGCTTGGTCTAGATGGGGTGATGGTGGAGGTTGGCCACTTTCTTCGTTCTCCTCCATGTCGTTAGTATTTGCTTTTGCACAACTCAGAACGGAACTCACAGAAAACTATCCCGCGCGATGCTATGCACTGGTTGTTGCTGTACAGTACAATCACACTGGTGCAGCACTAGTCGATATTTCCTCGCCTACAACACTGTATATGTCGAGCGGGGCTCACTGCGTTTATCGTTATGGGTTCATCCAGTGAACAGCAACATGCAATGTTACGGTTTCTCGTTAAAAGAGAGTTACCGTACAATATTTTAAAACAAAAATGAGGATGAGCACAGAAGTTCACACACACTGAGCAGGTCTCTCTTCCGCGGCAAGTCTAAAATGTTCCCTGGTAATCAGCTACACTCAATGTTACTCAATGTTACGGTTTCTCACTTTAAAGTTAGTGTACAATAATTTAATAATAATGATGAGCACAGAGGTTAACACACTTAGGAGGTTTCACTCCTGCGACAAGTCGGCAAAGTTTCCTAGATAACACTCAGTACGTGGCGATCCACTAGGCAGCGACTTGGTCGCCAGTGTCTTCTTGATCACCAACTGATTCGCTTCAGTCTAGGGGGCCGAGATAGCATTATAGCCAAACACAAGTTATTAAATATGAGAATAGATACAATATTACTGATATTCCAGTCTTGCTAACACTCACACATGTTCACAAGGCACTATAATTCAAGTTAAATTCTAATCTTACACTGCACAATTGAAAATTACGAATAAAAATGCGTGAAAACTACGCGGCCACAACACGCCGTCCGACCTATGCCGCCATTGATCGATGAATGATGATGAGCCCGGAGGGAGAAAAATATTTAAGTCGCAGGGACAATGCCGTACTGCCTTCCCAGTGCGAGCCAATAGAAACAGCGCAAACGTTTGTGACTTTACGATTGGTCCGCTGTCGATTATTGACGTTGGCGTAAAAGTGAAGGTTACCGTGGGCGAGGCGTCGTTCTTGTAGTTAAACAGCTGCAAGTAGGAGTAGCATCATGTCGGGTCGTGGAAAGGGAGGCAAGGTGAAGGGAAAGTCAAAGTCTCGATCCAGCCGTGCTGGGTTGCAGTTCCCGGTAGGCCGTATCCACCGTCTTTTGCGTAAGGGCAATTACGCAGAGCGAGTTGGTGCCGGTGCGCCAGTCTACCTGGCCGCGGTGATGGAGTACCTGGCGGCCGAAGTTCTCGAGTTGGCTGGCAACGCAGCTCGTGACAACAAGAAGACTAGGATCATTCCTCGTCACTTACAGCTCGCCATTCGCAACGACGAGGAGCTGAACAAACTCCTGTCCGGCGTCACCATCGCCCAGGGTGGTGTGTTGCCCAACATCCAGGCGGTTCTCCTCCCGAAGAAAACCGAGAAGAAGGCTTAAGCCCCTTCTCCGTAAAACGGCCCTTTTAAGGGCCCCACTAACCTCACAAAAGTCAGAAATAGCCAGTATTGTTAATCCTCTCTCACGGCTTCGTAATGTAATTTCATTACGCGTGTCAACTTTCTCTCTCTCTCTATACCGGTGGGCTGATTTAATATCATCATTCTGTAATTTTGTGCTCTGAACGATGTCGTTGTCCCAGGTTCGCACTGAAGTACTTGAAACCGTTGTACATTTACTAGGCTATTGTGTGATAACACATTATACTGATGCATATAGAAAGGTTTCATTATTATTATATAATTTAACACAATACGAATTAAATTAGATGATGATGCCAAAGTACATAGTTGGCTTCGAAATTTATGTAATATATTTCTATCATATTAGAGTAATGGAGATTATCGTGAAAATAATCACAAGTCCCCTTCTTTGGTGCCCATCGTGGTTTTAGACATATACGTTTGAATATACTAGTTTACTTTACTACATACTACGAATGAAACTAATTTTGAATAAGAAATCGATAACTGGTGAACAACTTACGGCGTTATAATAGAGTTCCTAATGCGTTTGTTTGTTGGTGCACATATTGGCCGCACGCGCAGGAACCCCAATACTGAGATGATGACATGACCTTCTCGTAGGAATCGAAGGCTTTGACAATTTGCGTTCGAATTTCCCCTCTCTCTGTCGTTTCGTTCGAACCGAAATGACGCAAGCTATACGTGGAAGTTGTCTGACAGGACGAAGTCCTGTGTTCTGACATGCGATGTGTACCTCTTCTCCCCAGTGTTTACCACACTGGATTCCTATGACCTAAAAGTTGGCATTGCAAAAACGTGGTGATGTGATGTTCAGTATGTGTCAATCCCCTCGGTTCCTTGTTACGGTCTGGTGAGCATTGCCTACCTGCGTTGTCATATTACCCACCAATTCTTCGGACAGTGATTATTGACTTACAGAAGTTTACAGTAACAGGTAACATAATCCGAGGAGCAAGGCTTCACAGAGGAATCCGGTCTTTCCACTTGATATACCAAGCGTTGGGGTCAGACCCATTTGAAAAACGGAGAGGCATTTCTTACAACGTCTTTTGCTGATACTGAAGTGCCCCTACGAAATAAGTTCTGTTTTCCGCACTGGCCTGTTGAGCTAGTGGTCACACAGTAAAGGTGAATTAAATTAATCTCGACAACTACTGCCCTTTTTAGACGGATTTTATGGCCCTGAAAAGGGCCGTTTTGCCGACGGATTCGGCAGCAGACGTGTGTAGGCAGTCTAACCGCCGAACCCGTAGAGAGTCCTCCCCTGCCTCTTCAAGGCGTATACCACGTCCATGGCCGTGACTGTCTTCCGCTTCGCGTGCTCGGTGTATGTTACAGCGTCACGGATTACGTTCTCCAGAAAGACCTTGAGAACACCTCTCGTCTCCTCGTAGATGAGGCCGGAGATACGCTTTACGCCTCCACGTCGGGCGAGACGACGAATGGCCGGCTTCGTGATGCCCTGAATATTATCTCGGAGAACCTTCCTGTGGCGCTTCGCTCCACCTTTGCCAAGACCCTTGCCTCCCTTGCCGCGTCCAGTCATGTTGCTCGTGTGACGAAGGTTAAAAGTGATCTCGACGGCGGGTCATTTTTTGGTTTATATACTAAAACCCGCGGACCAATCACATTACGGAAGGGGCGTGGCTTCTCAACGGGCGAAGACATAAATACCCCTCTTGGGGGCAGCGGGGGCGACTGTATTGCGTCAACTTGGGTTGCGAGGACTAAGGAGTAAGCGATGGCACGTACGAAGCAAACTGCGCGTAAGTCCACGGGAGGCAAGGCTCCACGAAAGCAGCTGGCAACGAAGGCCGCTAGGAAGAGCGCACCGGCTACTGGAGGCGTGAAGAAACCCCATCGATACCGCCCTGGTACAGTTGCTCTTCGCGAGATCCGTCGTTACCAGAAGAGCACCGAGCTCCTCATCCGCAAGCTGCCTTTCCAGCGCTTGGTGCGTGAAATCGCTCAGGATTTCAAAACCGACCTCCGTTTCCAGAGCTCAGCCGTAATGGCCTTGCAGGAGGCAAGCGAGGCATACCTCGTCGGTCTCTTCGAGGATACCAACCTTTGCGCCATCCACGCCAAGCGCGTGACCATTATGCCCAAGGATATTCAGCTGGCTAGGCGCATCCGCGGCGAGAGGGCTTGAATTAACAAAGGTACTCCTGCCCGCAAAAAGGCCCTTTTCAGGGCCACTAGTTATTTCTCGGAAGAGCCGGTTGTACCGTACTCCAGGTCTCGTTCCTACTACCCTCAGTTCAAGGTCACCTCAATAATATAAATGGTTTCTCCCTTTCCATTCCTCACCGTATCAGCATTTTCCCACAGCCTGTTTGACAAATATCGCAATGTATCCTATAGGTTAATAAACAATTTTTTAATAGAACGATGGATAACAAAGTTTCTTAGGAAAATTAAAAAAAAATTTCACAGTTCTATAATATTGCACATTATATATATTTACCAAATTAAGGGTTAACGCCGCCGGGACGAGTGATCCTCCGTCCGACCGATCACAAGCGCCAAGGCTCAAAGTGGTCCAGAAAGCAAATCTAGCTGGACTAAAAATGTGACATATTTCCATGAAACTTCGCACTATAGTCACTACTGTATAAGAGGAGAAACTACCCCTTTATAGACGATGCGTTTTGACAAAAATTAGTGACTTGTCTCATATATAATATATTGTTTTAATGAAACTTTACACAGTACTTACATGTAGCTCGTTTATACTATATTGGATACAAAATGTGATTATGATTGTATAAGAGTAGCTACTTGTCTCCTATCTAACATTTTTTACTTTCACGAAACTATAACTGTGACTCATTATTTTCGATAGTACAGACGTGGTCTGCTTAGGAAAGGACAAGCGGAAGACTGTGACCTTTGTGACCTCGGGTGGGTATTACGATAACATTTATAACCGTCACCCTGATAAGCATCCGAGCAGCTTATTTCAAAAAGGAGTTTGAATACAAACAATTCCTTCAATCTACTACGATTATTACAATAACTGATTTCATTAATCTCCTCTCTTCTTTAGCAAAATATAAATTACCTTCAATTGGTCGATTCAGCAAACTTGTTCATAAAACTTATCGCTATTGCGTCACGTTTCGCAATTTTTCTAAAGTAAAAACAAAAACACGAACAAACGCCTACTCCTTTAACCTCATCGCTCTCTTATCTCTAGAATCCCGGGGGGTTGAGAACCTGAATTCTCTGTGGTGTGAAACAAAGCAACCCGCAGGAGCAATGACACGTTCAATTGTCCTAATAATAGAAAAAAAATTACACGTCATTTAGTGTATTCAGAACATTTTTACAGGACCGTGTAGGATATTCACTCTCCTGTCGAATAGTTTCGGCGGCTGGTAGGCGATACGCATTAATTAAAATAATACTTGCGTACCTTGTTCAGGACAGTGACTGTGCTACTTTCTTTCTTTCTTTCTTTCTTTCTTTCTTTCTTTCTTTCTTTCTTTCCTTTATTTGTAGCTTATTGATGACACCAGATGCCATAACGGAAATGCCGTGATGGTATGTTTGTTTAATATTCAAAATCAAGTGACAGACGCTATTTGACTTTGCGGTGGAGGGGATAGGGACCTGATCTCGGATGTTCCGAGAGATGCCGGCGCACAGTTGTCCAGAACGCAAAACTATGTAAGAAAATCAACTTCATCATAACCGAAGTTTAAGTAATATCTAGGCTTAAACAAAAGCTAGGCATTGTGCACAACAGCATACAAAACATCAATATCAGTAAGAGGTGGGACAAAACATGAGTTTTTTTTTTAAAGTCACGCTCTTCAGTTGATTTTTGTTCGTGGGGTCAGTGGCTGTTTTATACTGTTAAACCTTCCCTTATGGAGGTCATAGGACAAGATGTGTACTTTCATTTAATACGCGAAAAGCAATCTATAATACGTTAGCATTCATTTAATTGGCACGTTTACTGAGATTTGTGCAACTAGTTTTTTTTTTTTTTTTTTTTTTTACGACATATTTAACAGGCTGTGCATTACAAGTAAACCTGAGTTAACTTTCAATTCTTCTACCCACACATTAATCAAATATTAAACTCTATACGGCTTAAAATTTAGCTGCTACATCCTGCAAACTTAGATGTTATATTCATCTCTTGGTGGCGCTTTACGAATTCGACAGCAGCCACTTTTCAGAGTCTGGATGAAGGAGCTTAATTTCTCCAAGAAAAATTCAACACTTCTTGAACATATAATGAACAACTAAATTATGGAGTATATCCATGAATCTAGCATTTTGTTACCAACTGCGAAAAATATGGCAGGCTAGTCATCTTTTAGGAGCATAATTTCTATTAAAACATTAAAAATTATCAGAAAAACTAATTTTTCCCTAATTCCCTAATTACACGAGCATAATTCGTTTTTGCATAGATGCGTATAAAATTTCATGGAAATATGTTACATAGGGGAGAAATTATTAACTCTGTATAAATGTAGCCTCTAAACACAAGAAGTAGATTCCCATATAAAAACCATTATCTGAATTTATGCTACCTGTAACTATACTGTGTGAAATATAATGTAAATATTTCAGTTAAGATAGAAATTATTAATTTAGTCTATAAAGCACTTCCGATACAACTCTTCACACAATAATAATAATAATAATAATAATAATAATAATAATAATAATAATAATAATAATAATAATAATAATAAATAATTCTGAGCTTCAGTGCAAGAACTCTTTAACCCTCACACAGCTTGTTCTGAGAAAAATCAGTATTAAAGAAATTTATACACATTAAACAAATTGTAATGCTATATGTTGTCATGTCTCTTCTATCCCTCACGTGGAAACTTAGGCTTACACAGCAGCAAGAATAAGATAACAACGTTATTATCATCTGTCCTTTTATGGCTATACAGTTTTTGCAGTGAACTACAGAATTATTAACTATTATTATTACAGACCTGTTATTTTTTTCACTTTTTTCACACACACACACACACACACACACACACACACACACACACACACATCTATTATACTAAACATAAACCCACAAGAGAAAACAATACTTGTATTAACTGTAAACATTTTTCTTCCTTTCTTTATTTTTAGCAGAATCCTCCATTTCACCCTTTATCTCACTAGATGCGCTTCCCGCAGACATTCTTCATTATATGTTTCACACACCACTTCGTAACACTTGCAGCGGTTGACTTTTGTTTTCTTGTCTTTTTCTCTAGGGTATATTGTACATAGTGCTCGGTATCGGTGCTCGTTCACGTGATATTTTACCTTTGTTTTTCTTGCTAACTCCTGCCAATTTTTCTGATATTTCCCGTAGTTGATTGGTCAAGTACTGCGGATTGATTCCCGGTTATAACAAACACACCTACACTACATTCCAATGATTTCTGACTCGTTACTGCACATTTTAGAAACACTGTACGAAAGCACACACAGTCTCTCGTAAATCAACAGGTTACAACAGAGACTTACACTTGCAAACGCGTGGGGATTTCAGAAAATTTCTTACTATTTCAGTACCTTTAACTGTACAACAGATTTTGTTTTCTCGAAAAAGAAAGGTCAACGTTACTATTGACAAAAGACAGAAACGTACGATTACAATACCTTTATTTTAAACAATCTTAGAGGTGGTCTGGGAATTCCTAAACTCACCACGCGACTACTTAACCCTAGACAGGTAATCATCACTGTACTCATGTTAAAGGTAAGCATTCGTAATTTTTACTACTCACATTTTAATTAACTGAAATCAACTCAATATCACACATTTAACAACTTTTACACATTTCGTAGCCATTAGTGTTCATTTAATTTTAAGTTTGTCATAAAGTCTTTACGTTCATGTTATTGTCCTATTTACAATTAGTGCAAACAACAGCGCGATGTTCTCTGCAGAACCCCTTTTTGCAAAGTCCACAAAATGTTGTCATCATTCTCCTCTTCTTTGCAGGACATTTATAGCAAACAGTACGTTCACCATCTGGCTGCATTACCTGGCATTGTTGTTGCACAGCAATGTTCAGATGTTCTTCAATTGTTGCCCGCAGAGATCGGTGTAAAGTAGGACGTGCAAAGCGGTGCTGCATCCACGGTTTTGTCAGCTCTTCACACAATTGGAAAATGAATTGTTTTCTTGATATTGTTTTCTGAGTTCTTCTAACTATAAATTATCCATGAATTTATACTTGCAATATTTAGCATGTTGTAAAATATTGCTAGTGGCCAGCGCCTCGTCTTTCTATTGCAGGAAAGATTGTGGCACATTTGACATAGTGTATCTACACCACCTTTAGTCCCATTGTATAATAATAATAATAATAATAATAATAATAATAATAATAATAATAATAATAATAATAATAATAATAATAAAGGCTTTACATATAACGTGTTGCTTACTGTTGTCATTGCAGTCCACGTCGGTGGGGGTGGGGGGGTTTCTTTCTCCTCCTCCTTCCTCTAGAAAGAGCAGTTACCAGGGTCTAAGGAAGTGAATGCCCTTTTCTTTCTGGGCTCATCCCTACATTTGTCTTAGCTCCTTAGGGAAAACCACGGAAAACCCTCAGGCTTGCGAATAGACTGAATGAATGAGAGGAGAAACTTTAAAGGTACGTGAAAACACGTCCATGCAAGGGAGTTGGGACTGTGAAAAATTGAATATGTGAAATCCAAGACTGTATTTGCCAGGCGAGCAAAGAAGAAGAAGAAGAAGAAAGGCTTACGTATGACGTGTGGCTTACTGTTGTCATTGCAGTCCGCGTCGGCCAGCGGTGGGAGGGGGGGGGTCAATATACCTGCACATATCAGTTCAAATTATAAAAACCTCTTAATGCTACTGCGGTACTATTCCATTGCCGAACACAATATGAAGAAATTAGCAGATCCCTGAACTGAACTCTTATTACTCTGAAATTACCGCGCAGTACAATTATAGCTATGACGCATTGCAAGCGTTAGTCACCATATCGATTTGCTAAGCAAATTTTATCCCTTTAGAGCATGTCCCCCCCCCCCTCCTCCTCCATATCAGCCAACAACATACTGGATGAAGAAGACTCCTGCAAAAGGGACGAATTAAGATTTAATTTTATTTTAATGATAGACTAACATTGCAAAGTTCCAAAATAATTTTTTGCATTCCTTCATTACACTAGTCGTACAAAATTGCGGTCGTATCTCGTACTATCTATACTAATAATAAATCTGTAGCCGAAATTTTTCTGGTAAGTTTCGATTTTCCAAAAGTAATTGGTCCTAACATATATAATTAACCACCCTGAAACCGAAAATCGCATTTTTGAAAATTTTGTTTGTATGTCTGTCTGTATGTTTGTTACCTTTTCACGCGATAATGGCTGAACCGATTTATATGAAAACTGGAATATAAATTAAGTTTGTTGTAACTTAGATTTTAGGCTATATGGCATTCGAAATACTTTATTTAAAAGGGGGGTTATAAGGGGGCCTTAATTAAATAAATCGAAATATCTCGCTTATTATTGATATTTGAGAAAAAATGTTACATAACAGATGTTCCTTTAAAAATGATTTCCGTTAAGTTTTATTTTTTTACAACATTTTGATAGGACTGATATTTAATGAGATAAATGAGTTTTAAAATTAAAATAACGCTATCTAAGACGGTGCAATGAATTAAGAACAAATGACTTCGTCTATAAGGGGCCTTGGACAACAACAATCGAAACAGGGGCCTTGGACATCAACAAACAATCGAAAGCTATTAAACATAGCCTACAGGGAATGTTTCTGTGTTTGTATGAAGTAATATCACAAGCTCGTAAATTAACTGATTTGTATAATTAGTTATTATTTCACCATTGGAAACTGTAGTTTCTCTAGATGGACATAATGCTATAATGTTATTACAGTAACGTCTGAGTAAATCGAGGACAGGTAAGATTAAAATAGCTTCTTATGCACAGAAAATTTGATAGGCTATTTTGTACATTCGTTTTCTGTATTTCTTAAAATAATATTTATGTACACGCATTTTAATCTCAGAGAATTAACGAACAACGAGAGTGTATTGATTTAGTATGCAGTAATAGTACTTTAGCTTGGCAATCCATTATTTTAATAATTCATATTTTAACTATGCTCAATTGAATCGTGTTAAAATACATAAAATATATATGCAATAAATGCAGTGCTAAAAAAAAATTGGGTAATATGCGAAGCAGATTATCTTGCGCTGTTGTAAAAGTTGTTCCATGGATCAGTCGTCCTATTTTAATTATGTAATTACTTTATATTTATTTCTAACAGGTGGAGCGGAGCGAACGGGTACGGCTAGCTAACAATAAGTGAGAACTTACAATACAACAACGACAACAACAACAACAGCTGATAATCTGAAAGGGAACATAGTAATTTGGGGTGAATTAAAATGCAGCTTCCATTCGTTTAAAATTTCTTTAAATTTTAACTAAATATTAATGTAGATATTACCTCTAAAGGTAAATGGGGGCATGTTTCACAACGCTAACAAATTACAAATTAACAATATACAATTAACAACGGAAATATTACATATGCTTGTTAACTGTGTTTCACAATGCAATCTTATTCACTTGTATGTTTTAACGAACTTTACAAAATCGGCGAAACAAACTTACAAATACGCATAATTGGTTGAACAAAATCGCCAACGACAGTTTACAAAAATCACTAAGGATCAGAGGTAAAGTAGCTGTAATTTTAGAACTATCGATGGACATGTTTATATTTTTTTATATATATTTTATTTAGATTTTGCTACATCGGCGACAACGGAGTTTCGCGGCATGCAATTGGTCGAGCATACCAATGCATTAATTAGCCTACGACTTAACTGACGAAAGTTAGCGCGAAATTCATTCAAATAATTGATAAATAATGGATTTGACCCACGTAGTTATATGCAGTTGATAGAGCAGCTAACATGTCCATCCATTAAAATCAACTTCGCTCTCTGCTGGTCCATCAGTATATTTTATTGTTTCATCCATAACCTCGCCAACATTAGGGAACCCAGCAGGAGGAGCATAAAAATCCTTTGCCCGAGTAAGCACATTCGGTGATCAATAACCCGCCTCGAGTTTTTTCAATCTTGTAACAACATCAACTACCATGTGTGAACTTTTGCACACTGTAATCTTATAAATTCCGTTCTTATCTGCTAACGCAGGGAACTGAGAGCTACTATGCAACCAATGCAGTTCTCGCTTTGTGGTTAGGGCACCACTTTTCCCTTTCAGATGTTGCATGTGATGTCCCATATCTTGTAGGAGAGATTACAGCGAAATGGGATTCGGAACGACTTCAGAATACTGCGTAAGTAATGCCGACATTGCATTATTAAGTGATTGGTTTTCGGTGCAAAGTTTTTCTTCTTTAAGTGCGAGTATTTATTAAATACGTTCCTCGTATATAAGAACTAACGCGGTATTCTGAAGTATAGCGCGGGATTCATTCGAAACCTTTCATTAATATTCGTACAATGATACGAACGTGGCCGGAAAATTCTACGTTAGGCCTAAATGCAAAATCTTCGTCTGAGTCGCTAGAACTACTCAATAACATCACAACTGCTTCAGTGTAATTCTTAATGGTACCCTGTTACTATAAAATTGATTTTATACATATGTGTTTATTTTTTTCATTCACAATTAGAAGCTATTTCAACAGGGCTACTGTAGAAAATGTGCTAACTTCACTAGTAAAGTTTAGTTTACACGTTTGTAAAATTACTCCTTCGTTGTGAAACAAACATATCACTTGTAAAGAGCGCAAAATTTCATTCGTAAAGATTTGATTTCCTTTGTACAGTCCACCTTTACAAACAAAGATTGTGAAACAGAAGTTTACAAACAGAGTTCACAATTTCCAAAGATTGTAAACTTTGTGAAACACCCCACTGGTGAATCAGCACGCCGAGCTCGATCGAAATACAACCAGTTACTATTATTTCCCTATCGTTTTTTGACATTTGATTCCGCGTCCTACCTCTTTCATTCGTTACTAACCAACAACGCCAATAGCAGAAGGTAACGCAAAAACAGTCACCGGTTCCCCGATGCATGGCTTTCTCTCTCAATGTCAACTGAGAGTTAAAAATATTCATTATAATATGCACTTTCCACTCACTCCTCAGAATGTCTT
This sequence comes from Periplaneta americana, assembly GCF_040183065.1. Classification (NCBI taxonomy): domain Eukaryota; kingdom Metazoa; phylum Arthropoda; class Insecta; order Blattodea; family Blattidae; genus Periplaneta; species Periplaneta americana. The sequence goes on from NW_027185505.1 coordinate 181,390, forward strand.
CTTTATTTTTATTTATTTATTTTTTAAGATATGTGAGCTACGTACTGTATGTCTGATGTTTTGCCATCGTACATTCAAATATTTATATTCACTGTACAGTACAGCGAACTGTTTATACTTACTGTACATGCTATAACTACTTCTCCCAACTCCGCTATTGCTATATTTCCTAAACTAAACGCTGATATTGAAATAACGCCTGGTCTGATAATGCAGTCTGTTTAAATTTCTACCGACCAAGTTCTGCCCTTCATCATGGGAAAACAACGAGCTTCTTTAAAGGATACAACTACTAGGACAGAGATATTTTCATTATGGAATTTGTACTACCCACTGAAATGTAGTAACTAATGGGATTTTAATTAGCCATATATGTACAGTATATTACATTCTTTACCTAAAATGTCTCTAACTTCTAGGGAGAGCGCGAGGTACGTTCACAATCCCCTGAATACATATTCCCTTCTTCGAGAAAACGCAGAGAAGTGAACCGTCTCATATGAATATGCTACCAGTCATAAGTTTCAATACGGAGCTGCAAGTACTTAAGAATTATCAATTACTCTACAATTATGCAGCGGCGTCATCATCCAAGCTATAGCTGGAATAGGGAAGGGAACATAATATCCCATAAGTCTTATTAGAACACGCTGGAAATAGTGACGTAAAAAAAAAAATCGCCAACGGCACGTGGTGTTCCCAAGCGGTCACCCATCCAAGTACTGACCACGCCCAATGTTGCTTGACTTCGGTGATCGGACGAGAACCGGTATTTTCAACATGGTATGGCCGTTGCCGATGAAACTGCGTAATCTGTAGGCACTTGAGGACGATGGGATTGGGGTGCACTCGATAAAACCTGCACTCGCTCACACACACACGTAAACTGCCTGCTTAGACTCTGTACCTAAATTACCAAGCTCGTTGGATGTCATTGGGATAGATGATAAATCTATCTATCAACGGCAGTTTGGTTACGTTTCAACGTCACACACTGCTGGATTGACACGGGATTAATAAAACAGCTAGTCGGCATTCTAAGTTAAGCCACAGGTGGATTGTTGTTCAACAGCGGAGCCTCCTTTCAACCACATGGTTGTGGAACTGTAGTCGGATTTTCGACATCATTTTCATGCCATACTACGGAACTTCACACAAACTTCAATTCACTTCTTGCACCGGCGGCTACTACGAATGGACTGAAGCTCGCTACTGACTAGGGGGGGGGGGACATTTGTCTCTTGATGGATTACGTGACAGATATATAAAGTATCAGTCGTATGTTATGAACCCGAGTTTCAATAAAGATAGATTACCCGTATGTCCACAGATTCTCAGTAGTGGCCTGCGGAAGGATTATGCCCGCGGTCGACAAGTTACCTTCTAAGTTGTTTTCCCTCAACAATTAATGCTGCCAAGTGAGTAGGAATGACACCGCGCTCTCATATAAGTCGTACGAAACTATTAAGGAAACGAATTTGCCTCGTGGATCCAAGTCTCCCATGGACTGCCTATAATGTATTATCTATCCTAGAAGTGTTATCGGGGTGATTATTTAAATTTTCACTCGGTGGGAACCGCTGTTGTTCTTCATTCATCTACTCTGTTATGAATAACTTGTGGCCCTTAAAAGGGCCGGTTGCTGATTCCCTAGCAAGCACTCCCGCTTACTTGGAACTAGTGTATTTTGTGACGGCCTTGGTCCCTTCACTGACGGCGTGCTTGGCCAGCTCACCGGGTAGCAGGAGACGGACGGCTGTCTGGATCTCCCGACTGGTGATGGTCGACCGCTTGTTGTAATGCGCGAGCCGCGAAGCTTCCGCGGCGATGCGCTCGAAGATGTCGTTAACGAAGCTGTTCATGATGCTCATAGCCTTTGAACTGATTCCCGTGTCTGGGTGAACTTGTTTCAGAACCTTGTAGATGTAAATGGCGTAGCTCTCCTTCCTCTTGCGCTTCTTCTTCTTATCGCCCTTCGAAATATTCTTCTGGGCCTTGCCGGCCTTCTTGGCAGCCTTTCCGGAAGCTTTGGGGGGCATGGTGCTCGTCTGATGATGAGCCCGACGACGACGACATTTGGACACAGAACATCTGTGCCGTGGACCTGCTTTAGGGATTTTGTATAACCCTTTTCAGGTCTTAGATTTTGTTGTGTTATAGATAGTTTTGCTTGAAGAAGAAAGCACGGGGGAGAGGTTGTTTGGTGTGTGGTTGTCTAGTGCTGCCTTGCTAAGTATTCTTGGTGGTCATTCATCAGACGGGAGACTGTGAGGTGGGGCTGACCGGGTGGTATTGTTTGGAAGAGTACAGAGGTGAAATTTTTATTAATAGCTTTATGTGTGTATTTTATGTTTTTGTGTTGTATATATAGGGTGATGGGTTTGATGTTAGAGATGGTGTATACTGTTCTATTTTGTGTGTTTCGTGGCAGTTGAAATGTTTTGCGTAGAAGTCTACGTTCCAGTGATTCTAATTGAGAAAGTTGAGAGTTAGATACTCTGGAGAACAGCTGGGACGCGTGTAAAAGTGACGGTCGGATAATTGATTTGTAAATTAGAGCTGTTGTATGTGGCCGGCACCCTGGCTTTGCTTGGTTGCCTGCGACGTTGTAGAGGAGTTTGATGGCGTTTGTGATGCGTGATTTGATGTTGATGACGTGACGGTGTAGTTTCAGTTTGTTTGATATGGTGATGCCGAGGTATGTGATGTGGTTGGTGTATGGGATTATGGAGTTTTTGCAGCGGATGGCATAACGATCTCTCATGAGTTTTTTGGGGTAGCGTCTCTTTTTTAGAATCATTGTTTGTGACTTTGCAGGATTGATTCTCATGCGCCACATGTCTAGCCAGACGTTTAGGTTCCGTAGTGTTTCGTTGACATGGCTGTTTGTGTATCTGATGTCGTGGGCTGTGGCTGTGATAATAATGTCGTCAGCAAATTGTCCGATATGTACGCCTTCGCGGGGTGGGATGGGGATGTCAGAAACATATATATTGAAAAGGATTGGGGAGAGTACTGTGCCCTGTGGGACTCCGCCTTCAATTTGGAATGGTTGGGATAGGGAGCTGTTAATTTTTATGTGGGCGGTTCTGTTACGAATAAAATCTGATAGCCAGCGGGTTAGGGGTGGGGGAAGGCCGATGTTGTGTAGCTTATATCGTAGTCCGTCATGCCAAATGGAGTCAAATGCTCTGGTTGTGTCGATTGTCACCACTGTTGATGTCATGTGTCTCTCAAAGCCGGATTCAATTGGTGTCAAGATTTTGAGGATTTGGTCTGGGATTTCTATGCCTTTTCTGAATCCGGCTTGTGTGTCTGGGATGATGTCATTGTCCTCAATGAAATGGTGTAGTCTATTGTTTATGATTCTTTCCATTAGTTTGCAGATGGTCTGGGTCAGGCTGATTGGTCGATAGTTGTTTGCGTCAGTGGCGTCTTTGTTAGGTTTTGGAAACATAAGTATATGTGCGAGCTTCCATCGGGCTGGTAGTGCGCCAATATACAGACTTGCTGTAAACAAGTTAGCGAGGTAGTTTAAGGCTGTGGGAGGATAATTTTTGAAGAGTATATTGTGAATGCTGTCGGGGCCGGCTGCGGTGTTTCGTGTTTTGTGAATGGCATGTTCTATTTCTTGTGTCGTTATGGGCGCTATGATGGGGTGATCCAATGGTTGTGGTTCGTAAGGTATGCGCAAGGGATTAAATATGTCTGGGTTGTTCTCGATTTGTGCGGTGATTGCATTGTAGTGTGGTTCATTGTAATCTGGATGGTGTGGGACGGTGTGTATTCGGGATAGGATGCGGTGGAAGTGTTCCAGTTTGTCTTCTGTGTTGAATATGACTTCATGTTGGTTTATGAGAGGATATTGTGGGAAGGTGTTGCCCTTTAACTTGTTTATCAGTTTCCAAAACCTACCAGGGTTGTCTTTGTGATTAGAGTTTAGCTGGTTGATAATGTTTCTCCATTTTGTCTGTTCGTAGTGTTGTATTGCATTCCGAACGTCCTGTTGGAGTTTTCGGTAGAGTCTTCTGTTATCATCACTGTGGTCTCTCATATACAGTCTGTGTGCTCGCCGCTTGGTCTTGATAATGTCGATGATATACGGGGGTAATCGTCTTCTTATTGTTCCGTCATTTCTCGTGCGCGGCACCGCTTTGTCTCTAGCGTCACACGTAACTTTTAGCAGTATTTCGTCCGCATTTTCAAGGTCTTCTAACGATTTGATTTCTGAGGGAGGGGGGAGGTTCAAGTCAAAGTATTCTGTAAATGTATCCCAATCCGATTGATGATATTTATAACTTTTTCTAGGGGTAATTGGGGCTGTTGGGCTCCAAATGGGGGTGGTGATTTTTAGTTCGATTGGGCAATGGTCGCTGTTCAGTGGGGGAAGAATTTCGGCCTGGAGCACTCTATTAAATATTGGTGGTGTTGTCAGTATTCTGTCTGGGGTTGTGGCGTGGATATCGTTGACTGTTTGTGGATATCTAGTTGGGGCTGTAGGTATTAGTTTGAAGTCGGTGCGGTGAAGAATAAGTTCTAGTTGTCGCCCTGCTGCGTTTGTCCTTCTGTCTCCAAGTGCAATGTTGGATGCATTCAGGTCGCTGAGTATTATGGATTTATGATTTGTGTTGAGATGGTTGATGAGTGGCGTGGGGAATGGCGCGTTTGGTGGGACGTAGAGTGTGGTGATGAATATGGGGTAATTGTGTATGGCGAGTTTGATAGTGACATGTTCAAAGTTGTTGAATTGTGGAGGGTTCGTGACGTCAGTTATAGGAAGTGTGTCGCGACAGAGTAAAGCAACTCCCCCTCCTCGGCGATTTCTGTCTTTACGGATAAAACGATATCCACGCATTGTAAATTTATCATTCACACCTAGATGGGTTTCATTTAGGCTAACTATGTCCGGGTCGCGTTCCAAAATTAAGTGCTCCAGTTCGGTGCGATTACCGTAAAGGTTACGTATGTTGCTGTGTATAATAGTCAGGTCATGTCTCTGTCGTGCGTGGTGGCCCATTACGTGGTGGTGGAGGAGCTCGGGCGTACATCGGTGTTGCTTCGGTCATTAGCTCGACAAGCGTTATCATTCGTGCGGGTCTTATGTTGGGGAGGGAAGTTCATGGGTTCTATGGTCACTCTCAGTTTTTTATCGATGAAGTTGTGCAGTACACGTTTTTTGAGGATCTTTTTGGCTGTAGTATTAGCCGTTTTGAGTGTAGCCTTCCTCTTGACAGGAGTTTCATCAGACGCCAGGAGTGCTACTATGAAAGTCATGAGTTTGTCTTCTAGGGCTGAGATCTTGTCGTCTATGTATTTTTCTAGGTTTTTGGTTATTGTCTTGACTGTCTCTAGGTCGACCGGTATACTGTCGTCTGTTTTCTTGGATGTCGTGGCTTTGCGTGCTTCTGGGGTGGGAGTGGGATGAGGTTCTGGGATGGCTAAGGTTTTCACTGGTGAGCTGGTAGTGATGTTTGGTGTACCCTCTCTTGTGATTGAGGCGAATGTTGTGTTGTTGGGGCTTTGTGAAGGTGTTGGTATAAGAGCGGGGAAGGCTTGTGAGGGTTTGATGGGCGGGGTGGGGGATGAGGCTAGGATTGCCACATGGCGGGGTTTGTTTTCGAGAGGTTGTAGGGATTGCGGGTTACGTGGGTATTTGGTGCATATTATTTGTCCCGTATAGTGGTCTTTGCTGTCGCAAGTGGCACAGTATTTCTCGTTGGTCGTATGCTTTGTCTTGCAGATATTAGGATTCTGTCCACATTTGTGGCATTTAGGGATGTTGTTGCAGGTACTGTTATCATGTCCGTATTGCGCGCATTGTAAGCATGGGCGTAGTCTTACGAATTCTTTCGAAGGTTCGACTCTGTAGAACTTTCCGCATAGTAGCACGCCTCTCAACATGGCGTCTGAAGTTTCCACGTCTTCGAGGAAAGCTCTCACTAACTGGGTTTCGGTTCTGGTCTGTGCCGAAATGATCCTTGCTACGTTTTTGACTTTGTAGCCTTGGTCGAGTAACTCTTGTTTGAGAGTGTCCATAGAAATGCTGTGTTCAATAGACTTTATGACCACGCTGATATCTTTGGGAGGGGGTGGCTGAGTGGCTGACATGTGTGCTGGCATGAGAATCAATTTTGCATGTGGGCCGAAAGAGTCAGGGGGTATGGCGTGGACGAACTTTTCTGCGGTCTGTATGTTAGGAAAAAGGAGAGTGGTAGTTCTTGTGGTGTATGCCCAGAAATATCTAGGTGTAGGGATCTGTAGATGATTTTGTGTGATTAGGTCTTTGATGAAAAAGGGGTTGTTGGTGTTTAATGAGTGATTATGGATTTTTACAGTGTATTTTTGTTCAGAAGAGGCAGGATCGGTGTGGGTGGATGTTTGAGGGATAGCTGGAGTCAGGACAGGTTTCCTTTTGGCATGGGTTACGGTTTTCCAATCGTTTTCGCTGGGGTTTGGCGGGGTTTCTGGTACTGGAGAAGGGGGCAGGTTGGGAGTGCGGGTTCTGTCCAACGCCGTAAGCCAAGGTGCCGTAAGGGTTGAATTTGGTAGAGCTTCAAATATAGCTTTAGGGCCAAAATATAGAGGGCTGAATTTAGCTGAGAATTTGGAGAGCTGTTCTCTAGAGCTGAAAATTACCACCCGGTCTGTTTGCGAAAGAAGGTGAGAAGTGAAAGTTAGGTCATTTTGTTGCTTCAATTCTCTAAATGCTGATTTCGTTCCCCGCCTGATGAAGAGCCCTCTGTCTGATTCAGTTGGAGAAAAACTATTGAGCAGTGTAGATATGACGTTCTCTGAATCAGTTTCACTGTTAGAGTCTGTCGTCTGGTCAGCACTAGACATACCTGTTTTCACTGACTTGGTGTCGCTGAGTTGGGTTGGTCTCTTCCGCTTCTGCTTCTTTTTCGGCTGTGGTGTGGCAAATGTAGGCTTCACGTTGGCTGATATGTCGGTTGAGGTGGAGGCTTGGTCTAGATGGGGTGATGGTGGAGGTTGGCCACTTTCTTCGTTCTCCTCCATGTCGTTAGTATTTGCTTTTGCACAACTCAGAACGGAACTCACAGAAAACTATCCCGCGCGATGCTATGCACTGGTTGTTGCTGTACAGTACAATCACACTGGTGCAGCACTAGTCGATATTTCCTCGCCTACAACACTGTATATGTCGAGCGGGGCTCACTGCGTTTATCGTTATGGGTTCATCCAGTGAACAGCAACATGCAATGTTACGGTTTCTCGTTAAAAGAGAGTTACCGTACAATATTTTAAAACAAAAATGAGGATGAGCACAGAAGTTCACACACACTGAGCAGGTCTCTCTTCCGCGGCAAGTCTAAAATGTTCCCTGGTAATCAGCTACACTCAATGTTACTCAATGTTACGGTTTCTCACTTTAAAGTTAGTGTACAATAATTTAATAATAATGATGAGCACAGAGGTTAACACACTTAGGAGGTTTCACTCCTGCGACAAGTCGGCAAAGTTTCCTAGATAACACTCAGTACGTGGCGATCCACTAGGCAGCGACTTGGTCGCCAGTGTCTTCTTGATCACCAACTGATTCGCTTCAGTCTAGGGGGCCGAGATAGCATTATAGCCAAACACAAGTTATTAAATATGAGAATAGATACAATATTACTGATATTCCAGTCTTGCTAACACTCACACATGTTCACAAGGCACTATAATTCAAGTTAAATTCTAATCTTACACTGCACAATTGAAAATTACGAATAAAAATGCGTGAAAACTACGCGGCCACAACACGCCGTCCGACCTATACCGCCATTGATCGATGAATGATGATGAGCCCGGAGGGAGAAAAATATTTAAGTCGCAGGGACAATGCCGTACTGCCTTCCCAGTGCGAGCCAATAGAAACAGCGCAAACGTTTGTGACTTTACGATTGGTCCGCTGTCGATTATTGACGTTGGCGTAAAAGTGAAGGTTACCGTGGGCGAGGCGTCGTTCTTGTAGTTAAACAGCTGCAAGTAGGAGTAGCATCATGTCGGGTCGTGGAAAGGGAGGCAAGGTGAAGGGAAAGTCAAAGTCTCGATCCAGCCGTGCTGGGTTGCAGTTCCCGGTAGGCCGTATCCACCGTCTTTTGCGTAAGGGCAATTACGCAGAGCGAGTTGGTGCCGGTGCGCCAGTCTACCTGGCCGCGGTGATGGAGTACCTGGCGGCCGAAGTTCTCGAGTTGGCTGGCAACGCAGCTCGTGACAACAAGAAGACTAGGATCATTCCTCGTCACTTACAGCTCGCCATTCGCAACGACGAGGAGCTGAACAAACTCCTGTCCGGCGTCACCATCGCCCAGGGTGGTGTGTTGCCCAACATCCAGGCGGTTCTCCTCCCGAAGAAAACCGAGAAGAAGGCTTAAGCCCCTTCTCCGTAAAACGGCCCTTTTAAGGGCCCCACTAACCTCACAAAAGTCAGAAATAGCCAGTATTGTTAATCCTCTCTCACGGCTTCGTAATGTAATTTCATTACGCGTGTCAACTTTCTCTCTCTCTCTATACCGGTGGGCTGATTTAATATCATCATTCTGTAATTTTGTGCTCTGAACGATGTCGTTGTCCCAGGTTCGCACTGAAGTACTTGAAACCGTTGTACATTTACTAGGCTATTGTGTGATAACACATTATACTGATGCATATAGAAAGGTTTCATTATTATTATATAATTTAACACAATACGAATTAAATTAGATGATGATGCCAAAGTACATAGTTGGCTTCGAAATTTATGTAATATATTTCTATCATATTAGAGTAATGGAGATTATCGTGAAAATAATCACAAGTCCCCTTCTTTGGTGCCCATCGTGGTTTTAGACATATACGTTTGAATATACTAGTTTACTTTACTACATACTACGAATGAAACTAATTTTGAATAAGAAATCGATAACTGGTGAACAACTTACGGCGTTATAATAGAGTTCCTAATGCGTTTGTTTGTTGGTGCACATATTGGCCGCACGCGCAGGAACCCCAATACTGAGATGATGACATGACCTTCTCGTAGGAATCGAAGGCTTTGACAATTTGCGTTCGAATTTCCCCTCTCTCTGTCGTTTCGTTCGAACCGAAATGACGCAAGCTATACGTGGAAGTTGTCTGACAGGACGAAGTCCTGTGTTCTGACATGCGATGTGTACCTCTTCTCCCCAGTGTTTACCACACTGGATTCCTATGACCTAAAAGTTGGCATTGCAAAAACGTGGTGATGTGATGTTCAGTATGTGTCAATCCCCTCGGTTCCTTGTTACGGTCTGGTGAGCATTGCCTACCTGCGTTGTCATATTACCCACCAATTCTTCGGACAGTGATTATTGACTTACAGAAGTTTACAGTAACAGGTAACATAATCCGAGGAGCAAGGCTTCACAGAGGAATCCGGTCTTTCCACTTGATATACCAAGCGTTGGGGTCAGACCCATTTGAAAAACGGAGAGGCATTTCTTACAACGTCTTTTGCTGATACTGAAGTGCCCCTACGAAATAAGTTCTGTTTTCCGCACTGGCCTGTTGAGCTAGTGGTCACACAGTAAAGGTGAATTAAATTAATCTCGACAACTACTGCCCTTTTTAGACGGATTTTATGGCCCTGAAAAGGGCCGTTTTGCCGACGGATTCGGCAGCAGACGTGTGTAGGCAGTCTAACCGCCGAACCCGTAGAGAGTCCTCCCCTGCCTCTTCAAGGCGTATACCACGTCCATGGCCGTGACTGTCTTCCGCTTCGCGTGCTCGGTGTATGTTACAGCGTCACGGATTACGTTCTCCAGAAAGACCTTGAGAACACCTCTCGTCTCCTCGTAGATGAGGCCGGAGATACGCTTTACGCCTCCACGTCGGGCGAGACGACGAATGGCCGGCTTCGTGATGCCCTGAATATTATCTCGGAGAACCTTCCTGTGGCGCTTCGCTCCACCTTTGCCAAGACCCTTGCCTCCCTTGCCGCGTCCAGTCATGTTGCTCGTGTGACGAAGGTTAAAAGTGATCTCGACGGCGGGTCATTTTTTGGTTTATATACTAAAACCCGCGGACCAATCACATTACGGAAGGGGCGTGGCTTCTCAACGGGCGAAGACATAAATACCCCTCTTGGGGGCAGCGGGGGCGACTGTATTGCGTCAACTTGGGTTGCGAGGACTAAGGAGTAAGCGATGGCACGTACGAAGCAAACTGCGCGTAAGTCCACGGGAGGCAAGGCTCCACGAAAGCAGCTGGCAACGAAGGCCGCTAGGAAGAGCGCACCGGCTACTGGAGGCGTGAAGAAACCCCATCGATACCGCCCTGGTACAGTTGCTCTTCGCGAGATCCGTCGTTACCAGAAGAGCACCGAGCTCCTCATCCGCAAGCTGCCTTTCCAGCGCTTGGTGCGTGAAATCGCTCAGGATTTCAAAACCGACCTCCGTTTCCAGAGCTCAGCCGTAATGGCCTTGCAGGAGGCAAGCGAGGCATACCTCGTCGGTCTCTTCGAGGATACCAACCTTTGCGCCATCCACGCCAAGCGCGTGACCATTATGCCCAAGGATATTCAGCTGGCTAGGCGCATCCGCGGCGAGAGGGCTTGAATTAACAAAGGTACTCCTGCCCGCAAAAAGGCCCTTTTCAGGGCCACTAGTTATTTCTCGGAAGAGCCGGTTGTACCGTACTCCAGGTCTCGTTCCTACTACCCTCAGTTCAAGGTCACCTCAATAATATAAATGGTTTCTCCCTTTCCATTCCTCACCGTATCAGCATTTTCCCACAGCCTGTTTGACAAATATCGCAATGTATCCTATAGGTTAATAAACAATTTTTTAATAGAACGATGGATAACAAAGTTTCTTAGGAAAATTAAAAAAAAATTTCACAGTTCTATAATATTGCACATTATATATATTTACCAAATTAAGGGTTAACGCCGCCGGGACGAGTGATCCTCCGTCCGACCGATCACAAGCGCCAAGGCTCAAAGTGGTCCAGAAAGCAAATCTAGCTGGACTAAAAATGTGACATATTTCCATGAAACTTCGCACTATAGTCACTACTGTATAAGAGGAGAAACTACCCCTTTATAGACGATGCGTTTTGACAAAAATTAGTGACTTGTCTCATATATAATATATTGTTTTAATGAAACTTTACACAGTACTTACATGTAGCTCGTTTATACTATATTGGATACAAAATGTGATTATGATTGTATAAGAGTAGCTACTTGTCTCCTATCTAACATTTTTTACTTTCACGAAACTATAACTGTGACTCATTATTTTCGATAGTACAGACGTGGTCTGCTTAGGAAAGGACAAGCGGAAGACTGTGACCTTTGTGACCTCGGGTGGGTATTACGATAACATTTATAACCGTCACCCTGATAAGCATCCGAGCAGCTTATTTCAAAAAGGAGTTTGAATACAAACAATTCCTTCAATCTACTACGATTATTACAATAACTGATTTCATTAATCTCCTCTCTTCTTTAGCAAAATATAAATTACCTTCAATTGGTCGATTCAGCAAACTTGTTCATAAAACTTATCGCTATTGCGTCACGTTTCGCAATTTTTCTAAAGTAAAAACAAAAACACGAACAAACGCCTACTCCTTTAACCTCATCGCTCTCTTATCTCTAGAATCCCGGGGGGTTGAGAACCTGAATTCTCTGTGGTGTGAAACAAAGCAACCCGCAGGAGCAATGACACGTTCAATTGTCCTAATAATAGAAAAAAAATTACACGTCATTTAGTGTATTCAGAACATTTTTACAGGACCGTGTAGGATATTCACTCTCCTGTCGAATAGTTTCGGCGGCTGGTAGGCGATACGCATTAATTAAAATAATACTTGCGTACCTTGTTCAGGACAGTGACTGTGCTACTTTCTTTCTTTCTTTCTTTCTTTCTTTCTTTCTTTCTTTCTTTCTTTCCTTTATTTGTAGCTTATTGATGACACCAGATGCCATAACGGAAATGCCGTGATGGTATGTTTGTTTAATATTCAAAATCAAGTGACAGACGCTATTTGACTTTGCGGTGGAGGGGATAGGGACCTGATCTCGGATGTTCCGAGAGATGCCGGCGCACAGTTGTCCAGAACGCAAAACTATGTAAGAAAATCAACTTCATCATAACCGAAGTTTAAGTAATATCTAGGCTTAAACAAAAGCTAGGCATTGTGCACAACAGCATACAAAACATCAATATCAGTAAGAGGTGGGACAAAACATGAGTTTTTTTTTTAAAGTCACGCTCTTCAGTTGATTTTTGTTCGTGGGGTCAGTGGCTGTTTTATACTGTTAAACCTTCCCTTATGGAGGTCATAGGACAAGATGTGTACTTTCATTTAATACGCGAAAAGCAATCTATAATACGTTAGCATTCATTTAATTGGCACGTTTACTGAGATTTGTGCAACTAGTTTTTTTTTTTTTTTTTTTTTTTTACGACATATTTAACAGGCTGTGCATTACAAGTAAACCTGAGTTAACTTTCAATTCTTCTACCCACACATTAATCAAATATTAAACTCTATACGGCTTAAAATTTAGCTGCTACATCCTGCAAACTTAGATGTTATATTCATCTCTTGGTGGCGCTTTACGAATTCGACAGCAGCCACTTTTCAGAGTCTGGATGAAGGAGCTTAATTTCTCCAAGAAAAATTCAACACTTCTTGAACATATAATGAACAACTAAATTATGGAGTATATCCATGAATCTAGCATTTTGTTACCAACTGCGAAAAATATGGCAGGCTAGTCATCTTTTAGGAGCATAATTTCTATTAAAACATTAAAAATTATCAGAAAAACTAATTTTTCCCTAATTCCCTAATTACACGAGCATAATTCGTTTTTGCATAGATGCGTATAAAATTTCATGGAAATATGTTACATAGGGGAGAAATTATTAACTCTGTATAAATGTAGCCTCTAAACACAAGAAGTAGATTCCCATATAAAAACCATTATCTGAATTTATGCTACCTGTAACTATACTGTGTGAAATATAATGTAAATATTTCAGTTAAGATAGAAATTATTAATTTAGTCTATAAAGCACTTCCGATACAACTCTTCACACAATAATAATAATAATAATAATAATAATAATAATAATAATAATAATAATAATAATAATAATAATAATAAATAATTCTGAGCTTCAGTGCAAGAACTCTTTAACCCTCACACAGCTTGTTCTGAGAAAAATCAGTATTAAAGAAATTTATACACATTAAACAAATTGTAATGCTATATGTTGTCATGTCTCTTCTATCCCTCACGTGGAAACTTAGGCTTACACAGCAGCAAGAATAAGATAACAACGTTATTATCATCTGTCCTTTTATGGCTATACAGTTTTTGCAGTGAACTACAGAATTATTAACTATTATTATTACAGACCTGTTATTTTTTTCACTTTTTTCACACACACACACACACACACACACACACACACACACACACACATCTATTATACTAAACATAAACCCACAAGAGAAAACAATACTTGTATTAACTGTAAACATTTTTCTTCCTTTCTTTATTTTTAGCAGAATCCTCCATTTCACCCTTTATCTCACTAGATGCGCTTCCCGCAGACATTCTTCATTATATGTTTCACACACCACTTCGTAACACTTGCAGCGGTTGACTTTTGTTTTCTTGTCTTTTTCTCTAGGGTATATTGTACATAGTGCTCGGTATCGGTGCTCGTTCACGTGATATTTTACCTTTGTTTTTCTTGCTAACTCCTGCCAATTTTTCTGATATTTCCCGTAGTTGATTGGTCAAGTACTGCGGATTGATTCCCGGTTATAACAAACACACCTACACTACATTCCAATGATTTCTGACTCGTTACTGCACATTTTAGAAACACTGTACGAAAGCACACACAGTCTCTCGTAAATCAACAGGTTACAACAGAGACTTACACTTGCAAACGCGTGGGGATTTCAGAAAATTTCTTACTATTTCAGTACCTTTAACTGTACAACAGATTTTGTTTTCTCGAAAAAGAAAGGTCAACGTTACTATTGACAAAAGACAGAAACGTACGATTACAATACCTTTATTTTAAACAATCTTAGAGGTGGTCTGGGAATTCCTAAACTCACCACGCGACTACTTAACCCTAGACAGGTAATCATCACTGTACTCATGTTAAAGGTAAGCATTCGTAATTTTTACTACTCACATTTTAATTAACTGAAATCAACTCAATATCACACATTTAACAACTTTTACACATTTCGTAGCCATTAGTGTTCATTTAATTTTAAGTTTGTCATAAAGTCTTTACGTTCATGTTATTGTCCTATTTACAATTAGTGCAAACAACAGCGCGATGTTCTCTGCAGAACCCCTTTTTGCAAAGTCCACAAAATGTTGTCATCATTCTCCTCTTCTTTGCAGGACATTTATAGCAAACAGTACGTTCACCATCTGGCTGCATTACCTGGCATTGTTGTTGCACAGCAATGTTCAGATGTTCTTCAATTGTTGCCCGCAGAGATCGGTGTAAAGTAGGACGTGCAAAGCGGTGCTGCATCCACGGTTTTGTCAGCTCTTCACACAATTGGAAAATGAATTGTTTTCTTGATATTGTTTTCTGAGTTCTTCTAACTATAAATTATCCATGAATTTATACTTGCAATATTTAGCATGTTGTAAAATATTGCTAGTGGCCAGCGCCTCGTCTTTCTATTGCAGGAAAGATTGTGGCACATTTGACATAGTGTATCTACACCACCTTTAGTCCCATTGTAAATAATAATAATAATAATAATAATAATAATAATAATAATAATAATAATAATAATAATAATAATAATAAAGGCTTTACATATAACGTGTTGCTTACTGTTGTCATTGCAGTCCACGTCGGTGGGGGTGGGGGGGTTTCTTTCTCCTCCTCCTTCCTCTAGAAAGAGCAGTTACCAGGGTCTAAGGAAGTGAATGCCCTTTTCTTTCTGGGCTCATCCCTACATTTGTCTTAGCTCCTTAGGGAAAACCACGGAAAACCCTCAGGCTTGCGAATAGACTGAATGAATGAGAGGAGAAACTTTAAAGGTACGTGAAAACACGTCCATGCAAGGGAGTTGGGACTGTGAAAAATTGAATATGTGAAATCCAAGACTGTATTTGCCAGGCGAGCAAAGAAGAAGAAGAAGAAGAAAGGCTTACGTATGACGTGTGGCTTACTGTTGTCATTGCAGTCCGCGTCGGCCAGCGGTGGGAGGGGGGGGGTCAATATACCTGCACATATCAGTTCAAATTATAAAAACCTCTTAATGCTACTGCGGTACTATTCCATTGCCGAACACAATATGAAGAAATTAGCAGATCCCTGAACTGAACTCTTATTACTCTGAAATTACCGCGCAGTACAATTATAGCTATGACGCATTGCAAGCGTTAGTCACCATATCGATTTGCTAAGCAAATTTTATCCCTTTAGAGCATGTCCCCCCCCCCTCCTCCTCCATATCAGCCAACAACATACTGGATGAAGAAGACTCCTGCAAAAGGGACGAATTAAGATTTAATTTTATTTTAATGATAGACTAACATTGCAAAGTTCCAAAATAATTTTTTGCATTCCTTCATTACACTAGTCGTACAAAATTGCGGTCGTATCTCGTACTATCTATACTAATAATAAATCTGTAGCCGAAATTTTTCTGGTAAGTTTCGATTTTCCAAAAGTAATTGGTCCTAACATATATAATTAACCACCCTGAAACCGAAAATCGCATTTTTGAAAATTTTGTTTGTATGTCTGTCTGTATGTTTGTTACCTTTTCACGCGATAATGGCTGAACCGATTTATATGAAAACTGGAATATAAATTAAGTTTGTTGTAACTTAGATTTTAGGCTATATGGCATTCGAAATACTTTATTTAAAAGGGGGGTTATAAGGGGGCCTTAATTAAATAAATCGAAATATCTCGCTTATTATTGATATTTGAGAAAAAATGTTACATAACAGATGTTCCTTTAAAAATGATTTCCGTTAAGTTTTATTTTTTTACAACATTTTGATAGGACTGATATTTAATGAGATAAATGAGTTTTAAAATTAAAATAACGCTATCTAAGACGGTGCAATGAATTAAGAACAAATGACTTCGTCTATAAGGGGCCTTGGACAACAACAATCGAAACAGGGGCCTTGGACATCAACAAACAATCGAAAGCTATTAAACATAGCCTACAGGGAATGTTTCTGTGTTTGTATGAAGTAATATCACAAGCTCGTAAATTAACTGATTTGTATAATTAGTTATTATTTCACCATTGGAAACTGTAGTTTCTCTAGATGGACATAATGCTATAATGTTATTACAGTAACGTCTGAGTAAATCGAGGACAGGTAAGATTAAAATAGCTTCTTATGCACAGAAAATTTGATAGGCTATTTTGTACATTCGTTTTCTGTATTTCTTAAAATAATATTTATGTACACGCATTTTAATCTCAGAGAATTAACGAACAACGAGAGTGTATTGATTTAGTATGCAGTAATAGTACTTTAGCTTGGCAATCCATTATTTTAATAATTCATATTTTAACTATGCTCAATTGAATCGTGTTAAAATACATAAAATATATATGCAATAAATGCAGTGCTAAAAAAAAATTGGGTAATATGCGAAGCAGATTATCTTGCGCTGTTGTAAAAGTTGTTCCATGGATCAGTCGTCCTATTTTAATTATGTAATTACTTTATATTTATTTCTAACAGGTGGAGCGGAGCGAACGGGTACGGCTAGCTAACAATAAGTGAGAACTTACAATACAACAACGACAACAACAACAACAGCTGATAATCTGAAAGGGAACATAGTAATTTGGGGTGAATTAAAATGCAGCTTCCATTCGTTTAAAATTTCTTTAAATTTTAACTAAATATTAATGTAGATATTACCTCTAAAGGTAAATGGGGGCATGTTTCACAACGCTAACAAATTACAAATTAACAATATACAATTAACAACGGAAATATTACATATGCTTGTTAACTGTGTTTCACAATGCAATCTTATTCACTTGTATGTTTTAACGAACTTTACAAAATCGGCGAAACAAACTTACAAATACGCATAATTGGTTGAACAAAATCGCCAACGACAGTTTACAAAAATCACTAAGGATCAGAGGTAAAGTAGCTGTAATTTTAGAACTATCGATGGACATGTTTATATTTTTTTATATATATTTTATTTAGATTTTGCTACATCGGCGACAACGGAGTTTCGCGGCATGCAATTGGTCGAGCATACCAATGCATTAATTAGCCTACGACTTAACTGACGAAAGTTAGCGCGAAATTCATTCAAATAATTGATAAATAATGGATTTGACCCACGTAGTTATATGCAGTTGATAGAGCAGCTAACATGTCCATCCATTAAAATCAACTTCGCTCTCTGCTGGTCCATCAGTATATTTTATTGTTTCATCCATAACCTCGCCAACATTAGGGAACCCAGCAGGAGGAGCATAAAAATCCTTTGCCCGAGTAAGCACATTCGGTGATCAATAACCCGCCTCGAGTTTTTTCAATCTTGTAACAACATCAACTACCATGTGTGAACTTTTGCACACTGTAATCTTATAAATTCCGTTCTTATCTGCTAACGCAGGGAACTGAGAGCTACTATGCAACCAATGCAGTTCTCGCTTTGTGGTTAGGGCACCACTTTTCCCTTTCAGATGTTGCATGTGATGTCCCATATCTTGTAGGAGAGATTACAGCGAAATGGGATTCGGAACGACTTCAGAATACTGCGTAAGTAATGCCGACATTGCATTATTAAGTGATTGGTTTTCGGTGCAAAGTTTTTCTTCTTTAAGTGCGAGTATTTATTAAATACGTTCCTCGTATATAAGAACTAACGCGGTATTCTGAAGTATAGCGCGGGATTCATTCGAAACCTTTCATTAATATTCGTACAATGATACGAACGTGGCCGGAAAATTCTACGTTAGGCCTAAATGCAAAATCTTCGTCTGAGTCGCTAGAACTACTCAATAACATCACAACTGCTTCAGTGTAATTCTTAATGGTACCCTGTTACTATAAAATTGATTTTATACATATGTGTTTATTTTTTTCATTCACAATTAGAAGCTATTTCAACAGGGCTACTGTAGAAAATGTGCTAACTTCACTAGTAAAGTTTAGTTTACACGTTTGTAAAATTACTCCTTCGTTGTGAAACAAACATATCACTTGTAAAGAGCGCAAAATTTCATTCGTAAAGATTTGATTTCCTTTGTACAGTCCACCTTTACAAACAAAGATTGTGAAACAGAAGTTTACAAACAGAGTTCACAATTTCCAAAGATTGTAAACTTTGTGAAACACCCCACTGGTGAATCAGCACGCCGAGCTCGATCGAAATACAACCAGTTACTATTATTTCCCTATCGTTTTTTGACATTTGATTCCGCGTCCTACCTCTTTCATTCGTTACTAACCAACAACGCCAATAGCAGAAGGTAACGCAAAAACAGTCACCGGTTCCCCGATGCATGGCTTTCTCTCTCAATGTCAACTGAGAGTTAAAAATATTCATTATAATATGCACTTTCCACTCACTCCTCAGAATGTCTTCTTTATTTTTATTTATTTATTTTTTAAGATATGTGAGCTACGTACTGTATGTCTGATGTTTTGCCATCGTACATTCAAATATTTATATTCACTGTACAGTACAGCGAACTGTTTATACTTACTGTACATGCTATAACTACTTCTCCCAACTCCGCTATTGCTATATTTCCTAAACTAAACGCTGATATTGAAATAACGCCTGGTCTGATAATGCAGTCTGTTTAAATTTCTACCGACCAAGTTCTGCCCTTCATCATGGGAAAACAACGAGCTTCTTTAAAGGATACAACTACTAGGACAGAGATATTTTCATTATGGAATTTGTACTACCCACTGAAATGTAGTAACTAATGGGATTTTAATTAGCCATATATGTACAGTATATTACATTCTTTACCTAAAATGTCTCTAACTTCTAGGGAGAGCGCGAGGTACGTTCACAATCCCCTGAATACATATTCCCTTCTTCGAGAAAACGCAGAGAAGTGAACCGTCTCATATGAATATGCTACCAGTCATAAGTTTCAATACGGAGCTGCAAGTACTTAAGAATTATCAATTACTCTACAATTATGCAGCGGCGTCATCATCCAAGCTATAGCTGGAATAGGGAAGGGAACATAATATCCCATAAGTCTTATTAGAACACGCTGGAAATAGTGACGTAAAAAAAAAAATCGCCAACGGCACGTGGTGTTCCCAAGCGGTCACCCATCCAAGTACTGACCACGCCCAATGTTGCTTGACTTCGGTGATCGGACGAGAACCGGTATTTTCAACATGGTATGGCCGTTGCCGATGAAACTGCGTAATCTGTAGGCACTTGAGGACGATGGGATTGGGGTGCACTCGATAAAACCTGCACTCGCTCACACACACACGTAAACTGCCTGCTTAGACTCTGTACCTAAATTACCAAGCTCGTTGGATGTCATTGGGATAGATGATAAATCTATCTATCAACGGCAGTTTGGTTACGTTTCAACGTCACACACTGCTGGATTGACACGGGATTAATAAAACAGCTAGTCGGCATTCTAAGTTAAGCCACAGGTGGATTGTTGTTCAACAGCGGAGCCTCCTTTCAACCACATGGTTGTGGAACTGTAGTCGGATTTTCGACATCATTTTCATGCCATACTACGGAACTTCACACAAACTTCAATTCACTTCTTGCACCGGCGGCTACTACGAATGGACTGAAGCTCGCTACTGACTAGGGGGGGGGGGACATTTGTCTCTTGATGGATTACGTGACAGATATATAAAGTATCAGTCGTATGTTATGAACCCGAGTTTCAATAAAGATAGATTACCCGTATGTCCACAGATTCTCAGTAGTGGCCTGCGGAAGGATTATGCCCGCGGTCGACAAGTTACCTTCTAAGTTGTTTTCCCTCAACAATTAATGCTGCCAAGTGAGTAGGAATGACACCGCGCTCTCATATAAGTCGTACGAAACTATTAAGGAAACGAATTTGCCTCGTGGATCCAAGTCTCCCATGGACTGCCTATAATGTATTATCTATCCTAGAAGTGTTATCGGGGTGATTATTTAAATTTTCACTCGGTGGGAACCGCTGTTGTTCTTCATTCATCTACTCTGTTATGAATAACTTGTGGCCCTTAAAAGGGCCGGTTGCTGATTCCCTAGCAAGCACTCCCGCTTACTTGGAACTAGTGTATTTTGTGACGGCCTTGGTCCCTTCACTGACGGCGTGCTTGGCCAGCTCACCGGGTAGCAGGAGACGGACGGCTGTCTGGATCTCCCGACTGGTGATGGTCGACCGCTTGTTGTAATGCGCGAGCCGCGAAGCTTCCGCGGCGATGCGCTCGAAGATGTCGTTAACGAAGCTGTTCATGATGCTCATAGCCTTTGAACTGATTCCCGTGTCTGGGTGAACTTGTTTCAGAACCTTGTAGATGTAAATGGCGTAGCTCTCCTTCCTCTTGCGCTTCTTCTTCTTATCGCCCTTCGAAATATTCTTCTGGGCCTTGCCGGCCTTCTTGGCAGCCTTTCCGGAAGCTTTGGGGGGCATGGTGCTCGTCTGATGATGAGCCCGGAGGGAGAAAAATATTTAAGTCGCAGGGACAATGCCGTACTGCCTTCCCAGTGCGAGCCAATAGAAACAGCGCAAACGTTTGTGACTTTACGATTGGTCCGCTGTCGATTATTGACGTTGGCGTAAAAGTGAAGGTTACCGTGGGCGAGGCGTCGTTCTTGTAGTTAAACAGCTGCAAGTAGGAGTAGCATCATGTCGGGTCGTGGAAAGGGAGGCAAGGTGAAGGGAAAGTCAAAGTCTCGATCCAGCCGTGCTGGGTTGCAGTTCCCGGTAGGCCGTATCCACCGTCTTTTGCGTAAGGGCAATTACGCAGAGCGAGTTGGTGCCGGTGCGCCAGTCTACCTGGCCGCGGTGATGGAGTACCTGGCGGCCGAAGTTCTCGAGTTGGCTGGCAACGCAGCTCGTGACAACAAGAAGACTAGGATCATTCCTCGTCACTTACAGCTCGCCATTCGCAACGACGAGGAGCTGAACAAACTCCTGTCCGGCGTCACCATCGCCCAGGGTGGTGTGTTGCCCAACATCCAGGCGGTTCTCCTCCCGAAGAAAACCGAGAAGAAGGCTTAAGCCCCTTCTCCGTAAAACGGCCCTTTTAAGGGCCCCACTAACCTCACAAAAGTCAGAAATAGCCAGTATTGTTAATCCTCTCTCACGGCTTCGTAATGTAATTTCATTACGCGTGTCAACTTTCTCTCTCTCTCTATACCGGTGGGCTGATTTAATATCATCATTCTGTAATTTTGTGCTCTGAACGATGTCGTTGTCCCAGGTTCGCACTGAAGTACTTGAAACCGTTGTACATTTACTAGGCTATTGTGTGATAACACATTATACTGATGCATATAGAAAGGTTTCATTATTATTATATAATTTAACACAATACGAATTAAATTAGATGATGATGCCAAAGTACATAGTTGGCTTCGAAATTTATGTAATATATTTCTATCATATTAGAGTAATGGAGATTATCGTGAAAATAATCACAAGTCCCCTTCTTTGGTGCCCATCGTGGTTTTAGACATATACGTTTGAATATACTAGTTTACTTTACTACATACTACGAATGAAACTAATTTTGAATAAGAAATCGATAACTGGTGAACAACTTACGGCGTTATAATAGAGTTCCTAATGCGTTTGTTTGTTGGTGCACATATTGGCCGCACGCGCAGGAACCCCAATACTGAGATGATGACATGACCTTCTCGTAGGAATCGAAGGCTTTGACAATTTGCGTTCGAATTTCCCCTCTCTCTGTCGTTTCGTTCGAACCGAAATGACGCAAGCTATACGTGGAAGTTGTCTGACAGGACGAAGTCCTGTGTTCTGACATGCGATGTGTACCTCTTCTCCCCAGTGTTTACCACACTGGATTCCTATGACCTAAAAGTTGGCATTGCAAAAACGTGGTGATGTGATGTTCAGTATGTGTCAATCCCCTCGGTTCCTTGTTACGGTCTGGTGAGCATTGC
Source organism: Periplaneta americana (assembly GCF_040183065.1). NCBI lineage: Eukaryota > Metazoa > Arthropoda > Insecta > Blattodea > Blattidae > Periplaneta > Periplaneta americana. The sequence goes on from NW_027185505.1 coordinate 203,547, forward strand.
CTACCTGCGTTGTCATATTACCCACCAATTCTTCGGACAGTGATTATTGACTTACAGAAGTTTACAGTAACAGGTAACATAATCCGAGGAGCAAGGCTTCACAGAGGAATCCGGTCTTTCCACTTGATATACCAAGCGTTGGGGTCAGACCCATTTGAAAAACGGAGAGGCATTTCTTACAACGTCTTTTGCTGATACTGAAGTGCCCCTACGAAATAAGTTCTGTTTTCCGCACTGGCCTGTTGAGCTAGTGGTCACACAGTAAAGGTGAATTAAATTAATCTCGACAACTACTGCCCTTTTTAGACGGATTTTATGGCCCTGAAAAGGGCCGTTTTGCCGACGGATTCGGCAGCAGACGTGTGTAGGCAGTCTAACCGCCGAACCCGTAGAGAGTCCTCCCCTGCCTCTTCAAGGCGTATACCACGTCCATGGCCGTGACTGTCTTCCGCTTCGCGTGCTCGGTGTATGTTACAGCGTCACGGATTACGTTCTCCAGAAAGACCTTGAGAACACCTCTCGTCTCCTCGTAGATGAGGCCGGAGATACGCTTTACGCCTCCACGTCGGGCGAGACGACGAATGGCCGGCTTCGTGATGCCCTGAATATTATCTCGGAGAACCTTCCTGTGGCGCTTCGCTCCACCTTTGCCAAGACCCTTGCCTCCCTTGCCGCGTCCAGTCATGTTGCTCGTGTGACGAAGGTTAAAAGTGATCTCGACGGCGGGTCATTTTTTGGTTTATATACTAAAACCCGCGGACCAATCACATTACGGAAGGGGCGTGGCTTCTCAACGGGCGAAGACATAAATACCCCTCTTGGGGGAGATGACGGCGTCTTGCCATCCAAACGGCACACACCAGCCAACTCCTCCTCGCCCCGTTCCGTGATCAATTGATCAGTCTCAGCCCCCCTCGCGTATGTGGTACCTAAGAGGTTACGTCCAATTTCGGCTTCCCCTTCAAAATTTTCTAGAGCTCCTTCAGGGGAGCAGCGTAACCCGGAGTGAGACTAGTGGCCAACAGGCTTGGAGCTCACATATTTAGTTTTGTACAGCCCCCAACCCCTTGCAAGGACGCGTTTTGCGTACCTTTTAAATTTTCCTCCCAATTCTCCTTCGATTTTTCGATTTTTCGATTTTTCGACAGCGGGGGCGACTGTATTGCGTCAACTTGGGTTGCGAGGACTAAGGAGTAAGCGATGGCACGTACGAAGCAAACTGCGCGTAAGTCCACGGGAGGCAAGGCTCCACGAAAGCAGCTGGCAACGAAGGCCGCTAGGAAGAGCGCACCGGCTACTGGAGGCGTGAAGAAACCCCATCGATACCGCCCTGGTACAGTTGCTCTTCGCGAGATCCGTCGTTACCAGAAGAGCACCGAGCTCCTCATCCGCAAGCTGCCTTTCCAGCGCTTGGTGCGTGAAATCGCTCAGGATTTCAAAACCGACCTCCGTTTCCAGAGCTCAGCCGTAATGGCCTTGCAGGAGGCAAGCGAGGCATACCTCGTCGGTCTCTTCGAGGATACCAACCTTTGCGCCATCCACGCCAAGCGCGTGACCATTATGCCCAAGGATATTCAGCTGGCTAGGCGCATCCGCGGCGAGAGGGCTTGAATTAACAAAGGTACTCCTGCCCGCAAAAAGGCCCTTTTCAGGGCCACTAGTTATTTCTCGGAAGAGCCGGTTGTACCGTACTCCAGGTCTCGTTCCTACTACCCTCAGTTCAAGGTCACCTCAATAATATAAATGGTTTCTCCCTTTCCATTCCTCACCGTATCAGCATTTTCCCACAGCCTGTTTGACAAATATCGCAATGTATCCTATAGGTTAATAAACAATTTTTTAATAGAACGATGGATAACAAAGTTTCTTAGGAAAATTAAAAAAAAATTTCACAGTTCTATAATATTGCACATTATATATATTTACCAAATTAAGGGTTAACGCCGCCGGGACGAGTGATCCTCCGTCCGACCGATCACAAGCGCCAAGGCTCAAAGTGGTCCAGAAAGCAAATCTAGCTGGACTAAAAATGTGACATATTTCCATGAAACTTCGCACTATAGTCACTACTGTATAAGAGGAGAAACTACCCCTTTATAGACGATGCGTTTTGACAAAAATTAGTGACTTGTCTCATATATAATATATTGTTTTAATGAAACTTTACACAGTACTTACATGTAGCTCGTTTATACTATATTGGATACAAAATGTGATTATGATTGTATAAGAGTAGCTACTTGTCTCCTATCTAACATTTTTTACTTTCACGAAACTATAACTGTGACTCATTATTTTCGATAGTACAGACGTGGTCTGCTTAGGAAAGGACAAGCGGAAGACTGTGACCTTTGTGACCTCGGGTGGGTATTACGATAACATTTATAACCGTCACCCTGATAAGCATCCGAGCAGCTTATTTCAAAAAGGAGTTTGAATACAAACAATTCCTTCAATCTACTACGATTATTACAATAACTGATTTCATTAATCTCCTCTCTTCTTTAGCAAAATATAAATTACCTTCAATTGGTCGATTCAGCAAACTTGTTCATAAAACTTATCGCTATTGCGTCACGTTTCGCAATTTTTCTAAAGTAAAAACAAAAACACGAACAAACGCCTACTCCTTTAACCTCATCGCTCTCTTATCTCTAGAATCCCGGGGGGTTGAGAACCTGAATTCTCTGTGGTGTGAAACAAAGCAACCCGCAGGAGCAATGACACGTTCAATTGTCCTAATAATAGAAAAAAAATTACACGTCATTTAGTGTATTCAGAACATTTTTACAGGACCGTGTAGGATATTCACTCTCCTGTCGAATAGTTTCGGCGGCTGGTAGGCGATACGCATTAATTAAAATAATACTTGCGTACCTTGTTCAGGACAGTGACTGTGCTACTTTCTTTCTTTCTTTCTTTCTTTCTTTCTTTCTTTCTTTCTTTCCTTTATTTGTAGCTTATTGATGACACCAGATGCCATAACGGAAATGCCGTGATGGTATGTTTGTTTAATATTCAAAATCAAGTGACAGACGCTATTTGACTTTGCGGTGGAGGGGATAGGGACCTGATCTCGGATGTTCCGAGAGATGCCGGCGCACAGTTGTCCAGAACGCAAAACTATGTAAGAAAATCAACTTCATCATAACCGAAGTTTAAGTAATATCTAGGCTTAAACAAAAGCTAGGCATTGTGCACAACAGCATACAAAACATCAATATCAGTAAGAGGTGGGACAAAACATGAGTTTTTTTTTTAAAGTCACGCTCTTCAGTTGATTTTTGTTCGTGGGGTCAGTGGCTGTTTTATACTGTTAAACCTTCCCTTATGGAGGTCATAGGACAAGATGTGTACTTTCATTTAATACGCGAAAAGCAATCTATAATACGTTAGCATTCATTTAATTGGCACGTTTACTGAGATTTGTGCAACTAGTTTTTTTTTTTTTTTTTTTTTTTACGACATATTTAACAGGCTGTGCATTACAAGTAAACCTGAGTTAACTTTCAATTCTTCTACCCACACATTAATCAAATATTAAACTCTATACGGCTTAAAATTTAGCTGCTACATCCTGCAAACTTAGATGTTATATTCATCTCTTGGTGGCGCTTTACGAATTCGACAGCAGCCACTTTTCAGAGTCTGGATGAAGGAGCTTAATTTCTCCAAGAAAAATTCAACACTTCTTGAACATATAATGAACAACTAAATTATGGAGTATATCCATGAATCTAGCATTTTGTTACCAACTGCGAAAAATATGGCAGGCTAGTCATCTTTTAGGAGCATAATTTCTATTAAAACATTAAAAATTATCAGAAAAACTAATTTTTCCCTAATTCCCTAATTACACGAGCATAATTCGTTTTTGCATAGATGCGTATAAAATTTCATGGAAATATGTTACATAGGGGAGAAATTATTAACTCTGTATAAATGTAGCCTCTAAACACAAGAAGTAGATTCCCATATAAAAACCATTATCTGAATTTATGCTACCTGTAACTATACTGTGTGAAATATAATGTAAATATTTCAGTTAAGATAGAAATTATTAATTTAGTCTATAAAGCACTTCCGATACAACTCTTCACACAATAATAATAATAATAATAATAATAATAATAATAATAATAATAATAATAATAATAATAAATAATTCTGAGCTTCAGTGCAAGAACTCTTTAACCCTCACACAGCTTGTTCTGAGAAAAATCAGTATTAAAGAAATTTATACACATTAAACAAATTGTAATGCTATATGTTGTCATGTCTCTTCTATCCCTCACGTGGAAACTTAGGCTTACACAGCAGCAAGAATAAGATAACAACGTTATTATCATCTGTCCTTTTATGGCTATACAGTTTTTGCAGTGAACTACAGAATTATTAACTATTATTATTACAGACCTGTTATTTTTTTCACTTTTTTCACACACACACACACACACACACACACACACACACACACACACACACACATCTATTATACTAAACATAAACCCACAAGAGAAAACAATACTTGTATTAACTGTAAACATTTTTCTTCCTTTCTTTATTTTTAGCAGAATCCTCCATTTCACCCTTTATCTCACTAGATGCGCTTCCCGCAGACATTCTTCATTATATGTTTCACACACCACTTCGTAACACTTGCAGCGGTTGACTTTTGTTTTCTTGTCTTTTTCTCTAGGGTATATTGTACATAGTGCTCGGTATCGGTGCTCGTTCACGTGATATTTTACCTTTGTTTTTCTTGCTAACTCCTGCCAATTTTTCTGATATTTCCCGTAGTTGATTGGTCAAGTACTGCGGATTGATTCCCGGTTATAACAAACACACCTACACTACATTCCAATGATTTCTGACTCGTTACTGCACATTTTAGAAACACTGTACGAAAGCACACACAGTCTCTCGTAAATCAACAGGTTACAACAGAGACTTACACTTGCAAACGCGTGGGGATTTCAGAAAATTTCTTACTATTTCAGTACCTTTAACTGTACAACAGATTTTGTTTTCTCGAAAAAGAAAGGTCAACGTTACTATTGACAAAAGACAGAAACGTACGATTACAATACCTTTATTTTAAACAATCTTAGAGGTGGTCTGGGAATTCCTAAACTCACCACGCGACTACTTAACCCTAGACAGGTAATCATCACTGTACTCATGTTAAAGGTAAGCATTCGTAATTTTTACTACTCACATTTTAATTAACTGAAATCAACTCAATATCACACATTTAACAACTTTTACACATTTCGTAGCCATTAGTGTTCATTTAATTTTAAGTTTGTCATAAAGTCTTTACGTTCATGTTATTGTCCTATTTACAATTAGTGCAAACAACAGCGCGATGTTCTCTGCAGAACCCCTTTTTGCAAAGTCCACAAAATGTTGTCATCATTCTCCTCTTCTTTGCAGGACATTTATAGCAAACAGTACGTTCACCATCTGGCTGCATTACCTGGCATTGTTGTTGCACAGCAATGTTCAGATGTTCTTCAATTGTTGCCCGCAGAGATCGGTGTAAAGTAGGACGTGCAAAGCGGTGCTGCATCCACGGTTTTGTCAGCTCTTCACACAATTGGAAAATGAATTGTTTTCTTGATATTGTTTTCTGAGTTCTTCTAACTATAAATTATCCATGAATTTATACTTGCAATATTTAGCATGTTGTAAAATATTGCTAGTGGCCAGCGCCTCGTCTTTCTATTGCAGGAAAGATTGTGGCACATTTGACATAGTGTATCTACACCACCTTTAGTCCCATTGTAAATAATAATAATAATAATAATAATAATAATAATAATAATAATAATAATAATAATAATAATAATAATAATAATAATAAAGGCTTTACATATAACGTGTTGCTTACTGTTGTCATTGCAGTCCACGTCGGTGGGGGTGGGGGGGTTTCTTTCTCCTCCTCCTTCCTCTAGAAAGAGCAGTTACCAGGGTCTAAGGAAGTGAATGCCCTTTTCTTTCTGGGCTCATCCCTACATTTGTCTTAGCTCCTTAGGGAAAACCACGGAAAACCCTCAGGCTTGCGAATAGACTGAATGAATGAGAGGAGAAACTTTAAAGGTACGTGAAAACACGTCCATGCAAGGGAGTTGGGACTGTGAAAAATTGAATATGTGAAATCCAAGACTGTATTTGCCAGGCGAGCAAAGAAGAAGAAGAAGAAGAAAGGCTTACGTATGACGTGTGGCTTACTGTTGTCATTGCAGTCCGCGTCGGCCAGCGGTGGGAGGGGGGGGGTCAATATACCTGCACATATCAGTTCAAATTATAAAAACCTCTTAATGCTACTGCGGTACTATTCCATTGCCGAACACAATATGAAGAAATTAGCAGATCCCTGAACTGAACTCTTATTACTCTGAAATTACCGCGCAGTACAATTATAGCTATGACGCATTGCAAGCGTTAGTCACCATATCGATTTGCTAAGCAAATTTTATCCCTTTAGAGCATGTCCCCCCCCCCTCCTCCTCCATATCAGCCAACAACATACTGGATGAAGAAGACTCCTGCAAAAGGGACGAATTAAGATTTAATTTTATTTTAATGATAGACTAACATTGCAAAGTTCCAAAATAATTTTTTGCATTCCTTCATTACACTAGTCGTACAAAATTGCGGTCGTATCTCGTACTATCTATACTAATAATAAATCTGTAGCCGAAATTTTTCTGGTAAGTTTCGATTTTCCAAAAGTAATTGGTCCTAACATATATAATTAACCACCCTGAAACCGAAAATCGCATTTTTGAAAATTTTGTTTGTATGTCTGTCTGTATGTTTGTTACCTTTTCACGCGATAATGGCTGAACCGATTTATATGAAAACTGGAATATAAATTAAGTTTGTTGTAACTTAGATTTTAGGCTATATGGCATTCGAAATACTTTATTTAAAAGGGGGGTTATAAGGGGGCCTTAATTAAATAAATCGAAATATCTCGCTTATTATTGATATTTGAGAAAAAATGTTACATAACAGATGTTCCTTTAAAAATGATTTCCGTTAAGTTTTATTTTTTTACAACATTTTGATAGGACTGATATTTAATGAGATAAATGAGTTTTAAAATTAAAATAACGCTATCTAAGACGGTGCAATGAATTAAGAACAAATGACTTCGTCTATAAGGGGCCTTGGACAACAACAATCGAAACAGGGGCCTTGGACATCAACAAACAATCGAAAGCTATTAAACATAGCCTACAGGGAATGTTTCTGTGTTTGTATGAAGTAATATCACAAGCTCGTAAATTAACTGATTTGTATAATTAGTTATTATTTCACCATTGGAAACTGTAGTTTCTCTAGATGGACATAATGCTATAATGTTATTACAGTAACGTCTGAGTAAATCGAGGACAGGTAAGATTAAAATAGCTTCTTATGCACAGAAAATTTGATAGGCTATTTTGTACATTCGTTTTCTGTATTTCTTAAAATAATATTTATGTACACGCATTTTAATCTCAGAGAATTAACGAACAACGAGAGTGTATTGATTTAGTATGCAGTAATAGTACTTTAGCTTGGCAATCCATTATTTTAATAATTCATATTTTAACTATGCTCAATTGAATCGTGTTAAAATACATAAAATATATATGCAATAAATGCAGTGCTAAAAAAAAATTGGGTAATATGCGAAGCAGATTATCTTGCGCTGTTGTAAAAGTTGTTCCATGGATCAGTCGTCCTATTTTAATTATGTAATTACTTTATATTTATTTCTAACAGGTGGAGCGGAGCGAACGGGTACGGCTAGCTAACAATAAGTGAGAACTTACAATACAACAACGACAACAACAACAACAGCTGATAATCTGAAAGGGAACATAGTAATTTGGGGTGAATTAAAATGCAGCTTCCATTCGTTTAAAATTTCTTTAAATTTTAACTAAATATTAATGTAGATATTACCTCTAAAGGTAAATGGGGGCATGTTTCACAACGCTAACAAATTACAAATTAACAATATACAATTAACAACGGAAATATTACATATGCTTGTTAACTGTGTTTCACAATGCAATCTTATTCACTTGTATGTTTTAACGAACTTTACAAAATCGGCGAAACAAACTTACAAATACGCATAATTGGTTGAACAAAATCGCCAACGACAGTTTACAAAAATCACTAAGGATCAGAGGTAAAGTAGCTGTAATTTTAGAACTATCGATGGACATGTTTATATTTTTTTATATATATTTTATTTAGATTTTGCTACATCGGCGACAACGGAGTTTCGCGGCATGCAATTGGTCGAGCATACCAATGCATTAATTAGCCTACGACTTAACTGACGAAAGTTAGCGCGAAATTCATTCAAATAATTGATAAATAATGGATTTGACCCACGTAGTTATATGCAGTTGATAGAGCAGCTAACATGTCCATCCATTAAAATCAACTTCGCTCTCTGCTGGTCCATCAGTATATTTTATTGTTTCATCCATAACCTCGCCAACATTAGGGAACCCAGCAGGAGGAGCATAAAAATCCTTTGCCCGAGTAAGCACATTCGGTGATCAATAACCCGCCTCGAGTTTTTTCAATCTTGTAACAACATCAACTACCATGTGTGAACTTTTGCACACTGTAATCTTATAAATTCCGTTCTTATCTGCTAACGCAGGGAACTGAGAGCTACTATGCAACCAATGCAGTTCTCGCTTTGTGGTTAGGGCACCACTTTTCCCTTTCAGATGTTGCATGTGATGTCCCATATCTTGTAGGAGAGATTACAGCGAAATGGGATTCGGAACGACTTCAGAATACTGCGTAAGTAATGCCGACATTGCATTATTAAGTGATTGGTTTTCGGTGCAAAGTTTTTCTTCTTTAAGTGCGAGTATTTATTAAATACGTTCCTCGTATATAAGAACTAACGCGGTATTCTGAAGTATAGCGCGGGATTCATTCGAAACCTTTCATTAATATTCGTACAATGATACGAACGTGGCCGGAAAATTCTACGTTAGGCCTAAATGCAAAATCTTCGTCTGAGTCGCTAGAACTACTCAATAACATCACAACTGCTTCAGTGTAATTCTTAATGGTACCCTGTTACTATAAAATTGATTTTATACATATGTGTTTATTTTTTTCATTCACAATTAGAAGCTATTTCAACAGGGCTACTGTAGAAAATGTGCTAACTTCACTAGTAAAGTTTAGTTTACACGTTTGTAAAATTACTCCTTCGTTGTGAAACAAACATATCACTTGTAAAGAGCGCAAAATTTCATTCGTAAAGATTTGATTTCCTTTGTACAGTCCACCTTTACAAACAAAGATTGTGAAACAGAAGTTTACAAACAGAGTTCACAATTTCCAAAGATTGTAAACTTTGTGAAACACCCCACTGGTGAATCAGCACGCCGAGCTCGATCGAAATACAACCAGTTACTATTATTTCCCTATCGTTTTTTGACATTTGATTCCGCGTCCTACCTCTTTCATTCGTTACTAACCAACAACGCCAATAGCAGAAGGTAACGCAAAAACAGTCACCGGTTCCCCGATGCATGGCTTTCTCTCTCAATGTCAACTGAGAGTTAAAAATATTCATTATAATATGCACTTTCCACTCACTCCTCAGAATGTCTTCTTTATTTTTATTTATTTATTTTTTAAGATATGTGAGCTACGTACTGTATGTCTGATGTTTTGCCATCGTACATTCAAATATTTATATTCACTGTACAGTACAGCGAACTGTTTATACTTACTGTACATGCTATAACTACTTCTCCCAACTCCGCTATTGCTATATTTCCTAAACTAAACGCTGATATTGAAATAACGCCTGGTCTGATAATGCAGTCTGTTTAAATTTCTACCGACCAAGTTCTGCCCTTCATCATGGGAAAACAACGAGCTTCTTTAAAGGATACAACTACTAGGACAGAGATATTTTCATTATGGAATTTGTACTACCCACTGAAATGTAGTAACTAATGGGATTTTAATTAGCCATATATGTACAGTATATTACATTCTTTACCTAAAATGTCTCTAACTTCTAGGGAGAGCGCGAGGTACGTTCACAATCCCCTGAATACATATTCCCTTCTTCGAGAAAACGCAGAGAAGTGAACCGTCTCATATGAATATGCTACCAGTCATAAGTTTCAATACGGAGCTGCAAGTACTTAAGAATTATCAATTACTCTACAATTATGCAGCGGCGTCATCATCCAAGCTATAGCTGGAATAGGGAAGGGAACATAATATCCCATAAGTCTTATTAGAACACGCTGGAAATAGTGACGTAAAAAAAAAAATCGCCAACGGCACGTGGTGTTCCCAAGCGGTCACCCATCCAAGTACTGACCACGCCCAATGTTGCTTGACTTCGGTGATCGGACGAGAACCGGTATTTTCAACATGGTATGGCCGTTGCCGATGAAACTGCGTAATCTGTAGGCACTTGAGGACGATGGGATTGGGGTGCACTCGATAAAACCTGCACTCGCTCACACACACACGTAAACTGCCTGCTTAGACTCTGTACCTAAATTACCAAGCTCGTTGGATGTCATTGGGATAGATGATAAATCTATCTATCAACGGCAGTTTGGTTACGTTTCAACGTCACACACTGCTGGATTGACACGGGATTAATAAAACAGCTAGTCGGCATTCTAAGTTAAGCCACAGGTGGATTGTTGTTCAACAGCGGAGCCTCCTTTCAACCACATGGTTGTGGAACTGTAGTCGGATTTTCGACATCATTTTCATGCCATACTACGGAACTTCACACAAACTTCAATTCACTTCTTGCACCGGCGGCTACTACGAATGGACTGAAGCTCGCTACTGACTAGGGGGGGGGGGACATTTGTCTCTTGATGGATTACGTGACAGATATATAAAGTATCAGTCGTATGTTATGAACCCGAGTTTCAATAAAGATAGATTACCCGTATGTCCACAGATTCTCAGTAGTGGCCTGCGGAAGGATTATGCCCGCGGTCGACAAGTTACCTTCTAAGTTGTTTTCCCTCAACAATTAATGCTGCCAAGTGAGTAGGAATGACACCGCGCTCTCATATAAGTCGTACGAAACTATTAAGGAAACGAATTTGCCTCGTGGATCCAAGTCTCCCATGGACTGCCTATAATGTATTATCTATCCTAGAAGTGTTATCGGGGTGATTATTTAAATTTTCACTCGGTGGGAACCGCTGTTGTTCTTCATTCATCTACTCTGTTATGAATAACTTGTGGCCCTTAAAAGGGCCGGTTGCTGATTCCCTAGCAAGCACTCCCGCTTACTTGGAACTAGTGTATTTTGTGACGGCCTTGGTCCCTTCACTGACGGCGTGCTTGGCCAGCTCACCGGGTAGCAGGAGACGGACGGCTGTCTGGATCTCCCGACTGGTGATGGTCGACCGCTTGTTGTAATGCGCGAGCCGCGAAGCTTCCGCGGCGATGCGCTCGAAGATGTCGTTAACGAAGCTGTTCATGATGCTCATAGCCTTTGAACTGATTCCCGTGTCTGGGTGAACTTGTTTCAGAACCTTGTAGATGTAAATGGCGTAGCTCTCCTTCCTCTTGCGCTTCTTCTTCTTATCGCCCTTCGAAATATTCTTCTGGGCCTTGCCGGCCTTCTTGGCAGCCTTTCCGGAAGCTTTGGGGGGCATGGTGCTCGTCTGATGATGAGCCGATGTCAGAGTTGATTGCTGGCAGAGCCAGCGGTCGTTTTAGGGTCTTACATTACAATGCCCTCTTCGACCGTGAGTGCTTGTGAGTGCAGTGTTATTAGAATGTTGGATATTTAGGGCTTTTATGAGATTGAGATTGAGACGTGGAAAGAAGACAGGTGGGTAGAAAGTAAGAAAGAAGATTTAAGAAGCAGATTTTAAGTTTTGATTTGTTGTTATTTGAGGAGTGACCATGAACTGTTTGTGATGTAAATTATTTACTGGGCTTGCGTGAATTTTGAATGTATTTATTTATTGTTTAGTTATTCAACGATAGCTATCATGCATCACTAAGCAGTGGTGAGGGCAGTCACAATTTGTTTATATTGTTGTTATCCTTGTGTTTGTGCGTTGGCATTTTGACTTCAGCTATCCAGCAGTCGGAGAGATGTTCGCTGGTACGTTATGTTGTGGGTGGGGTATTTGATTTCGATTTCCTCTCGTTGTAGATGAAAGTGGATTATTAATTGTATGTGTCGGGTTCTGGTCTATGACATGTATGTGCATTCCTCAACGATGGCATTCTTTTGGGGTATTTATGGGAGACAGAGCGCGAATGAGCCGACTCCGGGAGACGAGGGGTGTTGTAGAGAGGGAGAGAGAGGGGGAGAGTTTAATGGTTATTTTGTGGATTGAAGTGATCTTGATAGGCTTGTAGGAGTTTTTCAATGGTTGTGTTCTTGTTGGTGTGTGGAGGATTGTTAAACATATGTTGTGTGTATGAGCGACGTAGTGCGAAGTGTGTGTATTTAGTGACTGTTCGGATTAGGTGTGTGGAGAGTGGTTTCGTTTTGGTGTGGATGTATACTGTGTCGTTTCTGGTATGTTTGGGTAGTCGAAATATCTGGCGCAATAATTTCCTTTCACGGGACTCAAATTTCTTTTGTGTTGAGGGTGAAGATTGCAATAGAAAGTAGGAGGAGTAGGTGCACTGGGATCGAACCAGTGCTTTATATAGGTGTAGTAATGTGTTGGCGTGGCAGCCTTGTCGTCTAATGCCGCTTAGGTAGCTTACTGCTTTAGTAGCTTTGTTGTATTTGTCCCATATTGTTTGCGCTATTGTAGTCCAAGAGAGTTTTGATGTGAGTGGAATGCCTAGATATGTTACTTTGTGTTGGAGTGGTATTAATGCTTGTCCGATTGTAATGTGTTGTCTGTTTGTGATTCGTGATTTTAAAGAGGGGCGGAAGACACAGGTTTGGGTTTTTTCGGTGTTGATGGTAATTCTCCAGGTGTTGGCCCACTCAGTGTACTGTCTCAGGGCGTTGTCTATTAGTACCCTGGCGGATCGTAAGCGGGGATGGGTGGCCCAGAAAGCAACATCGTCAGCAAACTGTGCCAGGCCCACTTGATTGTTGTTGGGTTGAGGGATGTCAGATACATATATGTTATAGAGCAGGGGGGAAATCACGCTGCCCTGGGGAACTCCTGCTTCGATTTGGAAGGTGCGGGACAGATCTTGTCTGCCAAGACGGACCTGGCCAGATCGGTTATTCAGGAAGCTGGAGATCCAGCGTGTTATTTCGTGCGGAAATTGCATGTTTGTTAATTTATATCGCAAGGCGTCCAGCCATACTGTGTCAAAGGCTCGTCTGGCGTCGAGCGCTACCATGATTGAGTAATGTCGTTTAGAGTAGGCCTCCTCAATGGGGGTAAGTACCCGTATCAGCTGATCCGTCGGCTGGACTCCCGGTCTGAAGCCCGCCTGAGAATCGGGAATCATATTTCGGTCGCGCAGGTAAACCTGCAAGCGTGAAACGAGTACTTTCTCCATTAACTTGGCAATAGTCGGGGTGAGGCTTATGGGTCGGTAGTTGGCGGGGTCTGAGGCGTCTTTACCAGGTTTTGGAAATAGAAGTATGTGTGAATGTCTCCAGCGTGTCGGAGCGTGTCCAAGTTTCAAAGAGAGGGTGAAAAGACCAGCAAGAAAATTAAGGGCTGTCGGCGGGAGTTGTTTAAGTGTTTGGTATGTGATACCATCAGGTCCTGGTGCTGAGTTCTTGCATGTTTGGAGGGCAAGTGAGATGTCTAGTATGGTGATGTCATCAATGATGGGGTCGTCGGTTGATCGTGGTGCTGGTGCTGGGAGTGGATTATAGAGGATATGATGGTTATTGATATGATCTGTGATGAAATGGTAATGATCTTGGTCGAAATCTGGATGTATAGGTGTAGTGTGCGTGTTGGATAGAAACTGTCGGAAGACTTCCAGTTTGCCTGGTGTGTCAATAATCGTTTGTTGTCTGTTGCGTAATGGGTGGGAAGTATATTGGTACTTGCCCCTAATACGCTTTATGGTTTCCCAGAATCGCTTGGGAGCGTTTAGTCTGTCTTTGTCGACTTTCTGAATGAATTTGTCCCATCGTCGCGTCTCGTATCTCTGTATAGCGTCTTTGACATCTTCTTGTAGTGAGCGGTAGAGGCGTCTGTCTTCATCTTCATGGGTGCGCATGTAGAGTCTGTGTGCTGCTCTTTTTGTCTTTATGATTTTTAAGATGTCTGGAGGTAGTGCACGGCGACGGTCAGTGGTATATCGTTTTTGTGGTATTGAGTCTTGAATAGCTTCATTAAGCACCTGTACAAACAAAGTCTCTGCGGTGTCTAAGTCTTCGTGTTTCGTGATTGGAAAATGAGGGAGTGATTTAGATATGTAATCTTTGAATTTCTGCCAATCAGCGTTACGATAATCTCGCATGTATATAGCTTCGTTTACGGGTTGAGAGCGGTAAAAGGGGCAGGCAAGTTTAATTTGTATGGGTGCGTGATCTGAATTTAGAGGGGGAAGGACTAGAGTATTGATGAGTCGGTTGTGTAATCTGGGAGAGATGAATATTTTATCAGGAGTTGTAAATTGTTGAGTAGGAGTTGGTAGGCGTGTGGGGGCAGGGAGTGGAACTTGTACTAGGTTGAGACTGGGTAAGAGCGTCACTAGGTGGTTGCCTTTGGTGTTCCGATTGTTATCATGGAGGAAGGGGTGGTGGGCGTTGATATCTGTGGTGATTATGACATTTGGAAGGGTGTGAAGGTAACGCAGGAGTGTGGATGGGAGTGGATTGGCTGGCGGAGAGTAGAAAGAAGCCACATGCATGCGAGAATTTCCTATGTGGATTTGAATTATTACACATTCTTGGTCGTCGAGGTGAAGGGGTAGGGGAATTTGAGTTGTTGTCAAGTTTTTGTTAGTCATAATCATAACTCCTCCTCCTATCGTAGGTCTGTCGCGTCGATATATAGTGAAGTCTCTCATAGTAAAGCGGTCTTTGTCTCGAAGGTGGGTTTCATTTAAACATATGATTTCGGGTTTTTGCTCTTGGATGAGGTGAGTGAGTTCCGTTCTGTTGTTATACAGGTGTCTAATATTGCAATGAATTATCGTGATGTCATGTCGAAGTAGGATGGACGCCATTATAGTGGTATTAGGTTGTTGGTGAGAGGCTGTTTGTGGTGTCAAGGTGCCGTGAATTTCCTGAGGGGCAGGGTAGGGATTGGTAATCCGCCAGGGCTCGTTCTATTGCGCCACCTATCATAGTTTGGACTTTCTGGACTATGGGCGTGATTATTACATCTATATTGTTTCCATAAGGTGCAACGCTAACTTTTCTATTTATGGTCTTTTTGGCTGTGGCATTTATAGTGGCTGTGGTATTTTCGAGTCGTGAGGGTGGGGTCGTGTTTATTGTTGTGGCTGTGATAAATTGTGTTAAATTGTTAATGGCTTGATTGATTTTTTCGTCAATGTATTTTTCAATGCGGGTTATGTGGATGGCGATACGTTCATCTATAAAGTTGGCGATTTGTTGGGGGGTGGGTAGATCATTTCTGTCGGTTTTTTGTGGTGTTGCCAAGATCTGAGCAAATGTGTGGGGTTTGGGACTGTTGGTGGTTTCGTTTGGTATGTTGGATATGTCGCTGTCGACGGAGTTGAGGGTTGGGAAATTGATTGTGTTAAGAGACGGGGGCTGGTTTGGGGGTGTCATTTGGCTGGGTTTAAGTGGCGAATCAATATTTTGTTTCCTAATGAATGGTCTGTAGGTGGGTTCATCGGGGAGTTGGATTTCGCGTGGATATAGTGGACAGTGCATCTGTCCTGTATAATGTCCGTCTCTATTACAGGTGGCGCAATGATGTGGTCGATCTTTATGTGCACAGGAAGTGCCAATGTTCCCACAGTGAAAACAAACTGCGGGGTTTGTGCAGTTTTTCTTCTCATGCAGATACTGATGACAGTTCCTGCATGGAATATGGCGTTTTCCTAGTTTGGGCGGTTCACAATGATATGTTCTGCCCCACAGTCGGAGGCCATCGCTGAGAAGTGTCGATATGGTGTTCGGGTTTTTTGTGAAAATGCGAACAAGGGGCGTTGGTCCGTAGCTATTTCTTATTCTTGTGATCCTAGTGTGTTCTAAGTTGATGTTTGTCATAGCAGCTGATACTGTTTCTATGTCTATTTCCGGGGAGATTCCAGTAGCAACTAGATTGGTTTCTTTGGCGTAAGATTGAGCACTCTCCGTATTTCTGTTCTGTCTGTTAATTTTAATTGCATATTCTGCGTTGGGTCCGAAAGTGTTGGGTGGGTAGGAGGAGATGAATTTATCTAAGTGCTCTTGGTTTTCGAAAATAAGAGTTGTTGAACTGAATTTTTGCGACCAGGTTTGTCGAGGTGGTGTGATTTGAATTTTTAGGCAATTTTGATATATGATGGTGGGGTTGTTTTTGTGTAGATCTTGGTTATTGATACGCATAGCTACGCGTGAGTCAATTTGAGTTGCAGCAGGCGGTGGATGCGTTTGTGATATTGGAATGTCTTTGCTAGGAGTGGTTTTATTATTTGCATTTGATGTGGAAGGTTGTGGCGTGATTTGATTGGGGGCAAAATTAGGATTCGTTTGGATTGGTGATACGGGGGATTGTAGGTCTTGGTGTACTGTGGTGCTTTGAGAGGGAAGTGGCAGAGACGATATCAGATTTTCTAGTCTGTATCGTAGTTCTCTGTTATTTGTTTTGAGTGGAGTTTTTGCGGTAGGGGCAGATATTTCTTTGGTAGCTGCATTTGGTTTGTATTGTCTTTGAGCGGGTTGTGAGAGCCAAGGGGCTTGCAATTTGGCTTGGTCCGGAATCATGTACTGCGTTTCTTCACGAGGGCCAAGAATTGAGGGTGGAATGTACTGTGTAAATTTTGAGAGGTGAGCTCGGGTATGGAAATTTATAATAAGTAAGTGTTCATGGTGTTTGTACCAGCGAACATGTACACGAATTTGGTTTAGAACTTTTTTGAGCTCTGAGGCACTATAATTATATATTATGAGAGTTGTGTTTGCCTCTGATTCTGTGAAAGCGTCAGGAGGTGACTGCTGGTGTATTAGACCTGGGAAAGGATTGTCAGTGGATGAAGTGTTTACTGACAAATCCTCAGCGGAGTGAGAGCGGTTTTTTGAGGTTTTGTAACTGCCCTTACCTCTGTCTGCTGGTTGTGTTGCTCTGCTTTCAGGGTTGTTGTTATTCATGGTGGCTCCTCCTTTTGATTTGTGTTGGAGTTATGATGCACTATTTGGTTGAAGATGTAATACGTAGCACTAAACACTGTAATTGACACTGCGGCATTTGAGGTATATATTGGAGAAAGAGATAAGAAAGGTTAAACTAAGTCCAGAAATGAAAAGACAAAGGAGAATATTTGGAGTGTAAAGTTTCGTTGACACTATTTAGTTGGTTCACTCACTGCACGTTAGATTGTTTTGTACTATGAGCACACAGAGCACTGTTTAGTTTTCACTAGCAGAGAGAGTGAAACATGTCTGCACGCATAGTAAATGTCTTGCACTCGAATACACTTGACGTGATATAAGATTTAATACACGCCCAAAGTGTCAGTCACTCGGAATGCTACACTGTGTTGGCTTCTCTCTAACTGGAACAATATTTGTAGTAAAGGTGCGCTACAACTAGATGGAAATTTCCGCAGTAACGTCCTATCGTTAAGCGGAGAGAACTGTATATCTGGATCGGTTAACTAGTGGTCCGTACACTAGCACCACACTAGAGATGTTAACAATTGAAGAGTTCACTCGAGGCAATGGCACAAAAACACACAGTCTTGAGGGTTTAGTCACTTGCGTACGGTTTCTCTAGCACTATTGATCACTACTCAGTGGCCACACTGTAGAGGTTCCTTCGTAGCTACATCTTTACGGAAGAGTACACACACACGAACACTGAATAGACCTACCCACTGTTTCGGTTCTCACTGGAAAGAAAACACGCAACTAAAGGGTTTCTCTCTGAAGTATACAAATACGCCTCAGGCGTGTTCTCGTACGGTCCGCGCCCGGTATTATAAGCAAAACGGTGATGATGAGCCCGGAGGGAGAAAAATATTTAAGTCGCAGGGACAATGCCGTACTGCCTTCCCAGTGCGAGCCAATAGAAACAGCGCAAACGTTTGTGACTTTACGATTGGTCCGCTGTCGATTATTGACGTTGGCGTAAAAGTGAAGGTTACCGTGGGCGACATCACCACCACAACCATCATCATTTGGTAAGTCCAGCGCTTCACCAACCAAGACGATCGACGACTTACATACACTAAAGACCATGGCACCGATCACTGCTAATAGAGCAGTAGTGATCACAAACGCTGACCCCGACCTACTGGACGCAGTGACTCCACGGAAACCCACAACGACCTTGACTTTAAACAAAACCACGAGAGCCTACGTTTTTTCCTCCCGAGAAAACTTACGGCAGATGACTTTAATGCATCCACGACAATTCGGGAAGCACGCCCGATACCAAACTCCACCAACCGCCACTCTCCTCGGACCTTGGGAACTACCAGGCCACCCATCCCATCCCTCCTCCACCCCACCCCCCTCTCTATTGGACAGTGAATCTTCTTCTTCTTCTTCTTCTGAGGAAGAGGCAGAGGTTACTTCCATTCCACAAGAGGGGCCCTCAGAAGGGCCGGCTCCAAAACCTAGAGCAGAGAGGTCTCCTGTCCCTAAACCCACAGCAGAGAAGTCTCCCAACGGACCACCTCCCAGCTCTGAGGCGTCGTCTCACGAATCCTCAGAAGGGAAGCGGTCCAACAGGCGCAAACCAATTCCCACAAAAGTATCCGGTTCGACTCCGGCAAGCCCCACTTCTCCCACTCCTCCTAACACCGCACAAGGAACCAAGACAAGGACAGTACTGAAAATACTGAACCACACAAAAAACGGCAACAACCCACTACACATAGAGCGACTAATGAAACAGTACCGACTCGACATTCAAACTCCACGACAGTTCTGGGCACACACTACCAAGACAACTACACTCACATTCGCCACGATTGACGACGCGGAGAAGTTCGCTAGGGCAATTCCCCTGTACAACTTCGGTCCGTCCGCAGAAATCAACATTACGCCTAGTGAATCAAGACAGAAACAGACCCGAAATAAAGAGATCAGTGTCGTCATGAAAAATGTCGACACGCTGATCTCTGAGGACGAACTAATGCAGATCCTGGCTGTAACACATCCAGGCATCACACGCATTAAGAGAATTATCTCCGCACAGACAGACAAACCCACCAACTTAGTTAGAATTTTCACAAATGACATCACCACAGCAGACAAATTACTAGAAGGAATTAAACTTGCAGGACGGTACTACAGAGTAGAGCCATCACACGAGACAATCTTCCACCGACCGTGCCTTAACTGTGCACAATACGGCCATACAAGGACAAACTGCGACAAGCCCAAGACTTGTTTTAAGTGCGGCAAAAATCCCGACCTGTGCAACCACAACCGCCTATCCCAGATTAGGTATTGCGCCACGTGCAACAGCGACACCCATTATACGGGCCAAGCTCGCTGTCCAAAATATCCAAGGACTAATCTCATAACCTCCACCGATCCCACGCACGTCCCCATAGACACCCACAAACCAATACCGAAACCTATACCCAAACCATCACAGTCCGTTTTCAACCCAACACTTCCCAAACCCGAATTGTCTTATGCGGATGCAGCTAAGACAACGACAACCAAGACAAACACTACAGACGATCCACAGACAGAAAAAACAACTACGGAACAGCTGGTCGAGGGGGTTCTACGTTCTGCTATGCAGAAAATAGAATCCTACATTGACCGGCAACTAAACAGACTACAGGACGAAATAGTGACATTCACTATTTCTTTACTCACTACTGACACAAACCCTACGAAACGACACACGACACTTGCCACAGCCAACCAGGCAGCCAGACGGCTTCTACGGAAACGAGTAGCCCACCACTTTGTTGGTAACAGGTTACGAGTTTCCCTAGCGCCACTACAAAAACGTGACTAGGACAGAACTGACCAGAGCACTGGACTCTCCACCTCTCATTAACATCTGCGAGGCATGGTGCTCACTTCACTTCATTCATTTCATTCACAATTCAACTGATAACGTGTACATGTTCATAAAATCATTCACAGGGGAAATACACTACTGTTAGATGAGAGGGCAAACGGCTTATAGCTGGGTACCTCGATCTAAAGTTAGAGAATTGCTTGTCGAGGAACCAATGGAGGCATGGGATGCTTACCCTGCCTGCCATTTTAAACATCATTCATTCTTTCTTCGTCCCCATTCATTCGTTCGTTTCGTTCGGCGAGGCGTCGTTCTTGTAGTTAAACAGCTGCAAGTAGGAGTAGCATCATGTCGGGTCGTGGAAAGGGAGGCAAGGTGAAGGGAAAGTCAAAGTCTCGATCCAGCCGTGCTGGGTTGCAGTTCCCGGTAGGCCGTATCCACCGTCTTTTGCGTAAGGGCAATTACGCAGAGCGAGTTGGTGCCGGTGCGCCAGTCTACCTGGCCGCGGTGATGGAGTACCTGGCGGCCGAAGTTCTCGAGTTGGCTGGCAACGCAGCTCGTGACAACAAGAAGACTAGGATCATTCCTCGTCACTTACAGCTCGCCATTCGCAACGACGAGGAGCTGAACAAACTCCTGTCCGGCGTCACCATCGCCCAGGGTGGTGTGTTGCCCAACATCCAGGCGGTTCTCCTCCCGAAGAAAACCGAGAAGAAGGCTTAAGCCCCTTCTCCGTAAAACGGCCCTTTTAAGGGCCCCACTAACCTCACAAAAGTCAGAAATAGCCAGTATTGTTAATCCTCTCTCACGGCTTCGTAATGTAATTTCATTACGCGTGTCAACTTTCTCTCTCTCTCTATACCGGTGGGCTGATTTAATATCATCATTCTGTAATTTTGTGCTCTGAACGATGTCGTTGTCCCAGGTTCGCACTGAAGTACTTGAAACCGTTGTACATTTACTAGGCTATTGTGTGATAACACATTATACTGATGCATATAGAAAGGTTTCATTATTATTATATAATTTAACACAATACGAATTAAATTAGATGATGATGCCAAAGTACATAGTTGGCTTCGAAATTTATGTAATATATTTCTATCATATTAGAGTAATGGAGATTATCGTGAAAATAATCACAAGTCCCCTTCTTTGGTGCCCATCGTGGTTTTAGACATATACGTTTGAATATACTAGTTTACTTTACTACATACTACGAATGAAACTAATTTTGAATAAGAAATCGATAACTGGTGAACAACTTACGGCGTTATAATAGAGTTCCTAATGCGTTTGTTTGTTGGTGCACATATTGGCCGCACGCGCAGGAACCCCAATACTGAGATGATGACATGACCTTCTCGTAGGAATCGAAGGCTTTGACAATTTGCGTTCGAATTTCCCCTCTCTCTGTCGTTTCGTTCGAACCGAAATGACGCAAGCTATACGTGGAAGTTGTCTGACAGGACGAAGTCCTGTGTTCTGACATGCGATGTGTACCTCTTCTCCCCAGTGTTTACCACACTGGATTCCTATGACCTAAAAGTTGGCATTGCAAAAACGTGGTGATGTGATGTTCAGTATGTGTCAATCCCCTCGGTTCCTTGTTACGGTCTGGTGAGCATTGCCTACCTGCGTTGTCATATTACCCACCAATTCTTCGGACAGTGATTATTGACTTACAGAAGTTTACAGTAACAGGTAACATAATCCGAGGAGCAAGGCTTCACAGAGGAATCCGGTCTTTCCACTTGATATACCAAGCGTTGGGGTCAGACCCATTTGAAAAACGGAGAGGCATTTCTTACAACGTCTTTTGCTGATACTGAAGTGCCCCTACGAAATAAGTTCTGTTTTCCGCACTGGCCTGTTGAGCTAGTGGTCACACAGTAAAGGTGAATTAAATTAATCTCGACAACTACTGCCCTTTTTAGACGGATTTTATGGCCCTGAAAAGGGCCGTTTTGCCGACGGATTCGGCAGCAGACGTGTGTAGGCAGTCTAACCGCCGAACCCGTAGAGAGTCCTCCCCTGCCTCTTCAAGGCGTATACCACGTCCATGGCCGTGACTGTCTTCCGCTTCGCGTGCTCGGTGTATGTTACAGCGTCACGGATTACGTTCTCCAGAAAGACCTTGAGAACACCTCTCGTCTCCTCGTAGATGAGGCCGGAGATACGCTTTACGCCTCCACGTCGGGCGAGACGACGAATGGCCGGCTTCGTGATGCCCTGAATATTATCTCGGAGAACCTTCCTGTGGCGCTTCGCTCCACCTTTGCCAAGACCCTTGCCTCCCTTGCCGCGTCCAGTCATGTTGCTCGTGTGACGAAGGTTAAAAGTGATCTCGACGGCGGGTCATTTTTTGGTTTATATACTAAAACCCGCGGACCAATCACATTACGGAAGGGGCGTGGCTTCTCAACGGGCGAAGACATAAATACCCCTCTTGGGGGCAGCGGGGGCGACTGTATTGCGTCAACTTGGGTTGCGAGGACTAAGGAGTAAGCGATGGCACGTACGAAGCAAACTGCGCGTAAGTCCACGGGAGGCAAGGCTCCACGAAAGCAGCTGGCAACGAAGGCCGCTAGGAAGAGCGCACCGGCTACTGGAGGCGTGAAGAAACCCCATCGATACCGCCCTGGTACAGTTGCTCTTCGCGAGATCCGTCGTTACCAGAAGAGCACCGAGCTCCTCATCCGCAAGCTGCCTTTCCAGCGCTTGGTGCGTGAAATCGCTCAGGATTTCAAAACCGACCTCCGTTTCCAGAGCTCAGCCGTAATGGCCTTGCAGGAGGCAAGCGAGGCATACCTCGTCGGTCTCTTCGAGGATACCAACCTTTGCGCCATCCACGCCAAGCGCGTGACCATTATGCCCAAGGATATTCAGCTGGCTAGGCGCATCCGCGGCGAGAGGGCTTGAATTAACAAAGGTACTCCTGCCCGCAAAAAGGCCCTTTTCAGGGCCACTAGTTATTTCTCGGAAGAGCCGGTTGTACCGTACTCCAGGTCTCGTTCCTACTACCCTCAGTTCAAGGTCACCTCAATAATATAAATGGTTTCTCCCTTTCCATTCCTCACCGTATCAGCATTTTCCCACAGCCTGTTTGACAAATATCGCAATGTATCCTATAGGTTAATAAACAATTTTTTAATAGAACGATGGATAACAAAGTTTCTTAGGAAAATTAAAAAAAAATTTCACAGTTCTATAATATTGCACATTATATATATTTACCAAATTAAGGGTTAACGCCGCCGGGACGAGTGATCCTCCGTCCGACCGATCACAAGCGCCAAGGCTCAAAGTGGTCCAGAAAGCAAATCTAGCTGGACTAAAAATGTGACATATTTCCATGAAACTTCGCACTATAGTCACTACTGTATAAGAGGAGAAACTACCCCTTTATAGACGATGCGTTTTGACAAAAATTAGTGACTTGTCTCATATATAATATATTGTTTTAATGAAACTTTACACAGTACTTACATGTAGCTCGTTTATACTATATTGGATACAAAATGTGATTATGATTGTATAAGAGTAGCTACTTGTCTCCTATCTAACATTTTTTACTTTCACGAAACTATAACTGTGACTCATTATTTTCGATAGTACAGACGTGGTCTGCTTAGGAAAGGACAAGCGGAAGACTGTGACCTTTGTGACCTCGGGTGGGTATTACGATAACATTTATAACCGTCACCCTGATAAGCATCCGAGCAGCTTATTTCAAAAAGGAGTTTGAATACAAACAATTCCTTCAATCTACTACGATTATTACAATAACTGATTTCATTAATCTCCTCTCTTCTTTAGCAAAATATAAATTACCTTCAATTGGTCGATTCAGCAAACTTGTTCATAAAACTTATCGCTATTGCGTCACGTTTCGCAATTTTTCTAAAGTAAAAACAAAAACACGAACAAACGCCTACTCCTTTAACCTCATCGCTCTCTTATCTCTAGAATCCCGGGGGGTTGAGAACCTGAATTCTCTGTGGTGTGAAACAAAGCAACCCGCAGGAGCAATGACACGTTCAATTGTCCTAATAATAGAAAAAAAATTACACGTCATTTAGTGTATTCAGAACATTTTTACAGGACCGTGTAGGATATTCACTCTCCTGTCGAATAGTTTCGGCGGCTGGTAGGCGATACGCATTAATTAAAATAATACTTGCGTACCTTGTTCAGGACAGTGACTGTGCTACTTTCTTTCTTTCTTTCTTTCTTTCTTTCTTTCTTTCTTTCTTTCTTTCCTTTATTTGTAGCTTATTGATGACACCAGATGCCATAACGGAAATGCCGTGATGGTATGTTTGTTTAATATTCAAAATCAAGTGACAGACGCTATTTGACTTTGCGGTGGAGGGGATAGGGACCTGATCTCGGATGTTCCGAGAGATGCCGGCGCACAGTTGTCCAGAACGCAAAACTATGTAAGAAAATCAACTTCATCATAACCGAAGTTTAAGTAATATCTAGGCTTAAACAAAAGCTAGGCATTGTGCACAACAGCATACAAAACATCAATATCAGTAAGAGGTGGGACAAAACATGAGTTTTTTTTTTAAAGTCACGCTCTTCAGTTGATTTTTGTTCGTGGGGTCAGTGGCTGTTTTATACTGTTAAACCTTCCCTTATGGAGGTCATAGGACAAGATGTGTACTTTCATTTAATACGCGAAAAGCAATCTATAATACGTTAGCATTCATTTAATTGGCACGTTTACTGAGATTTGTGCAACTAGTTTTTTTTTTTTTTTTTTTTTTTTACGACATATTTAACAGGCTGTGCATTACAAGTAAACCTGAGTTAACTTTCAATTCTTCTACCCACACATTAATCAAATATTAAACTCTATACGGCTTAAAATTTAGCTGCTACATCCTGCAAACTTAGATGTTATATTCATCTCTTGGTGGCGCTTTACGAATTCGACAGCAGCCACTTTTCAGAGTCTGGATGAAGGAGCTTAATTTCTCCAAGAAAAATTCAACACTTCTTGAACATATAATGAACAACTAAATTATGGAGTATATCCATGAATCTAGCATTTTGTTACCAACTGCGAAAAATATGGCAGGCTAGTCATCTTTTAGGAGCATAATTTCTATTAAAACATTAAAAATTATCAGAAAAACTAATTTTTCCCTAATTCCCTAATTACACGAGCATAATTCGTTTTTGCATAGATGCGTATAAAATTTCATGGAAATATGTTACATAGGGGAGAAATTATTAACTCTGTATAAATGTAGCCTCTAAACACAAGAAGTAGATTCCCATATAAAAACCATTATCTGAATTTATGCTACCTGTAACTATACTGTGTGAAATATAATGTAAATATTTCAGTTAAGATAGAAATTATTAATTTAGTCTATAAAGCACTTCCGATACAACTCTTCACACAATAATAATAATAATAATAATAATAATAATAATAATAATAATAATAATAATAATAATAATAAATAATTCTGAGCTTCAGTGCAAGAACTCTTTAACCCTCACACAGCTTGTTCTGAGAAAAATCAGTATTAAAGAAATTTATACACATTAAACAAATTGTAATGCTATATGTTGTCATGTCTCTTCTATCCCTCACGTGGAAACTTAGGCTTACACAGCAGCAAGAATAAGATAACAACGTTATTATCATCTGTCCTTTTATGGCTATACAGTTTTTGCAGTGAACTACAGAATTATTAACTATTATTATTACAGACCTGTTATTTTTTTCACTTTTTTCACACACACACACACACACACACACACACACACACACACACATCTATTATACTAAACATAAACCCACAAGAGAAAACAATACTTGTATTAACTGTAAACATTTTTCTTCCTTTCTTTATTTTTAGCAGAATCCTCCATTTCACCCTTTATCTCACTAGATGCGCTTCCCGCAGACATTCTTCATTATATGTTTCACACACCACTTCGTAACACTTGCAGCGGTTGACTTTTGTTTTCTTGTCTTTTTCTCTAGGGTATATTGTACATAGTGCTCGGTATCGGTGCTCGTTCACGTGATATTTTACCTTTGTTTTTCTTGCTAACTCCTGCCAATTTTTCTGATATTTCCCGTAGTTGATTGGTCAAGTACTGCGGATTGATTCCCGGTTATAACAAACACACCTACACTACATTCCAATGATTTCTGACTCGTTACTGCACATTTTAGAAACACTGTACGAAAGCACACACAGTCTCTCGTAAATCAACAGGTTACAACAGAGACTTACACTTGCAAACGCGTGGGGATTTCAGAAAATTTCTTACTATTTCAGTACCTTTAACTGTACAACAGATTTTGTTTTCTCGAAAAAGAAAGGTCAACGTTACTATTGACAAAAGACAGAAACGTACGATTACAATACCTTTATTTTAAACAATCTTAGAGGTGGTCTGGGAATTCCTAAACTCACCACGCGACTACTTAACCCTAGACAGGTAATCATCACTGTACTCATGTTAAAGGTAAGCATTCGTAATTTTTACTACTCACATTTTAATTAACTGAAATCAACTCAATATCACACATTTAACAACTTTTACACATTTCGTAGCCATTAGTGTTCATTTAATTTTAAGTTTGTCATAAAGTCTTTACGTTCATGTTATTGTCCTATTTACAATTAGTGCAAACAACAGCGCGATGTTCTCTGCAGAACCCCTTTTTGCAAAGTCCACAAAATGTTGTCATCATTCTCCTCTTCTTTGCAGGACATTTATAGCAAACAGTACGTTCACCATCTGGCTGCATTACCTGGCATTGTTGTTGCACAGCAATGTTCAGATGTTCTTCAATTGTTGCCCGCAGAGATCGGTGTAAAGTAGGACGTGCAAAGCGGTGCTGCATCCACGGTTTTGTCAGCTCTTCACACAATTGGAAAATGAATTGTTTTCTTGATATTGTTTTCTGAGTTCTTCTAACTATAAATTATCCATGAATTTATACTTGCAATATTTAGCATGTTGTAAAATATTGCTAGTGGCCAGCGCCTCGTCTTTCTATTGCAGGAAAGATTGTGGCACATTTGACATAGTGTATCTACACCACCTTTAGTCCCATTGTAAATAATAATAATAATAATAATAATAATAATAATAATAATAATAATAATAATAATAATAATAATAATAATAAAGGCTTTACATATAACGTGTTGCTTACTGTTGTCATTGCAGTCCACGTCGGTGGGGGTGGGGGGGTTTCTTTCTCCTCCTCCTTCCTCTAGAAAGAGCAGTTACCAGGGTCTAAGGAAGTGAATGCCCTTTTCTTTCTGGGCTCATCCCTACATTTGTCTTAGCTCCTTAGGGAAAACCACGGAAAACCCTCAGGCTTGCGAATAGACTGAATGAATGAGAGGAGAAACTTTAAAGGTACGTGAAAACACGTCCATGCAAGGGAGTTGGGACTGTGAAAAATTGAATATGTGAAATCCAAGACTGTATTTGCCAGGCGAGCAAAGAAGAAGAAGAAGAAGAAAGGCTTACGTATGACGTGTGGCTTACTGTTGTCATTGCAGTCCGCGTCGGCCAGCGGTGGGAGGGGGGGGGTCAATATACCTGCACATATCAGTTCAAATTATAAAAACCTCTTAATGCTACTGCGGTACTATTCCATTGCCGAACACAATATGAAGAAATTAGCAGATCCCTGAACTGAACTCTTATTACTCTGAAATTACCGCGCAGTACAATTATAGCTATGACGCATTGCAAGCGTTAGTCACCATATCGATTTGCTAAGCAAATTTTATCCCTTTAGAGCATGTCCCCCCCCCCCTCCTCCTCCATATCAGCCAACAACATACTGGATGAAGAAGACTCCTGCAAAAGGGACGAATTAAGATTTAATTTTATTTTAATGATAGACTAACATTGCAAAGTTCCAAAATAATTTTTTGCATTCCTTCATTACACTAGTCGTACAAAATTGCGGTCGTATCTCGTACTATCTATACTAATAATAAATCTGTAGCCGAAATTTTTCTGGTAAGTTTCGATTTTCCAAAAGTAATTGGTCCTAACATATATAATTAACCACCCTGAAACCGAAAATCGCATTTTTGAAAATTTTGTTTGTATGTCTGTCTGTATGTTTGTTACCTTTTCACGCGATAATGGCTGAACCGATTTATATGAAAACTGGAATATAAATTAAGTTTGTTGTAACTTAGATTTTAGGCTATATGGCATTCGAAATACTTTATTTAAAAGGGGGGTTATAAGGGGGCCTTAATTAAATAAATCGAAATATCTCGCTTATTATTGATATTTGAGAAAAAATGTTACATAACAGATGTTCCTTTAAAAATGATTTCCGTTAAGTTTTATTTTTTTACAACATTTTGATAGGACTGATATTTAATGAGATAAATGAGTTTTAAAATTAAAATAACGCTATCTAAGACGGTGCAATGAATTAAGAACAAATGACTTCGTCTATAAGGGGCCTTGGACAACAACAATCGAAACAGGGGCCTTGGACATCAACAAACAATCGAAAGCTATTAAACATAGCCTACAGGGAATGTTTCTGTGTTTGTATGAAGTAATATCACAAGCTCGTAAATTAACTGATTTGTATAATTAGTTATTATTTCACCATTGGAAACTGTAGTTTCTCTAGATGGACATAATGCTATAATGTTATTACAGTAACGTCTGAGTAAATCGAGGACAGGTAAGATTAAAATAGCTTCTTATGCACAGAAAATTTGATAGGCTATTTTGTACATTCGTTTTCTGTATTTCTTAAAATAATATTTATGTACACGCATTTTAATCTCAGAGAATTAACGAACAACGAGAGTGTATTGATTTAGTATGCAGTAATAGTACTTTAGCTTGGCAATCCATTATTTTAATAATTCATATTTTAACTATGCTCAATTGAATCGTGTTAAAATACATAAAATATATATGCAATAAATGCAGTGCTAAAAAAAAATTGGGTAATATGCGAAGCAGATTATCTTGCGCTGTTGTAAAAGTTGTTCCATGGATCAGTCGTCCTATTTTAATTATGTAATTACTTTATATTTATTTCTAACAGGTGGAGCGGAGCGAACGGGTACGGCTAGCTAACAATAAGTGAGAACTTACAATACAACAACGACAACAACAACAACAGCTGATAATCTGAAAGGGAACATAGTAATTTGGGGTGAATTAAAATGCAGCTTCCATTCGTTTAAAATTTCTTTAAATTTTAACTAAATATTAATGTAGATATTACCTCTAAAGGTAAATGGGGGCATGTTTCACAACGCTAACAAATTACAAATTAACAATATACAATTAACAACGGAAATATTACATATGCTTGTTAACTGTGTTTCACAATGCAATCTTATTCACTTGTATGTTTTAACGAACTTTACAAAATCGGCGAAACAAACTTACAAATACGCATAATTGGTTGAACAAAATCGCCAACGACAGTTTACAAAAATCACTAAGGATCAGAGGTAAAGTAGCTGTAATTTTAGAACTATCGATGGACATGTTTATATTTTTTTATATATATTTTATTTAGATTTTGCTACATCGGCGACAACGGAGTTTCGCGGCATGCAATTGGTCGAGCATACCAATGCATTAATTAGCCTACGACTTAACTGACGAAAGTTAGCGCGAAATTCATTCAAATAATTGATAAATAATGGATTTGACCCACGTAGTTATATGCAGTTGATAGAGCAGCTAACATGTCCATCCATTAAAATCAACTTCGCTCTCTGCTGGTCCATCAGTATATTTTATTGTTTCATCCATAACCTCGCCAACATTAGGGAACCCAGCAGGAGGAGCATAAAAATCCTTTGCCCGAGTAAGCACATTCGGTGATCAATAACCCGCCTCGAGTTTTTTCAATCTTGTAACAACATCAACTACCATGTGTGAACTTTTGCACACTGTAATCTTATAAATTCCGTTCTTATCTGCTAACGCAGGGAACTGAGAGCTACTATGCAACCAATGCAGTTCTCGCTTTGTGGTTAGGGCACCACTTTTCCCTTTCAGATGTTGCATGTGATGTCCCATATCTTGTAGGAGAGATTACAGCGAAATGGGATTCGGAACGACTTCAGAATACTGCGTAAGTAATGCCGACATTGCATTATTAAGTGATTGGTTTTCGGTGCAAAGTTTTTCTTCTTTAAGTGCGAGTATTTATTAAATACGTTCCTCGTATATAAGAACTAACGCGGTATTCTGAAGTATAGCGCGGGATTCATTCGAAACCTTTCATTAATATTCGTACAATGATACGAACGTGGCCGGAAAATTCTACGTTAGGCCTAAATGCAAAATCTTCGTCTGAGT
This sequence comes from Periplaneta americana, assembly GCF_040183065.1. Taxonomy (NCBI): domain Eukaryota; kingdom Metazoa; phylum Arthropoda; class Insecta; order Blattodea; family Blattidae; genus Periplaneta; species Periplaneta americana. The sequence continues at coordinate 234,002 of NW_027185505.1, forward strand.
CGCTAGAACTACTCAATAACATCACAACTGCTTCAGTGTAATTCTTAATGGTACCCTGTTACTATAAAATTGATTTTATACATATGTGTTTATTTTTTTCATTCACAATTAGAAGCTATTTCAACAGGGCTACTGTAGAAAATGTGCTAACTTCACTAGTAAAGTTTAGTTTACACGTTTGTAAAATTACTCCTTCGTTGTGAAACAAACATATCACTTGTAAAGAGCGCAAAATTTCATTCGTAAAGATTTGATTTCCTTTGTACAGTCCACCTTTACAAACAAAGATTGTGAAACAGAAGTTTACAAACAGAGTTCACAATTTCCAAAGATTGTAAACTTTGTGAAACACCCCACTGGTGAATCAGCACGCCGAGCTCGATCGAAATACAACCAGTTACTATTATTTCCCTATCGTTTTTTGACATTTGATTCCGCGTCCTACCTCTTTCATTCGTTACTAACCAACAACGCCAATAGCAGAAGGTAACGCAAAAACAGTCACCGGTTCCCCGATGCATGGCTTTCTCTCTCAATGTCAACTGAGAGTTAAAAATATTCATTATAATATGCACTTTCCACTCACTCCTCAGAATGTCTTCTTTATTTTTATTTATTTATTTTTTAAGATATGTGAGCTACGTACTGTATGTCTGATGTTTTGCCATCGTACATTCAAATATTTATATTCACTGTACAGTACAGCGAACTGTTTATACTTACTGTACATGCTATAACTACTTCTCCCAACTCCGCTATTGCTATATTTCCTAAACTAAACGCTGATATTGAAATAACGCCTGGTCTGATAATGCAGTCTGTTTAAATTTCTACCGACCAAGTTCTGCCCTTCATCATGGGAAAACAACGAGCTTCTTTAAAGGATACAACTACTAGGACAGAGATATTTTCATTATGGAATTTGTACTACCCACTGAAATGTAGTAACTAATGGGATTTTAATTAGCCATATATGTACAGTATATTACATTCTTTACCTAAAATGTCTCTAACTTCTAGGGAGAGCGCGAGGTACGTTCACAATCCCCTGAATACATATTCCCTTCTTCGAGAAAACGCAGAGAAGTGAACCGTCTCATATGAATATGCTACCAGTCATAAGTTTCAATACGGAGCTGCAAGTACTTAAGAATTATCAATTACTCTACAATTATGCAGCGGCGTCATCATCCAAGCTATAGCTGGAATAGGGAAGGGAACATAATATCCCATAAGTCTTATTAGAACACGCTGGAAATAGTGACGTAAAAAAAAAAATCGCCAACGGCACGTGGTGTTCCCAAGCGGTCACCCATCCAAGTACTGACCACGCCCAATGTTGCTTGACTTCGGTGATCGGACGAGAACCGGTATTTTCAACATGGTATGGCCGTTGCCGATGAAACTGCGTAATCTGTAGGCACTTGAGGACGATGGGATTGGGGTGCACTCGATAAAACCTGCACTCGCTCACACACACACGTAAACTGCCTGCTTAGACTCTGTACCTAAATTACCAAGCTCGTTGGATGTCATTGGGATAGATGATAAATCTATCTATCAACGGCAGTTTGGTTACGTTTCAACGTCACACACTGCTGGATTGACACGGGATTAATAAAACAGCTAGTCGGCATTCTAAGTTAAGCCACAGGTGGATTGTTGTTCAACAGCGGAGCCTCCTTTCAACCACATGGTTGTGGAACTGTAGTCGGATTTTCGACATCATTTTCATGCCATACTACGGAACTTCACACAAACTTCAATTCACTTCTTGCACCGGCGGCTACTACGAATGGACTGAAGCTCGCTACTGACTAGGGGGGGGGGGACATTTGTCTCTTGATGGATTACGTGACAGATATATAAAGTATCAGTCGTATGTTATGAACCCGAGTTTCAATAAAGATAGATTACCCGTATGTCCACAGATTCTCAGTAGTGGCCTGCGGAAGGATTATGCCCGCGGTCGACAAGTTACCTTCTAAGTTGTTTTCCCTCAACAATTAATGCTGCCAAGTGAGTAGGAATGACACCGCGCTCTCATATAAGTCGTACGAAACTATTAAGGAAACGAATTTGCCTCGTGGATCCAAGTCTCCCATGGACTGCCTATAATGTATTATCTATCCTAGAAGTGTTATCGGGGTGATTATTTAAATTTTCACTCGGTGGGAACCGCTGTTGTTCTTCATTCATCTACTCTGTTATGAATAACTTGTGGCCCTTAAAAGGGCCGGTTGCTGATTCCCTAGCAAGCACTCCCGCTTACTTGGAACTAGTGTATTTTGTGACGGCCTTGGTCCCTTCACTGACGGCGTGCTTGGCCAGCTCACCGGGTAGCAGGAGACGGACGGCTGTCTGGATCTCCCGACTGGTGATGGTCGACCGCTTGTTGTAATGCGCGAGCCGCGAAGCTTCCGCGGCGATGCGCTCGAAGATGTCGTTAACGAAGCTGTTCATGATGCTCATAGCCTTTGAACTGATTCCCGTGTCTGGGTGAACTTGTTTCAGAACCTTGTAGATGTAAATGGCGTAGCTCTCCTTCCTCTTGCGCTTCTTCTTCTTATCGCCCTTCGAAATATTCTTCTGGGCCTTGCCGGCCTTCTTGGCAGCCTTTCCGGAAGCTTTGGGGGGCATGGTGCTCGTCTGATGATGAGCCCGGAGGGAGAAAAATATTTAAGTCGCAGGGACAATGCCGTACTGCCTTCCCAGTGCGAGCCAATAGAAACAGCGCAAACGTTTGTGACTTTACGATTGGTCCGCTGTCGATTATTGACGTTGGCGTAAAAGTGAAGGTTACCGTGGGCGACCAAGAGGGAGCTGAATCTAGCAAGACACTCACTGGTAAAAGTCGCCAGCTTACAACCAACGAAGATGAACAGCGGGAGCCGGCCGCCGCCTTGTGTCGACAAGTCTCGGCCGGACGGAGGCCAGCCACCGGGGAAGCGGAAGACGAGGCGGAAGACGGTGAAACCGACGGCCGCCGCAAAACCTGTCTCTCCGGAAGCAACATCACCACCACAACCATCATCATTTGGTAAGTCCAGCGCTTCACCAACCAAGACGATCGACGACTTACATACACTAAAGACCATGGCACCGATCACTGCTAATAGAGCAGTAGTGATCACAAACGCTGACCCCGACCTACTGGACGCAGTGACTCCACGGAAACCCACAACGACCTTGACTTTAAACAAAACCACGAGAGCCTACGTTTTTTCCTCCCGAGAAAACTTACGGCAGATGACTTTAATGCATCCACGACAATTCGGGAAGCACGCCCGATACCAAACTCCACCAACCGCCACTCTCCTCGGACCTTGGGAACTACCAGGCCACCCATCCCATCCCTCCTCCACCCCACCCCCCTCTCTATTGGACAGTGAATCTTCTTCTTCTTCTTCTTCTGAGGAAGAGGCAGAGGTTACTTCCATTCCACAAGAGGGGCCCTCAGAAGGGCCGGCTCCAAAACCTAGAGCAGAGAGGTCTCCTGTCCCTAAACCCACAGCAGAGAAGTCTCCCAACGGACCACCTCCCAGCTCTGAGGCGTCGTCTCACGAATCCTCAGAAGGGAAGCGGTCCAACAGGCGCAAACCAATTCCCACAAAAGTATCCGGTTCGACTCCGGCAAGCCCCACTTCTCCCACTCCTCCTAACACCGCACAAGGAACCAAGACAAGGACAGTACTGAAAATACTGAACCACACAAAAAACGGCAACAACCCACTACACATAGAGCGACTAATGAAACAGTACCGACTCGACATTCAAACTCCACGACAGTTCTGGGCACACACTACCAAGACAACTACACTCACATTCGCCACGATTGACGACGCGGAGAAGTTCGCTAGGGCAATTCCCCTGTACAACTTCGGTCCGTCCGCAGAAATCAACATTACGCCTAGTGAATCAAGACAGAAACAGACCCGAAATAAAGAGATCAGTGTCGTCATGAAAAATGTCGACACGCTGATCTCTGAGGACGAACTAATGCAGATCCTGGCTGTAACACATCCAGGCATCACACGCATTAAGAGAATTATCTCCGCACAGACAGACAAACCCACCAACTTAGTTAGAATTTTCACAAATGACATCACCACAGCAGACAAATTACTAGAAGGAATTAAACTTGCAGGACGGTACTACAGAGTAGAGCCATCACACGAGACAATCTTCCACCGACCGTGCCTTAACTGTGCACAATACGGCCATACAAGGACAAACTGCGACAAGCCCAAGACTTGTTTTAAGTGCGGCAAAAATCCCGACCTGTGCAACCACAACCGCCTATCCCAGATTAGGTATTGCGCCACGTGCAACAGCGACACCCATTATACGGGCCAAGCTCGCTGTCCAAAATATCCAAGGACTAATCTCATAACCTCCACCGATCCCACGCACGTCCCCATAGACACCCACAAACCAATACCGAAACCTATACCCAAACCATCACAGTCCGTTTTCAACCCAACACTTCCCAAACCCGAATTGTCTTATGCGGATGCAGCTAAGACAACGACAACCAAGACAAACACTACAGACGATCCACAGACAGAAAAAACAACTACGGAACAGCTGGTCGAGGGGGTTCTACGTTCTGCTATGCAGAAAATAGAATCCTACATTGACCGGCAACTAAACAGACTACAGGACGAAATAGTGACATTCACTATTTCTTTACTCACTACTGACACAAACCCTACGAAACGACACACGACACTTGCCACAGCCAACCAGGCAGCCAGACGGCTTCTACGGAAACGAGTAGCCCACCACTTTGTTGGTAACAGGTTACGAGTTTCCCTAGCGCCACTACAAAAACGTGACTAGGACAGAACTGACCAGAGCACTGGACTCTCCACCTCTCATTAACATCTGCGAGGCATGGTGCTCACTTCACTTCATTCATTTCATTCACAATTCAACTGATAACGTGTACATGTTCATAAAATCATTCACAGGGGAAATACACTACTGTTAGATGAGAGGGCAAACGGCTTATAGCTGGGTACCTCGATCTAAAGTTAGAGAATTGCTTGTCGAGGAACCAATGGAGGCATGGGATGCTTACCCTGCCTGCCATTTTAAACATCATTCATTCTTTCTTCGTCCCCATTCATTCGTTCGTTTCGTTCGGCGAGGCGTCGTTCTTGTAGTTAAACAGCTGCAAGTAGGAGTAGCATCATGTCGGGTCGTGGAAAGGGAGGCAAGGTGAAGGGAAAGTCAAAGTCTCGATCCAGCCGTGCTGGGTTGCAGTTCCCGGTAGGCCGTATCCACCGTCTTTTGCGTAAGGGCAATTACGCAGAGCGAGTTGGTGCCGGTGCGCCAGTCTACCTGGCCGCGGTGATGGAGTACCTGGCGGCCGAAGTTCTCGAGTTGGCTGGCAACGCAGCTCGTGACAACAAGAAGACTAGGATCATTCCTCGTCACTTACAGCTCGCCATTCGCAACGACGAGGAGCTGAACAAACTCCTGTCCGGCGTCACCATCGCCCAGGGTGGTGTGTTGCCCAACATCCAGGCGGTTCTCCTCCCGAAGAAAACCGAGAAGAAGGCTTAAGCCCCTTCTCCGTAAAACGGCCCTTTTAAGGGCCCCACTAACCTCACAAAAGTCAGAAATAGCCAGTATTGTTAATCCTCTCTCACGGCTTCGTAATGTAATTTCATTACGCGTGTCAACTTTCTCTCTCTCTCTATACCGGTGGGCTGATTTAATATCATCATTCTGTAATTTTGTGCTCTGAACGATGTCGTTGTCCCAGGTTCGCACTGAAGTACTTGAAACCGTTGTACATTTACTAGGCTATTGTGTGATAACACATTATACTGATGCATATAGAAAGGTTTCATTATTATTATATAATTTAACACAATACGAATTAAATTAGATGATGATGCCAAAGTACATAGTTGGCTTCGAAATTTATGTAATATATTTCTATCATATTAGAGTAATGGAGATTATCGTGAAAATAATCACAAGTCCCCTTCTTTGGTGCCCATCGTGGTTTTAGACATATACGTTTGAATATACTAGTTTACTTTACTACATACTACGAATGAAACTAATTTTGAATAAGAAATCGATAACTGGTGAACAACTTACGGCGTTATAATAGAGTTCCTAATGCGTTTGTTTGTTGGTGCACATATTGGCCGCACGCGCAGGAACCCCAATACTGAGATGATGACATGACCTTCTCGTAGGAATCGAAGGCTTTGACAATTTGCGTTCGAATTTCCCCTCTCTCTGTCGTTTCGTTCGAACCGAAATGACGCAAGCTATACGTGGAAGTTGTCTGACAGGACGAAGTCCTGTGTTCTGACATGCGATGTGTACCTCTTCTCCCCAGTGTTTACCACACTGGATTCCTATGACCTAAAAGTTGGCATTGCAAAAACGTGGTGATGTGATGTTCAGTATGTGTCAATCCCCTCGGTTCCTTGTTACGGTCTGGTGAGCATTGCCTACCTGCGTTGTCATATTACCCACCAATTCTTCGGACAGTGATTATTGACTTACAGAAGTTTACAGTAACAGGTAACATAATCCGAGGAGCAAGGCTTCACAGAGGAATCCGGTCTTTCCACTTGATATACCAAGCGTTGGGGTCAGACCCATTTGAAAAACGGAGAGGCATTTCTTACAACGTCTTTTGCTGATACTGAAGTGCCCCTACGAAATAAGTTCTGTTTTCCGCACTGGCCTGTTGAGCTAGTGGTCACACAGTAAAGGTGAATTAAATTAATCTCGACAACTACTGCCCTTTTTAGACGGATTTTATGGCCCTGAAAAGGGCCGTTTTGCCGACGGATTCGGCAGCAGACGTGTGTAGGCAGTCTAACCGCCGAACCCGTAGAGAGTCCTCCCCTGCCTCTTCAAGGCGTATACCACGTCCATGGCCGTGACTGTCTTCCGCTTCGCGTGCTCGGTGTATGTTACAGCGTCACGGATTACGTTCTCCAGAAAGACCTTGAGAACACCTCTCGTCTCCTCGTAGATGAGGCCGGAGATACGCTTTACGCCTCCACGTCGGGCGAGACGACGAATGGCCGGCTTCGTGATGCCCTGAATATTATCTCGGAGAACCTTCCTGTGGCGCTTCGCTCCACCTTTGCCAAGACCCTTGCCTCCCTTGCCGCGTCCAGTCATGTTGCTCGTGTGACGAAGGTTAAAAGTGATCTCGACGGCGGGTCATTTTTTGGTTTATATACTAAAACCCGCGGACCAATCACATTACGGAAGGGGCGTGGCTTCTCAACGGGCGAAGACATAAATACCCCTCTTGGGGGCAGCGGGGGCGACTGTATTGCGTCAACTTGGGTTGCGAGGACTAAGGAGTAAGCGATGGCACGTACGAAGCAAACTGCGCGTAAGTCCACGGGAGGCAAGGCTCCACGAAAGCAGCTGGCAACGAAGGCCGCTAGGAAGAGCGCACCGGCTACTGGAGGCGTGAAGAAACCCCATCGATACCGCCCTGGTACAGTTGCTCTTCGCGAGATCCGTCGTTACCAGAAGAGCACCGAGCTCCTCATCCGCAAGCTGCCTTTCCAGCGCTTGGTGCGTGAAATCGCTCAGGATTTCAAAACCGACCTCCGTTTCCAGAGCTCAGCCGTAATGGCCTTGCAGGAGGCAAGCGAGGCATACCTCGTCGGTCTCTTCGAGGATACCAACCTTTGCGCCATCCACGCCAAGCGCGTGACCATTATGCCCAAGGATATTCAGCTGGCTAGGCGCATCCGCGGCGAGAGGGCTTGAATTAACAAAGGTACTCCTGCCCGCAAAAAGGCCCTTTTCAGGGCCACTAGTTATTTCTCGGAAGAGCCGGTTGTACCGTACTCCAGGTCTCGTTCCTACTACCCTCAGTTCAAGGTCACCTCAATAATATAAATGGTTTCTCCCTTTCCATTCCTCACCGTATCAGCATTTTCCCACAGCCTGTTTGACAAATATCGCAATGTATCCTATAGGTTAATAAACAATTTTTTAATAGAACGATGGATAACAAAGTTTCTTAGGAAAATTAAAAAAAAATTTCACAGTTCTATAATATTGCACATTATATATATTTACCAAATTAAGGGTTAACGCCGCCGGGACGAGTGATCCTCCGTCCGACCGATCACAAGCGCCAAGGCTCAAAGTGGTCCAGAAAGCAAATCTAGCTGGACTAAAAATGTGACATATTTCCATGAAACTTCGCACTATAGTCACTACTGTATAAGAGGAGAAACTACCCCTTTATAGACGATGCGTTTTGACAAAAATTAGTGACTTGTCTCATATATAATATATTGTTTTAATGAAACTTTACACAGTACTTACATGTAGCTCGTTTATACTATATTGGATACAAAATGTGATTATGATTGTATAAGAGTAGCTACTTGTCTCCTATCTAACATTTTTTACTTTCACGAAACTATAACTGTGACTCATTATTTTCGATAGTACAGACGTGGTCTGCTTAGGAAAGGACAAGCGGAAGACTGTGACCTTTGTGACCTCGGGTGGGTATTACGATAACATTTATAACCGTCACCCTGATAAGCATCCGAGCAGCTTATTTCAAAAAGGAGTTTGAATACAAACAATTCCTTCAATCTACTACGATTATTACAATAACTGATTTCATTAATCTCCTCTCTTCTTTAGCAAAATATAAATTACCTTCAATTGGTCGATTCAGCAAACTTGTTCATAAAACTTATCGCTATTGCGTCACGTTTCGCAATTTTTCTAAAGTAAAAACAAAAACACGAACAAACGCCTACTCCTTTAACCTCATCGCTCTCTTATCTCTAGAATCCCGGGGGGTTGAGAACCTGAATTCTCTGTGGTGTGAAACAAAGCAACCCGCAGGAGCAATGACACGTTCAATTGTCCTAATAATAGAAAAAAAATTACACGTCATTTAGTGTATTCAGAACATTTTTACAGGACCGTGTAGGATATTCACTCTCCTGTCGAATAGTTTCGGCGGCTGGTAGGCGATACGCATTAATTAAAATAATACTTGCGTACCTTGTTCAGGACAGTGACTGTGCTACTTTCTTTCTTTCTTTCTTTCTTTCTTTCTTTCTTTCTTTCTTTCTTTCTTTCCTTTATTTGTAGCTTATTGATGACACCAGATGCCATAACGGAAATGCCGTGATGGTATGTTTGTTTAATATTCAAAATCAAGTGACAGACGCTATTTGACTTTGCGGTGGAGGGGATAGGGACCTGATCTCGGATGTTCCGAGAGATGCCGGCGCACAGTTGTCCAGAACGCAAAACTATGTAAGAAAATCAACTTCATCATAACCGAAGTTTAAGTAATATCTAGGCTTAAACAAAAGCTAGGCATTGTGCACAACAGCATACAAAACATCAATATCAGTAAGAGGTGGGACAAAACATGAGTTTTTTTTTTAAAGTCACGCTCTTCAGTTGATTTTTGTTCGTGGGGTCAGTGGCTGTTTTATACTGTTAAACCTTCCCTTATGGAGGTCATAGGACAAGATGTGTACTTTCATTTAATACGCGAAAAGCAATCTATAATACGTTAGCATTCATTTAATTGGCACGTTTACTGAGATTTGTGCAACTAGTTTTTTTTTTTTTTTTTTTTTTTTACGACATATTTAACAGGCTGTGCATTACAAGTAAACCTGAGTTAACTTTCAATTCTTCTACCCACACATTAATCAAATATTAAACTCTATACGGCTTAAAATTTAGCTGCTACATCCTGCAAACTTAGATGTTATATTCATCTCTTGGTGGCGCTTTACGAATTCGACAGCAGCCACTTTTCAGAGTCTGGATGAAGGAGCTTAATTTCTCCAAGAAAAATTCAACACTTCTTGAACATATAATGAACAACTAAATTATGGAGTATATCCATGAATCTAGCATTTTGTTACCAACTGCGAAAAATATGGCAGGCTAGTCATCTTTTAGGAGCATAATTTCTATTAAAACATTAAAAATTATCAGAAAAACTAATTTTTCCCTAATTCCCTAATTACACGAGCATAATTCGTTTTTGCATAGATGCGTATAAAATTTCATGGAAATATGTTACATAGGGGAGAAATTATTAACTCTGTATAAATGTAGCCTCTAAACACAAGAAGTAGATTCCCATATAAAAACCATTATCTGAATTTATGCTACCTGTAACTATACTGTGTGAAATATAATGTAAATATTTCAGTTAAGATAGAAATTATTAATTTAGTCTATAAAGCACTTCCGATACAACTCTTCACACAATAATAATAATAATAATAATAATAATAATAATAATAATAATAATAATAATAATAATAATAATAAATAATTCTGAGCTTCAGTGCAAGAACTCTTTAACCCTCACACAGCTTGTTCTGAGAAAAATCAGTATTAAAGAAATTTATACACATTAAACAAATTGTAATGCTATATGTTGTCATGTCTCTTCTATCCCTCACGTGGAAACTTAGGCTTACACAGCAGCAAGAATAAGATAACAACGTTATTATCATCTGTCCTTTTATGGCTATACAGTTTTTGCAGTGAACTACAGAATTATTAACTATTATTATTACAGACCTGTTATTTTTTTCACTTTTTTCACACACACACACACACACACACACACACACACACACACACACATCTATTATACTAAACATAAACCCACAAGAGAAAACAATACTTGTATTAACTGTAAACATTTTTCTTCCTTTCTTTATTTTTAGCAGAATCCTCCATTTCACCCTTTATCTCACTAGATGCGCTTCCCGCAGACATTCTTCATTATATGTTTCACACACCACTTCGTAACACTTGCAGCGGTTGACTTTTGTTTTCTTGTCTTTTTCTCTAGGGTATATTGTACATAGTGCTCGGTATCGGTGCTCGTTCACGTGATATTTTACCTTTGTTTTTCTTGCTAACTCCTGCCAATTTTTCTGATATTTCCCGTAGTTGATTGGTCAAGTACTGCGGATTGATTCCCGGTTATAACAAACACACCTACACTACATTCCAATGATTTCTGACTCGTTACTGCACATTTTAGAAACACTGTACGAAAGCACACACAGTCTCTCGTAAATCAACAGGTTACAACAGAGACTTACACTTGCAAACGCGTGGGGATTTCAGAAAATTTCTTACTATTTCAGTACCTTTAACTGTACAACAGATTTTGTTTTCTCGAAAAAGAAAGGTCAACGTTACTATTGACAAAAGACAGAAACGTACGATTACAATACCTTTATTTTAAACAATCTTAGAGGTGGTCTGGGAATTCCTAAACTCACCACGCGACTACTTAACCCTAGACAGGTAATCATCACTGTACTCATGTTAAAGGTAAGCATTCGTAATTTTTACTACTCACATTTTAATTAACTGAAATCAACTCAATATCACACATTTAACAACTTTTACACATTTCGTAGCCATTAGTGTTCATTTAATTTTAAGTTTGTCATAAAGTCTTTACGTTCATGTTATTGTCCTATTTACAATTAGTGCAAACAACAGCGCGATGTTCTCTGCAGAACCCCTTTTTGCAAAGTCCACAAAATGTTGTCATCATTCTCCTCTTCTTTGCAGGACATTTATAGCAAACAGTACGTTCACCATCTGGCTGCATTACCTGGCATTGTTGTTGCACAGCAATGTTCAGATGTTCTTCAATTGTTGCCCGCAGAGATCGGTGTAAAGTAGGACGTGCAAAGCGGTGCTGCATCCACGGTTTTGTCAGCTCTTCACACAATTGGAAAATGAATTGTTTTCTTGATATTGTTTTCTGAGTTCTTCTAACTATAAATTATCCATGAATTTATACTTGCAATATTTAGCATGTTGTAAAATATTGCTAGTGGCCAGCGCCTCGTCTTTCTATTGCAGGAAAGATTGTGGCACATTTGACATAGTGTATCTACACCACCTTTAGTCCCATTGTAAATAATAATAATAATAATAATAATAATAATAATAATAATAATAATAATAATAATAATAATAATAATAAAGGCTTTACATATAACGTGTTGCTTACTGTTGTCATTGCAGTCCACGTCGGTGGGGGTGGGGGGGTTTCTTTCTCCTCCTCCTTCCTCTAGAAAGAGCAGTTACCAGGGTCTAAGGAAGTGAATGCCCTTTTCTTTCTGGGCTCATCCCTACATTTGTCTTAGCTCCTTAGGGAAAACCACGGAAAACCCTCAGGCTTGCGAATAGACTGAATGAATGAGAGGAGAAACTTTAAAGGTACGTGAAAACACGTCCATGCAAGGGAGTTGGGACTGTGAAAAATTGAATATGTGAAATCCAAGACTGTATTTGCCAGGCGAGCAAAGAAGAAGAAGAAGAAGAAAGGCTTACGTATGACGTGTGGCTTACTGTTGTCATTGCAGTCCGCGTCGGCCAGCGGTGGGAGGGGGGGGGTCAATATACCTGCACATATCAGTTCAAATTATAAAAACCTCTTAATGCTACTGCGGTACTATTCCATTGCCGAACACAATATGAAGAAATTAGCAGATCCCTGAACTGAACTCTTATTACTCTGAAATTACCGCGCAGTACAATTATAGCTATGACGCATTGCAAGCGTTAGTCACCATATCGATTTGCTAAGCAAATTTTATCCCTTTAGAGCATGTCCCCCCCCCCCTCCTCCTCCATATCAGCCAACAACATACTGGATGAAGAAGACTCCTGCAAAAGGGACGAATTAAGATTTAATTTTATTTTAATGATAGACTAACATTGCAAAGTTCCAAAATAATTTTTTGCATTCCTTCATTACACTAGTCGTACAAAATTGCGGTCGTATCTCGTACTATCTATACTAATAATAAATCTGTAGCCGAAATTTTTCTGGTAAGTTTCGATTTTCCAAAAGTAATTGGTCCTAACATATATAATTAACCACCCTGAAACCGAAAATCGCATTTTTGAAAATTTTGTTTGTATGTCTGTCTGTATGTTTGTTACCTTTTCACGCGATAATGGCTGAACCGATTTATATGAAAACTGGAATATAAATTAAGTTTGTTGTAACTTAGATTTTAGGCTATATGGCATTCGAAATACTTTATTTAAAAGGGGGGTTATAAGGGGGCCTTAATTAAATAAATCGAAATATCTCGCTTATTATTGATATTTGAGAAAAAATGTTACATAACAGATGTTCCTTTAAAAATGATTTCCGTTAAGTTTTATTTTTTTACAACATTTTGATAGGACTGATATTTAATGAGATAAATGAGTTTTAAAATTAAAATAACGCTATCTAAGACGGTGCAATGAATTAAGAACAAATGACTTCGTCTATAAGGGGCCTTGGACAACAACAATCGAAACAGGGGCCTTGGACATCAACAAACAATCGAAAGCTATTAAACATAGCCTACAGGGAATGTTTCTGTGTTTGTATGAAGTAATATCACAAGCTCGTAAATTAACTGATTTGTATAATTAGTTATTATTTCACCATTGGAAACTGTAGTTTCTCTAGATGGACATAATGCTATAATGTTATTACAGTAACGTCTGAGTAAATCGAGGACAGGTAAGATTAAAATAGCTTCTTATGCACAGAAAATTTGATAGGCTATTTTGTACATTCGTTTTCTGTATTTCTTAAAATAATATTTATGTACACGCATTTTAATCTCAGAGAATTAACGAACAACGAGAGTGTATTGATTTAGTATGCAGTAATAGTACTTTAGCTTGGCAATCCATTATTTTAATAATTCATATTTTAACTATGCTCAATTGAATCGTGTTAAAATACATAAAATATATATGCAATAAATGCAGTGCTAAAAAAAAATTGGGTAATATGCGAAGCAGATTATCTTGCGCTGTTGTAAAAGTTGTTCCATGGATCAGTCGTCCTATTTTAATTATGTAATTACTTTATATTTATTTCTAACAGGTGGAGCGGAGCGAACGGGTACGGCTAGCTAACAATAAGTGAGAACTTACAATACAACAACGACAACAACAACAACAGCTGATAATCTGAAAGGGAACATAGTAATTTGGGGTGAATTAAAATGCAGCTTCCATTCGTTTAAAATTTCTTTAAATTTTAACTAAATATTAATGTAGATATTACCTCTAAAGGTAAATGGGGGCATGTTTCACAACGCTAACAAATTACAAATTAACAATATACAATTAACAACGGAAATATTACATATGCTTGTTAACTGTGTTTCACAATGCAATCTTATTCACTTGTATGTTTTAACGAACTTTACAAAATCGGCGAAACAAACTTACAAATACGCATAATTGGTTGAACAAAATCGCCAACGACAGTTTACAAAAATCACTAAGGATCAGAGGTAAAGTAGCTGTAATTTTAGAACTATCGATGGACATGTTTATATTTTTTTATATATATTTTATTTAGATTTTGCTACATCGGCGACAACGGAGTTTCGCGGCATGCAATTGGTCGAGCATACCAATGCATTAATTAGCCTACGACTTAACTGACGAAAGTTAGCGCGAAATTCATTCAAATAATTGATAAATAATGGATTTGACCCACGTAGTTATATGCAGTTGATAGAGCAGCTAACATGTCCATCCATTAAAATCAACTTCGCTCTCTGCTGGTCCATCAGTATATTTTATTGTTTCATCCATAACCTCGCCAACATTAGGGAACCCAGCAGGAGGAGCATAAAAATCCTTTGCCCGAGTAAGCACATTCGGTGATCAATAACCCGCCTCGAGTTTTTTCAATCTTGTAACAACATCAACTACCATGTGTGAACTTTTGCACACTGTAATCTTATAAATTCCGTTCTTATCTGCTAACGCAGGGAACTGAGAGCTACTATGCAACCAATGCAGTTCTCGCTTTGTGGTTAGGGCACCACTTTTCCCTTTCAGATGTTGCATGTGATGTCCCATATCTTGTAGGAGAGATTACAGCGAAATGGGATTCGGAACGACTTCAGAATACTGCGTAAGTAATGCCGACATTGCATTATTAAGTGATTGGTTTTCGGTGCAAAGTTTTTCTTCTTTAAGTGCGAGTATTTATTAAATACGTTCCTCGTATATAAGAACTAACGCGGTATTCTGAAGTATAGCGCGGGATTCATTCGAAACCTTTCATTAATATTCGTACAATGATACGAACGTGGCCGGAAAATTCTACGTTAGGCCTAAATGCAAAATCTTCGTCTGAGTCGCTAGAACTACTCAATAACATCACAACTGCTTCAGTGTAATTCTTAATGGTACCCTGTTACTATAAAATTGATTTTATACATATGTGTTTATTTTTTTCATTCACAATTAGAAGCTATTTCAACAGGGCTACTGTAGAAAATGTGCTAACTTCACTAGTAAAGTTTAGTTTACACGTTTGTAAAATTACTCCTTCGTTGTGAAACAAACATATCACTTGTAAAGAGCGCAAAATTTCATTCGTAAAGATTTGATTTCCTTTGTACAGTCCACCTTTACAAACAAAGATTGTGAAACAGAAGTTTACAAACAGAGTTCACAATTTCCAAAGATTGTAAACTTTGTGAAACACCCCACTGGTGAATCAGCACGCCGAGCTCGATCGAAATACAACCAGTTACTATTATTTCCCTATCGTTTTTTGACATTTGATTCCGCGTCCTACCTCTTTCATTCGTTACTAACCAACAACGCCAATAGCAGAAGGTAACGCAAAAACAGTCACCGGTTCCCCGATGCATGGCTTTCTCTCTCAATGTCAACTGAGAGTTAAAAATATTCATTATAATATGCACTTTCCACTCACTCCTCAGAATGTCTTCTTTATTTTTATTTATTTATTTTTTAAGATATGTGAGCTACGTACTGTATGTCTGATGTTTTGCCATCGTACATTCAAATATTTATATTCACTGTACAGTACAGCGAACTGTTTATACTTACTGTACATGCTATAACTACTTCTCCCAACTCCGCTATTGCTATATTTCCTAAACTAAACGCTGATATTGAAATAACGCCTGGTCTGATAATGCAGTCTGTTTAAATTTCTACCGACCAAGTTCTGCCCTTCATCATGGGAAAACAACGAGCTTCTTTAAAGGATACAACTACTAGGACAGAGATATTTTCATTATGGAATTTGTACTACCCACTGAAATGTAGTAACTAATGGGATTTTAATTAGCCATATATGTACAGTATATTACATTCTTTACCTAAAATGTCTCTAACTTCTAGGGAGAGCGCGAGGTACGTTCACAATCCCCTGAATACATATTCCCTTCTTCGAGAAAACGCAGAGAAGTGAACCGTCTCATATGAATATGCTACCAGTCATAAGTTTCAATACGGAGCTGCAAGTACTTAAGAATTATCAATTACTCTACAATTATGCAGCGGCGTCATCATCCAAGCTATAGCTGGAATAGGGAAGGGAACATAATATCCCATAAGTCTTATTAGAACACGCTGGAAATAGTGACGTAAAAAAAAAAATCGCCAACGGCACGTGGTGTTCCCAAGCGGTCACCCATCCAAGTACTGACCACGCCCAATGTTGCTTGACTTCGGTGATCGGACGAGAACCGGTATTTTCAACATGGTATGGCCGTTGCCGATGAAACTGCGTAATCTGTAGGCACTTGAGGACGATGGGATTGGGGTGCACTCGATAAAACCTGCACTCGCTCACACACACACGTAAACTGCCTGCTTAGACTCTGTACCTAAATTACCAAGCTCGTTGGATGTCATTGGGATAGATGATAAATCTATCTATCAACGGCAGTTTGGTTACGTTTCAACGTCACACACTGCTGGATTGACACGGGATTAATAAAACAGCTAGTCGGCATTCTAAGTTAAGCCACAGGTGGATTGTTGTTCAACAGCGGAGCCTCCTTTCAACCACATGGTTGTGGAACTGTAGTCGGATTTTCGACATCATTTTCATGCCATACTACGGAACTTCACACAAACTTCAATTCACTTCTTGCACCGGCGGCTACTACGAATGGACTGAAGCTCGCTACTGACTAGGGGGGGGGGGACATTTGTCTCTTGATGGATTACGTGACAGATATATAAAGTATCAGTCGTATGTTATGAACCCGAGTTTCAATAAAGATAGATTACCCGTATGTCCACAGATTCTCAGTAGTGGCCTGCGGAAGGATTATGCCCGCGGTCGACAAGTTACCTTCTAAGTTGTTTTCCCTCAACAATTAATGCTGCCAAGTGAGTAGGAATGACACCGCGCTCTCATATAAGTCGTACGAAACTATTAAGGAAACGAATTTGCCTCGTGGATCCAAGTCTCCCATGGACTGCCTATAATGTATTATCTATCCTAGAAGTGTTATCGGGGTGATTATTTAAATTTTCACTCGGTGGGAACCGCTGTTGTTCTTCATTCATCTACTCTGTTATGAATAACTTGTGGCCCTTAAAAGGGCCGGTTGCTGATTCCCTAGCAAGCACTCCCGCTTACTTGGAACTAGTGTATTTTGTGACGGCCTTGGTCCCTTCACTGACGGCGTGCTTGGCCAGCTCACCGGGTAGCAGGAGACGGACGGCTGTCTGGATCTCCCGACTGGTGATGGTCGACCGCTTGTTGTAATGCGCGAGCCGCGAAGCTTCCGCGGCGATGCGCTCGAAGATGTCGTTAACGAAGCTGTTCATGATGCTCATAGCCTTTGAACTGATTCCCGTGTCTGGGTGAACTTGTTTCAGAACCTTGTAGATGTAAATGGCGTAGCTCTCCTTCCTCTTGCGCTTCTTCTTCTTATCGCCCTTCGAAATATTCTTCTGGGCCTTGCCGGCCTTCTTGGCAGCCTTTCCGGAAGCTTTGGGGGGCATGGTGCTCGTCTGATGATGAGCCCGGAGGGAGAAAAATATTTAAGTCGCAGGGACAATGCCGTACTGCCTTCCCAGTGCGAGCCAATAGAAACAGCGCAAACGTTTGTGACTTTACGATTGGTCCGCTGTCGATTATTGACGTTGGCGTAAAAGTGAAGGTTACCGTCAGCCAAAAAGACCATAAATAGGAAAGTCAGCGTTGCACCTTATGGAAACAATATAGATGTAATAATCACGCCCATAGTCCAGAAAGTCCAAACTATGATAGGTGGCGCAATAGAACGAGCCCTGGCGGATTACCAATCCCTACCCTGCCCCTCAGGAAATTCACGGCACCTAGACACCACAAACAGCCTCTCACCAACAACCTAATACCACTATAATGGCGTCCATCCTACTTCGACATGACATCACGATAATTCATTGCAATATTAGACACCTGTATAACAACAGAACGGAACTCACTCACCTCATCCAAGAGCAAAAACCTGAAATTATATGTTTAAATGAAACCCACCTTCGAGACAAAGACCGCTTTACTATGAGAGACTTCACTATATATCGACGCGACAGACCTACGATAGGAGGAGGAGTTATGATTATGACTAACAAAAACTTGACAACAACTCAAATTCCCCTACCCCTCCACCTCGACGACCAAGAATGTGTAATAATTCAAATCCACATAGGTAATTCTCGCATGCATGTGGCTTCTTTCTACTCTCCGCCAGCCAATCCACTCCCATCCACACTCCTGCGTTACCTTCACACCCTTCCAAATGTCATAATCACCACAGATATCAACGCCCACCACCCCTTCCTCCATGATAACAATCGGAACACCAAAGGCAACCACCTAGTGACGCTCTTACCCAGTCTCAACCTAGTACAAGTTCCACTCCCTGCCCCTACACGCCTACCAACTCCTACTCAACAATTTACAACTCCTGATAAAATATTCATCTCTCCCAGATTACATAACCGACTCATCAATACTCTAGTCCTTCCCCCTCTAAATTCAGATCACGCACCCATACTAATTAAACTTGCCTGCCCCTTTTACCGCTCTCAACCCGTAAACGAAGCTATATACATGCGAGATTATCGTAACGCTGATTGGCAGAAATTCAAAGATTACATATCTAAATCACTCCCTCATTTTCCAATCACGAAACACGAAGACTTAGACACCGCAGAGACTTTGTTTGTACAGGTGCTTAATGAAGCTATTCAAGACTCAATACCACAAAAACGATATACCACTGACCGTCGCCGTGCACTACCTCCAGACATCTTAAAAATCATAAAGACAAAAAGAGCAGCACACAGACTCTACATGCGCACCCATGAAGATGAAGACAGACGCCTCTACCGCTCACTACAAGAAGATGTCAAAGACGCTATACAGAGATACGAGACGCGACGATGGGACAAATTCATTCAGAAAGTCGACAAAGACAGACTAAACGCTCCCAAGCGATTTTGGGAAACCATAAAGCGTATTAGGGGCAAGTACCAATATACTTCCCACCCATTACGCAACAGACAACAAACGATTATTGACACACCAGGCAAACTGGAAGTCTTCCGACAGTTTCTATCCAACACGCACACTACACCTATACATCCAGATTTCGACCAAGATCATTACCATTTCATCACAGACCATATCAATAACCATCATATCCTCTATAATCCACTCCCAGCACCAGCACCACGATCAACCGACGACCCCATCATTGATGACATCACCATACTAGACATCTCACTTGCCCTCCAAACATGCAAGAACTCAGCACCAGGACCTGATGGTATCACATACCAAACACTTAAACAACTCCCGCCGACAGCCCTTAATTTTCTTGCTGGTCTTTTCACCCTCTCTTTGAAACTTGGACACGCTCCGACACGCTGGAGACATTCACACATACTTCTATTTCCAAAACCTGGTAAAGACGCCTCAGACCCCGCCAACTACCGACCCATAAGCCTCACCCCGACTATTGCCAAGTTAATGGAGAAAGTACTCGTTTCACGCTTGCAGGTTTACCTGCGCGACCGCAATATGATCCCCGATTCTCAGGCGGGCTTCAGACCGGGAGTCCAGCCGACTGATCAGCTGATACGGGTACTTACCCCCATTGAGGAGGCCTACTCTAAACGACATTACTCAATCTTGGTAGCGCTCGACGCCAGACGAGCCTTTGACACAGTATGGCTGGACGCCTTGCGATATAAATTAACAAACATGCAATTTCCGCACGAAATAACACGCTGGATCTCCAGCTTCCTGAATAACCGATCTGGCCAGGTCCGTCTTGGCAGACAAGATCTGTCCCGCACCTTCCAAATCGAAGCAGGAGTTCCCCAGGGCAGCGTGATTTCCCCCCTGCTCTATAACATATATGTATCTGACATCCCTCAACCCAACAACAATCAAGTGGGCCTGGCACAGTTTGCTGACGACGTGGCTTTCTGGGCCACCCATCCCCGCTTACGATCCGCCAGGGTACTAATAGACAACGCCCTGAGACACTACACTGAGTGGGCCAACACCTGGAGAATTACCATCAACACCGAAAAAACCCAAACCTGTGTCTTCCGCCCCTCTTTAAAATCACGAATCACAAACAGACAACACATTACAATCGGACAAGCATTAATACCACTCCAACACAAAGTAACATATCTAGGCATTCCACTCACATCAAAACTCTCTTGGACTACAATAGCGCAAACAATATGGGACAAATACAACAAAGCTACTAAAGCAGTAAGCCACCTAAGCGGCATTAGACGACAAGGCTGCCACGCCAACACATTACTACACCTATATAAAGCACTGGTTCGATCCCAGTGCACCTACTCCTCCTACTTTCTATTGCAATCTTCACCCTCAACACAAAAGAAATTTGAGTCCCGTGAAAGGAAATTATTGCGCCAGATATTTCGACTACCCAAACATACCAGAAACGACACAGTATACATCCACACCAAAACGAAACCACTCTCCACACACCTAATCCGAACAGTCACTAAATACACACACTTCGCACTACGTCGCTCATACACACAACATATGTTTAACAATCCTCCACACACCAACAAGAACACAACCATTGAAAAACTCCTACAAGCCTATCAAGATCACTTCAATCCACAAAATAACCATTAAACTCTCCCCCTCTCTCTCCCTCTCTACAACACCCCTCGTCTCCCGGAGTCGGCTCATTCGCGGTCTGTCTCCCACAAATACCCCACAAGAATGCCATCGTTGAGGAATGCACATACATGTCATAGACCAGAACCCGACACATACAATTAATAATCCACCTTCATCTACAACGAGAGGAAATCGAAATCAAACACCCCACCCACAACATAACGTACCAGCGAACATCACTCCGACTGCTGGATAGCTGAAGTCAAAATGCCAACGCCCAAACACAAGGATAACAACAATATAAACAAATTGTGACTGCCCTCACCACTGCTTAGTGATGCATGATAGCTACCGTTGAATAACTAAACAATAAATAAATACATTCAAAATTCACGCAAGCCCAGTAAATAATTTACATCACAAATAGTTCATGGTTACTCCTCAAATAACAACAAATCAGAACTTAAAATCTGCTTCTTAAATCTTCTTTCTTACTTTCTACCCACCTGTCTTCTTTCCACGTCTCAACCTCAATCTCATAAAAGCCCTAAATATCCAACATTCTAATAACACTGCACTCACAAGCACTCACGGTCGAAGAGGGCATTGTAATGTAAGACCCTAAAACGACCGCTGGCTCTGCCAGCAATCAACTCTGACACCCGGCGAGGCGTTGGATCAGAGATGATGATCAGATGATCAGATCAGAGATCATCAGAGATCAGATCAGAGGGAGCTGAATCTAGCAAGACACTCACTGGTAAAAGTCGCCAGCTTACAACCAACGAAAATGAACAGCGGGAGCCGGCCGCCGCCTTGTGTCGACAAGTCTCGGCCGGACGGAGGCCAGCCACCGGGGAAGCGGAAGACGAGACGGAAGACGGTGAAACCGACGGCCGCCGCAAAACCTGTCTCTCCGGAAGCAACATCACCACCACAACCATCATCATTTGGTAAGTCCAGCGCTTCACCAACCAAGACGATCGACGACTTACATACACTAAAGACCATGGCACCGATCACTGCTAACAGAGCAGTAGTGATCACAAACGCTGACCCCGACCTACTGGACGCAGTGACTCCACGGAAACCCAATACGACCTTGACTATAAACAAAACCACGAGAGCCTACGTTTTTTCCTCTCGAGAAAACTTACGGCAGATGACATTAATGCATCCACGACAATTCGGGAAGCACGCCCGATACCAAACTCCACCAACCGCCACTCTCCTCGGACCTTGGGAACTACCAGGCCACCCATCCCATCCCTCCTCCACCCCACCCCCCTCTCTATTGGACAGTGAATCTTCTTCTTCTTCTTCTTCTGAGGAAGAGGCAGGGGTTACTTCCAATCCACAAGAGGGGCCTTCAGAAGGGCCGACTCCAAAACCTAGAGCAGAGAGGCCTCCTGTCCCTAAACCCACAGCAGAGAAGTCTCCCAACGGACCACCTCCCAGCTCTGAGGCGTCGTCTCACGAATCCTCAGAAGGGAAGCGGTCCAACAGGCGCAAACCAATTCCCACAAAAGTATCCGGTTCGACTCCGGCAAGCCCCACTTCTCCCTCTCCCCCTAACACCGCACAAGGACCCAAGACAAGGACAGTACTGAAAATACTGAACCACACAAAAAACGGCAACAACCCACTACACATAGAGCGACTAATGAAACAGTACCGACTCGACATTCAAACTCCACGACAGTTCTGGGCACACACTACCAAGACAACTACACTCACATTCGCCACGATTGACGACGCGGAGAAGTTCGCTAGGGCAATTCCCCTGTACAACTTCGGTCCGTCCGCAGAAATCAACATTACGCCTAGTGAATCAAGACAGAAACAGACCCGAAATAAAGAGATCAGTGTCGTCATGAAAAATGTCGACACGCTGATCTCTGAGGACGAACTAATGCAGATCCTGGCTGTAACACATCCAGGCATCACACGCATTAAGAGAATTATCTCCGCACAGACAGACAAACCCACCAACTTAGTTAGAATTTTCACAAATGACATCACCACAGCAGACAAATTACTAGAAGGAATTAAACTTGCAGGACGGTACTACAGAGTAGAGCCATCACACGAGACAATCTTCCACCGACCGTGCCTTAACTGTGCACAATACGGCCACACAAGGACAAACTGTGACAAGCCCAAGACTTGTTTTAAGTGCGGCAAAAATCCCGACCTCTGCAACCACAACCGCCTATCCCAGATCAAGTACTGCGCCACGTGCAACAGCGACACCCATTATACGGGCCAAGCTCGCTGTCCAAAATATCCAAGGACTAATATCATTACATCCACCGATCCCACGCATGTCCCCATAGACTCCCACAAACTAATACTGCCACCTATACCCAAACCATCACAGTCCGTCTTCAAACCAACACTTCCCAAACCCGAATTGTCTTATGCGGATGCAGCTAAGACTACGACAACCAAGACAACCACTACAGACGACCCACAGACAGACAAAACAACCACGGAACAGCTGGTCGAGGGGGTTCTACGTTCTGCTATGCAGAAAATAGAATCCTACATTGACCGGCAACTAAACAGACTACAGGACGAAATAGTGACATTCACTATTTCCCTACTCACTACTGACACAAACCCTACGAAACGACATACGACACTTGCCACAGCCAACCAGGCAGCCAGACGGCTTCTACGGAAACGAGTAGCCCACCACTTTGTTGGTAACAGGTTACGAGTTTCCCTAGCGCCACTACAAAAACGTGACTAGGACAGAACTGACCAGAGCACTGGACTCTCCACCTCTCATTAACATCTGCGAGGCATGGTGCTCACTTCACTTCATTCATTTCATTCACAATTCAACTGATAACGTGTACATGTTCATAAAATCATTCACAGGGGAAATACACTACTGTTAGATGAGAGGGCAAACGGCTTATAGCTGGGTACCTCGATCTAAAGTTAGAGAATTGCTTGTCGAGGAACCAATGGAGGCATGGGATGCTTACCCTGCCTGCCATTTTAAACATCATTCATTCTTTCTTCGTCCCCATTCATTCGTTCGTTCGGCGAGGCGTCGTTCTTGTAGTTAAACAGCTGCAAGTAGGAGTAGCATCATGTCGGGTCGTGGAAAGGGAGGCAAGGTGAAGGGAAAGTCAAAGTCTCGATCCAGCCGTGCTGGGTTGCAGTTCCCGGTAGGCCGTATCCACCGTCTTTTGCGTAAGGGCAATTACGCAGAGCGAGTTGGTGCCGGTGCGCCAGTCTACCTGGCCGCGGTGATGGAGTACCTGGCGGCCGAAGTTCTCGAGTTGGCTGGCAACGCAGCTCGTGACAACAAGAAGACTAGGATCATTCCTCGTCACTTACAGCTCGCCATTCGCAACGACGAGGAGCTGAACAAACTCCTGTCCGGCGTCACCATCGCCCAGGGTGGTGTGTTGCCCAACATCCAGGCGGTTCTCCTCCCGAAGAAAACCGAGAAGAAGGCTTAAGCCCCTTCTCCGTAAAACGGCCCTTTTAAGGGCCCCACTAACCTCACAAAAGTCAGAAATAGCCAGTATTGTTAATCCTCTCTCACGGCTTCGTAATGTAATTTCATTACGCGTGTCAACTTTCTCTCTCTCTCTATACCGGTGGGCTGATTTAATATCATCATTCTGTAATTTTGTGCTCTGAACGATGTCGTTGTCCCAGGTTCGCACTGAAGTACTTGAAACCGTTGTACATTTACTAGGCTATTGTGTGATAACACATTATACTGATGCATATAGAAAGGTTTCATTATTATTATATAATTTAACACAATACGAATTAAATTAGATGATGATGCCAAAGTACATAGTTGGCTTCGAAATTTATGTAATATATTTCTATCATATTAGAGTAATGGAGATTATCGTGAAAATAATCACAAGTCCCCTTCTTTGGTGCCCATCGTGGTTTTAGACATATACGTTTGAATATACTAGTTTACTTTACTACATACTACGAATGAAACTAATTTTGAATAAGAAATCGATAACTGGTGAACAACTTACGGCGTTATAATAGAGTTCCTAATGCGTTTGTTTGTTGGTGCACATATTGGCCGCACGCGCAGGAACCCCAATACTGAGATGATGACATGACCTTCTCGTAGGAATCGAAGGCTTTGACAATTTGCGTTCGAATTTCCCCTCTCTCTGTCGTTTCGTTCGAACCGAAATGACGCAAGCTATACGTGGAAGTTGTCTGACAGGACGAAGTCCTGTGTTCTGACATGCGATGTGTACCTCTTCTCCCCAGTGTTTACCACACTGGATTCCTATGACCTAAAAGTTGGCATTGCAAAAACGTGGTGATGTGATGTTCAGTATGTGTCAATCCCCTCGGTTCCTTGTTACGGTCTGGTGAGCATTGCCTACCTGCGTTGTCATATTACCCACCAATTCTTCGGACAGTGATTATTGACTTACAGAAGTTTACAGTAACAGGTAACATAATCCGAGGAGCAAGGCTTCACAGAGGAATCCGGTCTTTCCACTTGATATACCAAGCGTTGGGGTCAGACCCATTTGAAAAACGGAGAGGCATTTCTTACAACGTCTTTTGCTGATACTGAAGTGCCCCTACGAAATAAGTTCTGTTTTCCGCACTGGCCTGTTGAGCTAGTGGTCACACAGTAAAGGTGAATTAAATTAATCTCGACAACTACTGCCCTTTTTAGACGGATTTTATGGCCCTGAAAAGGGCCGTTTTGCCGACGGATTCGGCAGCAGACGTGTGTAGGCAGTCTAACCGCCGAACCCGTAGAGAGTCCTCCCCTGCCTCTTCAAGGCGTATACCACGTCCATGGCCGTGACTGTCTTCCGCTTCGCGTGCTCGGTGTATGTTACAGCGTCACGGATTACGTTCTCCAGAAAGACCTTGAGAACACCTCTCGTCTCCTCGTAGATGAGGCCGGAGATACGCTTTACGCCTCCACGTCGGGCGAGACGACGAATGGCCGGCTTCGTGATGCCCTGAATATTATCTCGGAGAACCTTCCTGTGGCGCTTCGCTCCACCTTTGCCAAGACCCTTGCCTCCCTTGCCGCGTCCAGTCATGTTGCTCGTGTGACGAAGGTTAAAAGTGATCTCGACGGCGGGTCATTTTTTGGTTTATATACTAAAACCCGCGGACCAATCACATTACGGAAGGGGCGTGGCTTCTCAACGGGCGAAGACATAAATACCCCTCTTGGGGGCAGCGGGGGCGACTGTATTGCGTCAACTTGGGTTGCGAGGACTAAGGAGTAAGCGATGGCACGTACGAAGCAAACTGCGCGTAAGTCCACGGGAGGCAAGGCTCCACGAAAGCAGCTGGCAACGAAGGCCGCTAGGAAGAGCGCACCGGCTACTGGAGGCGTGAAGAAACCCCATCGATACCGCCCTGGTACAGTTGCTCTTCGCGAGATCCGTCGTTACCAGAAGAGCACCGAGCTCCTCATCCGCAAGCTGCCTTTCCAGCGCTTGGTGCGTGAAATCGCTCAGGATTTCAAAACCGACCTCCGTTTCCAGAGCTCAGCCGTAATGGCCTTGCAGGAGGCAAGCGAGGCATACCTCGTCGGTCTCTTCGAGGATACCAACCTTTGCGCCATCCACGCCAAGCGCGTGACCATTATGCCCAAGGATATTCAGCTGGCTAGGCGCATCCGCGGCGAGAGGGCTTGAATTAACAAAGGTACTCCTGCCCGCAAAAAGGCCCTTTTCAGGGCCACTAGTTATTTCTCGGAAGAGCCGGTTGTACCGTACTCCAGGTCTCGTTCCTACTACCCTCAGTTCAAGGTCACCTCAATAATATAAATGGTTTCTCCCTTTCCATTCCTCACCGTATCAGCATTTTCCCACAGCCTGTTTGACAAATATCGCAATGTATCCTATAGGTTAATAAACAATTTTTTAATAGAACGATGGATAACAAAGTTTCTTAGGAAAATTAAAAAAAAATTTCACAGTTCTATAATATTGCACATTATATATATTTACCAAATTAAGGGTTAACGCCGCCGGGACGAGTGATCCTCCGTCCGACCGATCACAAGCGCCAAGGCTCAAAGTGGTCCAGAAAGCAAATCTAGCTGGACTAAAAATGTGACATATTTCCATGAAACTTCGCACTATAGTCACTACTGTATAAGAGGAGAAACTACCCCTTTATAGACGATGCGTTTTGACAAAAATTAGTGACTTGTCTCATATATAATATATTGTTTTAATGAAACTTTACACAGTACTTACATGTAGCTCGTTTATACTATATTGGATACAAAATGTGATTATGATTGTATAAGAGTAGCTACTTGTCTCCTATCTAACATTTTTTACTTTCACGAAACTATAACTGTGACTCATTATTTTCGATAGTACAGACGTGGTCTGCTTAGGAAAGGACAAGCGGAAGACTGTGACCTTTGTGACCTCGGGTGGGTATTACGATAACATTTATAACCGTCACCCTGATAAGCATCCGAGCAGCTTATTTCAAAAAGGAGTTTGAATACAAACAATTCCTTCAATCTACTACGATTATTACAATAACTGATTTCATTAATCTCCTCTCTTCTTTAGCAAAATATAAATTACCTTCAATTGGTCGATTCAGCAAACTTGTTCATAAAACTTATCGCTATTGCGTCACGTTTCGCAATTTTTCTAAAGTAAAAACAAAAACACGAACAAACGCCTACTCCTTTAACCTCATCGCTCTCTTATCTCTAGAATCCCGGGGGGTTGAGAACCTGAATTCTCTGTGGTGTGAAACAAAGCAACCCGCAGGAGCAATGACACGTTCAATTGTCCTAATAATAGAAAAAAAATTACACGTCATTTAGTGTATTCAGAACATTTTTACAGGACCGTGTAGGATATTCACTCTCCTGTCGAATAGTTTCGGCGGCTGGTAGGCGATACGCATTAATTAAAATAATACTTGCGTACCTTGTTCAGGACAGTGACTGTGCTACTTTCTTTCTTTCTTTCTTTCTTTCTTTCTTTCTTTCTTTCTTTCTTTCCTTTATTTGTAGCTTATTGATGACACCAGATGCCATAACGGAAATGCCGTGATGGTATGTTTGTTTAATATTCAAAATCAAGTGACAGACGCTATTTGACTTTGCGGTGGAGGGGATAGGGACCTGATCTCGGATGTTCCGAGAGATGCCGGCGCACAGTTGTCCAGAACGCAAAACTATGTAAGAAAATCAACTTCATCATAACCGAAGTTTAAGTAATATCTAGGCTTAAACAAAAGCTAGGCATTGTGCACAACAGCATACAAAACATCAATATCAGTAAGAGGTGGGACAAAACATGAGTTTTTTTTTTAAAGTCACGCTCTTCAGTTGATTTTTGTTCGTGGGGTCAGTGGCTGTTTTATACTGTTAAACCTTCCCTTATGGAGGTCATAGGACAAGATGTGTACTTTCATTTAATACGCGAAAAGCAATCTATAATACGTTAGCATTCATTTAATTGGCACGTTTACTGAGATTTGTGCAACTAGTTTTTTTTTTTTTTTTTTTTTTTACGACATATTTAACAGGCTGTGCATTACAAGTAAACCTGAGTTAACTTTCAATTCTTCTACCCACACATTAATCAAATATTAAACTCTATACGGCTTAAAATTTAGCTGCTACATCCTGCAAACTTAGATGTTATATTCATCTCTTGGTGGCGCTTTACGAATTCGACAGCAGCCACTTTTCAGAGTCTGGATGAAGGAGCTTAATTTCTCCAAGAAAAATTCAACACTTCTTGAACATATAATGAACAACTAAATTATGGAGTATATCCATGAATCTAGCATTTTGTTACCAACTGCGAAAAATATGGCAGGCTAGTCATCTTTTAGGAGCATAATTTCTATTAAAACATTAAAAATTATCAGAAAAACTAATTTTTCCCTAATTCCCTAATTACACGAGCATAATTCGTTTTTGCATAGATGCGTATAAAATTTCATGGAAATATGTTACATAGGGGAGAAATTATTAACTCTGTATAAATGTAGCCTCTAAACACAAGAAGTAGATTCCCATATAAAAACCATTATCTGAATTTATGCTACCTGTAACTATACTGTGTGAAATATAATGTAAATATTTCAGTTAAGATAGAAATTATTAATTTAGTCTATAAAGCACTTCCGATACAACTCTTCACACAATAATAATAATAATAATAATAATAATAATAATAATAATAATAATAATAATAATAATAATAATAATAAATAATTCTGAGCTTCAGTGCAAGAACTCTTTAACCCTCACACAGCTTGTTCTGAGAAAAATCAGTATTAAAGAAATTTATACACATTAAACAAATTGTAATGCTATATGTTGTCATGTCTCTTCTATCCCTCACGTGGAAACTTAGGCTTACACAGCAGCAAGAATAAGATAACAACGTTATTATCATCTGTCCTTTTATGGCTATACAGTTTTTGCAGTGAACTACAGAATTATTAACTATTATTATTACAGACCTGTTATTTTTTTCACTTTTTTCACACACACACACACACACACACACACACACACACACACACACACACACATCTATTATACTAAACATAAACCCACAAGAGAAAACAATACTTGTATTAACTGTAAACATTTTTCTTCCTTTCTTTATTTTTAGCAGAATCCTCCATTTCACCCTTTATCTCACTAGATGCGCTTCCCGCAGACATTCTTCATTATATGTTTCACACACCACTTCGTAACACTTGCAGCGGTTGACTTTTGTTTTCTTGTCTTTTTCTCTAGGGTATATTGTACATAGTGCTCGGTATCGGTGCTCGTTCACGTGATATTTTACCTTTGTTTTTCTTGCTAACTCCTGCCAATTTTTCTGATATTTCCCGTAGTTGATTGGTCAAGTACTGCGGATTGATTCCCGGTTATAACAAACACACCTACACTACATTCCAATGATTTCTGACTCGTTACTGCACATTTTAGAAACACTGTACGAAAGCACACACAGTCTCTCGTAAATCAACAGGTTACAACAGAGACTTACACTTGCAAACGCGTGGGGATTTCAGAAAATTTCTTACTATTTCAGTACCTTTAACTGTACAACAGATTTTGTTTTCTCGAAAAAGAAAGGTCAACGTTACTATTGACAAAAGACAGAAACGTA
This sequence comes from Periplaneta americana, assembly GCF_040183065.1. Lineage (NCBI taxonomy): Eukaryota > Metazoa > Arthropoda > Insecta > Blattodea > Blattidae > Periplaneta > Periplaneta americana. The sequence goes on from NW_027185505.1 coordinate 264,176, forward strand.
CGATTACAATACCTTTATTTTAAACAATCTTAGAGGTGGTCTGGGAATTCCTAAACTCACCACGCGACTACTTAACCCTAGACAGGTAATCATCACTGTACTCATGTTAAAGGTAAGCATTCGTAATTTTTACTACTCACATTTTAATTAACTGAAATCAACTCAATATCACACATTTAACAACTTTTACACATTTCGTAGCCATTAGTGTTCATTTAATTTTAAGTTTGTCATAAAGTCTTTACGTTCATGTTATTGTCCTATTTACAATTAGTGCAAACAACAGCGCGATGTTCTCTGCAGAACCCCTTTTTGCAAAGTCCACAAAATGTTGTCATCATTCTCCTCTTCTTTGCAGGACATTTATAGCAAACAGTACGTTCACCATCTGGCTGCATTACCTGGCATTGTTGTTGCACAGCAATGTTCAGATGTTCTTCAATTGTTGCCCGCAGAGATCGGTGTAAAGTAGGACGTGCAAAGCGGTGCTGCATCCACGGTTTTGTCAGCTCTTCACACAATTGGAAAATGAATTGTTTTCTTGATATTGTTTTCTGAGTTCTTCTAACTATAAATTATCCATGAATTTATACTTGCAATATTTAGCATGTTGTAAAATATTGCTAGTGGCCAGCGCCTCGTCTTTCTATTGCAGGAAAGATTGTGGCACATTTGACATAGTGTATCTACACCACCTTTAGTCCCATTGTAAATAATAATAATAATAATAATAATAATAATAATAATAATAATAATAATAATAATAATAAAGGCTTTACATATAACGTGTTGCTTACTGTTGTCATTGCAGTCCACGTCGGTGGGGGTGGGGGGGTTTCTTTCTCCTCCTCCTTCCTCTAGAAAGAGCAGTTACCAGGGTCTAAGGAAGTGAATGCCCTTTTCTTTCTGGGCTCATCCCTACATTTGTCTTAGCTCCTTAGGGAAAACCACGGAAAACCCTCAGGCTTGCGAATAGACTGAATGAATGAGAGGAGAAACTTTAAAGGTACGTGAAAACACGTCCATGCAAGGGAGTTGGGACTGTGAAAAATTGAATATGTGAAATCCAAGACTGTATTTGCCAGGCGAGCAAAGAAGAAGAAGAAGAAGAAAGGCTTACGTATGACGTGTGGCTTACTGTTGTCATTGCAGTCCGCGTCGGCCAGCGGTGGGAGGGGGGGGGTCAATATACCTGCACATATCAGTTCAAATTATAAAAACCTCTTAATGCTACTGCGGTACTATTCCATTGCCGAACACAATATGAAGAAATTAGCAGATCCCTGAACTGAACTCTTATTACTCTGAAATTACCGCGCAGTACAATTATAGCTATGACGCATTGCAAGCGTTAGTCACCATATCGATTTGCTAAGCAAATTTTATCCCTTTAGAGCATGTCCCCCCCCCCCTCCTCCTCCATATCAGCCAACAACATACTGGATGAAGAAGACTCCTGCAAAAGGGACGAATTAAGATTTAATTTTATTTTAATGATAGACTAACATTGCAAAGTTCCAAAATAATTTTTTGCATTCCTTCATTACACTAGTCGTACAAAATTGCGGTCGTATCTCGTACTATCTATACTAATAATAAATCTGTAGCCGAAATTTTTCTGGTAAGTTTCGATTTTCCAAAAGTAATTGGTCCTAACATATATAATTAACCACCCTGAAACCGAAAATCGCATTTTTGAAAATTTTGTTTGTATGTCTGTCTGTATGTTTGTTACCTTTTCACGCGATAATGGCTGAACCGATTTATATGAAAACTGGAATATAAATTAAGTTTGTTGTAACTTAGATTTTAGGCTATATGGCATTCGAAATACTTTATTTAAAAGGGGGGTTATAAGGGGGCCTTAATTAAATAAATCGAAATATCTCGCTTATTATTGATATTTGAGAAAAAATGTTACATAACAGATGTTCCTTTAAAAATGATTTCCGTTAAGTTTTATTTTTTTACAACATTTTGATAGGACTGATATTTAATGAGATAAATGAGTTTTAAAATTAAAATAACGCTATCTAAGACGGTGCAATGAATTAAGAACAAATGACTTCGTCTATAAGGGGCCTTGGACAACAACAATCGAAACAGGGGCCTTGGACATCAACAAACAATCGAAAGCTATTAAACATAGCCTACAGGGAATGTTTCTGTGTTTGTATGAAGTAATATCACAAGCTCGTAAATTAACTGATTTGTATAATTAGTTATTATTTCACCATTGGAAACTGTAGTTTCTCTAGATGGACATAATGCTATAATGTTATTACAGTAACGTCTGAGTAAATCGAGGACAGGTAAGATTAAAATAGCTTCTTATGCACAGAAAATTTGATAGGCTATTTTGTACATTCGTTTTCTGTATTTCTTAAAATAATATTTATGTACACGCATTTTAATCTCAGAGAATTAACGAACAACGAGAGTGTATTGATTTAGTATGCAGTAATAGTACTTTAGCTTGGCAATCCATTATTTTAATAATTCATATTTTAACTATGCTCAATTGAATCGTGTTAAAATACATAAAATATATATGCAATAAATGCAGTGCTAAAAAAAAATTGGGTAATATGCGAAGCAGATTATCTTGCGCTGTTGTAAAAGTTGTTCCATGGATCAGTCGTCCTATTTTAATTATGTAATTACTTTATATTTATTTCTAACAGGTGGAGCGGAGCGAACGGGTACGGCTAGCTAACAATAAGTGAGAACTTACAATACAACAACGACAACAACAACAACAGCTGATAATCTGAAAGGGAACATAGTAATTTGGGGTGAATTAAAATGCAGCTTCCATTCGTTTAAAATTTCTTTAAATTTTAACTAAATATTAATGTAGATATTACCTCTAAAGGTAAATGGGGGCATGTTTCACAACGCTAACAAATTACAAATTAACAATATACAATTAACAACGGAAATATTACATATGCTTGTTAACTGTGTTTCACAATGCAATCTTATTCACTTGTATGTTTTAACGAACTTTACAAAATCGGCGAAACAAACTTACAAATACGCATAATTGGTTGAACAAAATCGCCAACGACAGTTTACAAAAATCACTAAGGATCAGAGGTAAAGTAGCTGTAATTTTAGAACTATCGATGGACATGTTTATATTTTTTTATATATATTTTATTTAGATTTTGCTACATCGGCGACAACGGAGTTTCGCGGCATGCAATTGGTCGAGCATACCAATGCATTAATTAGCCTACGACTTAACTGACGAAAGTTAGCGCGAAATTCATTCAAATAATTGATAAATAATGGATTTGACCCACGTAGTTATATGCAGTTGATAGAGCAGCTAACATGTCCATCCATTAAAATCAACTTCGCTCTCTGCTGGTCCATCAGTATATTTTATTGTTTCATCCATAACCTCGCCAACATTAGGGAACCCAGCAGGAGGAGCATAAAAATCCTTTGCCCGAGTAAGCACATTCGGTGATCAATAACCCGCCTCGAGTTTTTTCAATCTTGTAACAACATCAACTACCATGTGTGAACTTTTGCACACTGTAATCTTATAAATTCCGTTCTTATCTGCTAACGCAGGGAACTGAGAGCTACTATGCAACCAATGCAGTTCTCGCTTTGTGGTTAGGGCACCACTTTTCCCTTTCAGATGTTGCATGTGATGTCCCATATCTTGTAGGAGAGATTACAGCGAAATGGGATTCGGAACGACTTCAGAATACTGCGTAAGTAATGCCGACATTGCATTATTAAGTGATTGGTTTTCGGTGCAAAGTTTTTCTTCTTTAAGTGCGAGTATTTATTAAATACGTTCCTCGTATATAAGAACTAACGCGGTATTCTGAAGTATAGCGCGGGATTCATTCGAAACCTTTCATTAATATTCGTACAATGATACGAACGTGGCCGGAAAATTCTACGTTAGGCCTAAATGCAAAATCTTCGTCTGAGTCGCTAGAACTACTCAATAACATCACAACTGCTTCAGTGTAATTCTTAATGGTACCCTGTTACTATAAAATTGATTTTATACATATGTGTTTATTTTTTTCATTCACAATTAGAAGCTATTTCAACAGGGCTACTGTAGAAAATGTGCTAACTTCACTAGTAAAGTTTAGTTTACACGTTTGTAAAATTACTCCTTCGTTGTGAAACAAACATATCACTTGTAAAGAGCGCAAAATTTCATTCGTAAAGATTTGATTTCCTTTGTACAGTCCACCTTTACAAACAAAGATTGTGAAACAGAAGTTTACAAACAGAGTTCACAATTTCCAAAGATTGTAAACTTTGTGAAACACCCCACTGGTGAATCAGCACGCCGAGCTCGATCGAAATACAACCAGTTACTATTATTTCCCTATCGTTTTTTGACATTTGATTCCGCGTCCTACCTCTTTCATTCGTTACTAACCAACAACGCCAATAGCAGAAGGTAACGCAAAAACAGTCACCGGTTCCCCGATGCATGGCTTTCTCTCTCAATGTCAACTGAGAGTTAAAAATATTCATTATAATATGCACTTTCCACTCACTCCTCAGAATGTCTTCTTTATTTTTATTTATTTATTTTTTAAGATATGTGAGCTACGTACTGTATGTCTGATGTTTTGCCATCGTACATTCAAATATTTATATTCACTGTACAGTACAGCGAACTGTTTATACTTACTGTACATGCTATAACTACTTCTCCCAACTCCGCTATTGCTATATTTCCTAAACTAAACGCTGATATTGAAATAACGCCTGGTCTGATAATGCAGTCTGTTTAAATTTCTACCGACCAAGTTCTGCCCTTCATCATGGGAAAACAACGAGCTTCTTTAAAGGATACAACTACTAGGACAGAGATATTTTCATTATGGAATTTGTACTACCCACTGAAATGTAGTAACTAATGGGATTTTAATTAGCCATATATGTACAGTATATTACATTCTTTACCTAAAATGTCTCTAACTTCTAGGGAGAGCGCGAGGTACGTTCACAATCCCCTGAATACATATTCCCTTCTTCGAGAAAACGCAGAGAAGTGAACCGTCTCATATGAATATGCTACCAGTCATAAGTTTCAATACGGAGCTGCAAGTACTTAAGAATTATCAATTACTCTACAATTATGCAGCGGCGTCATCATCCAAGCTATAGCTGGAATAGGGAAGGGAACATAATATCCCATAAGTCTTATTAGAACACGCTGGAAATAGTGACGTAAAAAAAAAAATCGCCAACGGCACGTGGTGTTCCCAAGCGGTCACCCATCCAAGTACTGACCACGCCCAATGTTGCTTGACTTCGGTGATCGGACGAGAACCGGTATTTTCAACATGGTATGGCCGTTGCCGATGAAACTGCGTAATCTGTAGGCACTTGAGGACGATGGGATTGGGGTGCACTCGATAAAACCTGCACTCGCTCACACACACACGTAAACTGCCTGCTTAGACTCTGTACCTAAATTACCAAGCTCGTTGGATGTCATTGGGATAGATGATAAATCTATCTATCAACGGCAGTTTGGTTACGTTTCAACGTCACACACTGCTGGATTGACACGGGATTAATAAAACAGCTAGTCGGCATTCTAAGTTAAGCCACAGGTGGATTGTTGTTCAACAGCGGAGCCTCCTTTCAACCACATGGTTGTGGAACTGTAGTCGGATTTTCGACATCATTTTCATGCCATACTACGGAACTTCACACAAACTTCAATTCACTTCTTGCACCGGCGGCTACTACGAATGGACTGAAGCTCGCTACTGACTAGGGGGGGGGGACATTTGTCTCTTGATGGATTACGTGACAGATATATAAAGTATCAGTCGTATGTTATGAACCCGAGTTTCAATAAAGATAGATTACCCGTATGTCCACAGATTCTCAGTAGTGGCCTGCGGAAGGATTATGCCCGCGGTCGACAAGTTACCTTCTAAGTTGTTTTCCCTCAACAATTAATGCTGCCAAGTGAGTAGGAATGACACCGCGCTCTCATATAAGTCGTACGAAACTATTAAGGAAACGAATTTGCCTCGTGGATCCAAGTCTCCCATGGACTGCCTATAATGTATTATCTATCCTAGAAGTGTTATCGGGGTGATTATTTAAATTTTCACTCGGTGGGAACCGCTGTTGTTCTTCATTCATCTACTCTGTTATGAATAACTTGTGGCCCTTAAAAGGGCCGGTTGCTGATTCCCTAGCAAGCACTCCCGCTTACTTGGAACTAGTGTATTTTGTGACGGCCTTGGTCCCTTCACTGACGGCGTGCTTGGCCAGCTCACCGGGTAGCAGGAGACGGACGGCTGTCTGGATCTCCCGACTGGTGATGGTCGACCGCTTGTTGTAATGCGCGAGCCGCGAAGCTTCCGCGGCGATGCGCTCGAAGATGTCGTTAACGAAGCTGTTCATGATGCTCATAGCCTTTGAACTGATTCCCGTGTCTGGGTGAACTTGTTTCAGAACCTTGTAGATGTAAATGGCGTAGCTCTCCTTCCTCTTGCGCTTCTTCTTCTTATCGCCCTTCGAAATATTCTTCTGGGCCTTGCCGGCCTTCTTGGCAGCCTTTCCGGAAGCTTTGGGGGGCATGGTGCTCGTCTGATGATGAGCCCGGAGGGAGAAAAATATTTAAGTCGCAGGGACAATGCCGTACTGCCTTCCCAGTGCGAGCCAATAGAAACAGCGCAAACGTTTGTGACTTTACGATTGGTCCGCTGTCGATTATTGACGTTGGCGTAAAAGTGAAGGTTACCGTGGGCGAGGCGTGGCAGGAGATGGGAGAGACCGTCGGGCCCTGCATGGCAGAGGATTGATCAGTCGCGCTCCGCATCGTACTGTGCATCGAGTGCGGACCGTACGGGAACACGCCCGAGGCGAAAAGTGAAGGCCACCGTTTTGCTTATAATACCGGGCGCGGACCGTACGAGAACACGCCTGAGGCGTATTTGTATACTTCAGAGAGAAACCCTTTAGTTGCGTGTTTTCTTTCCAGTGAGAACCGAAACAGTGGGTAGGTCTATTCAGTGTTCGTGTGTGTGTACTCTTCCGTAAAGATGTAGCTACGAAGGAGGAACCTCTACAGTGTGGCCACTGAGTAGTGATCATTAGTGCTAGAGAAGCCGTACGCAAGTGACTAAACCCTCAAGACTGTGTGTTTTTGTGCCATTGCCTCGAGTGAACTCTTCAATTGTTAACATCTCTAGTGTGGTGCTAGTGTACGGACCACTAGTTAACCGATCCAGATATACAGTTCTCTCCGCTTAACGATAGGACGTTACTGCGGAAATTTCCATCTAGTTGTAGCGCACCTTTACTACAAATATTGTTCCAGTTAGAGAGAAGCCAACACAGTGTAGCATACCGAGTGACTGACAATTTGGGCGTGTATTAAATCTTATATCACGTCAAGTGTATTCGAGTGCAAGACATTTACTATGCGTGCAGTCATGTTTCACTCTCTCTGCTAGTGAAAACTAAACAGTGCTCTGTGTGCTCATAGTACAAAACAATCTAACGTGCAGTGAGTGAACCAACTAAATAGTGTCAACGAAACTTTACACTCCAAATATTCTCCTTTGTCTTTTCATTTCTGGACTTAGTTTAACCTTTCTTATCTCTTTCTCCAATATATACCTCAAATGCCGCAGTGTCAATTACAGTGTTTAGTGCTACGTATTACATCTTCAACCAAATAGTGCATCATAACTCCAACACAAATCAAAAGGAGGAGCCACCATGAATAACAACAACCCTGAAAGCAGAGCAACACAACCAGCAGACAGAGGTAAGGGCAGTCACAACTCCTCAAAAAACCGCTCTCACTCCGCTGAGGATTTGTCAGTAAACACTCCATCCACTGACAATCCCTTTCCAGGTCTACTACACCAGCAGTCACCGCCTGACGCTTTCACAGAATCAGAGGCAAACACAACCCTAATAATATATAATTATAGTGCCTCAGAGCTCAAAAAAGTTCTAAACCAAATTCGTGTGCATGTTCGCTGGTATAAACACCATGAACACCTACTTATTATAAATTTCCATACCCGAGCTCACCTCTCAAAATTTACACAGTACATTCCACCCTCAATTCTTGGGCCTAGTGATAAAACTCAGTACATGATTCCGGAGCAAGCTAAATTGCAAGCTCCTTGGCTCTCACAACCCGCTCAAAGACAATACAAACCAAATGCAGCTACCAAAGAAATATCTGCCCCTACCGCAAAAACTCCACTCAAAACAAATAACAGAGAACTACGATACAGACTAGAAAATCTGATATCGTCTCTGCCACTTCCCTCTCAAAGCACCACAGTACACCAAGACCTACAATCCCCCGTGTCACCAATCCAAACGAATCCTAATTTTGCCCCCAATCAAATCACGCCACAACCTTCCACATCAAATGCAAATAATCAAACCACTCCTAGCAAAGACATTCGAATATCACAAACGCAACCACCGCCTGCTGCAACTCAAATTGACTCACGCGTAGCTATGCGTATCAATAACCAAGATCTACACAAAAACAACCCCACCATCATATATCAAGATTGCCTAAAAATTCAAATCACACCACCTAGACAAACCTGGTCGCAAAAATTCAGTTCAACAACTCTTATTTTCGAAAACCAAGAGCACTTAGATAAATTCATCTCCTCCTACCCACCCAACACTTTCGGACCCAACGCAGAATATGCAATTAAAATTAACAGACAGAACAGAAATACGGAGAGTGCTCAATCTTACGCCAAAGAAACCAATCTAGTTGCTACTGGAATCTCCCCGGAAATAGATATAGAAACAGTATCAGCTGCTATGACAAACATCAACTTAGAACACACTAGGATCACAAGAATAAGAAATAGCTACGGACCAACGCCCCTTGTTCGCATTTTCACAAAAAACCCGAACACCATATCGACACTTCTCAGCGATGGCCTCCGACTGTGGGGCAGAACATATCATTGTGAACCACCCAAACTAGGAAAACGCCATATTCCATGCAGGAACTGTCATCAGTATCTGCATGAGAAGAAAAACTGCACAAACCCCGCAGTTTGTTTTCACTGTGGGAACATTGGCACTTCCTGTGCACATAAAGATCGACCACATCATTGCGCCACCTGTAATAGAGACGGACATTATACAGGACAGATGCACTGTCCACTATATCCACGCGAAATCCAACTCCCCGATGAACCTACCTACAGACCATTCATTAGGAAACAAAATATTGATTCGCCACTTAAACCCAGCCAAATGACACCCCCAAACCAGCCCCCGTCTCTTAACACAATCAATTTCCCAACCCTCAACTCCGTCGACAGCGACATATCCAACATACCAAACGAAACCACCAACAGTCCCAAACCCCACACATTTGCTCAGATCTTGGCAACACCACAAAAAACCGACAGAAATGATCTACCCACCCCCCAACAAATCGCCAACTTTATAGATGAACGTATCGCCATCCACATAACCCGCATTGAAAAATACATTGACGAAAAAATCAATCAAGCCATCAACAATTTAACACAATTTATCACAGCCACAACAATAAACACGACCCCACCCTCACGACTCGAAAATACCACAGCCACTATAAATGCCACAGCCAAAAAGACCATAAATAGAAAAGTCAGCGTTGCACCTTATGGAAACAATATAGATGTAATAATCACGCCCATAGTCCAGAAAGTCCAAACTATGATAGGTGGCGCAATAGAACGAGCCCTGGCGGATTACCAATCCCTACCCTGCCCCTCAGGAAATTCACGGCACCTAGACACCACAAACAGCCTCTCACCAACAACCTAATACCACTATAATGGCGTCCATCCTACTTCGACATGACATCACGATAATTCATTGCAATATTAGGCACCTGTATAACAACAGAACGGAACTCACTCACCTCATCAAAGAGCAAAAACCCGAAATCATATGTTTAAATGAAACCCACCTTCGAGACAAAGACCGCTTTACTATGAGAGACTTCACTATATATCGACGCGACAGACCTACGATAGGAGGAGGAGTTATGATTATGACTAACAAAAACTTGACAACAACTCAAATTCCCCTACCCCTTCACCTCGACGACCAAGAATGTGTAATAATTCAAATCCACATAGGAAATTCTCGCATGCATGTGGCTTCTTTCTACTCTCCGCCAGCTAATCCACTCCCATCCACACTCCTGCGTTACCTTCACACCCTTCCAAATGTCATAATCACCACAGATATCAACGCCCACCACCCCTTCCTCCATGATAACAATCGGAACACCAAAGGCAACCACCTAGTGACGCTCTTACCCAGTCTCAACCTAGTACAAGTTCCACTCCCTGCCCCCACACGCCTACCAACTCCTACTCAACAATTTACAACTCCTGATAAAATATTCATCTCTCCCAGATTACATAACCGACTCATCAATACTCTAGTCCTTCCCCCTCTAAATTCAGATCACGCACCCATACAAATTAAACTTGCCTGCCCCTTTTACCGCTCTCAACCCGTAAACGAAGCTATATACATGCGAGATTATCGTAACGCTGATTGGCAGAAATTCAAAGACTACATATCTAAATCACTCCCTCATTTTCCAATCACGAAACACGAAGACTTAGACACCGCAGAGACTTTGTTTGTACAGGTGCTTAATGAAGCTATTCAAGACTCAATACCACAAAAACGATATACCACTGACCGTCGCCGTGCACTACCTCCAGACATCTTAAAAATCATAAAGACAAAAAGAGCAGCACACAGACTCTACATGCGCACCCATGAAGATGAAGACAGACGCCTCTACCGCTCACTACAAGAAGATGTCAAAGACGCTATACAGAGATACGAGACGCGACGATGGGACAAATTCATTCAGAAAGTCGACAAAGACAGACTAAACGCTCCCAAGCGATTTTGGGAAACCATAAAGCGTATTAGGGGCAAGTACCAATATACTTCCCACCCATTACGCAACAGACAACAAACGATTATTGACACACCAGGCAAACTGGAAGCCTTCCGACAGTTTCTATCCAACACGCACACAACACCTATACATCCAGATTTCGACCAAGATCATTACCATTTCATCACAGATCATATCAATAACCATCATATCCTCTATAATCCACTCCCAGCACCAGCACCACGATCAACCGACGACCCCATCATTGATGACATCACCATACTAGACATCTCTTGCCCTCCAAACATGCAAGAACTCAGCACCAGGACCTGATGGTATCACATACCAAACACTTAAACAACTCCCGCCGACAGCCCTTAATTTTCTTGCTGGTCTTTTCACCCTCTCTTTGAAACTTGGACACGCTCCGACACGCTGGAGACATTCACACATACTTCTATTTCCAAAACCTGGTAAAGACGCCTCAGACCCCGCAAACTACCGACCCATAAGCCTCACCCCGACTATTGCCAAGTTAATGGAGAAAGTACTCGTTTCACGCTTGCAGGTTTACCTGCGCGACCGAAATATGATTCCCGATTCTCAGGCGGGCTTCAGACCGGGAGTCCAGCCGACTGATCAGCTGATACGGGTACTTACCCCCATTGAGGAGGCCTACTCTAAACGACATTACTCAATCTTGGTAGCGCTCGACGCCAGACGAGCCTTTGACACAGTATGGCTGGACGCCTTGCGATATAAATTAACAAACATGCAATTTCCGCACGAAATAACACGCTGGATCTCCAGCTTCCTGAATAACCGATCTGGCCAGGTTCGTCTTGGCAGACAAGATCTGTCCCGCACCTTCCAAATCGAAGCAGGAGTTCCCCAGGGCAGCGTGATTTCCCCCCTGCTCTATAACATATATGTATCTGACATCCCTCAACCCAACAACAATCAAGTGGGCCTGGCACAGTTTGCTGACGATGTTGCTTTCTGGGCCACCCATCCCCGCTTACGATCCGCCAGGGTACTAATAGACAACGCCCTGAGACAGTACACTGAGTGGGCCAACACCTGGAGAATTACCATCAACACCGAAAAAACCCAAACCTGTGTCTTCCGCCCCTCTTTAAAATCACGAATCACAAACAGACAACACATTACAATCGGACAAGCATTAATACCACTCCAACACAAAGTAACATATCTAGGCATTCCACTCACATCAAAACTCTCTTGGACTACAATAGCGCAAACAATATGGGACAAATACAACAAAGCCACTAAAGCAGTAAGCTACCTAAGCGGCATTAGACGACAAGGCTGCCACGCCAACACATTACTACACCTATATAAAGCACTGGTTCGATCCCAGTGCACCTACTCCTCCTACTTTCTATTGCAATCTTCACCCTCAACACAAAAGAAATTTGAGTCCCGTGAAAGGAAATTATTGCGCCAGATATTTCGACTACCCAAACATACCAGAAACGACACAGTATACATCCACACCAAAACGAAACCACTCTCCACACACCTAATCCGAACAGTCACTAAATACACACACTTCGCACTACGTCGCTCATACACACAACATATGTTTAACAATCCTCCACACACCAACAAGAACACAACCATTGAAAAACTCCTACAAGCCTATCAAGATCACTTCAATCCACAAAATAACCATTAAACTCTCCCCCCCTCTCTCCCTCTCTACAACACCCCTCGTCTCCCGGAATCGGCAAATTCGCGGCCTGTTTCCCATAAATACTCCACAAGAATGCCATCGTTGAGGAATGCACATATATGTCATGGACCAGAACCCGACACATACAATTAATAATCCACCTTCATCTACAACGAGAGGAAATCGAAATCAAACACCCCACCCACAACATAACGTACCAGCGAACATCACTCCGACTGCTGGATAGCTGAAGTCAAAATGCCAACGCCCAAACACAAGGATAACAACAATATAAACAAATTGTGACTGCCCTCACCACTGCTTAGTGATGCATGACAGCCACCGTTGAATAACTAAACAATAAATAAATACATTCAAAATTCACGCAAGCCCAGTAAATAATTTACATCACAAATAGTTCATGGTTACTCCTCAAATAACAACAAATCAGAACTTAAAATCTGCTTCTTAAATCTTCTTTCTTACTTTCTACCCACCTGTCTTCTTTCCACGTCTCAATCTCAATCTCATAAAAGCCCTAAATATCCAACATTCTATTAACACTGCACTCACAAGCACTCACGGTCGAAGAGGGCATTGTAATGTAAGACCCTAAAACGACCGCTGGCTCTGCCAGCAATCAACTCTGACACCGGCGAGGCGTCGTTCTTGTAGTTAAACAGCTGCAAGTAGGAGTAGCATCATGTCGGGTCGTGGAAAGGGAGGCAAGGTGAAGGGAAAGTCAAAGTCTCGATCCAGCCGTGCTGGGTTGCAGTTCCCGGTAGGCCGTATCCACCGTCTTTTGCGTAAGGGCAATTACGCAGAGCGAGTTGGTGCCGGTGCGCCAGTCTACCTGGCCGCGGTGATGGAGTACCTGGCGGCCGAAGTTCTCGAGTTGGCTGGCAACGCAGCTCGTGACAACAAGAAGACTAGGATCATTCCTCGTCACTTACAGCTCGCCATTCGCAACGACGAGGAGCTGAACAAACTCCTGTCCGGCGTCACCATCGCCCAGGGTGGTGTGTTGCCCAACATCCAGGCGGTTCTCCTCCCGAAGAAAACCGAGAAGAAGGCTTAAGCCCCTTCTCCGTAAAACGGCCCTTTTAAGGGCCCCACTAACCTCACAAAAGTCAGAAATAGCCAGTATTGTTAATCCTCTCTCACGGCTTCGTAATGTAATTTCATTACGCGTGTCAACTTTCTCTCTCTCTCTATACCGGTGGGCTGATTTAATATCATCATTCTGTAATTTTGTGCTCTGAACGATGTCGTTGTCCCAGGTTCGCACTGAAGTACTTGAAACCGTTGTACATTTACTAGGCTATTGTGTGATAACACATTATACTGATGCATATAGAAAGGTTTCATTATTATTATATAATTTAACACAATACGAATTAAATTAGATGATGATGCCAAAGTACATAGTTGGCTTCGAAATTTATGTAATATATTTCTATCATATTAGAGTAATGGAGATTATCGTGAAAATAATCACAAGTCCCCTTCTTTGGTGCCCATCGTGGTTTTAGACATATACGTTTGAATATACTAGTTTACTTTACTACATACTACGAATGAAACTAATTTTGAATAAGAAATCGCTGGTGAACAACTTACGGCGTTATAATAGAGTTCCTAATGCGTTTGTTTGTTGGTGCACATATTGGCCGCACGCGCAGGAACCCCAATACTGAGATGATGACATGACCTTCTCGTAGGAATCGAAGGCTTTGACAATTTGCGTTCGAATTTCCCCTCTCTCTGTCGTTTCGTTCGAACCGAAATGACGCAAGCTATACGTGGAAGTTGTCTGACAGGACGAAGTCCTGTGTTCTGACATGCGATGTGTACCTCTTCTCCCCAGTGTTTACCACACTGGATTCCTATGACCTAAAAGTTGGCATTGCAAAAACGTGGTGATGTGATGTTCAGTATGTGTCAATCCCCTCGGTTCCTTGTTACGGTCTGGTGAGCATTGCCTACCTGCGTTGTCATATTACCCACCAATTCTTCGGACAGTGATTATTGACTTACAGAAGTTTACAGTAACAGGTAACATAATCCGAGGAGCAAGGCTTCACAGAGGAATCCGGTCTTTCCACTTGATATACCAAGCGTTGGGGTCAGACCCATTTGAAAAACGGAGAGGCATTTCTTACAACGTCTTTTGCTGATACTGAAGTGCCCCTACGAAATAAGTTCTGTTTTCCGCACTGGCCTGTTGAGCTAGTGGTCACACAGTAAAGGTGAATTAAATTAATCTCGACAACTACTGCCCTTTTTAGACGGATTTTATGGCCCTGAAAAGGGCCGTTTTGCCGACGGATTCGGCAGCAGACGTGTGTAGGCAGTCTAACCGCCGAACCCGTAGAGAGTCCTCCCCTGCCTCTTCAAGGCGTATACCACGTCCATGGCCGTGACTGTCTTCCGCTTCGCGTGCTCGGTGTATGTTACAGCGTCACGGATTACGTTCTCCAGAAAGACCTTGAGAACACCTCTCGTCTCCTCGTAGATGAGGCCGGAGATACGCTTTACGCCTCCACGTCGGGCGAGACGACGAATGGCCGGCTTCGTGATGCCCTGAATATTATCTCGGAGAACCTTCCTGTGGCGCTTCGCTCCACCTTTGCCAAGACCCTTGCCTCCCTTGCCGCGTCCAGTCATGTTGCTCGTGTGACGAAGGTTAAAAGTGATCTCGACGGCGGGTCATTTTTTGGTTTATATACTAAAACCCGCGGACCAATCACATTACGGAAGGGGCGTGGCTTCTCAACGGGCGAAGACATAAATACCCCTCTTGGGGGCAGCGGGGGCGACTGTATTGCGTCAACTTGGGTTGCGAGGACTAAGGAGTAAGCGATGGCACGTACGAAGCAAACTGCGCGTAAGTCCACGGGAGGCAAGGCTCCACGAAAGCAGCTGGCAACGAAGGCCGCTAGGAAGAGCGCACCGGCTACTGGAGGCGTGAAGAAACCCCATCGATACCGCCCTGGTACAGTTGCTCTTCGCGAGATCCGTCGTTACCAGAAGAGCACCGAGCTCCTCATCCGCAAGCTGCCTTTCCAGCGCTTGGTGCGTGAAATCGCTCAGGATTTCAAAACCGACCTCCGTTTCCAGAGCTCAGCCGTAATGGCCTTGCAGGAGGCAAGCGAGGCATACCTCGTCGGTCTCTTCGAGGATACCAACCTTTGCGCCATCCACGCCAAGCGCGTGACCATTATGCCCAAGGATATTCAGCTGGCTAGGCGCATCCGCGGCGAGAGGGCTTGAATTAACAAAGGTACTCCTGCCCGCAAAAAGGCCCTTTTCAGGGCCACTAGTTATTTCTCGGAAGAGCCGGTTGTACCGTACTCCAGGTCTCGTTCCTACTACCCTCAGTTCAAGGTCACCTCAATAATATAAATGGTTTCTCCCTTTCCATTCCTCACCGTATCAGCATTTTCCCACAGCCTGTTTGACAAATATCGCAATGTATCCTATAGGTTAATAAACAATTTTTTAATAGAACGATGGATAACAAAGTTTCTTAGGAAAATTAAAAAAAAATTTCACAGTTCTATAATATTGCACATTATATATATTTACCAAATTAAGGGTTAACGCCGCCGGGACGAGTGATCCTCCGTCCGACCGATCACAAGCGCCAAGGCTCAAAGTGGTCCAGAAAGCAAATCTAGCTGGACTAAAAATGTGACATATTTCCATGAAACTTCGCACTATAGTCACTACTGTATAAGAGGAGAAACTACCCCTTTATAGACGATGCGTTTTGACAAAAATTAGTGACTTGTCTCATATATAATATATTGTTTTAATGAAACTTTACACAGTACTTACATGTAGCTCGTTTATACTATATTGGATACAAAATGTGATTATGATTGTATAAGAGTAGCTACTTGTCTCCTATCTAACATTTTTTACTTTCACGAAACTATAACTGTGACTCATTATTTTCGATAGTACAGACGTGGTCTGCTTAGGAAAGGACAAGCGGAAGACTGTGACCTTTGTGACCTCGGGTGGGTATTACGATAACATTTATAACCGTCACCCTGATAAGCATCCGAGCAGCTTATTTCAAAAAGGAGTTTGAATACAAACAATTCCTTCAATCTACTACGATTATTACAATAACTGATTTCATTAATCTCCTCTCTTCTTTAGCAAAATATAAATTACCTTCAATTGGTCGATTCAGCAAACTTGTTCATAAAACTTATCGCTATTGCGTCACGTTTCGCAATTTTTCTAAAGTAAAAACAAAAACACGAACAAACGCCTACTCCTTTAACCTCATCGCTCTCTTATCTCTAGAATCCCGGGGGGTTGAGAACCTGAATTCTCTGTGGTGTGAAACAAAGCAACCCGCAGGAGCAATGACACGTTCAATTGTCCTAATAATAGAAAAAAAATTACACGTCATTTAGTGTATTCAGAACATTTTTACAGGACCGTGTAGGATATTCACTCTCCTGTCGAATAGTTTCGGCGGCTGGTAGGCGATACGCATTAATTAAAATAATACTTGCGTACCTTGTTCAGGACAGTGACTGTGCTACTTTCTTTCTTTCTTTCTTTCTTTCTTTCTTTCTTTCTTTCTTTCTTTCTTTCCTTTATTTGTAGCTTATTGATGACACCAGATGCCATAACGGAAATGCCGTGATGGTATGTTTGTTTAATATTCAAAATCAAGTGACAGACGCTATTTGACTTTGCGGTGGAGGGGATAGGGACCTGATCTCGGATGTTCCGAGAGATGCCGGCGCACAGTTGTCCAGAACGCAAAACTATGTAAGAAAATCAACTTCATCATAACCGAAGTTTAAGTAATATCTAGGCTTAAACAAAAGCTAGGCATTGTGCACAACAGCATACAAAACATCAATATCAGTAAGAGGTGGGACAAAACATGAGTTTTTTTTTTAAAGTCACGCTCTTCAGTTGATTTTTGTTCGTGGGGTCAGTGGCTGTTTTATACTGTTAAACCTTCCCTTATGGAGGTCATAGGACAAGATGTGTACTTTCATTTAATACGCGAAAAGCAATCTATAATACGTTAGCATTCATTTAATTGGCACGTTTACTGAGATTTGTGCAACTAGTTTTTTTTTTTTTTTTTTTTTTTACGACATATTTAACAGGCTGTGCATTACAAGTAAACCTGAGTTAACTTTCAATTCTTCTACCCACACATTAATCAAATATTAAACTCTATACGGCTTAAAATTTAGCTGCTACATCCTGCAAACTTAGATGTTATATTCATCTCTTGGTGGCGCTTTACGAATTCGACAGCAGCCACTTTTCAGAGTCTGGATGAAGGAGCTTAATTTCTCCAAGAAAAATTCAACACTTCTTGAACATATAATGAACAACTAAATTATGGAGTATATCCATGAATCTAGCATTTTGTTACCAACTGCGAAAAATATGGCAGGCTAGTCATCTTTTAGGAGCATAATTTCTATTAAAACATTAAAAATTATCAGAAAAACTAATTTTTCCCTAATTCCCTAATTACACGAGCATAATTCGTTTTTGCATAGATGCGTATAAAATTTCATGGAAATATGTTACATAGGGGAGAAATTATTAACTCTGTATAAATGTAGCCTCTAAACACAAGAAGTAGATTCCCATATAAAAACCATTATCTGAATTTATGCTACCTGTAACTATACTGTGTGAAATATAATGTAAATATTTCAGTTAAGATAGAAATTATTAATTTAGTCTATAAAGCACTTCCGATACAACTCTTCACACAATAATAATAATAATAATAATAATAATAATAATAATAATAATAATAATAATAATAATAATAATAAATAATTCTGAGCTTCAGTGCAAGAACTCTTTAACCCTCACACAGCTTGTTCTGAGAAAAATCAGTATTAAAGAAATTTATACACATTAAACAAATTGTAATGCTATATGTTGTCATGTCTCTTCTATCCCTCACGTGGAAACTTAGGCTTACACAGCAGCAAGAATAAGATAACAACGTTATTATCATCTGTCCTTTTATGGCTATACAGTTTTTGCAGTGAACTACAGAATTATTAACTATTATTATTACAGACCTGTTATTTTTTTCACTTTTTTCACACACACACACACACACACACACACACACACACACACACACACATCTATTATACTAAACATAAACCCACAAGAGAAAACAATACTTGTATTAACTGTAAACATTTTTCTTCCTTTCTTTATTTTTAGCAGAATCCTCCATTTCACCCTTTATCTCACTAGATGCGCTTCCCGCAGACATTCTTCATTATATGTTTCACACACCACTTCGTAACACTTGCAGCGGTTGACTTTTGTTTTCTTGTCTTTTTCTCTAGGGTATATTGTACATAGTGCTCGGTATCGGTGCTCGTTCACGTGATATTTTACCTTTGTTTTTCTTGCTAACTCCTGCCAATTTTTCTGATATTTCCCGTAGTTGATTGGTCAAGTACTGCGGATTGATTCCCGGTTATAACAAACACACCTACACTACATTCCAATGATTTCTGACTCGTTACTGCACATTTTAGAAACACTGTACGAAAGCACACACAGTCTCTCGTAAATCAACAGGTTACAACAGAGACTTACACTTGCAAACGCGTGGGGATTTCAGAAAATTTCTTACTATTTCAGTACCTTTAACTGTACAACAGATTTTGTTTTCTCGAAAAAGAAAGGTCAACGTTACTATTGACAAAAGACAGAAACGTACGATTACAATACCTTTATTTTAAACAATCTTAGAGGTGGTCTGGGAATTCCTAAACTCACCACGCGACTACTTAACCCTAGACAGGTAATCATCACTGTACTCATGTTAAAGGTAAGCATTCGTAATTTTTACTACTCACATTTTAATTAACTGAAATCAACTCAATATCACACATTTAACAACTTTTACACATTTCGTAGCCATTAGTGTTCATTTAATTTTAAGTTTGTCATAAAGTCTTTACGTTCATGTTATTGTCCTATTTACAATTAGTGCAAACAACAGCGCGATGTTCTCTGCAGAACCCCTTTTTGCAAAGTCCACAAAATGTTGTCATCATTCTCCTCTTCTTTGCAGGACATTTATAGCAAACAGTACGTTCACCATCTGGCTGCATTACCTGGCATTGTTGTTGCACAGCAATGTTCAGATGTTCTTCAATTGTTGCCCGCAGAGATCGGTGTAAAGTAGGACGTGCAAAGCGGTGCTGCATCCACGGTTTTGTCAGCTCTTCACACAATTGGAAAATGAATTGTTTTCTTGATATTGTTTTCTGAGTTCTTCTAACTATAAATTATCCATGAATTTATACTTGCAATATTTAGCATGTTGTAAAATATTGCTAGTGGCCAGCGCCTCGTCTTTCTATTGCAGGAAAGATTGTGGCACATTTGACATAGTGTATCTACACCACCTTTAGTCCCATTGTAAATAATAATAATAATAATAATAATAATAATAATAATAATAATAATAATAATAATAATAATAATAATAAAGGCTTTACATATAACGTGTTGCTTACTGTTGTCATTGCAGTCCACGTCGGTGGGGGTGGGGGGGTTTCTTTCTCCTCCTCCTTCCTCTAGAAAGAGCAGTTACCAGGGTCTAAGGAAGTGAATGCCCTTTTCTTTCTGGGCTCATCCCTACATTTGTCTTAGCTCCTTAGGGAAAACCACGGAAAACCCTCAGGCTTGCGAATAGACTGAATGAATGAGAGGAGAAACTTTAAAGGTACGTGAAAACACGTCCATGCAAGGGAGTTGGGACTGTGAAAAATTGAATATGTGAAATCCAAGACTGTATTTGCCAGGCGAGCAAAGAAGAAGAAGAAGAAGAAAGGCTTACGTATGACGTGTGGCTTACTGTTGTCATTGCAGTCCGCGTCGGCCAGCGGTGGGAGGGGGGGGGTCAATATACCTGCACATATCAGTTCAAATTATAAAAACCTCTTAATGCTACTGCGGTACTATTCCATTGCCGAACACAATATGAAGAAATTAGCAGATCCCTGAACTGAACTCTTATTACTCTGAAATTACCGCGCAGTACAATTATAGCTATGACGCATTGCAAGCGTTAGTCACCATATCGATTTGCTAAGCAAATTTTATCCCTTTAGAGCATGTCCCCCCCCCCCTCCTCCTCCATATCAGCCAACAACATACTGGATGAAGAAGACTCCTGCAAAAGGGACGAATTAAGATTTAATTTTATTTTAATGATAGACTAACATTGCAAAGTTCCAAAATAATTTTTTGCATTCCTTCATTACACTAGTCGTACAAAATTGCGGTCGTATCTCGTACTATCTATACTAATAATAAATCTGTAGCCGAAATTTTTCTGGTAAGTTTCGATTTTCCAAAAGTAATTGGTCCTAACATATATAATTAACCACCCTGAAACCGAAAATCGCATTTTTGAAAATTTTGTTTGTATGTCTGTCTGTATGTTTGTTACCTTTTCACGCGATAATGGCTGAACCGATTTATATGAAAACTGGAATATAAATTAAGTTTGTTGTAACTTAGATTTTAGGCTATATGGCATTCGAAATACTTTATTTAAAAGGGGGGTTATAAGGGGGCCTTAATTAAATAAATCGAAATATCTCGCTTATTATTGATATTTGAGAAAAAATGTTACATAACAGATGTTCCTTTAAAAATGATTTCCGTTAAGTTTTATTTTTTTACAACATTTTGATAGGACTGATATTTAATGAGATAAATGAGTTTTAAAATTAAAATAACGCTATCTAAGACGGTGCAATGAATTAAGAACAAATGACTTCGTCTATAAGGGGCCTTGGACAACAACAATCGAAACAGGGGCCTTGGACATCAACAAACAATCGAAAGCTATTAAACATAGCCTACAGGGAATGTTTCTGTGTTTGTATGAAGTAATATCACAAGCTCGTAAATTAACTGATTTGTATAATTAGTTATTATTTCACCATTGGAAACTGTAGTTTCTCTAGATGGACATAATGCTATAATGTTATTACAGTAACGTCTGAGTAAATCGAGGACAGGTAAGATTAAAATAGCTTCTTATGCACAGAAAATTTGATAGGCTATTTTGTACATTCGTTTTCTGTATTTCTTAAAATAATATTTATGTACACGCATTTTAATCTCAGAGAATTAACGAACAACGAGAGTGTATTGATTTAGTATGCAGTAATAGTACTTTAGCTTGGCAATCCATTATTTTAATAATTCATATTTTAACTATGCTCAATTGAATCGTGTTAAAATACATAAAATATATATGCAATAAATGCAGTGCTAAAAAAAAATTGGGTAATATGCGAAGCAGATTATCTTGCGCTGTTGTAAAAGTTGTTCCATGGATCAGTCGTCCTATTTTAATTATGTAATTACTTTATATTTATTTCTAACAGGTGGAGCGGAGCGAACGGGTACGGCTAGCTAACAATAAGTGAGAACTTACAATACAACAACGACAACAACAACAACAGCTGATAATCTGAAAGGGAACATAGTAATTTGGGGTGAATTAAAATGCAGCTTCCATTCGTTTAAAATTTCTTTAAATTTTAACTAAATATTAATGTAGATATTACCTCTAAAGGTAAATGGGGGCATGTTTCACAACGCTAACAAATTACAAATTAACAATATACAATTAACAACGGAAATATTACATATGCTTGTTAACTGTGTTTCACAATGCAATCTTATTCACTTGTATGTTTTAACGAACTTTACAAAATCGGCGAAACAAACTTACAAATACGCATAATTGGTTGAACAAAATCGCCAACGACAGTTTACAAAAATCACTAAGGATCAGAGGTAAAGTAGCTGTAATTTTAGAACTATCGATGGACATGTTTATATTTTTTTATATATATTTTATTTAGATTTTGCTACATCGGCGACAACGGAGTTTCGCGGCATGCAATTGGTCGAGCATACCAATGCATTAATTAGCCTACGACTTAACTGACGAAAGTTAGCGCGAAATTCATTCAAATAATTGATAAATAATGGATTTGACCCACGTAGTTATATGCAGTTGATAGAGCAGCTAACATGTCCATCCATTAAAATCAACTTCGCTCTCTGCTGGTCCATCAGTATATTTTATTGTTTCATCCATAACCTCGCCAACATTAGGGAACCCAGCAGGAGGAGCATAAAAATCCTTTGCCCGAGTAAGCACATTCGGTGATCAATAACCCGCC
This sequence comes from Periplaneta americana, assembly GCF_040183065.1. Lineage (NCBI taxonomy): Eukaryota > Metazoa > Arthropoda > Insecta > Blattodea > Blattidae > Periplaneta > Periplaneta americana. Next base: position 287,055 of record NW_027185505.1, read on the forward strand.
TCGAGTTTTTTCAATCTTGTAACAACATCAACTACCATGTGTGAACTTTTGCACACTGTAATCTTATAAATTCCGTTCTTATCTGCTAACGCAGGGAACTGAGAGCTACTATGCAACCAATGCAGTTCTCGCTTTGTGGTTAGGGCACCACTTTTCCCTTTCAGATGTTGCATGTGATGTCCCATATCTTGTAGGAGAGATTACAGCGAAATGGGATTCGGAACGACTTCAGAATACTGCGTAAGTAATGCCGACATTGCATTATTAAGTGATTGGTTTTCGGTGCAAAGTTTTTCTTCTTTAAGTGCGAGTATTTATTAAATACGTTCCTCGTATATAAGAACTAACGCGGTATTCTGAAGTATAGCGCGGGATTCATTCGAAACCTTTCATTAATATTCGTACAATGATACGAACGTGGCCGGAAAATTCTACGTTAGGCCTAAATGCAAAATCTTCGTCTGAGTCGCTAGAACTACTCAATAACATCACAACTGCTTCAGTGTAATTCTTAATGGTACCCTGTTACTATAAAATTGATTTTATACATATGTGTTTATTTTTTTCATTCACAATTAGAAGCTATTTCAACAGGGCTACTGTAGAAAATGTGCTAACTTCACTAGTAAAGTTTAGTTTACACGTTTGTAAAATTACTCCTTCGTTGTGAAACAAACATATCACTTGTAAAGAGCGCAAAATTTCATTCGTAAAGATTTGATTTCCTTTGTACAGTCCACCTTTACAAACAAAGATTGTGAAACAGAAGTTTACAAACAGAGTTCACAATTTCCAAAGATTGTAAACTTTGTGAAACACCCCACTGGTGAATCAGCACGCCGAGCTCGATCGAAATACAACCAGTTACTATTATTTCCCTATCGTTTTTTGACATTTGATTCCGCGTCCTACCTCTTTCATTCGTTACTAACCAACAACGCCAATAGCAGAAGGTAACGCAAAAACAGTCACCGGTTCCCCGATGCATGGCTTTCTCTCTCAATGTCAACTGAGAGTTAAAAATATTCATTATAATATGCACTTTCCACTCACTCCTCAGAATGTCTTCTTTATTTTTATTTATTTATTTTTTAAGATATGTGAGCTACGTACTGTATGTCTGATGTTTTGCCATCGTACATTCAAATATTTATATTCACTGTACAGTACAGCGAACTGTTTATACTTACTGTACATGCTATAACTACTTCTCCCAACTCCGCTATTGCTATATTTCCTAAACTAAACGCTGATATTGAAATAACGCCTGGTCTGATAATGCAGTCTGTTTAAATTTCTACCGACCAAGTTCTGCCCTTCATCATGGGAAAACAACGAGCTTCTTTAAAGGATACAACTACTAGGACAGAGATATTTTCATTATGGAATTTGTACTACCCACTGAAATGTAGTAACTAATGGGATTTTAATTAGCCATATATGTACAGTATATTACATTCTTTACCTAAAATGTCTCTAACTTCTAGGGAGAGCGCGAGGTACGTTCACAATCCCCTGAATACATATTCCCTTCTTCGAGAAAACGCAGAGAAGTGAACCGTCTCATATGAATATGCTACCAGTCATAAGTTTCAATACGGAGCTGCAAGTACTTAAGAATTATCAATTACTCTACAATTATGCAGCGGCGTCATCATCCAAGCTATAGCTGGAATAGGGAAGGGAACATAATATCCCATAAGTCTTATTAGAACACGCTGGAAATAGTGACGTAAAAAAAAAAATCGCCAACGGCACGTGGTGTTCCCAAGCGGTCACCCATCCAAGTACTGACCACGCCCAATGTTGCTTGACTTCGGTGATCGGACGAGAACCGGTATTTTCAACATGGTATGGCCGTTGCCGATGAAACTGCGTAATCTGTAGGCACTTGAGGACGATGGGATTGGGGTGCACTCGATAAAACCTGCACTCGCTCACACACACACGTAAACTGCCTGCTTAGACTCTGTACCTAAATTACCAAGCTCGTTGGATGTCATTGGGATAGATGATAAATCTATCTATCAACGGCAGTTTGGTTACGTTTCAACGTCACACACTGCTGGATTGACACGGGATTAATAAAACAGCTAGTCGGCATTCTAAGTTAAGCCACAGGTGGATTGTTGTTCAACAGCGGAGCCTCCTTTCAACCACATGGTTGTGGAACTGTAGTCGGATTTTCGACATCATTTTCATGCCATACTACGGAACTTCACACAAACTTCAATTCACTTCTTGCACCGGCGGCTACTACGAATGGACTGAAGCTCGCTACTGACTAGGGGGGGGGGGACATTTGTCTCTTGATGGATTACGTGACAGATATATAAAGTATCAGTCGTATGTTATGAACCCGAGTTTCAATAAAGATAGATTACCCGTATGTCCACAGATTCTCAGTAGTGGCCTGCGGAAGGATTATGCCCGCGGTCGACAAGTTACCTTCTAAGTTGTTTTCCCTCAACAATTAATGCTGCCAAGTGAGTAGGAATGACACCGCGCTCTCATATAAGTCGTACGAAACTATTAAGGAAACGAATTTGCCTCGTGGATCCAAGTCTCCCATGGACTGCCTATAATGTATTATCTATCCTAGAAGTGTTATCGGGGTGATTATTTAAATTTTCACTCGGTGGGAACCGCTGTTGTTCTTCATTCATCTACTCTGTTATGAATAACTTGTGGCCCTTAAAAGGGCCGGTTGCTGATTCCCTAGCAAGCACTCCCGCTTACTTGGAACTAGTGTATTTTGTGACGGCCTTGGTCCCTTCACTGACGGCGTGCTTGGCCAGCTCACCGGGTAGCAGGAGACGGACGGCTGTCTGGATCTCCCGACTGGTGATGGTCGACCGCTTGTTGTAATGCGCGAGCCGCGAAGCTTCCGCGGCGATGCGCTCGAAGATGTCGTTAACGAAGCTGTTCATGATGCTCATAGCCTTTGAACTGATTCCCGTGTCTGGGTGAACTTGTTTCAGAACCTTGTAGATGTAAATGGCGTAGCTCTCCTTCCTCTTGCGCTTCTTCTTCTTATCGCCCTTCGAAATATTCTTCTGGGCCTTGCCGGCCTTCTTGGCAGCCTTTCCGGAAGCTTTGGGGGGCATGGTGCTCGTCTGATGATGAGCCCGGAGGGAGAAAAATATTTAAGTCGCAGGGACAATGCCGTACTGCCTTCCCAGTGCGAGCCAATAGAAACAGCGCAAACGTTTGTGACTTTACGATTGGTCCGCTGTCGATTATTGACGTTGGCGTAAAAGTGAAGGTTACCGTGGGCGAGGCGTCGTTCTTGTAGTTAAACAGCTGCAAGTAGGAGTAGCATCATGTCGGGTCGTGGAAAGGGAGGCAAGGTGAAGGGAAAGTCAAAGTCTCGATCCAGCCGTGCTGGGTTGCAGTTCCCGGTAGGCCGTATCCACCGTCTTTTGCGTAAGGGCAATTACGCAGAGCGAGTTGGTGCCGGTGCGCCAGTCTACCTGGCCGCGGTGATGGAGTACCTGGCGGCCGAAGTTCTCGAGTTGGCTGGCAACGCAGCTCGTGACAACAAGAAGACTAGGATCATTCCTCGTCACTTACAGCTCGCCATTCGCAACGACGAGGAGCTGAACAAACTCCTGTCCGGCGTCACCATCGCCCAGGGTGGTGTGTTGCCCAACATCCAGGCGGTTCTCCTCCCGAAGAAAACCGAGAAGAAGGCTTAAGCCCCTTCTCCGTAAAACGGCCCTTTTAAGGGCCCCACTAACCTCACAAAAGTCAGAAATAGCCAGTATTGTTAATCCTCTCTCACGGCTTCGTAATGTAATTTCATTACGCGTGTCAACTTTCTCTCTCTCTCTATACCGGTGGGCTGATTTAATATCATCATTCTGTAATTTTGTGCTCTGAACGATGTCGTTGTCCCAGGTTCGCACTGAAGTACTTGAAACCGTTGTACATTTACTAGGCTATTGTGTGATAACACATTATACTGATGCATATAGAAAGGTTTCATTATTATTATATAATTTAACACAATACGAATTAAATTAGATGATGATGCCAAAGTACATAGTTGGCTTCGAAATTTATGTAATATATTTCTATCATATTAGAGTAATGGAGATTATCGTGAAAATAATCACAAGTCCCCTTCTTTGGTGCCCATCGTGGTTTTAGACATATACGTTTGAATATACTAGTTTACTTTACTACATACTACGAATGAAACTAATTTTGAATAAGAAATCGATAACTGGTGAACAACTTACGGCGTTATAATAGAGTTCCTAATGCGTTTGTTTGTTGGTGCACATATTGGCCGCACGCGCAGGAACCCCAATACTGAGATGATGACATGACCTTCTCGTAGGAATCGAAGGCTTTGACAATTTGCGTTCGAATTTCCCCTCTCTCTGTCGTTTCGTTCGAACCGAAATGACGCAAGCTATACGTGGAAGTTGTCTGACAGGACGAAGTCCTGTGTTCTGACATGCGATGTGTACCTCTTCTCCCCAGTGTTTACCACACTGGATTCCTATGACCTAAAAGTTGGCATTGCAAAAACGTGGTGATGTGATGTTCAGTATGTGTCAATCCCCTCGGTTCCTTGTTACGGTCTGGTGAGCATTGCCTACCTGCGTTGTCATATTACCCACCAATTCTTCGGACAGTGATTATTGACTTACAGAAGTTTACAGTAACAGGTAACATAATCCGAGGAGCAAGGCTTCACAGAGGAATCCGGTCTTTCCACTTGATATACCAAGCGTTGGGGTCAGACCCATTTGAAAAACGGAGAGGCATTTCTTACAACGTCTTTTGCTGATACTGAAGTGCCCCTACGAAATAAGTTCTGTTTTCCGCACTGGCCTGTTGAGCTAGTGGTCACACAGTAAAGGTGAATTAAATTAATCTCGACAACTACTGCCCTTTTTAGACGGATTTTATGGCCCTGAAAAGGGCCGTTTTGCCGACGGATTCGGCAGCAGACGTGTGTAGGCAGTCTAACCGCCGAACCCGTAGAGAGTCCTCCCCTGCCTCTTCAAGGCGTATACCACGTCCATGGCCGTGACTGTCTTCCGCTTCGCGTGCTCGGTGTATGTTACAGCGTCACGGATTACGTTCTCCAGAAAGACCTTGAGAACACCTCTCGTCTCCTCGTAGATGAGGCCGGAGATACGCTTTACGCCTCCACGTCGGGCGAGACGACGAATGGCCGGCTTCGTGATGCCCTGAATATTATCTCGGAGAACCTTCCTGTGGCGCTTCGCTCCACCTTTGCCAAGACCCTTGCCTCCCTTGCCGCGTCCAGTCATGTTGCTCGTGTGACGAAGGTTAAAAGTGATCTCGACGGCGAAAAAAAATCGAAAATCGAAAAATCGAAGGAGAATTGGGAGGAAAATTTAAAAGGTACGCAAAACGCGTCCTTGCAAGGGGTTGGGGGCTGTACAAAACTAAATATGTGAGCTCCAAGCCTGTTGGCCACTAGTCTCACTCCGGGTTACGCTGCTCCCCTGAAGGAGCTCTAGAAAATTTTGAAGGGGAAGCCGAAATTGGACGTAACCTCTTAGGTACCACATACGCGAGGGGGGCTGAGACTGATCAATTGATCACGGAACGGGGCGAGGAGGAGTTGGCTGGTGTGTGCCGTTTGGATGGCAAGACGCCGTCATCTGTTGTTCGATGACAAAGCAGGTGAAGGCCGTCGGAAGAAGCGCCGTGAAATCTAAACTGCAATTTGAGAGGTCCCTGTCCTTTCAATTTGCGACTTATTGAGTGACCTCGTATGTTTAATATACTATTAATATTATCTGAAATAGGGCATACATAATTTATAAGAAAGGTGGAATATATATGGGGAAGGGCATATAGGTCCGTGGCCCATTTCTTATAGGGCTCATCCCGACATTTGTCTTACGCCTGAGGAAAACCACGGAATACCTTAGGCAGGATGAGTTGTCTCATATAAGAGACTAGCCAATTTGGCTATTATGTTGGAGGTCATGAGCCTTGTTGATTTGTCTCAATTTCGAGACCAGCCATTTGGCTATATGATGGCTCAATTGCGAAGAGGGGGGAGAGATGTGATTGTTAATTAGGGGGATTCATGGGGATATGAGAGCAGGTCCGTGGCCCATTTCTTTTAGGGCTCATCCCGACATTTGTCTTAGCGCCTTAGGAAAACCACGGAAAAACCTTAGGCAGGATGAGTTGTCTCAATATCAGAGACTAGCCAGTTGGCTCTTAGGTTGAATGACTCTATGAATCGATGGATATATACTAGCCAATTGGCTCTATTAGATTTCCATCGATCAACAAAAGTAGGTAAGGTTATGGAGGGATTTTGTTTAGCCCAGTTAAGACAAGGTCATTTTACAGCGGTTGCACTATCCAAGGAGTCTCATGGAGTTGAGTCGTAGCTACCAAAACCTGGGAGTAGCGCCAGCCTCCCTGTCCTCCTGTCTCAATAGTATAGCTAATGGACCTGTCTGGTGTCTACGCCGTAACCTAGGATCATACTGGCCGAGGCCAGATATGAGCGGGTTGGGGTTAGCACGAGCTTCCGCATACAGGTTCCTAGCCAGTCGAGCAATGAACTCGTCTATGGTTGGCAACTCTAGTTCATCATGGAACTTTCTTCTCGAGGCGACTCGGGGGAGATGGGTAATGAGTCGAATCACCTGGTTTTGGACAACTTGGAGTTTACGGAGATGGGACACTGCCGCAAACCCCCATGCGGGTGCGGCATAGGTAATGACAGAGCGAATGAGGGCCTTATACATGGTAAGTCCTACCCTCAGGTTGTCAGGAGTTAAGGCCGCCAGAATGGGATAGTGTCTAACTATCAGCCCGTTGGCCTTACGAAGAAGGGATTGGATGTGATCTCGGAAGTTGAGATGAGAGTCCATAATGATCCCTAAATATTTAATTTGGTTCATCCACGGCATTTCTCGTCCGAAAAGTGTGGGTGGTGGTGGTATGTCTTCGAGCCTCGCTCTTAGTGAAAAGAGTATGGCCTGACATTTCTCTACATTGACCTTGATTCTCCAGTCGTGGAACCACGGCTGGAGGTGATCTAAGATCGACTGTAATCTACGGGACGCTAATCTATAGGTTTTGCCCATCGCCAAGAGGGCAGTGTCGTCTGCATAGATATACAGATGACTACTTCTGCCGTGGATATAGCGAAACGGGAGGTCATTAATGAATATATTGAAAAGTATGGGCCCGATAATGGAACCCTGTGGGACTCCTGCGTGAATTTCACGGGGGGTGGAGAAACTAGTGCCTACACGGGTTTTGAATGTACGGCCTCGGAGGTAGTTAGAAATGAGGCGTATCATTCCATCTGGGACTCCCATGCCCAGTAACTTAACGAGGAGTCCCTCATGCCAAACCTTGTCGAATGCTCGCTCGATGTCCAGGTAAGCTGCAGCTACTACACGCTTCGTGCTCATAGCCCAGGTAATGTCCTCCGTCATGCGGAGTGCCTGGAGTGTAGTGGAACGACCAGGGTGAAAACCGAATTGCTCGTTCCTGATTTGGGGCAATACTACTTCAGTGAGGCGTCTATGTATGACCCGCTCCGCCAGTTTGCTGAGACAACTGAGGAGACTAATAGGCCTATAGTTGCTTGGATTCGTCTTATCCTTTCCGGGCTTTGGAAAGAGAACTACGTGAGCTTCTTTCCAGGGAATGGGATAGTGACCGGAAGCCAAGATGTTATTAATTATCTCTGCTATGCGCTTCATAGCTGACCTTGGGAGATGCTGCAATATAATTCCTTGGATACCGTCGGCTCCTGCGGCCTTATGAGGGCCGAGGCGACGAATGAAATGGGCGACCTCGTGGGTGTTCGTAGGTCGTATCCCATTTTCCGGCTCCCTGCTAAGGAGGTCTCGAACCGATTCCTCAACAGCTCTGATATGGGGCAAGTTTAAATTTTGTTCCACGGGTTGAAAAGTGGTCTCTAGAACGTCTGCCAGTGCGGTAGCCTTCTCCTCAGGAGTAAAGGCCGTGACATCTGGACCGACTACTAATGGGTGAATAGATTGAGACGGATTGGACAGAGCTCGAGATACACGCCAGACTTCTGACATGTTTCTGCTGTCCATCGTCTCAACCTTGGATTTCCAAGCATCCACGACCGTCTCGTGGACCGCCTCACTGATCCGCCTGCGCAAGCGGTTCATTTCTATTCTATGTTGATCTAACCTAGTACGCTTCCACAATGTTCTTGCTCTATTGCGGGCGATCTTTAGATCTCTAATATAGGCTGGGAGCTGCATCCGTCCCGGTTGTGAAGACCGTTTCGGTATAGCAGCAACCATTGCCTTCTTTATGCACTCCGTCAGGTCGCTAACTGACCTATCTATCCCTGCCGGAGTGACTTCAGGGGGGAGTGGTGGAAGCGTAGCGGCTACCTGGTCTTGAAAGAACACCCAGTCTGCCGCCTTGTAGTTGAATTTCTCAGCGGTTGGGGAGAGTTCGACTGGGTGCATGATCTCCATTATCACCGGTAGGTGGTCGGACGGAAGATCATCCAGGGTTGTTAGTCTCGCTCTAGTTGTGAGACCTTTCACCAGAGCGATGTCTAATATGTCAGGCAGTTGATTTGCAGCATCCGGTACGTGTGTGGGTTCCCTAGGGGCCATCACGACGTATCCGTTTCCTGTAGAATTAAGAAAAAGCCTATCGCCCTGCCGATTGGGGCGTTGACAGTTCCAGCTAGCGTGCTTCGCATTGAGGTCGCCGGCGACTACGAATCTATCGGATAGACTTGTCACTATATCTAAATCGCGTTCATCTAGTATGCCCGGAGGACTGTAGGCAGCCATAAGCAGAAAGGGGAGTCTGCCTATGTAGGCTCTAATAGCCACTGCCTCTAATGCCGCTAGCTGGGGAAGGAGATACTCACAGTGCGCGATCGTAGAACGAACGAACACCGCTACACCTCCGCCTCTTCTACCTGCTCTATCTTGTCTATAGACTTTAAACCCCGCGCATCTTAAATTTACTTGGGGTGTCAGGAACGTTTCTGTTATAAATGCTACGTCTATATTATTAGCGTCTAGGAAAGCCCTGAACTCATGTCTATCATGTCTAAGGCCCCTGGCGTTCCATATACACATCCTAGCAACTCCGTCACTTCGTCTGGCCATTGAGAGAAACGAGGGAGGTTAGGAGCTTAAATATCTCCGGGAGGGCAGACATAGGATTCTCCATAAGGAGAACTATCACTTTGGTTAATCCTTCTAGGATTGGGGCGAGCGGGAGGTTAGGGTTTGCTAATTGCAACGCCTCGGCAAAGTGCTGAACTTGGTCCAAGGTCGCGCCTTGACCGGTCGGGCCTTTCGAGGTGCTTGCAATAGCTTCCTGCTGGGCCGGTGGGACAGGGGCGGAGATGGACTCTACCTTGGTAGCCTTGGTGGCTTTTCTGCTGCCCCTGTTGCGCTTAGGGCGCTGAGAAAGGGGTCCTACATTATTGGCAGCAGTTTGGGGGGCTGTCGCTGCCACGGTGGACCACAGAGGCGCGGCTACGGGCACTTCCAAAAGCGAAGGGATGGTCGCCTGCTGCTGCTGCGTTTGCTGCTGCTGTTGGCGGACCGGCCCGAGTTCCGTGCGTCGCTCCGCACGGGGCCCCTGCACAGGGGCGCGAGCCTGTGGCTGCGGCTGCTGTTCTCGGAACAGCTGCTGCTGCCTCGCAGCTCGCTCCACACGCTGCTGCCGGAGCCACTCGTATTGGAGCGTCCGCTGTTCCTCGAGCTCTGCCCTCCTCCGTCGGGCAGCCCTGCTCGTTCCTTCCGTGGCATCTCTAACCTGTAGTGCCACGGGACACCCTCCATAATTGGCGGTGTGAGCGCCAGTACAGAGTGCGCATGTAGCGGGGACATCGTGCGGCTTGCGACAATCTTTAGTCTTATGGGGGCGTGCACAAGCTCGACACATAGGCTGCGCTTTGCAGCTAGCCTGCGTGTGGTAGTACCACTGGCAGTTGCTGCACTGAGGCGGGCGCTTGCTGGGGACGTAGTCCTCAACTGTTACCCTCATCAGGCAGCACTGACGCAAGGCTCTCATTCTATCCCGGGTTTCGGGGGAATTCTCCACATCGACAATGACCATTGGGAGTTTGGCCTTTGTCCTTGATGAGTGCATCCTCGTCACTCGCCGGACGATTATGCTTTGGAATTCCAGGTCGCCCTGGATGTCCTCCTCATCTGTGTGAATATCTATTCCTCTTAGAACGAATCGCAGAGGCTTGTCGTTCTTGGGGCGCAGCAAGTTGTACGCTACTCCCCGTTCGGTCAGGAACCTGCAAAGATTTGCGTAATCCCTTTCGCAAACAGTTTTCACGGCCGTCCCGCCGCGCGCCCTGTACGAGCATAAGCCCAACGGTTCGTATTGTGCCTTGAACTCTAGGTTCAGTCGGCCCAGCGAGCCAGTGAAGGCTGGCGTAATAATAACAGGTGGGATATCACCACGTCGCCTAGTGAGGGCAGTCTCAACTTCAACTTCCTCGTCCTCACTCTCCGACACGTGAGTACGAGCTGGGGAAGGGGGGCGGGGAACTGCCTCATCTACCTCAGGGGCAGCAGCCGTCTCCTGTGGGGCCTCAGGTTCGGCGGGGGGTGCTGCCTCCTCGGTCACGACTTGAAGAGTCGCCGCCTCCAATTGCTCCAAGGTAGAGAGAGCCGATCTCTCTTCCTTGGTGAGCTCACTAGCGGAAGGAATGCCGCCCTGCTGAGTCTTAGCTGAGCCCTTATTCTTCTTCTTTTTGGCCTTAATGACCTGAAGTGCGCCGGACCCAGATGGAATCGACGGCACTTCATCAGCCAAGACCGTAACACCACGGCTATTCAGTCCGCTAGGACCGGGCAAGTCAACACGTGTCACCTCAGTGACCTTGGGAGCTATCTTGGGAGGGGTGGGCTTTCTCGGGAGTCCTGAAGGGACTGGGATGGTGGTAGGGGGACGAAGCTCAAGGATCTCCGCAACGGGGACCGGGACAGGCGGCGTCCGTACAGGACCAGCCGATCTCAGGTTCCGACGTCTGGGCGGAGGAGTAATCTGCGCGGGACGCGACACGCGCAAGTAGGAGGTGGTGGGCCCTGTCTGGCTAGTGCAAACTAGCAACCGCTGTACGCCACCTGCAGTAGGATGGCTCGTGGCCTTGTTGCTCTTAACTGGAGCCATTCGAATTACAGATTCGATCCTGTCAGGGGGGGGAGACCTAAGCGGCACTCTGTCCGCAGTGCAAGAACCTGCTAGGCCCCTTTCCCACTAAGGGTGGAAGCCCAGCAGTTACGCCCGACCGGTCGCCGAAGCCTAGCCCGGTTAGCCGATCGCAACAAGCGTTGCGGAGCCCGCCGGGGACCGTCGGTTTGGTTCGCTAATTTCGTTGGCCCTGATAAGGGCCGGACGAAAATTTGCGTAGCCCTCAGAAGGGCCGGGCAATAGTAGAAGAGTGGAGGGCGGAAAGCAAATTAGCCCGAAGGCCCTGCCTTTGGGCAGTCACTCCGGCACGAAGGCACAGAGTCTCTCCCTAGCAGGAAGCCTGCCTAGGGGCCGAGGACGGCTAGGGGTCTCCTCGAGAGAGGACCCAATCCCCGACCGGGATCCGCCTGGCCTAGGGAAGTTAGTGCGCACAGCCCTCCGTAGGCTGCGCGGCTTTCTTCGCGCTGAGCGCCGGTGCGGCAATGGAACCAATAGGCTGCTCTTTAAGAAGTGCCGATTACGTAGGTGTCCGCCGCCTGGCCGACAGAAGTACGATGCTCGGCGCCTCGAGCCTCCCTGGCCGAGAGCTGCTTGGCTGCTGCGCTCGCTTGCTGCTGTAGAACTGAGGAATCTGGTTGGTTGTCCGCTGTAGCTGCTTTCGCCGGTGCGCCAATCAGAAGTTCTCAGGACACGTCTTGCTCCTTTCACGTCCAAGAAAGAATATTCTCTCCTCTCTCTCGACGGCGGGTCATTTTTTGGTTTATATACTAAAACCCGCGGACCAATCACATTACGGAAGGGGCGTGGCTTCTCAACGGGCGAAGACATAAATACCCCTCTTGGGGGCAGCGGGGGCGACTGTATTGCGTCAACTTGGGTTGCGAGGACTAAGGAGTAAGCGATGGCACGTACGAAGCAAACTGCGCGTAAGTCCACGGGAGGCAAGGCTCCACGAAAGCAGCTGGCAACGAAGGCCGCTAGGAAGAGCGCACCGGCTACTGGAGGCGTGAAGAAACCCCATCGATACCGCCCTGGTACAGTTGCTCTTCGCGAGATCCGTCGTTACCAGAAGAGCACCGAGCTCCTCATCCGCAAGCTGCCTTTCCAGCGCTTGGTGCGTGAAATCGCTCAGGATTTCAAAACCGACCTCCGTTTCCAGAGCTCAGCCGTAATGGCCTTGCAGGAGGCAAGCGAGGCATACCTCGTCGGTCTCTTCGAGGATACCAACCTTTGCGCCATCCACGCCAAGCGCGTGACCATTATGCCCAAGGATATTCAGCTGGCTAGGCGCATCCGCGGCGAGAGGGCTTGAATTAACAAAGGTACTCCTGCCCGCAAAAAGGCCCTTTTCAGGGCCACTAGTTATTTCTCGGAAGAGCCGGTTGTACCGTACTCCAGGTCTCGTTCCTACTACCCTCAGTTCAAGGTCACCTCAATAATATAAATGGTTTCTCCCTTTCCATTCCTCACCGTATCAGCATTTTCCCACAGCCTGTTTGACAAATATCGCAATGTATCCTATAGGTTAATAAACAATTTTTTAATAGAACGATGGATAACAAAGTTTCTTAGGAAAATTAAAAAAAAATTTCACAGTTCTATAATATTGCACATTATATATATTTACCAAATTAAGGGTTAACGCCGCCGGGACGAGTGATCCTCCGTCCGACCGATCACAAGCGCCAAGGCTCAAAGTGGTCCAGAAAGCAAATCTAGCTGGACTAAAAATGTGACATATTTCCATGAAACTTCGCACTATAGTCACTACTGTATAAGAGGAGAAACTACCCCTTTATAGACGATGCGTTTTGACAAAAATTAGTGACTTGTCTCATATATAATATATTGTTTTAATGAAACTTTACACAGTACTTACATGTAGCTCGTTTATACTATATTGGATACAAAATGTGATTATGATTGTATAAGAGTAGCTACTTGTCTCCTATCTAACATTTTTTACTTTCACGAAACTATAACTGTGACTCATTATTTTCGATAGTACAGACGTGGTCTGCTTAGGAAAGGACAAGCGGAAGACTGTGACCTTTGTGACCTCGGGTGGGTATTACGATAACATTTATAACCGTCACCCTGATAAGCATCCGAGCAGCTTATTTCAAAAAGGAGTTTGAATACAAACAATTCCTTCAATCTACTACGATTATTACAATAACTGATTTCATTAATCTCCTCTCTTCTTTAGCAAAATATAAATTACCTTCAATTGGTCGATTCAGCAAACTTGTTCATAAAACTTATCGCTATTGCGTCACGTTTCGCAATTTTTCTAAAGTAAAAACAAAAACACGAACAAACGCCTACTCCTTTAACCTCATCGCTCTCTTATCTCTAGAATCCCGGGGGGTTGAGAACCTGAATTCTCTGTGGTGTGAAACAAAGCAACCCGCAGGAGCAATGACACGTTCAATTGTCCTAATAATAGAAAAAAAATTACACGTCATTTAGTGTATTCAGAACATTTTTACAGGACCGTGTAGGATATTCACTCTCCTGTCGAATAGTTTCGGCGGCTGGTAGGCGATACGCATTAATTAAAATAATACTTGCGTACCTTGTTCAGGACAGTGACTGTGCTACTTTCTTTCTTTCTTTCTTTCTTTCTTTCTTTCTTTCTTTCTTTCTTTCTTTCCTTTATTTGTAGCTTATTGATGACACCAGATGCCATAACGGAAATGCCGTGATGGTATGTTTGTTTAATATTCAAAATCAAGTGACAGACGCTATTTGACTTTGCGGTGGAGGGGATAGGGACCTGATCTCGGATGTTCCGAGAGATGCCGGCGCACAGTTGTCCAGAACGCAAAACTATGTAAGAAAATCAACTTCATCATAACCGAAGTTTAAGTAATATCTAGGCTTAAACAAAAGCTAGGCATTGTGCACAACAGCATACAAAACATCAATATCAGTAAGAGGTGGGACAAAACATGAGTTTTTTTTTTAAAGTCACGCTCTTCAGTTGATTTTTGTTCGTGGGGTCAGTGGCTGTTTTATACTGTTAAACCTTCCCTTATGGAGGTCATAGGACAAGATGTGTACTTTCATTTAATACGCGAAAAGCAATCTATAATACGTTAGCATTCATTTAATTGGCACGTTTACTGAGATTTGTGCAACTAGTTTTTTTTTTTTTTTTTTTTTTTTACGACATATTTAACAGGCTGTGCATTACAAGTAAACCTGAGTTAACTTTCAATTCTTCTACCCACACATTAATCAAATATTAAACTCTATACGGCTTAAAATTTAGCTGCTACATCCTGCAAACTTAGATGTTATATTCATCTCTTGGTGGCGCTTTACGAATTCGACAGCAGCCACTTTTCAGAGTCTGGATGAAGGAGCTTAATTTCTCCAAGAAAAATTCAACACTTCTTGAACATATAATGAACAACTAAATTATGGAGTATATCCATGAATCTAGCATTTTGTTACCAACTGCGAAAAATATGGCAGGCTAGTCATCTTTTAGGAGCATAATTTCTATTAAAACATTAAAAATTATCAGAAAAACTAATTTTTCCCTAATTCCCTAATTACACGAGCATAATTCGTTTTTGCATAGATGCGTATAAAATTTCATGGAAATATGTTACATAGGGGAGAAATTATTAACTCTGTATAAATGTAGCCTCTAAACACAAGAAGTAGATTCCCATATAAAAACCATTATCTGAATTTATGCTACCTGTAACTATACTGTGTGAAATATAATGTAAATATTTCAGTTAAGATAGAAATTATTAATTTAGTCTATAAAGCACTTCCGATACAACTCTTCACACAATAATAATAATAATAATAATAATAATAATAATAATAATAATAATAATAATAATAATAATAATAATTCTGAGCTTCAGTGCAAGAACTCTTTAACCCTCACACAGCTTGTTCTGAGAAAAATCAGTATTAAAGAAATTTATACACATTAAACAAATTGTAATGCTATATGTTGTCATGTCTCTTCTATCCCTCACGTGGAAACTTAGGCTTACACAGCAGCAAGAATAAGATAACAACGTTATTATCATCTGTCCTTTTATGGCTATACAGTTTTTGCAGTGAACTACAGAATTATTAACTATTATTATTACAGACCTGTTATTTTTTTCACTTTTTTCACACACACACACACACACACACACACACACACACACACACACACACATCTATTATACTAAACATAAACCCACAAGAGAAAACAATACTTGTATTAACTGTAAACATTTTTCTTCCTTTCTTTATTTTTAGCAGAATCCTCCATTTCACCCTTTATCTCACTAGATGCGCTTCCCGCAGACATTCTTCATTATATGTTTCACACACCACTTCGTAACACTTGCAGCGGTTGACTTTTGTTTTCTTGTCTTTTTCTCTAGGGTATATTGTACATAGTGCTCGGTATCGGTGCTCGTTCACGTGATATTTTACCTTTGTTTTTCTTGCTAACTCCTGCCAATTTTTCTGATATTTCCCGTAGTTGATTGGTCAAGTACTGCGGATTGATTCCCGGTTATAACAAACACACCTACACTACATTCCAATGATTTCTGACTCGTTACTGCACATTTTAGAAACACTGTACGAAAGCACACACAGTCTCTCGTAAATCAACAGGTTACAACAGAGACTTACACTTGCAAACGCGTGGGGATTTCAGAAAATTTCTTACTATTTCAGTACCTTTAACTGTACAACAGATTTTGTTTTCTCGAAAAAGAAAGGTCAACGTTACTATTGACAAAAGACAGAAACGTACGATTACAATACCTTTATTTTAAACAATCTTAGAGGTGGTCTGGGAATTCCTAAACTCACCACGCGACTACTTAACCCTAGACAGGTAATCATCACTGTACTCATGTTAAAGGTAAGCATTCGTAATTTTTACTACTCACATTTTAATTAACTGAAATCAACTCAATATCACACATTTAACAACTTTTACACATTTCGTAGCCATTAGTGTTCATTTAATTTTAAGTTTGTCATAAAGTCTTTACGTTCATGTTATTGTCCTATTTACAATTAGTGCAAACAACAGCGCGATGTTCTCTGCAGAACCCCTTTTTGCAAAGTCCACAAAATGTTGTCATCATTCTCCTCTTCTTTGCAGGACATTTATAGCAAACAGTACGTTCACCATCTGGCTGCATTACCTGGCATTGTTGTTGCACAGCAATGTTCAGATGTTCTTCAATTGTTGCCCGCAGAGATCGGTGTAAAGTAGGACGTGCAAAGCGGTGCTGCATCCACGGTTTTGTCAGCTCTTCACACAATTGGAAAATGAATTGTTTTCTTGATATTGTTTTCTGAGTTCTTCTAACTATAAATTATCCATGAATTTATACTTGCAATATTTAGCATGTTGTAAAATATTGCTAGTGGCCAGCGCCTCGTCTTTCTATTGCAGGAAAGATTGTGGCACATTTGACATAGTGTATCTACACCACCTTTAGTCCCATTGTAAATAATAATAATAATAATAATAATAATAATAATAATAATAATAATAATAATAATAATAATAATAATAAAGGCTTTACATATAACGTGTTGCTTACTGTTGTCATTGCAGTCCACGTCGGTGGGGGTGGGGGGGTTTCTTTCTCCTCCTCCTTCCTCTAGAAAGAGCAGTTACCAGGGTCTAAGGAAGTGAATGCCCTTTTCTTTCTGGGCTCATCCCTACATTTGTCTTAGCTCCTTAGGGAAAACCACGGAAAACCCTCAGGCTTGCGAATAGACTGAATGAATGAGAGGAGAAACTTTAAAGGTACGTGAAAACACGTCCATGCAAGGGAGTTGGGACTGTGAAAAATTGAATATGTGAAATCCAAGACTGTATTTGCCAGGCGAGCAAAGAAGAAGAAGAAGAAGAAAGGCTTACGTATGACGTGTGGCTTACTGTTGTCATTGCAGTCCGCGTCGGCCAGCGGTGGGAGGGGGGGGGTCAATATACCTGCACATATCAGTTCAAATTATAAAAACCTCTTAATGCTACTGCGGTACTATTCCATTGCCGAACACAATATGAAGAAATTAGCAGATCCCTGAACTGAACTCTTATTACTCTGAAATTACCGCGCAGTACAATTATAGCTATGACGCATTGCAAGCGTTAGTCACCATATCGATTTGCTAAGCAAATTTTATCCCTTTAGAGCATGTCCCCCCCCCCCTCCTCCTCCATATCAGCCAACAACATACTGGATGAAGAAGACTCCTGCAAAAGGGACGAATTAAGATTTAATTTTATTTTAATGATAGACTAACATTGCAAAGTTCCAAAATAATTTTTTGCATTCCTTCATTACACTAGTCGTACAAAATTGCGGTCGTATCTCGTACTATCTATACTAATAATAAATCTGTAGCCGAAATTTTTCTGGTAAGTTTCGATTTTCCAAAAGTAATTGGTCCTAACATATATAATTAACCACCCTGAAACCGAAAATCGCATTTTTGAAAATTTTGTTTGTATGTCTGTCTGTATGTTTGTTACCTTTTCACGCGATAATGGCTGAACCGATTTATATGAAAACTGGAATATAAATTAAGTTTGTTGTAACTTAGATTTTAGGCTATATGGCATTCGAAATACTTTATTTAAAAGGGGGGTTATAAGGGGGCCTTAATTAAATAAATCGAAATATCTCGCTTATTATTGATATTTGAGAAAAAATGTTACATAACAGATGTTCCTTTAAAAATGATTTCCGTTAAGTTTTATTTTTTTACAACATTTTGATAGGACTGATATTTAATGAGATAAATGAGTTTTAAAATTAAAATAACGCTATCTAAGACGGTGCAATGAATTAAGAACAAATGACTTCGTCTATAAGGGGCCTTGGACAACAACAATCGAAACAGGGGCCTTGGACATCAACAAACAATCGAAAGCTATTAAACATAGCCTACAGGGAATGTTTCTGTGTTTGTATGAAGTAATATCACAAGCTCGTAAATTAACTGATTTGTATAATTAGTTATTATTTCACCATTGGAAACTGTAGTTTCTCTAGATGGACATAATGCTATAATGTTATTACAGTAACGTCTGAGTAAATCGAGGACAGGTAAGATTAAAATAGCTTCTTATGCACAGAAAATTTGATAGGCTATTTTGTACATTCGTTTTCTGTATTTCTTAAAATAATATTTATGTACACGCATTTTAATCTCAGAGAATTAACGAACAACGAGAGTGTATTGATTTAGTATGCAGTAATAGTACTTTAGCTTGGCAATCCATTATTTTAATAATTCATATTTTAACTATGCTCAATTGAATCGTGTTAAAATACATAAAATATATATGCAATAAATGCAGTGCTAAAAAAAAATTGGGTAATATGCGAAGCAGATTATCTTGCGCTGTTGTAAAAGTTGTTCCATGGATCAGTCGTCCTATTTTAATTATGTAATTACTTTATATTTATTTCTAACAGGTGGAGCGGAGCGAACGGGTACGGCTAGCTAACAATAAGTGAGAACTTACAATACAACAACGACAACAACAACAACAGCTGATAATCTGAAAGGGAACATAGTAATTTGGGGTGAATTAAAATGCAGCTTCCATTCGTTTAAAATTTCTTTAAATTTTAACTAAATATTAATGTAGATATTACCTCTAAAGGTAAATGGGGGCATGTTTCACAACGCTAACAAATTACAAATTAACAATATACAATTAACAACGGAAATATTACATATGCTTGTTAACTGTGTTTCACAATGCAATCTTATTCACTTGTATGTTTTAACGAACTTTACAAAATCGGCGAAACAAACTTACAAATACGCATAATTGGTTGAACAAAATCGCCAACGACAGTTTACAAAAATCACTAAGGATCAGAGGTAAAGTAGCTGTAATTTTAGAACTATCGATGGACATGTTTATATTTTTTTATATATATTTTATTTAGATTTTGCTACATCGGCGACAACGGAGTTTCGCGGCATGCAATTGGTCGAGCATACCAATGCATTAATTAGCCTACGACTTAACTGACGAAAGTTAGCGCGAAATTCATTCAAATAATTGATAAATAATGGATTTGACCCACGTAGTTATATGCAGTTGATAGAGCAGCTAACATGTCCATCCATTAAAATCAACTTCGCTCTCTGCTGGTCCATCAGTATATTTTATTGTTTCATCCATAACCTCGCCAACATTAGGGAACCCAGCAGGAGGAGCATAAAAATCCTTTGCCCGAGTAAGCACATTCGGTGATCAATAACCCGCCTCGAGTTTTTTCAATCTTGTAACAACATCAACTACCATGTGTGAACTTTTGCACACTGTAATCTTATAAATTCCGTTCTTATCTGCTAACGCAGGGAACTGAGAGCTACTATGCAACCAATGCAGTTCTCGCTTTGTGGTTAGGGCACCACTTTTCCCTTTCAGATGTTGCATGTGATGTCCCATATCTTGTAGGAGAGATTACAGCGAAATGGGATTCGGAACGACTTCAGAATACTGCGTAAGTAATGCCGACATTGCATTATTAAGTGATTGGTTTTCGGTGCAAAGTTTTTCTTCTTTAAGTGCGAGTATTTATTAAATACGTTCCTCGTATATAAGAACTAACGCGGTATTCTGAAGTATAGCGCGGGATTCATTCGAAACCTTTCATTAATATTCGTACAATGATACGAACGTGGCCGGAAAATTCTACGTTAGGCCTAAATGCAAAATCTTCGTCTGAGTCGCTAGAACTACTCAATAACATCACAACTGCTTCAGTGTAATTCTTAATGGTACCCTGTTACTATAAAATTGATTTTATACATATGTGTTTATTTTTTTCATTCACAATTAGAAGCTATTTCAACAGGGCTACTGTAGAAAATGTGCTAACTTCACTAGTAAAGTTTAGTTTACACGTTTGTAAAATTACTCCTTCGTTGTGAAACAAACATATCACTTGTAAAGAGCGCAAAATTTCATTCGTAAAGATTTGATTTCCTTTGTACAGTCCACCTTTACAAACAAAGATTGTGAAACAGAAGTTTACAAACAGAGTTCACAATTTCCAAAGATTGTAAACTTTGTGAAACACCCCACTGGTGAATCAGCACGCCGAGCTCGATCGAAATACAACCAGTTACTATTATTTCCCTATCGTTTTTTGACATTTGATTCCGCGTCCTACCTCTTTCATTCGTTACTAACCAACAACGCCAATAGCAGAAGGTAACGCAAAAACAGTCACCGGTTCCCCGATGCATGGCTTTCTCTCTCAATGTCAACTGAGAGTTAAAAATATTCATTATAATATGCACTTTCCACTCACTCCTCAGAATGTCTTCTTTATTTTTATTTATTTATTTTTTAAGATATGTGAGCTACGTACTGTATGTCTGATGTTTTGCCATCGTACATTCAAATATTTATATTCACTGTACAGTACAGCGAACTGTTTATACTTACTGTACATGCTATAACTACTTCTCCCAACTCCGCTATTGCTATATTTCCTAAACTAAACGCTGATATTGAAATAACGCCTGGTCTGATAATGCAGTCTGTTTAAATTTCTACCGACCAAGTTCTGCCCTTCATCATGGGAAAACAACGAGCTTCTTTAAAGGATACAACTACTAGGACAGAGATATTTTCATTATGGAATTTGTACTACCCACTGAAATGTAGTAACTAATGGGATTTTAATTAGCCATATATGTACAGTATATTACATTCTTTACCTAAAATGTCTCTAACTTCTAGGGAGAGCGCGAGGTACGTTCACAATCCCCTGAATACATATTCCCTTCTTCGAGAAAACGCAGAGAAGTGAACCGTCTCATATGAATATGCTACCAGTCATAAGTTTCAATACGGAGCTGCAAGTACTTAAGAATTATCAATTACTCTACAATTATGCAGCGGCGTCATCATCCAAGCTATAGCTGGAATAGGGAAGGGAACATAATATCCCATAAGTCTTATTAGAACACGCTGGAAATAGTGACGTAAAAAAAAAAATCGCCAACGGCACGTGGTGTTCCCAAGCGGTCACCCATCCAAGTACTGACCACGCCCAATGTTGCTTGACTTCGGTGATCGGACGAGAACCGGTATTTTCAACATGGTATGGCCGTTGCCGATGAAACTGCGTAATCTGTAGGCACTTGAGGACGATGGGATTGGGGTGCACTCGATAAAACCTGCACTCGCTCACACACACACGTAAACTGCCTGCTTAGACTCTGTACCTAAATTACCAAGCTCGTTGGATGTCATTGGGATAGATGATAAATCTATCTATCAACGGCAGTTTGGTTACGTTTCAACGTCACACACTGCTGGATTGACACGGGATTAATAAAACAGCTAGTCGGCATTCTAAGTTAAGCCACAGGTGGATTGTTGTTCAACAGCGGAGCCTCCTTTCAACCACATGGTTGTGGAACTGTAGTCGGATTTTCGACATCATTTTCATGCCATACTACGGAACTTCACACAAACTTCAATTCACTTCTTGCACCGGCGGCTACTACGAATGGACTGAAGCTCGCTACTGACTAGGGGGGGGGGGACATTTGTCTCTTGATGGATTACGTGACAGATATATAAAGTATCAGTCGTATGTTATGAACCCGAGTTTCAATAAAGATAGATTACCCGTATGTCCACAGATTCTCAGTAGTGGCCTGCGGAAGGATTATGCCCGCGGTCGACAAGTTACCTTCTAAGTTGTTTTCCCTCAACAATTAATGCTGCCAAGTGAGTAGGAATGACACCGCGCTCTCATATAAGTCGTACGAAACTATTAAGGAAACGAATTTGCCTCGTGGATCCAAGTCTCCCATGGACTGCCTATAATGTATTATCTATCCTAGAAGTGTTATCGGGGTGATTATTTAAATTTTCACTCGGTGGGAACCGCTGTTGTTCTTCATTCATCTACTCTGTTATGAATAACTTGTGGCCCTTAAAAGGGCCGGTTGCTGATTCCCTAGCAAGCACTCCCGCTTACTTGGAACTAGTGTATTTTGTGACGGCCTTGGTCCCTTCACTGACGGCGTGCTTGGCCAGCTCACCGGGTAGCAGGAGACGGACGGCTGTCTGGATCTCCCGACTGGTGATGGTCGACCGCTTGTTGTAATGCGCGAGCCGCGAAGCTTCCGCGGCGATGCGCTCGAAGATGTCGTTAACGAAGCTGTTCATGATGCTCATAGCCTTTGAACTGATTCCCGTGTCTGGGTGAACTTGTTTCAGAACCTTGTAGATGTAAATGGCGTAGCTCTCCTTCCTCTTGCGCTTCTTCTTCTTATCGCCCTTCGAAATATTCTTCTGGGCCTTGCCGGCCTTCTTGGCAGCCTTTCCGGAAGCTTTGGGGGGCATGGTGCTCGTCTGATGATGAGCCCGGAGGGAGAAAAATATTTAAGTCGCAGGGACAATGCCGTACTGCCTTCCCAGTGCGAGCCAATAGAAACAGCGCAAACGTTTGTGACTTTACGATTGGTCCGCTGTCGATTATTGACGTTGGCGTAAAAGTGAAGGTTACCGTGGGCGAGGCGTCGTTCTTGTAGTTAAACAGCTGCAAGTAGGAGTAGCATCATGTCGGGTCGTGGAAAGGGAGGCAAGGTGAAGGGAAAGTCAAAGTCTCGATCCAGCCGTGCTGGGTTGCAGTTCCCGGTAGGCCGTATCCACCGTCTTTTGCGTAAGGGCAATTACGCAGAGCGAGTTGGTGCCGGTGCGCCAGTCTACCTGGCCGCGGTGATGGAGTACCTGGCGGCCGAAGTTCTCGAGTTGGCTGGCAACGCAGCTCGTGACAACAAGAAGACTAGGATCATTCCTCGTCACTTACAGCTCGCCATTCGCAACGACGAGGAGCTGAACAAACTCCTGTCCGGCGTCACCATCGCCCAGGGTGGTGTGTTGCCCAACATCCAGGCGGTTCTCCTCCCGAAGAAAACCGAGAAGAAGGCTTAAGCCCCTTCTCCGTAAAACGGCCCTTTTAAGGGCCCCACTAACCTCACAAAAGTCAGAAATAGCCAGTATTGTTAATCCTCTCTCACGGCTTCGTAATGTAATTTCATTACGCGTGTCAACTTTCTCTCTCTCTCTATACCGGTGGGCTGATTTAATATCATCATTCTGTAATTTTGTGCTCTGAACGATGTCGTTGTCCCAGGTTCGCACTGAAGTACTTGAAACCGTTGTACATTTACTAGGCTATTGTGTGATAACACATTATACTGATGCATATAGAAAGGTTTCATTATTATTATATAATTTAACACAATACGAATTAAATTAGATGATGATGCCAAAGTACATAGTTGGCTTCGAAATTTATGTAATATATTTCTATCATATTAGAGTAATGGAGATTATCGTGAAAATAATCACAAGTCCCCTTCTTTGGTGCCCATCGTGGTTTTAGACATATACGTTTGAATATACTAGTTTACTTTACTACATACTACGAATGAAACTAATTTTGAATAAGAAATCGATAACTGGTGAACAACTTACGGCGTTATAATAGAGTTCCTAATGCGTTTGTTTGTTGGTGCACATATTGGCCGCACGCGCAGGAACCCCAATACTGAGATGATGACATGACCTTCTCGTAGGAATCGAAGGCTTTGACAATTTGCGTTCGAATTTCCCCTCTCTCTGTCGTTTCGTTCGAACCGAAATGACGCAAGCTATACGTGGAAGTTGTCTGACAGGACGAAGTCCTGTGTTCTGACATGCGATGTGTACCTCTTCTCCCCAGTGTTTACCACACTGGATTCCTATGACCTAAAAGTTGGCATTGCAAAAACGTGGTGATGTGATGTTCAGTATGTGTCAATCCCCTCGGTTCCTTGTTACGGTCTGGTGAGCATTGCCTACCTGCGTTGTCATATTACCCACCAATTCTTCGGACAGTGATTATTGACTTACAGAAGTTTACAGTAACAGGTAACATAATCCGAGGAGCAAGGCTTCACAGAGGAATCCGGTCTTTCCACTTGATATACCAAGCGTTGGGGTCAGACCCATTTGAAAAACGGAGAGGCATTTCTTACAACGTCTTTTGCTGATACTGAAGTGCCCCTACGAAATAAGTTCTGTTTTCCGCACTGGCCTGTTGAGCTAGTGGTCACACAGTAAAGGTGAATTAAATTAATCTCGACAACTACTGCCCTTTTTAGACGGATTTTATGGCCCTGAAAAGGGCCGTTTTGCCGACGGATTCGGCAGCAGACGTGTGTAGGCAGTCTAACCGCCGAACCCGTAGAGAGTCCTCCCCTGCCTCTTCAAGGCGTATACCACGTCCATGGCCGTGACTGTCTTCCGCTTCGCGTGCTCGGTGTATGTTACAGCGTCACGGATTACGTTCTCCAGAAAGACCTTGAGAACACCTCTCGTCTCCTCGTAGATGAGGCCGGAGATACGCTTTACGCCTCCACGTCGGGCGAGACGACGAATGGCCGGCTTCGTGATGCCCTGAATATTATCTCGGAGAACCTTCCTGTGGCGCTTCGCTCCACCTTTGCCAAGACCCTTGCCTCCCTTGCCGCGTCCAGTCATGTTGCTCGTGTGACGAAGGTTAAAAGTGATCTCGACGGCGGGTCATTTTTTGGTTTATATACTAAAACCCGCGGACCAATCACATTACGGAAGGGGCGTGGCTTCTCAACGGGCGAAGACATAAATACCCCTCTTGGGGGCAGCGGGGGCGACTGTATTGCGTCAACTTGGGTTGCGAGGACTAAGGAGTAAGCGATGGCACGTACGAAGCAAACTGCGCGTAAGTCCACGGGAGGCAAGGCTCCACGAAAGCAGCTGGCAACGAAGGCCGCTAGGAAGAGCGCACCGGCTACTGGAGGCGTGAAGAAACCCCATCGATACCGCCCTGGTACAGTTGCTCTTCGCGAGATCCGTCGTTACCAGAAGAGCACCGAGCTCCTCATCCGCAAGCTGCCTTTCCAGCGCTTGGTGCGTGAAATCGCTCAGGATTTCAAAACCGACCTCCGTTTCCAGAGCTCAGCCGTAATGGCCTTGCAGGAGGCAAGCGAGGCATACCTCGTCGGTCTCTTCGAGGATACCAACCTTTGCGCCATCCACGCCAAGCGCGTGACCATTATGCCCAAGGATATTCAGCTGGCTAGGCGCATCCGCGGCGAGAGGGCTTGAATTAACAAAGGTACTCCTGCCCGCAAAAAGGCCCTTTTCAGGGCCACTAGTTATTTCTCGGAAGAGCCGGTTGTACCGTACTCCAGGTCTCGTTCCTACTACCCTCAGTTCAAGGTCACCTCAATAATATAAATGGTTTCTCCCTTTCCATTCCTCACCGTATCAGCATTTTCCCACAGCCTGTTTGACAAATATCGCAATGTATCCTATAGGTTAATAAACAATTTTTTAATAGAACGATGGATAACAAAGTTTCTTAGGAAAATTAAAAAAAAATTTCACAGTTCTATAATATTGCACATTATATATATTTACCAAATTAAGGGTTAACGCCGCCGGGACGAGTGATCCTCCGTCCGACCGATCACAAGCGCCAAGGCTCAAAGTGGTCCAGAAAGCAAATCTAGCTGGACTAAAAATGTGACATATTTCCATGAAACTTCGCACTATAGTCACTACTGTATAAGAGGAGAAACTACCCCTTTATAGACGATGCGTTTTGACAAAAATTAGTGACTTGTCTCATATATAATATATTGTTTTAATGAAACTTTACACAGTACTTACATGTAGCTCGTTTATACTATATTGGATACAAAATGTGATTATGATTGTATAAGAGTAGCTACTTGTCTCCTATCTAACATTTTTTACTTTCACGAAACTATAACTGTGACTCATTATTTTCGATAGTACAGACGTGGTCTGCTTAGGAAAGGACAAGCGGAAGACTGTGACCTTTGTGACCTCGGGTGGGTATTACGATAACATTTATAACCGTCACCCTGATAAGCATCCGAGCAGCTTATTTCAAAAAGGAGTTTGAATACAAACAATTCCTTCAATCTACTACGATTATTACAATAACTGATTTCATTAATCTCCTCTCTTCTTTAGCAAAATATAAATTACCTTCAATTGGTCGATTCAGCAAACTTGTTCATAAAACTTATCGCTATTGCGTCACGTTTCGCAATTTTTCTAAAGTAAAAACAAAAACACGAACAAACGCCTACTCCTTTAACCTCATCGCTCTCTTATCTCTAGAATCCCGGGGGGTTGAGAACCTGAATTCTCTGTGGTGTGAAACAAAGCAACCCGCAGGAGCAATGACACGTTCAATTGTCCTAATAATAGAAAAAAAATTACACGTCATTTAGTGTATTCAGAACATTTTTACAGGACCGTGTAGGATATTCACTCTCCTGTCGAATAGTTTCGGCGGCTGGTAGGCGATACGCATTAATTAAAATAATACTTGCGTACCTTGTTCAGGACAGTGACTGTGCTACTTTCTTTCTTTCTTTCTTTCTTTCTTTCTTTCTTTCTTTCTTTCTTTCCTTTATTTGTAGCTTATTGATGACACCAGATGCCATAACGGAAATGCCGTGATGGTATGTTTGTTTAATATTCAAAATCAAGTGACAGACGCTATTTGACTTTGCGGTGGAGGGGATAGGGACCTGATCTCGGATGTTCCGAGAGATGCCGGCGCACAGTTGTCCAGAACGCAAAACTATGTAAGAAAATCAACTTCATCATAACCGAAGTTTAAGTAATATCTAGGCTTAAACAAAAGCTAGGCATTGTGCACAACAGCATACAAAACATCAATATCAGTAAGAGGTGGGACAAAACATGAGTTTTTTTTTTAAAGTCACGCTCTTCAGTTGATTTTTGTTCGTGGGGTCAGTGGCTGTTTTATACTGTTAAACCTTCCCTTATGGAGGTCATAGGACAAGATGTGTACTTTCATTTAATACGCGAAAAGCAATCTATAATACGTTAGCATTCATTTAATTGGCACGTTTACTGAGATTTGTGCAACTAGTTTTTTTTTTTTTTTTTTTTTTTTACGACATATTTAACAGGCTGTGCATTACAAGTAAACCTGAGTTAACTTTCAATTCTTCTACCCACACATTAATCAAATATTAAACTCTATACGGCTTAAAATTTAGCTGCTACATCCTGCAAACTTAGATGTTATATTCATCTCTTGGTGGCGCTTTACGAATTCGACAGCAGCCACTTTTCAGAGTCTGGATGAAGGAGCTTAATTTCTCCAAGAAAAATTCAACACTTCTTGAACATATAATGAACAACTAAATTATGGAGTATATCCATGAATCTAGCATTTTGTTACCAACTGCGAAAAATATGGCAGGCTAGTCATCTTTTAGGAGCATAATTTCTATTAAAACATTAAAAATTATCAGAAAAACGAATTTTTCCCTAATTCCCTAATTACACGAGCATAATTCGTTTTTGCATAGATGCGTATAAAATTTCATGGAAATATGTTACATAGGGGAGAAATTATTAACTCTGTATAAATGTAGCCTCTAAACACAAGAAGTAGATTCCCATATAAAAACCATTATCTGAATTTATGCTACCTGTAACTATACTGTGTGAAATATAATGTAAATATTTCAGTTAAGATAGAAATTATTAATTTAGTCTATAAAGCACTTCCGATACAACTCTTCACACAATAATAATAATAATAATAATAATAATAATAATAATAATAATAATAATAATAATAATAATAATAATAATAAATAATTCTGAGCTTCAGTGCAAGAACTCTTTAACCCTCACACAGCTTGTTCTGAGAAAAATCAGTATTAAAGAAATTTATACACATTAAACAAATTGTAATGCTATATGTTGTCATGTCTCTTCTATCCCTCACGTGGAAACTTAGGCTTACACAGCAGCAAGAATAAGATAACAACGTTATTATCATCTGTCCTTTTATGGCTATACAGTTTTTGCAGTGAACTACAGAATTATTAACTATTATTATTACAGACCTGTTATTTTTTTCACTTTTTTCACACACACACACACACACACACACACACACACACACATCTATTATACTAAACATAAACCCACAAGAGAAAACAATACTTGTATTAACTGTAAACATTTTTCTTCCTTTCTTTATTTTTAGCAGAATCCTCCATTTCACCCTTTATCTCACTAGATGCGCTTCCCGCAGACATTCTTCATTATATGTTTCACACACCACTTCGTAACACTTGCAGCGGTTGACTTTTGTTTTCTTGTCTTTTTCTCTAGGGTATATTGTACATAGTGCTCGGTATCGGTGCTCGTTCACGTGATATTTTACCTTTGTTTTTCTTGCTAACTCCTGCCAATTTTTCTGATATTTCCCGTAGTTGATTGGTCAAGTACTGCGGATTGATTCCCGGTTATAACAAACACACCTACACTACATTCCAATGATTTCTGACTCGTTACTGCACATTTTAGAAACACTGTACGAAAGCACACACAGTCTCTCGTAAATCAACAGGTTACAACAGAGACTTACACTTGCAAACGCGTGGGGATTTCAGAAAATTTCTTACTATTTCAGTACCTTTAACTGTACAACAGATTTTGTTTTCTCGAAAAAGAAAGGTCAACGTTACTATTGACAAAAGACAGAAACGTACGATTACAATACCTTTATTTTAAACAATCTTAGAGGTGGTCTGGGAATTCCTAAACTCACCACGCGACTACTTAACCCTAGACAGGTAATCATCACTGTACTCATGTTAAAGGTAAGCATTCGTAATTTTTACTACTCACATTTTAATTAACTGAAATCAACTCAATATCACACATTTAACAACTTTTACACATTTCGTAGCCATTAGTGTTCATTTAATTTTAAGTTTGTCATAAAGTCTTTACGTTCATGTTATTGTCCTATTTACAATTAGTGCAAACAACAGCGCGATGTTCTCTGCAGAACCCCTTTTTGCAAAGTCCACAAAATGTTGTCATCATTCTCCTCTTCTTTGCAGGACATTTATAGCAAACAGTACGTTCACCATCTGGCTGCATTACCTGGCATTGTTGTTGCACAGCAATGTTCAGATGTTCTTCAATTGTTGCCCGCAGAGATCGGTGTAAAGTAGGACGTGCAAAGCGGTGCTGCATCCACGGTTTTGTCAGCTCTTCACACAATTGGAAAATGAATTGTTTTCTTGATATTGTTTTCTGAGTTCTTCTAACTATAAATTATCCATGAATTTATACTTGCAATATTTAGCATGTTGTAAAATATTGCTAGTGGCCAGCGCCTCGTCTTTCTATTGCAGGAAAGATTGTGGCACATTTGACATAGTGTATCTACACCACCTTTAGTCCCATTGTAAATAATAATAATAATAATAATAATAATAATAATAATAATAATAATAATAATAATAATAATAATAATAATAAAGGCTTTACATATAACGTGTTGCTTACTGTTGTCATTGCAGTCCACGTCGGTGGGGGTGGGGGGGTTTCTTTCTCCTCCTCCTTCCTCTAGAAAGAGCAGTTACCAGGGTCTAAGGAAGTGAATGCCCTTTTCTTTCTGGGCTCATCCCTACATTTGTCTTAGCTCCTTAGGGAAAACCACGGAAAACCCTCAGGCTTGCGAATAGACTGAATGAATGAGAGGAGAAACTTTAAAGGTACGTGAAAACACGTCCATGCAAGGGAGTTGGGACTGTGAAAAATTGAATATGTGAAATCCAAGACTGTATTTGCCAGGCGAGCAAAGAAGAAGAAGAAGAAGAAAGGCTTACGTATGACGTGTGGCTTACTGTTGTCATTGCAGTCCGCGTCGGCCAGCGGTGGGAGGGGGGGGGTCAATATACCTGCACATATCAGTTCAAATTATAAAAACCTCTTAATGCTACTGCGGTACTATTCCATTGCCGAACACAATATGAAGAAATTAGCAGATCCCTGAACTGAACTCTTATTACTCTGAAATTACCGCGCAGTACAATTATAGCTATGACGCATTGCAAGCGTTAGTCACCATATCGATTTGCTAAGCAAATTTTATCCCTTTAGAGCATGTCCCCCCCCCCTCCTCCTCCATATCAGCCAACAACATACTGGATGAAGAAGACTCCTGCAAAAGGGACGAATTAAGATTTAATTTTATTTTAATGATAGACTAACATTGCAAAGTTCCAAAATAATTTTTTGCATTCCTTCATTACACTAGTCGTACAAAATTGCGGTCGTATCTCGTACTATCTATACTAATAATAAATCTGTAGCCGAAATTTTTCTGGTAAGTTTCGATTTTCCAAAAGTAATTGGTCCTAACATATATAATTAACCACCCTGAAACCGAAAATCGCATTTTTGAAAATTTTGTTTGTATGTCTGTCTGTATGTTTGTTACCTTTTCACGCGATAATGGCTGAACCGATTTATATGAAAACTGGAATATAAATTAAGTTTGTTGTAACTTAGATTTTAGGCTATATGGCATTCGAAATACTTTATTTAAAAGGGGGGTTATAAGGGGGCCTTAATTAAATAAATCGAAATATCTCGCTTATTATTGATATTTGAGAAAAAATGTTACATAACAGATGTTCCTTTAAAAATGATTTCCGTTAAGTTTTATTTTTTTACAACATTTTGATAGGACTGATATTTAATGAGATAAATGAGTTTTAAAATTAAAATAACGCTATCTAAGACGGTGCAATGAATTAAGAACAAATGACTTCGTCTATAAGGGGCCTTGGACAACAACAATCGAAACAGGGGCCTTGGACATCAACAAACAATCGAAAGCTATTAAACATAGCCTACAGGGAATGTTTCTGTGTTTGTATGAAGTAATATCACAAGCTCGTAAATTAACTGATTTGTATAATTAGTTATTATTTCACCATTGGAAACTGTAGTTTCTCTAGATGGACATAATGCTATAATGTTATTACAGTAACGTCTGAGTAAATCGAGGACAGGTAAGATTAAAATAGCTTCTTATGCACAGAAAATTTGATAGGCTATTTTGTACATTCGTTTTCTGTATTTCTTAAAATAATATTTATGTACACGCATTTTAATCTCAGAGAATTAACGAACAACGAGAGTGTATTGATTTAGTATGCAGTAATAGTACTTTAGCTTGGCAATCCATTATTTTAATAATTCATATTTTAACTATGCTCAATTGAATCGTGTTAAAATACATAAAATATATATGCAATAAATGCAGTGCTAAAAAAAAATTGGGTAATATGCGAAGCAGATTATCTTGCGCTGTTGTAAAAGTTGTTCCATGGATCAGTCGTCCTATTTTAATTATGTAATTACTTTATATTTATTTCTAACAGGTGGAGCGGAGCGAACGGGTACGGCTAGCTAACAATAAGTGAGAACTTACAATACAACAACGACAACAACAACAACAGCTGATAATCTGAAAGGGAACATAGTAATTTGGGGTGAATTAAAATGCAGCTTCCATTCGTTTAAAATTTCTTTAAATTTTAACTAAATATTAATGTAGATATTACCTCTAAAGGTAAATGGGGGCATGTTTCACAACGCTAACAAATTACAAATTAACAATATACAATTAACAACGGAAATATTACATATGCTTGTTAACTGTGTTTCACAATGCAATCTTATTCACTTGTATGTTTTAACGAACTTTACAAAATCGGCGAAACAAACTTACAAATACGCATAATTGGTTGAACAAAATCGCCAACGACAGTTTACAAAAATCACTAAGGATCAGAGGTAAAGTAGCTGTAATTTTAGAACTATCGATGGACATGTTTATATTTTTTTATATATATTTTATTTAGATTTTGCTACATCGGCGACAACGGAGTTTCGCGGCATGCAATTGGTCGAGCATACCAATGCATTAATTAGCCTACGACTTAACTGACGAAAGTTAGCGCGAAATTCATTCAAATAATTGATAAATAATGGATTTGACCCACGTAGTTATATGCAGTTGATAGAGCAGCTAACATGTCCATCCATTAAAATCAACTTCGCTCTCTGCTGGTCCATCAGTATATTTTATTGTTTCATCCATAACCTCGCCAACATTAGGGAACCCAGCAGGAGGAGCATAAAAATCCTTTGCCCGAGTAAGCACATTCGGTGATCAATAACCCGCCTCGAGTTTTTTCAATCTTGTAACAACATCAACTACCATGTGTGAACTTTTGCACACTGTAATCTTATAAATTCCGTTCTTATCTGCTAACGCAGGGAACTGAGAGCTACTATGCAACCAATGCAGTTCTCGCTTTGTGGTTAGGGCACCACTTTTCCCTTTCAGATGTTGCATGTGATGTCCCATATCTTGTAGGAGAGATTACAGCGAAATGGGATTCGGAACGACTTCAGAATACTGCGTAAGTAATGCCGACATTGCATTATTAAGTGATTGGTTTTCGGTGCAAAGTTTTTCTTCTTTAAGTGCGAGTATTTATTAAATACGTTCCTCGTATATAAGAACTAACGCGGTATTCTGAAGTATAGCGCGGGATTCATTCGAAACCTTTCATTAATATTCGTACAATGATACGAACGTGGCCGGAAAATTCTACGTTAGGCCTAAATGCAAAATCTTCGTCTGAGTCGCTAGAACTACTCAATAACATCACAACTGCTTCAGTGTAATTCTTAATGGTACCCTGTTACTATAAAATTGATTTTATACATATGTGTTTATTTTTTTCATTCACAATTAGAAGCTATTTCAACAGGGCTACTGTAGAAAATGTGCTAACTTCACTAGTAAAGTTTAGTTTACACGTTTGTAAAATTACTCCTTCGTTGTGAAACAAACATATCACTTGTAAAGAGCGCAAAATTTCATTCGTAAAGATTTGATTTCCTTTGTACAGTCCACCTTTACAAACAAAGATTGTGAAACAGAAGTTTACAAACAGAGTTCACAATTTCCAAAGATTGTAAACTTTGTGAAACACCCCACTGGTGAATCAGCACGCCGAGCTCGATCGAAATACAACCAGTTACTATTATTTCCCTATCGTTTTTTGACATTTGATTCCGCGTCCTACCTCTTTCATTCGTTACTAACCAACAACGCCAATAGCAGAAGGTAACGCAAAAACAGTCACCGGTTCCCCGATGCATGGCTTTCTCTCTCAATGTCAACTGAGAGTTAAAAATATTCATTATAATATGCACTTTCCACTCACTCCTCAGAATGTCTTCTTTATTTTTATTTATTTATTTTTTAAGATATGTGAGCTACGTACTGTATGTCTGATGTTTTGCCATCGTACATTCAAATATTTATATTCACTGTACAGTACAGCGAACTGTTTATACTTACTGTACATGCTATAACTACTTCTCCCAACTCCGCTATTGCTATATTTCCTAAACTAAACGCTGATATTGAAATAACGCCTGGTCTGATAATGCAGTCTGTTTAAATTTCTACCGACCAAGTTCTGCCCTTCATCATGGGAAAACAACGAGCTTCTTTAAAGGATACAACTACTAGGACAGAGATATTTTCATTATGGAATTTGTACTACCCACTGAAATGTAGTAACTAATGGGATTTTAATTAGCCATATATGTACAGTATATTACATTCTTTACCTAAAATGTCTCTAACTTCTAGGGAGAGCGCGAGGTACGTTCACAATCCCCTGAATACATATTCCCTTCTTCGAGAAAACGCAGAGAAGTGAACCGTCTCATATGAATATGCTACCAGTCATAAGTTTCAATACGGAGCTGCAAGTACTTAAGAATTATCAATTACTCTACAATTATGCAGCGGCGTCATCATCCAAGCTATAGCTGGAATAGGGAAGGGAACATAATATCCCATAAGTCTTATTAGAACACGCTGGAAATAGTGACGTAAAAAAAAAAATCGCCAACGGCACGTGGTGTTCCCAAGCGGTCACCCATCCAAGTACTGACCACGCCCAATGTTGCTTGACTTCGGTGATCGGACGAGAACCGGTATTTTCAACATGGTATGGCCGTTGCCGATGAAACTGCGTAATCTGTAGGCACTTGAGGACGATGGGATTGGGGTGCACTCGATAAAACCTGCACTCGCTCACACACACACGTAAACTGCCTGCTTAGACTCTGTACCTAAATTACCAAGCTCGTTGGATGTCATTGGGATAGATGATAAATCTATCTATCAACGGCAGTTTGGTTACGTTTCAACGTCACACACTGCTGGATTGACACGGGATTAATAAAACAGCTAGTCGGCATTCTAAGTTAAGCCACAGGTGGATTGTTGTTCAACAGCGGAGCCTCCTTTCAACCACATGGTTGTGGAACTGTAGTCGGATTTTCGACATCATTTTCATGCCATACTACGGAACTTCACACAAACTTCAATTCACTTCTTGCACCGGCGGCTACTACGAATGGACTGAAGCTCGCTACTGACTAGGGGGGGGGGGGACATTTGTCTCTTGATGGATTACGTGACAGATATATAAAGTATCAGTCGTATGTTATGAACCCGAGTTTCAATAAAGATAGATTACCCGTATGTCCACAGATTCTCAGTAGTGGCCTGCGGAAGGATTATGCCCGCGGTCGACAAGTTACCTTCTAAGTTGTTTTCCCTCAACAATTAATGCTGCCAAGTGAGTAGGAATGACACCGCGCTCTCATATAAGTCGTACGAAACTATTAAGGAAACGAATTTGCCTCGTGGATCCAAGTCTCCCATGGACTGCCTATAATGTATTATCTATCCTAGAAGTGTTATCGGGGTGATTATTTAAATTTTCACTCGGTGGGAACCGCTGTTGTTCTTCATTCATCTACTCTGTTATGAATAACTTGTGGCCCTTAAAAGGGCCGGTTGCTGATTCCCTAGCAAGCACTCCCGCTTACTTGGAACTAGTGTATTTTGTGACGGCCTTGGTCCCTTCACTGACGGCGTGCTTGGCCAGCTCACCGGGTAGCAGGAGACGGACGGCTGTCTGGATCTCCCGACTGGTGATGGTCGACCGCTTGTTGTAATGCGCGAGCCGCGAAGCTTCCGCGGCGATGCGCTCGAAGATGTCGTTAACGAAGCTGTTCATGATGCTCATAGCCTTTGAACTGATTCCCGTGTCTGGGTGAACTTGTTTCAGAACCTTGTAGATGTAAATGGCGTAGCTCTCCTTCCTCTTGCGCTTCTTCTTCTTATCGCCCTTCGAAATATTCTTCTGGGCCTTGCCGGCCTTCTTGGCAGCCTTTCCGGAAGCTTTGGGGGGCATGGTGCTCGTCTGATGATGAGCCCGGAGGGAGAAAAATATTTAAGTCGCAGGGACAATGCCGTACTGCCTTCCCAGTGCGAGCCAATAGAAACAGCGCAAACGTTTGTGACTTTACGATTGGTCCGCTGTCGATTATTGACGTTGGCGTAAAAGTGAAGGTTACCGTGGGCAGCCACTATAAATGCCACAGCCAAAAAGACCATAAATAGGAAAGTCAGCGTTGCACCTTATGGAAACAATATAGATGTAATAATCACGCCCATAGTCCAGAAAGTCCAAACTATGATAGGTGGCGCAATAGAACGAGCCCTGGCGGATTACCAATCCCTACCCTGCCCCTCAGGAAATTCACGGCACCTTGACACCACAAACAGCCTCTCACCAACAACCTAATACCACTATAATGGCGTCCATCCTACTTCGACATGACATCACGATAATTCATTGCAATATTAGACACCTGTATAACAACAGAACGGAACTCACTCACCTCATCCAAGAGCAAAAACCCGAAATCATATGTTTAAATGAAACCCACCTTCGAGACAAAGACCGCTTTACTATGAGAGACTTCACTATATATCGACGCGACAGACCTACGATAGGAGGAGGAGTTATGATTATGACTAACAAAAACTTGACAACAACTCAAATTCCCCTACCCCTCCACCTCGACGACCAAGAATGTGTAATAATTCAAATCCACATAGGTAATTCTCGCATGCATGTGGCTTCTTTCTACTCTCCGCCAGCCAATCCACTCCCATCCACACTCCTGCGTTACCTTCACACCCTTCCAAATGTCATAATCACCACAGATATCAACGCCCACCACCCCTTCCTCCATGATAACAATCGGAACACCAAAGGCAACCACCTAGTGACGCTCTTACCCAGTCTCAACCTAGTACAAGTTCCACTCCCTGCCCCCACACGCCTACCAACTCCTACTCAACAATTTACAACTCCTGATAAAATATTCATCTCTCCCAGATTACATAACCGACTCATCAATACTCTAGTCCTTCCCCCTCTAAATTCAGATCACGCACCCATACTAATAAAACTTGCCTGCCCCTTTTACCGCTCTCAACCCGTGAACGAAGCTATATACATGCGAGATTATCGTAACGCTGATTGGCAGAAATTCAAAGATTACATTTCTAAATCACTCCCTCATTTTCCAATCACGAAACACGAAGACTTAGACACCGCAGAGACTTTGTTTGTACAGGTGCTTAATGAAGCTATTCAAGACTCAATACCACAAAAACGA
This sequence comes from Periplaneta americana, assembly GCF_040183065.1. Lineage (NCBI taxonomy): Eukaryota > Metazoa > Arthropoda > Insecta > Blattodea > Blattidae > Periplaneta > Periplaneta americana. Next base: position 323,788 of record NW_027185505.1, read on the forward strand.
TATACCACTGACCGTCGCCGTGCATTACCTCCAGACATCTTAAAAATCATAAAGACAAAAAGAGCAGCACACAGACTCTACATGCGCACCCATGAAGATGAAGACAGACGCCTCTACCGCTCACTGCAAGAAGATGTCAAAGACGCTATACAGAGATACGAGACGCGACGATGGGACAAATTCATTCAGAAAGTCGACAAAGACAGACTAAACGCTCCCAAGCGATTTTGGGAAACCATAAAGCGTATTAGGGGCAAGTACCAATATACTTCCCACCCATTACGCAACAGACAACAAACGATTATTGACACACCAGGCAAACTGGAAGTCTTCCGACAGTTTCTATCCAACACGCACACAACACCTATACATCCAGATTTCGACCAAGATCATTACCATTTCATCACAGATCATATCAATAACCATCATATCCTCTATAATCCACTCCCAGCACCAGCACCACGATCAACCGACGACCCCATCATTGATGACATCACCATACTAGACATCTCACTTGCCCTCCAAACATGCAAGAACTCAGCACCAGGACCTGATGGTATCACATACCAAACACTTAAACAACTCCCGCCGACAGCCCTTAATTTTCTTGCTGGTCTTTTCACCCTCTCTTTGAAACTTGGACACGCTCCGACACGCTGGAGACATTCACACATACTTCTATTTCCAAAACCTGGTAAAGACGCCTCAGACCCCGCCAACTACCGACCCATAAGCCTCACCCCGACTATTGCCAAGTTAATGGAGAAAGTACTCGTTTCACGCTTGCAGGTTTACCTGCGCGACCGAAATATGATTCCCGATTCTCAGGCGGGCTTCAGACCGGGAGTCCAGCCGACTGATCAGCTGATACGGGTACTTACCCCCATTGAGGAGGCCTACTCTAAACGACATTACTCAATCTTGGTAGCGCTCGACGCCAGACGAGCCTTTGACACAGTATGGCTGGACGCCTTGCGATATAAATTAACAAACATGCAATTTCCGCACGAAATAACACGCTGGATCTCCAGCTTCCTGAATAACCGATCTGGCCAGGTCCGTCTTGGCAGACAAGATCTGTCCCGCACCTTCCAAATCGAAGCAGGAGTTCCCCAGGGCAGCGTGATTTCCCCCCTGCTCTATAACATATATGTATCTGACATCCCTCAACCCAACAACAATCAAGTGGGCCTGGCACAGTTTGCTGACGATGTTGCTTTCTGGGCCACCCATCCCCGCTTACGATCCGCCAGGGTACTAATAGACAACGCCCTGAGACAGTACACTGAGTGGGCCAACACCTGGAGAATTACCATCAACACCGAAAAAACCCAAACCTGTGTCTTCCGCCCCTCTTTAAAATCACGAATCACAAACAGACAACACATTACAATCGGACAAGCATTAATACCACTCCAACACAAAGTAACATATCTAGGCATTCCACTCACATCAAAACTCTCTTGGACTACAATAGCGCAAACAATATGGGACAAATACAACAAAGCCACTAAAGCAGTAAGCTACCTAAGCGGCATTAGACGACAAGGCTGCCACGCCAACACATTACTACACCTATATAAAGCACTGGTTCGATCCCAGTGCACCTACTCCTCCTACTTTCTATTGCAATCTTCACCCTCAACACAAAAGAAATTTGAGTCCCGTGAAAGGAAATTATTGCGCCAGATATTTCGACTACCCAAACATACCAGAAACGACACAGTATACATCCACACCAAAACGAAACCACTCTCCACACACCTAATCCGAACAGTCACTAAATACACACACTTCGCACTACGTCGCTCATACACACAACATATGTTTAACAATCCTCCACACACCAACAAGAACACAACCATTGAAAAACTCCTACAAGCCTATCAAGATCACTTCAATCCACAAAATAACCATTAAACTCTCCCCCTCTCTCTCCCTCGTCTCCCGGAGTCGGCTCATTCGCGGTCTGTCTCCCATAAATACCCCAAAAGAATGCCATCGTTGAGGAATGCACATACATGTCATAGACCAGAACCCGACACATACAATTAATAATCCACTTTCATCTACAACGAGAGGAAATCGAAATCAAATACCCCACCCACAACATAACGTACCAGCGAACATCTCTCCGACTGCTGGATAGCTGAAGTCAAAATGCCAACGCACAAACACAAGGATAACAACAATATAAACAAATTGTGACTGCCCTCACCACTGCTTAGTGATGCATGATAGCTATCGTTGAATAACTAAACAATAAATAAATACATTCAAAATTCACGCAAGCCCAGTAAATAATTTACATCACAAACAGTTCATGGTCACTCCTCAAATAACAACAAATCAAAACTTAAAATCTGCTTCTTAAATCTTCTTTCTTACTTTCTACCCACCTGTCTTCTTTCCACGTCTCAATCTCAATCTCATAAAAGCCCTAAATATCCAACATTCTATTAACACTGCACTCACAAGCACTCACGGTCGAAGAGGGCATTGTAATGTAAGACCCTAAAACGACCGCTGGCCCTGCCAGCAATCAACTCTGACACCGGCGAGGCGTCGTTCTTGTAGTTAAACAGCTGCAAGTAGGAGTAGCATCATGTCGGGTCGTGGAAAGGGAGGCAAGGTGAAGGGAAAGTCAAAGTCTCGATCCAGCCGTGCTGGGTTGCAGTTCCCGGTAGGCCGTATCCACCGTCTTTTGCGTAAGGGCAATTACGCAGAGCGAGTTGGTGCCGGTGCGCCAGTCTACCTGGCCGCGGTGATGGAGTACCTGGCGGCCGAAGTTCTCGAGTTGGCTGGCAACGCAGCTCGTGACAACAAGAAGACTAGGATCATTCCTCGTCACTTACAGCTCGCCATTCGCAACGACGAGGAGCTGAACAAACTCCTGTCCGGCGTCACCATCGCCCAGGGTGGTGTGTTGCCCAACATCCAGGCGGTTCTCCTCCCGAAGAAAACCGAGAAGAAGGCTTAAGCCCCTTCTCCGTAAAACGGCCCTTTTAAGGGCCCCACTAACCTCACAAAAGTCAGAAATAGCCAGTATTGTTAATCCTCTCTCACGGCTTCGTAATGTAATTTCATTACGCGTGTCAACTTTCTCTCTCTCTCTATACCGGTGGGCTGATTTAATATCATCATTCTGTAATTTTGTGCTCTGAACGATGTCGTTGTCCCAGGTTCGCACTGAAGTACTTGAAACCGTTGTACATTTACTAGGCTATTGTGTGATAACACATTATACTGATGCATATAGAAAGGTTTCATTATTATTATATAATTTAACACAATACGAATTAAATTAGATGATGATGCCAAAGTACATAGTTGGCTTCGAAATTTATGTAATATATTTCTATCATATTAGAGTAATGGAGATTATCGTGAAAATAATCACAAGTCCCCTTCTTTGGTGCCCATCGTGGTTTTAGACATATACGTTTGAATATACTAGTTTACTTTACTACATACTACGAATGAAACTAATTTTGAATAAGAAATCGATAACTGGTGAACAACTTACGGCGTTATAATAGAGTTCCTAATGCGTTTGTTTGTTGGTGCACATATTGGCCGCACGCGCAGGAACCCCAATACTGAGATGATGACATGACCTTCTCGTAGGAATCGAAGGCTTTGACAATTTGCGTTCGAATTTCCCCTCTCTCTGTCGTTTCGTTCGAACCGAAATGACGCAAGCTATACGTGGAAGTTGTCTGACAGGACGAAGTCCTGTGTTCTGACATGCGATGTGTACCTCTTCTCCCCAGTGTTTACCACACTGGATTCCTATGACCTAAAAGTTGGCATTGCAAAAACGTGGTGATGTGATGTTCAGTATGTGTCAATCCCCTCGGTTCCTTGTTACGGTCTGGTGAGCATTGCCTACCTGCGTTGTCATATTACCCACCAATTCTTCGGACAGTGATTATTGACTTACAGAAGTTTACAGTAACAGGTAACATAATCCGAGGAGCAAGGCTTCACAGAGGAATCCGGTCTTTCCACTTGATATACCAAGCGTTGGGGTCAGACCCATTTGAAAAACGGAGAGGCATTTCTTACAACGTCTTTTGCTGATACTGAAGTGCCCCTACGAAATAAGTTCTGTTTTCCGCACTGGCCTGTTGAGCTAGTGGTCACACAGTAAAGGTGAATTAAATTAATCTCGACAACTACTGCCCTTTTTAGACGGATTTTATGGCCCTGAAAAGGGCCGTTTTGCCGACGGATTCGGCAGCAGACGTGTGTAGGCAGTCTAACCGCCGAACCCGTAGAGAGTCCTCCCCTGCCTCTTCAAGGCGTATACCACGTCCATGGCCGTGACTGTCTTCCGCTTCGCGTGCTCGGTGTATGTTACAGCGTCACGGATTACGTTCTCCAGAAAGACCTTGAGAACACCTCTCGTCTCCTCGTAGATGAGGCCGGAGATACGCTTTACGCCTCCACGTCGGGCGAGACGACGAATGGCCGGCTTCGTGATGCCCTGAATATTATCTCGGAGAACCTTCCTGTGGCGCTTCGCTCCACCTTTGCCAAGACCCTTGCCTCCCTTGCCGCGTCCAGTCATGTTGCTCGTGTGACGAAGGTTAAAAGTGATCTCGACGGCTCTCAAGCTCAAAGTTGTTTGCCCAAAGGGCAACCTGTTTTAGGGTCTTACATATGCCCTCTTCAGGTTACGATGTTTTTTCTGTAGCGACAGTTGAGGCGTGGTCCCGGCTAGGCTTCGCTCGTTGGACTCTCTACGGGTCAGCGTCTTCTCCGCTCACACCAGGCTGCTGCGTAGGCCTTGGATGCTGTTATCTTGCAGATTTATGTGGCTGGATGAAGCTGTTGTCTGTGTTGGTTGTGGTTTACTTTTGTCGCGCGGCCCTATGAAGGGCCGCTGTTGGTTGCTTGTCTGTGGTTGGTCGTGTCACGTTTCAGTGGTGCTAGTGATAGTTGTAGTTTGTTACCCACAAAGTGGTGAGCAACTTGTCTGCGTAAGAGCCGTCTTGCTGTCTGGTTAGCTGTTGCTAAAGTCGTTCGTCTTGTCTTGGGTTGGGCGTCTGTCGTGAGGAGTGAAATTGTGAACATCACAATTTCATCTCGCAGTCTGTTGATCTGTTGGTCGATGTAGCTTTCTATTTTCTGCATTGCAGAATTTAGAGCTGCTGCTACGATTTGTTCGGTGTTAGTCTGTGTAGGTTCCGTTGTTGGTTCTGTCGTTGTCGGGTTTACCGCACTGGCGTACGATATTCCAGGTCTTGGTTCGGGAAGTTGGATTGGACTGGATTGTGAGGGTTTAGGAATTGGTGGAGGGATCTGTTGGGGTGTTTGAACCGGGATGTGGGTTGGAGTTTGTTGGGTTGGGTTATGTCGGGGGTAGTTTGGACAGCGTGCTTGGCCCGTATAGTGGGTATCGCTCTTGGGTCATTTTTTGGTTTATATACTAAAACCCGCGGACCAATCACATTACGGAAGGGGCGTGGCTTCTCAACGGGCGAAGACATAAATACCCCTCTTGGGGGCAGCGGGGGCGACTGTATTGCGTCAACTTGGGTTGCGAGGACTAAGGAGTAAGCGATGGCACGTACGAAGCAAACTGCGCGTAAGTCCACGGGAGGCAAGGCTCCACGAAAGCAGCTGGCAACGAAGGCCGCTAGGAAGAGCGCACCGGCTACTGGAGGCGTGAAGAAACCCCATCGATACCGCCCTGGTACAGTTGCTCTTCGCGAGATCCGTCGTTACCAGAAGAGCACCGAGCTCCTCATCCGCAAGCTGCCTTTCCAGCGCTTGGTGCGTGAAATCGCTCAGGATTTCAAAACCGACCTCCGTTTCCAGAGCTCAGCCGTAATGGCCTTGCAGGAGGCAAGCGAGGCATACCTCGTCGGTCTCTTCGAGGATACCAACCTTTGCGCCATCCACGCCAAGCGCGTGACCATTATGCCCAAGGATATTCAGCTGGCTAGGCGCATCCGCGGCGAGAGGGCTTGAATTAACAAAGGTACTCCTGCCCGCAAAAAGGCCCTTTTCAGGGCCACTAGTTATTTCTCGGAAGAGCCGGTTGTACCGTACTCCAGGTCTCGTTCCTACTACCCTCAGTTCAAGGTCACCTCAATAATATAAATGGTTTCTCCCTTTCCATTCCTCACCGTATCAGCATTTTCCCACAGCCTGTTTGACAAATATCGCAATGTATCCTATAGGTTAATAAACAATTTTTTAATAGAACGATGGATAACAAAGTTTCTTAGGAAAATTAAAAAAAAATTTCACAGTTCTATAATATTGCACATTATATATATTTACCAAATTAAGGGTTAACGCCGCCGGGACGAGTGATCCTCCGTCCGACCGATCACAAGCGCCAAGGCTCAAAGTGGTCCAGAAAGCAAATCTAGCTGGACTAAAAATGTGACATATTTCCATGAAACTTCGCACTATAGTCACTACTGTATAAGAGGAGAAACTACCCCTTTATAGACGATGCGTTTTGACAAAAATTAGTGACTTGTCTCATATATAATATATTGTTTTAATGAAACTTTACACAGTACTTACATGTAGCTCGTTTATACTATATTGGATACAAAATGTGATTATGATTGTATAAGAGTAGCTACTTGTCTCCTATCTAACATTTTTTACTTTCACGAAACTATAACTGTGACTCATTATTTTCGATAGTACAGACGTGGTCTGCTTAGGAAAGGACAAGCGGAAGACTGTGACCTTTGTGACCTCGGGTGGGTATTACGATAACATTTATAACCGTCACCCTGATAAGCATCCGAGCAGCTTATTTCAAAAAGGAGTTTGAATACAAACAATTCCTTCAATCTACTACGATTATTACAATAACTGATTTCATTAATCTCCTCTCTTCTTTAGCAAAATATAAATTACCTTCAATTGGTCGATTCAGCAAACTTGTTCATAAAACTTATCGCTATTGCGTCACGTTTCGCAATTTTTCTAAAGTAAAAACAAAAACACGAACAAACGCCTACTCCTTTAACCTCATCGCTCTCTTATCTCTAGAATCCCGGGGGGTTGAGAACCTGAATTCTCTGTGGTGTGAAACAAAGCAACCCGCAGGAGCAATGACACGTTCAATTGTCCTAATAATAGAAAAAAAATTACACGTCATTTAGTGTATTCAGAACATTTTTACAGGACCGTGTAGGATATTCACTCTCCTGTCGAATAGTTTCGGCGGCTGGTAGGCGATACGCATTAATTAAAATAATACTTGCGTACCTTGTTCAGGACAGTGACTGTGCTACTTTCTTTCTTTCTTTCTTTCTTTCTTTCTTTCTTTCTTTCTTTCTTTCCTTTATTTGTAGCTTATTGATGACACCAGATGCCATAACGGAAATGCCGTGATGGTATGTTTGTTTAATATTCAAAATCAAGTGACAGACGCTATTTGACTTTGCGGTGGAGGGGATAGGGACCTGATCTCGGATGTTCCGAGAGATGCCGGCGCACAGTTGTCCAGAACGCAAAACTATGTAAGAAAATCAACTTCATCATAACCGAAGTTTAAGTAATATCTAGGCTTAAACAAAAGCTAGGCATTGTGCACAACAGCATACAAAACATCAATATCAGTAAGAGGTGGGACAAAACATGAGTTTTTTTTTTAAAGTCACGCTCTTCAGTTGATTTTTGTTCGTGGGGTCAGTGGCTGTTTTATACTGTTAAACCTTCCCTTATGGAGGTCATAGGACAAGATGTGTACTTTCATTTAATACGCGAAAAGCAATCTATAATACGTTAGCATTCATTTAATTGGCACGTTTACTGAGATTTGTGCAACTAGTTTTTTTTTTTTTTTTTTTTTTTTACGACATATTTAACAGGCTGTGCATTACAAGTAAACCTGAGTTAACTTTCAATTCTTCTACCCACACATTAATCAAATATTAAACTCTATACGGCTTAAAATTTAGCTGCTACATCCTGCAAACTTAGATGTTATATTCATCTCTTGGTGGCGCTTTACGAATTCGACAGCAGCCACTTTTCAGAGTCTGGATGAAGGAGCTTAATTTCTCCAAGAAAAATTCAACACTTCTTGAACATATAATGAACAACTAAATTATGGAGTATATCCATGAATCTAGCATTTTGTTACCAACTGCGAAAAATATGGCAGGCTAGTCATCTTTTAGGAGCATAATTTCTATTAAAACATTAAAAATTATCAGAAAAACTAATTTTTCCCTAATTCCCTAATTACACGAGCATAATTCGTTTTTGCATAGATGCGTATAAAATTTCATGGAAATATGTTACATAGGGGAGAAATTATTAACTCTGTATAAATGTAGCCTCTAAACACAAGAAGTAGATTCCCATATAAAAACCATTATCTGAATTTATGCTACCTGTAACTATACTGTGTGAAATATAATGTAAATATTTCAGTTAAGATAGAAATTATTAATTTAGTCTATAAAGCACTTCCGATACAACTCTTCACACAATAATAATAATAATAATAATAATAATAATAATAATAATAATAATAATAATAATAAATAATTCTGAGCTTCAGTGCAAGAACTCTTTAACCCTCACACAGCTTGTTCTGAGAAAAATCAGTATTAAAGAAATTTATACACATTAAACAAATTGTAATGCTATATGTTGTCATGTCTCTTCTATCCCTCACGTGGAAACTTAGGCTTACACAGCAGCAAGAATAAGATAACAACGTTATTATCATCTGTCCTTTTATGGCTATACAGTTTTTGCAGTGAACTACAGAATTATTAACTATTATTATTACAGACCTGTTATTTTTTTCACTTTTTTCACACACACACACACACACACACACACACACACACACACACACACACACACACATCTATTATACTAAACATAAACCCACAAGAGAAAACAATACTTGTATTAACTGTAAACATTTTTCTTCCTTTCTTTATTTTTAGCAGAATCCTCCATTTCACCCTTTATCTCACTAGATGCGCTTCCCGCAGACATTCTTCATTATATGTTTCACACACCACTTCGTAACACTTGCAGCGGTTGACTTTTGTTTTCTTGTCTTTTTCTCTAGGGTATATTGTACATAGTGCTCGGTATCGGTGCTCGTTCACGTGATATTTTACCTTTGTTTTTCTTGCTAACTCCTGCCAATTTTTCTGATATTTCCCGTAGTTGATTGGTCAAGTACTGCGGATTGATTCCCGGTTATAACAAACACACCTACACTACATTCCAATGATTTCTGACTCGTTACTGCACATTTTAGAAACACTGTACGAAAGCACACACAGTCTCTCGTAAATCAACAGGTTACAACAGAGACTTACACTTGCAAACGCGTGGGGATTTCAGAAAATTTCTTACTATTTCAGTACCTTTAACTGTACAACAGATTTTGTTTTCTCGAAAAAGAAAGGTCAACGTTACTATTGACAAAAGACAGAAACGTACGATTACAATACCTTTATTTTAAACAATCTTAGAGGTGGTCTGGGAATTCCTAAACTCACCACGCGACTACTTAACCCTAGACAGGTAATCATCACTGTACTCATGTTAAAGGTAAGCATTCGTAATTTTTACTACTCACATTTTAATTAACTGAAATCAACTCAATATCACACATTTAACAACTTTTACACATTTCGTAGCCATTAGTGTTCATTTAATTTTAAGTTTGTCATAAAGTCTTTACGTTCATGTTATTGTCCTATTTACAATTAGTGCAAACAACAGCGCGATGTTCTCTGCAGAACCCCTTTTTGCAAAGTCCACAAAATGTTGTCATCATTCTCCTCTTCTTTGCAGGACATTTATAGCAAACAGTACGTTCACCATCTGGCTGCATTACCTGGCATTGTTGTTGCACAGCAATGTTCAGATGTTCTTCAATTGTTGCCCGCAGAGATCGGTGTAAAGTAGGACGTGCAAAGCGGTGCTGCATCCACGGTTTTGTCAGCTCTTCACACAATTGGAAAATGAATTGTTTTCTTGATATTGTTTTCTGAGTTCTTCTAACTATAAATTATCCATGAATTTATACTTGCAATATTTAGCATGTTGTAAAATATTGCTAGTGGCCAGCGCCTCGTCTTTCTATTGCAGGAAAGATTGTGGCACATTTGACATAGTGTATCTACACCACCTTTAGTCCCATTGTAAATAATAATAATAATAATAATAATAATAATAATAATAATAATAATAATAATAATAATAATAATAATAATAAAGGCTTTACATATAACGTGTTGCTTACTGTTGTCATTGCAGTCCACGTCGGTGGGGGTGGGGGGGTTTCTTTCTCCTCCTCCTTCCTCTAGAAAGAGCAGTTACCAGGGTCTAAGGAAGTGAATGCCCTTTTCTTTCTGGGCTCATCCCTACATTTGTCTTAGCTCCTTAGGGAAAACCACGGAAAACCCTCAGGCTTGCGAATAGACTGAATGAATGAGAGGAGAAACTTTAAAGGTACGTGAAAACACGTCCATGCAAGGGAGTTGGGACTGTGAAAAATTGAATATGTGAAATCCAAGACTGTATTTGCCAGGCGAGCAAAGAAGAAGAAGAAGAAGAAAGGCTTACGTATGACGTGTGGCTTACTGTTGTCATTGCAGTCCGCGTCGGCCAGCGGTGGGAGGGGGGGGGTCAATATACCTGCACATATCAGTTCAAATTATAAAAACCTCTTAATGCTACTGCGGTACTATTCCATTGCCGAACACAATATGAAGAAATTAGCAGATCCCTGAACTGAACTCTTATTACTCTGAAATTACCGCGCAGTACAATTATAGCTATGACGCATTGCAAGCGTTAGTCACCATATCGATTTGCTAAGCAAATTTTATCCCTTTAGAGCATGTCCCCCCCCCCCTCCTCCTCCATATCAGCCAACAACATACTGGATGAAGAAGACTCCTGCAAAAGGGACGAATTAAGATTTAATTTTATTTTAATGATAGACTAACATTGCAAAGTTCCAAAATAATTTTTTGCATTCCTTCATTACACTAGTCGTACAAAATTGCGGTCGTATCTCGTACTATCTATACTAATAATAAATCTGTAGCCGAAATTTTTCTGGTAAGTTTCGATTTTCCAAAAGTAATTGGTCCTAACATATATAATTAACCACCCTGAAACCGAAAATCGCATTTTTGAAAATTTTGTTTGTATGTCTGTCTGTATGTTTGTTACCTTTTCACGCGATAATGGCTGAACCGATTTATATGAAAACTGGAATATAAATTAAGTTTGTTGTAACTTAGATTTTAGGCTATATGGCATTCGAAATACTTTATTTAAAAGGGGGGTTATAAGGGGGCCTTAATTAAATAAATCGAAATATCTCGCTTATTATTGATATTTGAGAAAAAATGTTACATAACAGATGTTCCTTTAAAAATGATTTCCGTTAAGTTTTATTTTTTTACAACATTTTGATAGGACTGATATTTAATGAGATAAATGAGTTTTAAAATTAAAATAACGCTATCTAAGACGGTGCAATGAATTAAGAACAAATGACTTCGTCTATAAGGGGCCTTGGACAACAACAATCGAAACAGGGGCCTTGGACATCAACAAACAATCGAAAGCTATTAAACATAGCCTACAGGGAATGTTTCTGTGTTTGTATGAAGTAATATCACAAGCTCGTAAATTAACTGATTTGTATAATTAGTTATTATTTCACCATTGGAAACTGTAGTTTCTCTAGATGGACATAATGCTATAATGTTATTACAGTAACGTCTGAGTAAATCGAGGACAGGTAAGATTAAAATAGCTTCTTATGCACAGAAAATTTGATAGGCTATTTTGTACATTCGTTTTCTGTATTTCTTAAAATAATATTTATGTACACGCATTTTAATCTCAGAGAATTAACGAACAACGAGAGTGTATTGATTTAGTATGCAGTAATAGTACTTTAGCTTGGCAATCCATTATTTTAATAATTCATATTTTAACTATGCTCAATTGAATCGTGTTAAAATACATAAAATATATATGCAATAAATGCAGTGCTAAAAAAAAATTGGGTAATATGCGAAGCAGATTATCTTGCGCTGTTGTAAAAGTTGTTCCATGGATCAGTCGTCCTATTTTAATTATGTAATTACTTTATATTTATTTCTAACAGGTGGAGCGGAGCGAACGGGTACGGCTAGCTAACAATAAGTGAGAACTTACAATACAACAACGACAACAACAACAACAGCTGATAATCTGAAAGGGAACATAGTAATTTGGGGTGAATTAAAATGCAGCTTCCATTCGTTTAAAATTTCTTTAAATTTTAACTAAATATTAATGTAGATATTACCTCTAAAGGTAAATGGGGGCATGTTTCACAACGCTAACAAATTACAAATTAACAATATACAATTAACAACGGAAATATTACATATGCTTGTTAACTGTGTTTCACAATGCAATCTTATTCACTTGTATGTTTTAACGAACTTTACAAAATCGGCGAAACAAACTTACAAATACGCATAATTGGTTGAACAAAATCGCCAACGACAGTTTACAAAAATCACTAAGGATCAGAGGTAAAGTAGCTGTAATTTTAGAACTATCGATGGACATGTTTATATTTTTTTATATATATTTTATTTAGATTTTGCTACATCGGCGACAACGGAGTTTCGCGGCATGCAATTGGTCGAGCATACCAATGCATTAATTAGCCTACGACTTAACTGACGAAAGTTAGCGCGAAATTCATTCAAATAATTGATAAATAATGGATTTGACCCACGTAGTTATATGCAGTTGATAGAGCAGCTAACATGTCCATCCATTAAAATCAACTTCGCTCTCTGCTGGTCCATCAGTATATTTTATTGTTTCATCCATAACCTCGCCAACATTAGGGAACCCAGCAGGAGGAGCATAAAAATCCTTTGCCCGAGTAAGCACATTCGGTGATCAATAACCCGCCTCGAGTTTTTTCAATCTTGTAACAACATCAACTACCATGTGTGAACTTTTGCACACTGTAATCTTATAAATTCCGTTCTTATCTGCTAACGCAGGGAACTGAGAGCTACTATGCAACCAATGCAGTTCTCGCTTTGTGGTTAGGGCACCACTTTTCCCTTTCAGATGTTGCATGTGATGTCCCATATCTTGTAGGAGAGATTACAGCGAAATGGGATTCGGAACGACTTCAGAATACTGCGTAAGTAATGCCGACATTGCATTATTAAGTGATTGGTTTTCGGTGCAAAGTTTTTCTTCTTTAAGTGCGAGTATTTATTAAATACGTTCCTCGTATATAAGAACTAACGCGGTATTCTGAAGTATAGCGCGGGATTCATTCGAAACCTTTCATTAATATTCGTACAATGATACGAACGTGGCCGGAAAATTCTACGTTAGGCCTAAATGCAAAATCTTCGTCTGAGTCGCTAGAACTACTCAATAACATCACAACTGCTTCAGTGTAATTCTTAATGGTACCCTGTTACTATAAAATTGATTTTATACATATGTGTTTATTTTTTTCATTCACAATTAGAAGCTATTTCAACAGGGCTACTGTAGAAAATGTGCTAACTTCACTAGTAAAGTTTAGTTTACACGTTTGTAAAATTACTCCTTCGTTGTGAAACAAACATATCACTTGTAAAGAGCGCAAAATTTCATTCGTAAAGATTTGATTTCCTTTGTACAGTCCACCTTTACAAACAAAGATTGTGAAACAGAAGTTTACAAACAGAGTTCACAATTTCCAAAGATTGTAAACTTTGTGAAACACCCCACTGGTGAATCAGCACGCCGAGCTCGATCGAAATACAACCAGTTACTATTATTTCCCTATCGTTTTTTGACATTTGATTCCGCGTCCTACCTCTTTCATTCGTTACTAACCAACAACGCCAATAGCAGAAGGTAACGCAAAAACAGTCACCGGTTCCCCGATGCATGGCTTTCTCTCTCAATGTCAACTGAGAGTTAAAAATATTCATTATAATATGCACTTTCCACTCACTCCTCAGAATGTCTTCTTTATTTTTATTTATTTATTTTTTAAGATATGTGAGCTACGTACTGTATGTCTGATGTTTTGCCATCGTACATTCAAATATTTATATTCACTGTACAGTACAGCGAACTGTTTATACTTACTGTACATGCTATAACTACTTCTCCCAACTCCGCTATTGCTATATTTCCTAAACTAAACGCTGATATTGAAATAACGCCTGGTCTGATAATGCAGTCTGTTTAAATTTCTACCGACCAAGTTCTGCCCTTCATCATGGGAAAACAACGAGCTTCTTTAAAGGATACAACTACTAGGACAGAGATATTTTCATTATGGAATTTGTACTACCCACTGAAATGTAGTAACTAATGGGATTTTAATTAGCCATATATGTACAGTATATTACATTCTTTACCTAAAATGTCTCTAACTTCTAGGGAGAGCGCGAGGTACGTTCACAATCCCCTGAATACATATTCCCTTCTTCGAGAAAACGCAGAGAAGTGAACCGTCTCATATGAATATGCTACCAGTCATAAGTTTCAATACGGAGCTGCAAGTACTTAAGAATTATCAATTACTCTACAATTATGCAGCGGCGTCATCATCCAAGCTATAGCTGGAATAGGGAAGGGAACATAATATCCCATAAGTCTTATTAGAACACGCTGGAAATAGTGACGTAAAAAAAAAAATCGCCAACGGCACGTGGTGTTCCCAAGCGGTCACCCATCCAAGTACTGACCACGCCCAATGTTGCTTGACTTCGGTGATCGGACGAGAACCGGTATTTTCAACATGGTATGGCCGTTGCCGATGAAACTGCGTAATCTGTAGGCACTTGAGGACGATGGGATTGGGGTGCACTCGATAAAACCTGCACTCGCTCACACACACACGTAAACTGCCTGCTTAGACTCTGTACCTAAATTACCAAGCTCGTTGGATGTCATTGGGATAGATGATAAATCTATCTATCAACGGCAGTTTGGTTACGTTTCAACGTCACACACTGCTGGATTGACACGGGATTAATAAAACAGCTAGTCGGCATTCTAAGTTAAGCCACAGGTGGATTGTTGTTCAACAGCGGAGCCTCCTTTCAACCACATGGTTGTGGAACTGTAGTCGGATTTTCGACATCATTTTCATGCCATACTACGGAACTTCACACAAACTTCAATTCACTTCTTGCACCGGCGGCTACTACGAATGGACTGAAGCTCGCTACTGACTAGGGGGGGGGGGACATTTGTCTCTTGATGGATTACGTGACAGATATATAAAGTATCAGTCGTATGTTATGAACCCGAGTTTCAATAAAGATAGATTACCCGTATGTCCACAGATTCTCAGTAGTGGCCTGCGGAAGGATTATGCCCGCGGTCGACAAGTTACCTTCTAAGTTGTTTTCCCTCAACAATTAATGCTGCCAAGTGAGTAGGAATGACACCGCGCTCTCATATAAGTCGTACGAAACTATTAAGGAAACGAATTTGCCTCGTGGATCCAAGTCTCCCATGGACTGCCTATAATGTATTATCTATCCTAGAAGTGTTATCGGGGTGATTATTTAAATTTTCACTCGGTGGGAACCGCTGTTGTTCTTCATTCATCTACTCTGTTATGAATAACTTGTGGCCCTTAAAAGGGCCGGTTGCTGATTCCCTAGCAAGCACTCCCGCTTACTTGGAACTAGTGTATTTTGTGACGGCCTTGGTCCCTTCACTGACGGCGTGCTTGGCCAGCTCACCGGGTAGCAGGAGACGGACGGCTGTCTGGATCTCCCGACTGGTGATGGTCGACCGCTTGTTGTAATGCGCGAGCCGCGAAGCTTCCGCGGCGATGCGCTCGAAGATGTCGTTAACGAAGCTGTTCATGATGCTCATAGCCTTTGAACTGATTCCCGTGTCTGGGTGAACTTGTTTCAGAACCTTGTAGATGTAAATGGCGTAGCTCTCCTTCCTCTTGCGCTTCTTCTTCTTATCGCCCTTCGAAATATTCTTCTGGGCCTTGCCGGCCTTCTTGGCAGCCTTTCCGGAAGCTTTGGGGGGCATGGTGCTCGTCTGATGATGAGCCCGGAGGGAGAAAAATATTTAAGTCGCAGGGACAATGCCGTACTGCCTTCCCAGTGCGAGCCAATAGAAACAGCGCAAACGTTTGTGACTTTACGATTGGTCCGCTGTCGATTATTGACGTTGGCGTAAAAGTGAAGGTTACCGTGGGCCAAAATAACTATTAAACTCTCCCCCCCCTCTCTCCCTCTCTACAACACCCCTCGTCTCCCGGAATCGGCAAATTCGCGGCCTGTTTCCCATAAATACTCCACAAGAATGCCATCGTTGAGGAATGCACATATATGTCATGGACCAGAACCCGACACATACAATTAATAATCCACCTTCATCTACAACGAGAGGAAATGGAAATCAAACACCCCACCCACAACATAACGTACCAGCGAACATCACTCCGACTGCTGGATAGCTGAAGTCAAAATGCCAACGCCCAAACACAAGGATAACAACAATATAAACAAATTGTGACTGCCCTCACCACTGCTTAGTGATGCATGATAGCTACCGTTGAATAACTAAACAATAAATAAATACATTCAAAATTCACGCAAGCCCAGTAAATAATTTACATCACAAATAGTTCATGGTTACTCCTCAAATAACAACAAATCAGAACTTAAAATCTGCTTCTTAAACCTTCTTTCTCACTTTCTACCCACCTGTCTTCTTTCCACGTCTCAACCTCAATCTCATAAAAGCCCTAAATATCCAACATTCTAATAACACTGCACTCACAAGCACTCACGGTCGAAGAGGGCATTGTAATGTAAGACCCTAAAACGACCGCTGGCTCTGCCAGCAATCAACTCTGACACCGGCGAGGCGTCGTTCTTGTAGTTAAACAGCTGCAAGTAGGAGTAGCATCATGTCGGGTCGTGGAAAGGGAGGCAAGGTGAAGGGAAAGTCAAATTCTCGATCCAGCCGTGCTGGGTTGCAGTTCCCGGTAGGCCGTATCCACCGTCTTTTGCGTAAGGGCAATTACGCAGAGCGAGTTGGTGCCGGTGCGCCAGTCTACCTGGCCGCGGTGATGGAGTACCTGGCGGCCGAAGTTCTCGAGTTGGCTGGCAACGCAGCTCGTGACAACAAGAAGACTAGGATCATTCCTCGTCACTTACAGCTCGCCATTCGCAACGACGAGGAGCTGAACAAACTCCTGTCCGGCGTCACCATCGCCCAGGGTGGTGTGTTGCCCAACATCCAGGCGGTTCTCCTCCCGAAGAAAACCGAGAAGAAGGCTTAAGCCCCTTCTCCGTAAAACGGCCCTTTTAAGGGCCCCACTAACCTCACAAAAGTCAGAAATAGCCAGTATTGTTAATCCTCTCTCACGGCTTCGTAATGTAATTTCATTACGCGTGTCAACTTTCTCTCTCTCTCTATACCGGTGGGCTGATTTAATATCATCATTCTGTAATTTTGTGCTCTGAACGATGTCGTTGTCCCAGGTTCGCACTGAAGTACTTGAAACCGTTGTACATTTACTAGGCTATTGTGTGATAACACATTATACTGATGCATATAGAAAGGTTTCATTATTATTATATAATTTAACACAATACGAATTAAATTAGATGATGATGCCAAAGTACATAGTTGGCTTCGAAATTTATGTAATATATTTCTATCATATTAGAGTAATGGAGATTATCGTGAAAATAATCACAAGTCCCCTTCTTTGGTGCCCATCGTGGTTTTAGACATATACGTTTGAATATACTAGTTTACTTTACTACATACTACGAATGAAACTAATTTTGAATAAGAAATCGATAACTGGTGAACAACTTACGGCGTTATAATAGAGTTCCTAATGCGTTTGTTTGTTGGTGCACATATTGGCCGCACGCGCAGGAACCCCAATACTGAGATGATGACATGACCTTCTCGTAGGAATCGAAGGCTTTGACAATTTGCGTTCGAATTTCCCCTCTCTCTGTCGTTTCGTTCGAACCGAAATGACGCAAGCTATACGTGGAAGTTGTCTGACAGGACGAAGTCCTGTGTTCTGACATGCGATGTGTACCTCTTCTCCCCAGTGTTTACCACACTGGATTCCTATGACCTAAAAGTTGGCATTGCAAAAACGTGGTGATGTGATGTTCAGTATGTGTCAATCCCCTCGGTTCCTTGTTACGGTCTGGTGAGCATTGCCTACCTGCGTTGTCATATTACCCACCAATTCTTCGGACAGTGATTATTGACTTACAGAAGTTTACAGTAACAGGTAACATAATCCGAGGAGCAAGGCTTCACAGAGGAATCCGGTCTTTCCACTTGATATACCAAGCGTTGGGGTCAGACCCATTTGAAAAACGGAGAGGCATTTCTTACAACGTCTTTTGCTGATACTGAAGTGCCCCTACGAAATAAGTTCTGTTTTCCGCACTGGCCTGTTGAGCTAGTGGTCACACAGTAAAGGTGAATTAAATTAATCTCGACAACTACTGCCCTTTTTAGACGGATTTTATGGCCCTGAAAAGGGCCGTTTTGCCGACGGATTCGGCAGCAGACGTGTGTAGGCAGTCTAACCGCCGAACCCGTAGAGAGTCCTCCCCTGCCTCTTCAAGGCGTATACCACGTCCATGGCCGTGACTGTCTTCCGCTTCGCGTGCTCGGTGTATGTTACAGCGTCACGGATTACGTTCTCCAGAAAGACCTTGAGAACACCTCTCGTCTCCTCGTAGATGAGGCCGGAGATACGCTTTACGCCTCCACGTCGGGCGAGACGACGAATGGCCGGCTTCGTGATGCCCTGAATATTATCTCGGAGAACCTTCCTGTGGCGCTTCGCTCCACCTTTGCCAAGACCCTTGCCTCCCTTGCCGCGTCCAGTCATGTTGCTCGTGTGACGAAGGTTAAAAGTGATCTCGACGGCTCTCAAGCTCAAAGTTGTTTGCCCAAAGGGCAACCTGTTTTAGGGTCTTACATATGCCCTCTTCAGGTTACGATGTTTTTTCTGTAGCGACAGTTGAGGCGTGGTCCCGGCTAGGCTTCGCTCGTTGGACTCTCTACGGGTCAGCGTCTTCTCCGCTCACACCAGGCTGCTGCGTAGGCCTTGGATGCTGTTATCTTGCAGATTTATGTGGCTGGATGAAGCTGTTGTCTGTGTTGGTTGTGGTTTACTTTTGTCGCGCGGCCCTATGAAGGGCCGCTGTTGGTTGCTTGTCTGTGGTTGGTCGTGTCACGTTTCAGTGGTGCTAGTGATAGTTGTAGTTTGTTACCCACAAAGTGGTGAGCAACTTGTCTGCGTAAGAGCCGTCTTGCTGTCTGGTTAGCTGTTGCTAAAGTCGTTCGTCTTGTCTTGGGTTGGGCGTCTGTCGTGAGGAGTGAAATTGTGAACATCACAATTTCATCTCGCAGTCTGTTGATCTGTTGGTCGATGTAGCTTTCTATTTTCTGCATTGCAGAATTTAGAGCTGCTGCTACGATTTGTTCGGTGTTAGTCTGTGTAGGTTCCGTTGTTGGTTCTGTCGTTGTCGGGTTTACCGCACTGGCGTACGATATTCCAGGTCTTGGTTCGGGAAGTTGGATTGGACTGGATTGTGAGGGTTTAGGAATTGGTGGAGGGATCTGTTGGGGTGTTTGAACCGGGATGTGGGTTGGAGTTTGTTGGGTTGGGTTATGTCGGGGGTAGTTTGGACAGCGTGCTTGGCCCGTATAGTGGGTATCGCTCTTGGGTCATTTTTTGGTTTATATACTAAAACCCGCGGACCAATCACATTACGGAAGGGGCGTGGCTTCTCAACGGGCGAAGACATAAATACCCCTCTTGGGGGCAGCGGGGGCGACTGTATTGCGTCAACTTGGGTTGCGAGGACTAAGGAGTAAGCGATGGCACGTACGAAGCAAACTGCGCGTAAGTCCACGGGAGGCAAGGCTCCACGAAAGCAGCTGGCAACGAAGGCCGCTAGGAAGAGCGCACCGGCTACTGGAGGCGTGAAGAAACCCCATCGATACCGCCCTGGTACAGTTGCTCTTCGCGAGATCCGTCGTTACCAGAAGAGCACCGAGCTCCTCATCCGCAAGCTGCCTTTCCAGCGCTTGGTGCGTGAAATCGCTCAGGATTTCAAAACCGACCTCCGTTTCCAGAGCTCAGCCGTAATGGCCTTGCAGGAGGCAAGCGAGGCATACCTCGTCGGTCTCTTCGAGGATACCAACCTTTGCGCCATCCACGCCAAGCGCGTGACCATTATGCCCAAGGATATTCAGCTGGCTAGGCGCATCCGCGGCGAGAGGGCTTGAATTAACAAAGGTACTCCTGCCCGCAAAAAGGCCCTTTTCAGGGCCACTAGTTATTTCTCGGAAGAGCCGGTTGTACCGTACTCCAGGTCTCGTTCCTACTACCCTCAGTTCAAGGTCACCTCAATAATATAAATGGTTTCTCCCTTTCCATTCCTCACCGTATCAGCATTTTCCCACAGCCTGTTTGACAAATATCGCAATGTATCCTATAGGTTAATAAACAATTTTTTAATAGAACGATGGATAACAAAGTTTCTTAGGAAAATTAAAAAAAAATTTCACAGTTCTATAATATTGCACATTATATATATTTACCAAATTAAGGGTTAACGCCGCCGGGACGAGTGATCCTCCGTCCGACCGATCACAAGCGCCAAGGCTCAAAGTGGTCCAGAAAGCAAATCTAGCTGGACTAAAAATGTGACATATTTCCATGAAACTTCGCACTATAGTCACTACTGTATAAGAGGAGAAACTACCCCTTTATAGACGATGCGTTTTGACAAAAATTAGTGACTTGTCTCATATATAATATATTGTTTTAATGAAACTTTACACAGTACTTACATGTAGCTCGTTTATACTATATTGGATACAAAATGTGATTATGATTGTATAAGAGTAGCTACTTGTCTCCTATCTAACATTTTTTACTTTCACGAAACTATAACTGTGACTCATTATTTTCGATAGTACAGACGTGGTCTGCTTAGGAAAGGACAAGCGGAAGACTGTGACCTTTGTGACCTCGGGTGGGTATTACGATAACATTTATAACCGTCACCCTGATAAGCATCCGAGCAGCTTATTTCAAAAAGGAGTTTGAATACAAACAATTCCTTCAATCTACTACGATTATTACAATAACTGATTTCATTAATCTCCTCTCTTCTTTAGCAAAATATAAATTACCTTCAATTGGTCGATTCAGCAAACTTGTTCATAAAACTTATCGCTATTGCGTCACGTTTCGCAATTTTTCTAAAGTAAAAACAAAAACACGAACAAACGCCTACTCCTTTAACCTCATCGCTCTCTTATCTCTAGAATCCCGGGGGGTTGAGAACCTGAATTCTCTGTGGTGTGAAACAAAGCAACCCGCAGGAGCAATGACACGTTCAATTGTCCTAATAATAGAAAAAAAATTACACGTCATTTAGTGTATTCAGAACATTTTTACAGGACCGTGTAGGATATTCACTCTCCTGTCGAATAGTTTCGGCGGCTGGTAGGCGATACGCATTAATTAAAATAATACTTGCGTACCTTGTTCAGGACAGTGACTGTGCTACTTTCTTTCTTTCTTTCTTTCTTTCTTTCTTTCTTTCTTTCTTTCTTTCCTTTATTTGTAGCTTATTGATGACACCAGATGCCATAACGGAAATGCCGTGATGGTATGTTTGTTTAATATTCAAAATCAAGTGACAGACGCTATTTGACTTTGCGGTGGAGGGGATAGGGACCTGATCTCGGATGTTCCGAGAGATGCCGGCGCACAGTTGTCCAGAACGCAAAACTATGTAAGAAAATCAACTTCATCATAACCGAAGTTTAAGTAATATCTAGGCTTAAACAAAAGCTAGGCATTGTGCACAACAGCATACAAAACATCAATATCAGTAAGAGGTGGGACAAAACATGAGTTTTTTTTTTAAAGTCACGCTCTTCAGTTGATTTTTGTTCGTGGGGTCAGTGGCTGTTTTATACTGTTAAACCTTCCCTTATGGAGGTCATAGGACAAGATGTGTACTTTCATTTAATACGCGAAAAGCAATCTATAATACGTTAGCATTCATTTAATTGGCACGTTTACTGAGATTTGTGCAACTAGTTTTTTTTTTTTTTTTTTTTTTTTACGACATATTTAACAGGCTGTGCATTACAAGTAAACCTGAGTTAACTTTCAATTCTTCTACCCACACATTAATCAAATATTAAACTCTATACGGCTTAAAATTTAGCTGCTACATCCTGCAAACTTAGATGTTATATTCATCTCTTGGTGGCGCTTTACGAATTCGACAGCAGCCACTTTTCAGAGTCTGGATGAAGGAGCTTAATTTCTCCAAGAAAAATTCAACACTTCTTGAACATATAATGAACAACTAAATTATGGAGTATATCCATGAATCTAGCATTTTGTTACCAACTGCGAAAAATATGGCAGGCTAGTCATCTTTTAGGAGCATAATTTCTATTAAAACATTAAAAATTATCAGAAAAACTAATTTTTCCCTAATTCCCTAATTACACGAGCATAATTCGTTTTTGCATAGATGCGTATAAAATTTCATGGAAATATGTTACATAGGGGAGAAATTATTAACTCTGTATAAATGTAGCCTCTAAACACAAGAAGTAGATTCCCATATAAAAACCATTATCTGAATTTATGCTACCTGTAACTATACTGTGTGAAATATAATGTAAATATTTCAGTTAAGATAGAAATTATTAATTTAGTCTATAAAGCACTTCCGATACAACTCTTCACACAATAATAATAATAATAATAATAATAATAATAATAATAATAATAATAATAATAATAATAATAATAATAAATAATTCTGAGCTTCAGTGCAAGAACTCTTTAACCCTCACACAGCTTGTTCTGAGAAAAATCAGTATTAAAGAAATTTATACACATTAAACAAATTGTAATGCTATATGTTGTCATGTCTCTTCTATCCCTCACGTGGAAACTTAGGCTTACACAGCAGCAAGAATAAGATAACAACGTTATTATCATCTGTCCTTTTATGGCTATACAGTTTTTGCAGTGAACTACAGAATTATTAACTATTATTATTACAGACCTGTTATTTTTTTCACTTTTTTCACACACACACACACACACACACACACACACACACACACACACACACATCTATTATACTAAACATAAACCCACAAGAGAAAACAATACTTGTATTAACTGTAAACATTTTTCTTCCTTTCTTTATTTTTAGCAGAATCCTCCATTTCACCCTTTATCTCACTAGATGCGCTTCCCGCAGACATTCTTCATTATATGTTTCACACACCACTTCGTAACACTTGCAGCGGTTGACTTTTGTTTTCTTGTCTTTTTCTCTAGGGTATATTGTACATAGTGCTCGGTATCGGTGCTCGTTCACGTGATATTTTACCTTTGTTTTTCTTGCTAACTCCTGCCAATTTTTCTGATATTTCCCGTAGTTGATTGGTCAAGTACTGCGGATTGATTCCCGGTTATAACAAACACACCTACACTACATTCCAATGATTTCTGACTCGTTACTGCACATTTTAGAAACACTGTACGAAAGCACACACAGTCTCTCGTAAATCAACAGGTTACAACAGAGACTTACACTTGCAAACGCGTGGGGATTTCAGAAAATTTCTTACTATTTCAGTACCTTTAACTGTACAACAGATTTTGTTTTCTCGAAAAAGAAAGGTCAACGTTACTATTGACAAAAGACAGAAACGTACGATTACAATACCTTTATTTTAAACAATCTTAGAGGTGGTCTGGGAATTCCTAAACTCACCACGCGACTACTTAACCCTAGACAGGTAATCATCACTGTACTCATGTTAAAGGTAAGCATTCGTAATTTTTACTACTCACATTTTAATTAACTGAAATCAACTCAATATCACACATTTAACAACTTTTACACATTTCGTAGCCATTAGTGTTCATTTAATTTTAAGTTTGTCATAAAGTCTTTACGTTCATGTTATTGTCCTATTTACAATTAGTGCAAACAACAGCGCGATGTTCTCTGCAGAACCCCTTTTTGCAAAGTCCACAAAATGTTGTCATCATTCTCCTCTTCTTTGCAGGACATTTATAGCAAACAGTACGTTCACCATCTGGCTGCATTACCTGGCATTGTTGTTGCACAGCAATGTTCAGATGTTCTTCAATTGTTGCCCGCAGAGATCGGTGTAAAGTAGGACGTGCAAAGCGGTGCTGCATCCACGGTTTTGTCAGCTCTTCACACAATTGGAAAATGAATTGTTTTCTTGATATTGTTTTCTGAGTTCTTCTAACTATAAATTATCCATGAATTTATACTTGCAATATTTAGCATGTTGTAAAATATTGCTAGTGGCCAGCGCCTCGTCTTTCTATTGCAGGAAAGATTGTGGCACATTTGACATAGTGTATCTACACCACCTTTAGTCCCATTGTAATAATAATAATAATAATAATAATAATAATAATAATAATAATAATAATAATAATAATAATAATAATAGGCTTTACATATAACGTGTTGCTTACTGTTGTCATTGCAGTCCACGTCGGTGGGGGTGGGGGGGTTTCTTTCTCCTCCTCCTTCCTCTAGAAAGAGCAGTTACCAGGGTCTAAGGAAGTGAATGCCCTTTTCTTTCTGGGCTCATCCCTACATTTGTCTTAGCTCCTTAGGGAAAACCACGGAAAACCCTCAGGCTTGCGAATAGACTGAATGAATGAGAGGAGAAACTTTAAAGGTACGTGAAAACACGTCCATGCAAGGGAGTTGGGACTGTGAAAAATTGAATATGTGAAATCCAAGACTGTATTTGCCAGGCGAGCAAAGAAGAAGAAGAAGAAGAAAGGCTTACGTATGACGTGTGGCTTACTGTTGTCATTGCAGTCCGCGTCGGCCAGCGGTGGGAGGGGGGGGGTCAATATACCTGCACATATCAGTTCAAATTATAAAAACCTCTTAATGCTACTGCGGTACTATTCCATTGCCGAACACAATATGAAGAAATTAGCAGATCCCTGAACTGAACTCTTATTACTCTGAAATTACCGCGCAGTACAATTATAGCTATGACGCATTGCAAGCGTTAGTCACCATATCGATTTGCTAAGCAAATTTTATCCCTTTAGAGCATGTCCCCCCCCCCCTCCTCCTCCATATCAGCCAACAACATACTGGATGAAGAAGACTCCTGCAAAAGGGACGAATTAAGATTTAATTTTATTTTAATGATAGACTAACATTGCAAAGTTCCAAAATAATTTTTTGCATTC
Source organism: Periplaneta americana (assembly GCF_040183065.1). Classification (NCBI taxonomy): domain Eukaryota; kingdom Metazoa; phylum Arthropoda; class Insecta; order Blattodea; family Blattidae; genus Periplaneta; species Periplaneta americana. The sequence goes on from NW_027185505.1 coordinate 349,133, forward strand.
CTTCATTACACTAGTCGTACAAAATTGCGGTCGTATCTCGTACTATCTATACTAATAATAAATCTGTAGCCGAAATTTTTCTGGTAAGTTTCGATTTTCCAAAAGTAATTGGTCCTAACATATATAATTAACCACCCTGAAACCGAAAATCGCATTTTTGAAAATTTTGTTTGTATGTCTGTCTGTATGTTTGTTACCTTTTCACGCGATAATGGCTGAACCGATTTATATGAAAACTGGAATATAAATTAAGTTTGTTGTAACTTAGATTTTAGGCTATATGGCATTCGAAATACTTTATTTAAAAGGGGGGTTATAAGGGGGCCTTAATTAAATAAATCGAAATATCTCGCTTATTATTGATATTTGAGAAAAAATGTTACATAACAGATGTTCCTTTAAAAATGATTTCCGTTAAGTTTTATTTTTTTACAACATTTTGATAGGACTGATATTTAATGAGATAAATGAGTTTTAAAATTAAAATAACGCTATCTAAGACGGTGCAATGAATTAAGAACAAATGACTTCGTCTATAAGGGGCCTTGGACAACAACAATCGAAACAGGGGCCTTGGACATCAACAAACAATCGAAAGCTATTAAACATAGCCTACAGGGAATGTTTCTGTGTTTGTATGAAGTAATATCACAAGCTCGTAAATTAACTGATTTGTATAATTAGTTATTATTTCACCATTGGAAACTGTAGTTTCTCTAGATGGACATAATGCTATAATGTTATTACAGTAACGTCTGAGTAAATCGAGGACAGGTAAGATTAAAATAGCTTCTTATGCACAGAAAATTTGATAGGCTATTTTGTACATTCGTTTTCTGTATTTCTTAAAATAATATTTATGTACACGCATTTTAATCTCAGAGAATTAACGAACAACGAGAGTGTATTGATTTAGTATGCAGTAATAGTACTTTAGCTTGGCAATCCATTATTTTAATAATTCATATTTTAACTATGCTCAATTGAATCGTGTTAAAATACATAAAATATATATGCAATAAATGCAGTGCTAAAAAAAAATTGGGTAATATGCGAAGCAGATTATCTTGCGCTGTTGTAAAAGTTGTTCCATGGATCAGTCGTCCTATTTTAATTATGTAATTACTTTATATTTATTTCTAACAGGTGGAGCGGAGCGAACGGGTACGGCTAGCTAACAATAAGTGAGAACTTACAATACAACAACGACAACAACAACAACAGCTGATAATCTGAAAGGGAACATAGTAATTTGGGGTGAATTAAAATGCAGCTTCCATTCGTTTAAAATTTCTTTAAATTTTAACTAAATATTAATGTAGATATTACCTCTAAAGGTAAATGGGGGCATGTTTCACAACGCTAACAAATTACAAATTAACAATATACAATTAACAACGGAAATATTACATATGCTTGTTAACTGTGTTTCACAATGCAATCTTATTCACTTGTATGTTTTAACGAACTTTACAAAATCGGCGAAACAAACTTACAAATACGCATAATTGGTTGAACAAAATCGCCAACGACAGTTTACAAAAATCACTAAGGATCAGAGGTAAAGTAGCTGTAATTTTAGAACTATCGATGGACATGTTTATATTTTTTTATATATATTTTATTTAGATTTTGCTACATCGGCGACAACGGAGTTTCGCGGCATGCAATTGGTCGAGCATACCAATGCATTAATTAGCCTACGACTTAACTGACGAAAGTTAGCGCGAAATTCATTCAAATAATTGATAAATAATGGATTTGACCCACGTAGTTATATGCAGTTGATAGAGCAGCTAACATGTCCATCCATTAAAATCAACTTCGCTCTCTGCTGGTCCATCAGTATATTTTATTGTTTCATCCATAACCTCGCCAACATTAGGGAACCCAGCAGGAGGAGCATAAAAATCCTTTGCCCGAGTAAGCACATTCGGTGATCAATAACCCGCCTCGAGTTTTTTCAATCTTGTAACAACATCAACTACCATGTGTGAACTTTTGCACACTGTAATCTTATAAATTCCGTTCTTATCTGCTAACGCAGGGAACTGAGAGCTACTATGCAACCAATGCAGTTCTCGCTTTGTGGTTAGGGCACCACTTTTCCCTTTCAGATGTTGCATGTGATGTCCCATATCTTGTAGGAGAGATTACAGCGAAATGGGATTCGGAACGACTTCAGAATACTGCGTAAGTAATGCCGACATTGCATTATTAAGTGATTGGTTTTCGGTGCAAAGTTTTTCTTCTTTAAGTGCGAGTATTTATTAAATACGTTCCTCGTATATAAGAACTAACGCGGTATTCTGAAGTATAGCGCGGGATTCATTCGAAACCTTTCATTAATATTCGTACAATGATACGAACGTGGCCGGAAAATTCTACGTTAGGCCTAAATGCAAAATCTTCGTCTGAGTCGCTAGAACTACTCAATAACATCACAACTGCTTCAGTGTAATTCTTAATGGTACCCTGTTACTATAAAATTGATTTTATACATATGTGTTTATTTTTTTCATTCACAATTAGAAGCTATTTCAACAGGGCTACTGTAGAAAATGTGCTAACTTCACTAGTAAAGTTTAGTTTACACGTTTGTAAAATTACTCCTTCGTTGTGAAACAAACATATCACTTGTAAAGAGCGCAAAATTTCATTCGTAAAGATTTGATTTCCTTTGTACAGTCCACCTTTACAAACAAAGATTGTGAAACAGAAGTTTACAAACAGAGTTCACAATTTCCAAAGATTGTAAACTTTGTGAAACACCCCACTGGTGAATCAGCACGCCGAGCTCGATCGAAATACAACCAGTTACTATTATTTCCCTATCGTTTTTTGACATTTGATTCCGCGTCCTACCTCTTTCATTCGTTACTAACCAACAACGCCAATAGCAGAAGGTAACGCAAAAACAGTCACCGGTTCCCCGATGCATGGCTTTCTCTCTCAATGTCAACTGAGAGTTAAAAATATTCATTATAATATGCACTTTCCACTCACTCCTCAGAATGTCTTCTTTATTTTTATTTATTTATTTTTTAAGATATGTGAGCTACGTACTGTATGTCTGATGTTTTGCCATCGTACATTCAAATATTTATATTCACTGTACAGTACAGCGAACTGTTTATACTTACTGTACATGCTATAACTACTTCTCCCAACTCCGCTATTGCTATATTTCCTAAACTAAACGCTGATATTGAAATAACGCCTGGTCTGATAATGCAGTCTGTTTAAATTTCTACCGACCAAGTTCTGCCCTTCATCATGGGAAAACAACGAGCTTCTTTAAAGGATACAACTACTAGGACAGAGATATTTTCATTATGGAATTTGTACTACCCACTGAAATGTAGTAACTAATGGGATTTTAATTAGCCATATATGTACAGTATATTACATTCTTTACCTAAAATGTCTCTAACTTCTAGGGAGAGCGCGAGGTACGTTCACAATCCCCTGAATACATATTCCCTTCTTCGAGAAAACGCAGAGAAGTGAACCGTCTCATATGAATATGCTACCAGTCATAAGTTTCAATACGGAGCTGCAAGTACTTAAGAATTATCAATTACTCTACAATTATGCAGCGGCGTCATCATCCAAGCTATAGCTGGAATAGGGAAGGGAACATAATATCCCATAAGTCTTATTAGAACACGCTGGAAATAGTGACGTAAAAAAAAAAATCGCCAACGGCACGTGGTGTTCCCAAGCGGTCACCCATCCAAGTACTGACCACGCCCAATGTTGCTTGACTTCGGTGATCGGACGAGAACCGGTATTTTCAACATGGTATGGCCGTTGCCGATGAAACTGCGTAATCTGTAGGCACTTGAGGACGATGGGATTGGGGTGCACTCGATAAAACCTGCACTCGCTCACACACACACGTAAACTGCCTGCTTAGACTCTGTACCTAAATTACCAAGCTCGTTGGATGTCATTGGGATAGATGATAAATCTATCTATCAACGGCAGTTTGGTTACGTTTCAACGTCACACACTGCTGGATTGACACGGGATTAATAAAACAGCTAGTCGGCATTCTAAGTTAAGCCACAGGTGGATTGTTGTTCAACAGCGGAGCCTCCTTTCAACCACATGGTTGTGGAACTGTAGTCGGATTTTCGACATCATTTTCATGCCATACTACGGAACTTCACACAAACTTCAATTCACTTCTTGCACCGGCGGCTACTACGAATGGACTGAAGCTCGCTACTGACTAGGGGGGGGGGACATTTGTCTCTTGATGGATTACGTGACAGATATATAAAGTATCAGTCGTATGTTATGAACCCGAGTTTCAATAAAGATAGATTACCCGTATGTCCACAGATTCTCAGTAGTGGCCTGCGGAAGGATTATGCCCGCGGTCGACAAGTTACCTTCTAAGTTGTTTTCCCTCAACAATTAATGCTGCCAAGTGAGTAGGAATGACACCGCGCTCTCATATAAGTCGTACGAAACTATTAAGGAAACGAATTTGCCTCGTGGATCCAAGTCTCCCATGGACTGCCTATAATGTATTATCTATCCTAGAAGTGTTATCGGGGTGATTATTTAAATTTTCACTCGGTGGGAACCGCTGTTGTTCTTCATTCATCTACTCTGTTATGAATAACTTGTGGCCCTTAAAAGGGCCGGTTGCTGATTCCCTAGCAAGCACTCCCGCTTACTTGGAACTAGTGTATTTTGTGACGGCCTTGGTCCCTTCACTGACGGCGTGCTTGGCCAGCTCACCGGGTAGCAGGAGACGGACGGCTGTCTGGATCTCCCGACTGGTGATGGTCGACCGCTTGTTGTAATGCGCGAGCCGCGAAGCTTCCGCGGCGATGCGCTCGAAGATGTCGTTAACGAAGCTGTTCATGATGCTCATAGCCTTTGAACTGATTCCCGTGTCTGGGTGAACTTGTTTCAGAACCTTGTAGATGTAAATGGCGTAGCTCTCCTTCCTCTTGCGCTTCTTCTTCTTATCGCCCTTCGAAATATTCTTCTGGGCCTTGCCGGCCTTCTTGGCAGCCTTTCCGGAAGCTTTGGGGGGCATGGTGCTCGTCTGATGATGAGCCCGGAGGGAGAAAAATATTTAAGTCGCAGGGACAATGCCGTACTGCCTTCCCAGTGCGAGCCAATAGAAACAGCGCAAACGTTTGTGACTTTACGATTGGTCCGCTGTCGATTATTGACGTTGGCGTAAAAGTGAAGGTTACCGTGGGCGAGGCGTTGGCAGGAGATGGGAGAGACCGTCGGGCCCTGCATGGCAGAGGATTGATCAGTCGCGCTCCGCATCGTACTGTGCATCGAGTGCGGACCGTACGGGAACACGCCCGAGGCGAAAAGTGAAGGCCACCGTTTTGCTTATAATACCGGGCGCGGACCGTACGAGAACACGCCTGAGGCGTATTTGTATACTTCAGAGAGAAACCCTTTAGTTGCGTGTTTTCTTTCCAGTGAGAACCGAAACAGTGGGTAGGTCTATTCAGTGTTCGTGTGTGTGTACTCTTCCGTAAAGATGTAGCTACGAAGGAGGAACCTCTACAGTGTGGCCACTGAGTAGTGATCATTAGTGCTAGAGAAGCCGTACGCAAGTGACTAAACCCTCAAGACTGTGTGTTTTTGTGCCATTGCCTCGAGTGAACTCTTCAATTGTTAACATCTCTAGTGTGGTGCTAGTGTACGGACCACTAGTTAACCGATCCAGATATACAGTTCTCTCCGCTTAACGATAGGACGTTACTGCGGAAATTTCCATCTAGTTGTAGCGCACCTTTACTACAAATATTGTTCCAGTTAGAGAGAAGCCAACACAGTGTAGCATACCGAGTGACTGACAATTTGGGCGTGTATTAAATCTTATATCACGTCAAGTGTATTCGAGTGCAAGACATTTACTATGCGTGCAGTCATGTTTCACTCTCTCTGCTAGTGAAAACTAAACAGTGCTCTGTGTGCTCATAGTACAAAACAATCTAACGTGCAGTGAGTGAACCAACTAAATAGTGTCAACGAAACTTTACACTCCAAATATTCTCCTTTGTCTTTTCATTTCTGGACTTAGTTTAACCTTTCTTATCTCTTTCTCCAATATATACCTCAAATGCCGCAGTGTCAATTACAGTGTTTAGTGCTACGTATTACATCTTCAACCAAATAGTGCATCATAACTCCAACACAAATCAAAAGGAGGAGCCACCATGAATAACAACAACCCTGAAAGCAGAGCAACACAACCAGCAGACAGAGGTAAGGGCAGTCACAACTCCTCAAAAAACCGCTCTCACTCCGCTGAGGATTTGTCAGTAAACACTCCATCCACTGACAATCCCTTTCCAGGTCTACTACACCAGCAGTCACCGCCTGACGCTTTCACAGAATCAGAGGCAAACACAACCCTAATAATATATAATTATAGTGCCTCAGAGCTCAAAAAAGTTCTAAACCAAATTCGTGTGCATGTTCGCTGGTATAAACACCATGAACACCTACTTATTATAAATTTCCATACCCGAGCTCACCTCTCAAAATTTACACAGTACATTCCACCCTCAATTCTTGGGCCTAGTGATAAAACTCAGTACATGATTCCGGAGCAAGCTAAATTGCAAGCTCCTTGGCTCTCACAACCCGCTCAAAGACAATACAAACCAAATGCAGCTACCAAAGAAATATCTGCCCCTACCGCAAAAACTCCACTCAAAACAAATAACAGAGAACTACGATACAGACTAGAAAATCTGATATCGTCTCTGCCACTTCCCTCTCAAAGCACCACAGTACACCAAGACCTACAATCCCCCGTGTCACCAATCCAAACGAATCCTAATTTTGCCCCCAATCAAATCACGCCACAACCTTCCACATCAAATGCAAATAATCAAACCACTCCTAGCAAAGACATTCGAATATCACAAACGCAACCACCGCCTGCTGCAACTCAAATTGACTCACGCGTAGCTATGCGTATCAATAACCAAGATCTACACAAAAACAACCCCACCATCATATATCAAGATTGCCTAAAAATTCAAATCACACCACCTAGACAAACCTGGTCGCAAAAATTCAGTTCAACAACTCTTATTTTCGAAAACCAAGAGCACTTAGATAAATTCATCTCCTCCTACCCACCCAACACTTTCGGACCCAACGCAGAATATGCAATTAAAATTAACAGACAGAACAGAAATACGGAGAGTGCTCAATCTTACGCCAAAGAAACCAATCTAGTTGCTACTGGAATCTCCCCGGAAATAGATATAGAAACAGTATCAGCTGCTATGACAAACATCAACTTAGAACACACTAGGATCACAAGAATAAGAAATAGCTACGGACCAACGCCCCTTGTTCGCATTTTCACAAAAAACCCGAACACCATATCGACACTTCTCAGCGATGGCCTCCGACTGTGGGGCAGAACATATCATTGTGAACCACCCAAACTAGGAAAACGCCATATTCCATGCAGGAACTGTCATCAGTATCTGCATGAGAAGAAAAACTGCACAAACCCCGCAGTTTGTTTTCACTGTGGGAACATTGGCACTTCCTGTGCACATAAAGATCGACCACATCATTGCGCCACCTGTAATAGAGACGGACATTATACAGGACAGATGCACTGTCCACTATATCCACGCGAAATCCAACTCCCCGATGAACCTACCTACAGACCATTCATTAGGAAACAAAATATTGATTCGCCACTTAAACCCAGCCAAATGACACCCCCAAACCAGCCCCCGTCTCTTAACACAATCAATTTCCCAACCCTCAACTCCGTCGACAGCGACATATCCAACATACCAAACGAAACCACCAACAGTCCCAAACCCCACACATTTGCTCAGATCTTGGCAACACCACAAAAAACCGACAGAAATGATCTACCCACCCCCCAACAAATCGCCAACTTTATAGATGAACGTATCGCCATCCACATAACCCGCATTGAAAAATACATTGACGAAAAAATCAATCAAGCCATCAACAATTTAACACAATTTATCACAGCCACAACAATAAACACGACCCCACCCTCACGACTCGAAAATACCACAGCCACTATAAATGCCACAGCCAAAAAGACCATAAATAGAAAAGTCAGCGTTGCACCTTATGGAAACAATATAGATGTAATAATCACGCCCATAGTCCAGAAAGTCCAAACTATGATAGGTGGCGCAATAGAACGAGCCCTGGCGGATTACCAATCCCTACCCTGCCCCTCAGGAAATTCACGGCACCTAGACACCACAAACAGCCTCTCACCAACAACCTAATACCACTATAATGGCGTCCATCCTACTTCGACATGACATCACGATAATTCATTGCAATATTAGGCACCTGTATAACAACAGAACGGAACTCACTCACCTCATCAAAGAGCAAAAACCCGAAATCATATGTTTAAATGAAACCCACCTTCGAGACAAAGACCGCTTTACTATGAGAGACTTCACTATATATCGACGCGACAGACCTACGATAGGAGGAGGAGTTATGATTATGACTAACAAAAACTTGACAACAACTCAAATTCCCCTACCCCTTCACCTCGACGACCAAGAATGTGTAATAATTCAAATCCACATAGGAAATTCTCGCATGCATGTGGCTTCTTTCTACTCTCCGCCAGCTAATCCACTCCCATCCACACTCCTGCGTTACCTTCACACCCTTCCAAATGTCATAATCACCACAGATATCAACGCCCACCACCCCTTCCTCCATGATAACAATCGGAACACCAAAGGCAACCACCTAGTGACGCTCTTACCCAGTCTCAACCTAGTACAAGTTCCACTCCCTGCCCCCACACGCCTACCAACTCCTACTCAACAATTTACAACTCCTGATAAAATATTCATCTCTCCCAGATTACATAACCGACTCATCAATACTCTAGTCCTTCCCCCTCTAAATTCAGATCACGCACCCATACAAATTAAACTTGCCTGCCCCTTTTACCGCTCTCAACCCGTAAACGAAGCTATATACATGCGAGATTATCGTAACGCTGATTGGCAGAAATTCAAAGACTACATATCTAAATCACTCCCTCATTTTCCAATCACGAAACACGAAGACTTAGACACCGCAGAGACTTTGTTTGTACAGGTGCTTAATGAAGCTATTCAAGACTCAATACCACAAAAACGATATACCACTGACCGTCGCCGTGCACTACCTCCAGACATCTTAAAAATCATAAAGACAAAAAGAGCAGCACACAGACTCTACATGCGCACCCATGAAGATGAAGACAGACGCCTCTACCGCTCACTACAAGAAGATGTCAAAGACGCTATACAGAGATACGAGACGCGACGATGGGACAAATTCATTCAGAAAGTCGACAAAGACAGACTAAACGCTCCCAAGCGATTTTGGGAAACCATAAAGCGTATTAGGGGCAAGTACCAATATACTTCCCACCCATTACGCAACAGACAACAAACGATTATTGACACACCAGGCAAACTGGAAGCCTTCCGACAGTTTCTATCCAACACGCACACAACACCTATACATCCAGATTTCGACCAAGATCATTACCATTTCATCACAGATCATATCAATAACCATCATATCCTCTATAATCCACTCCCAGCACCAGCACCACGATCAACCGACGACCCCATCATTGATGACATCACCATACTAGACATCTCACTTGCCCTCCAAACATGCAAGAACTCAGCACCAGGACCTGATGGTATCACATACCAAACACTTAAACAACTCCCGCCGACAGCCCTTAATTTTCTTGCTGGTCTTTTCACCCTCTCTTTGAAACTTGGACACGCTCCGACACGCTGGAGACATTCACACATACTTCTATTTCCAAAACCTGGTAAAGACGCCTCAGACCCCGCAAACTACCGACCCATAAGCCTCACCCCGACTATTGCCAAGTTAATGGAGAAAGTACTCGTTTCACGCTTGCAGGTTTACCTGCGCGACCGAAATATGATTCCCGATTCTCAGGCGGGCTTCAGACCGGGAGTCCAGCCGACTGATCAGCTGATACGGGTACTTACCCCCATTGAGGAGGCCTACTCTAAACGACATTACTCAATCTTGGTAGCGCTCGACGCCAGACGAGCCTTTGACACAGTATGGCTGGACGCCTTGCGATATAAATTAACAAACATGCAATTTCCGCACGAAATAACACGCTGGATCTCCAGCTTCCTGAATAACCGATCTGGCCAGGTTCGTCTTGGCAGACAAGATCTGTCCCGCACCTTCCAAATCGAAGCAGGAGTTCCCCAGGGCAGCGTGATTTCCCCCCTGCTCTATAACATATATGTATCTGACATCCCTCAACCCAACAACAATCAAGTGGGCCTGGCACAGTTTGCTGACGATGTTGCTTTCTGGGCCACCCATCCCCGCTTACGATCCGCCAGGGTACTAATAGACAACGCCCTGAGACAGTACACTGAGTGGGCCAACACCTGGAGAATTACCATCAACACCGAAAAAACCCAAACCTGTGTCTTCCGCCCCTCTTTAAAATCACGAATCACAAACAGACAACACATTACAATCGGACAAGCATTAATACCACTCCAACACAAAGTAACATATCTAGGCATTCCACTCACATCAAAACTCTCTTGGACTACAATAGCGCAAACAATATGGGACAAATACAACAAAGCCACTAAAGCAGTAAGCTACCTAAGCGGCATTAGACGACAAGGCTGCCACGCCAACACATTACTACACCTATATAAAGCACTGGTTCGATCCCAGTGCACCTACTCCTCCTACTTTCTATTGCAATCTTCACCCTCAACACAAAAGAAATTTGAGTCCCGTGAAAGGAAATTATTGCGCCAGATATTTCGACTACCCAAACATACCAGAAACGACACAGTATACATCCACACCAAAACGAAACCACTCTCCACACACCTAATCCGAACAGTCACTAAATACACACACTTCGCACTACGTCGCTCATACACACAACATATGTTTAACAATCCTCCACACACCAACAAGAACACAACCATTGAAAAACTCCTACAAGCCTATCAAGATCACTTCAATCCACAAAATAACCATTAAACTCTCCCCCCCTCTCTCCCTCTCTACAACACCCCTCGTCTCCCGGAATCGGCAAATTCGCGGCCTGTTTCCCATAAATACTCCACAAGAATGCCATCGTTGAGGAATGCACATATATGTCATGGACCAGAACCCGACACATACAATTAATAATCCACCTTCATCTACAACGAGAGGAAATCGAAATCAAACACCCCACCCACAACATAACGTACCAGCGAACATCACTCCGACTGCTGGATAGCAGAAGTCAAAATTCCAACGCCCAAACACAAGGATAACAACAATATAAACAAATTGTGACTGCCCTCACCACTGCTTAGTGATGCATGATAGCTACCGTTGAATAACTAAACAATAAATAAATACATTCAAAATTCACGCAAGCCCAGTAAATAATTTACATCACAAATAGTTCATGGTTACTCCTCAAATAACAACAAATCAGAACTTAAAATCTGCTTCTTAAATCTTCTTTCTTACTTTCTACCCACCTGTCTTCTTTCCACGTCTCAACCTCAATCTCATAAAAGCCCTAAATATCCAACATTCTAATAACACTGCACTCACAAGCACTCACGGTCGAAGAGGGCATTGTAATGTAAGACCCTAAAACGACCGCTGGCTCTGCCAGCAATCAACTCTGACACCGGCGAGGCGTCGTTCTTGTAGTTAAACAGCTGCAAGTAGGAGTAGCATCATGTCGGGTCGTGGAAAGGGAGGCAAGGTGAAGGGAAAGTCAAAGTCTCGATCCAGCCGTGCTGGGTTGCAGTTCCCGGTAGGCCGTATCCACCGTCTTTTGCGTAAGGGCAATTACGCAGAGCGAGTTGGTGCCGGTGCGCCAGTCTACCTGGCCGCGGTGATGGAGTACCTGGCGGCCGAAGTTCTCGAGTTGGCTGGCAACGCAGCTCGTGACAACAAGAAGACTAGGATCATTCCTCGTCACTTACAGCTCGCCATTCGCAACGACGAGGAGCTGAACAAACTCCTGTCCGGCGTCACCATCGCCCAGGGTGGTGTGTTGCCCAACATCCAGGCGGTTCTCCTCCCGAAGAAAACCGAGAAGAAGGCTTAAGCCCCTTCTCCGTAAAACGGCCCTTTTAAGGGCCCCACTAACCTCACAAAAGTCAGAAATAGCCAGTATTGTTAATCCTCTCTCACGGCTTCGTAATGTAATTTCATTACGCGTGTCAACTTTCTCTCTCTCTCTATACCGGTGGGCTGATTTAATATCATCATTCTGTAATTTTGTGCTCTGAACGATGTCGTTGTCCCAGGTTCGCACTGAAGTACTTGAAACCGTTGTACATTTACTAGGCTATTGTGTGATAACACATTATACTGATGCATATAGAAAGGTTTCATTATTATTATATAATTTAACACAATACGAATTAAATTAGATGATGATGCCAAAGTACATAGTTGGCTTCGAAATTTATGTAATATATTTCTATCATATTAGAGTAATGGAGATTATCGTGAAAATAATCACAAGTCCCCTTCTTTGGTGCCCATCGTGGTTTTAGACATATACGTTTGAATATACTAGTTTACTTTACTACATACTACGAATGAAACTAATTTTGAATAAGAAATCGATAACTGGTGAACAACTTACGGCGTTATAATAGAGTTCCTAATGCGTTTGTTTGTTGGTGCACATATTGGCCGCACGCGCAGGAACCCCAATACTGAGATGATGACATGACCTTCTCGTAGGAATCGAAGGCTTTGACAATTTGCGTTCGAATTTCCCCTCTCTCTGTCGTTTCGTTCGAACCGAAATGACGCAAGCTATACGTGGAAGTTGTCTGACAGGACGAAGTCCTGTGTTCTGACATGCGATGTGTACCTCTTCTCCCCAGTGTTTACCACACTGGATTCCTATGACCTAAAAGTTGGCATTGCAAAAACGTGGTGATGTGATGTTCAGTATGTGTCAATCCCCTCGGTTCCTTGTTACGGTCTGGTGAGCATTGCCTACCTGCGTTGTCATATTACCCACCAATTCTTCGGACAGTGATTATTGACTTACAGAAGTTTACAGTAACAGGTAACATAATCCGAGGAGCAAGGCTTCACAGAGGAATCCGGTCTTTCCACTTGATATACCAAGCGTTGGGGTCAGACCCATTTGAAAAACGGAGAGGCATTTCTTACAACGTCTTTTGCTGATACTGAAGTGCCCCTACGAAATAAGTTCTGTTTTCCGCACTGGCCTGTTGAGCTAGTGGTCACACAGTAAAGGTGAATTAAATTAATCTCGACAACTACTGCCCTTTTTAGACGGATTTTATGGCCCTGAAAAGGGCCGTTTTGCCGACGGATTCGGCAGCAGACGTGTGTAGGCAGTCTAACCGCCGAACCCGTAGAGAGTCCTCCCCTGCCTCTTCAAGGCGTATACCACGTCCATGGCCGTGACTGTCTTCCGCTTCGCGTGCTCGGTGTATGTTACAGCGTCACGGATTACGTTCTCCAGAAAGACCTTGAGAACACCTCTCGTCTCCTCGTAGATGAGGCCGGAGATACGCTTTACGCCTCCACGTCGGGCGAGACGACGAATGGCCGGCTTCGTGATGCCCTGAATATTATCTCGGAGAACCTTCCTGTGGCGCTTCGCTCCACCTTTGCCAAGACCCTTGCCTCCCTTGCCGCGTCCAGTCATGTTGCTCGTGTGACGAAGGTTAAAAGTGATCTCGACGGCTCAAGCTCAAAGTTGTTTGCCCAAAGGGCAACCTGTTTTAGGGTCTTACATATGCCCTCTTCAGGTTACGATGTTTTTTCTGTAGCGACAGTTGAGGCGTGGTCCCGGCTAGGCTTCGCTCGTTGGACTCTCTACGGGTCAGCGTCTTCTCCGCTCACACCAGGCTGCTGCGTAGGCCTTGGATGCTGTTATCTTGCAGATTTATGTGGCTGGATGAAGCTGTTGTCTGTGTTGGTTGTGGTTTACTTTTGTCGCGCGGCCCTATGAAGGGCCGCTGTTGGTTGCTTGTCTGTGGTTGGTCGTGTCACGTTTCAGTGGTGCTAGTGATAGTTGTAGTTTGTTACCCACAAAGTGGTGAGCAACTTGTCTGCGTAAGAGCCGTCTTGCTGTCTGGTTAGCTGTTGCTAAAGTCGTTCGTCTTGTCTTGGGTTGGGCGTCTGTCGTGAGGAGTGAAATTGTGAACATCACAATTTCATCTCGCAGTCTGTTGATCTGTTGGTCGATGTAGCTTTCTATTTTCTGCATTGCAGAATTTAGAGCTGCTGCTACGATTTGTTCGGTGTTAGTCTGTGTAGGTTCCGTTGTTGGTTCTGTCGTTGTCGGGTTTACCGCACTGGCGTACGATATTCCAGGTCTTGGTTCGGGAAGTTGGATTGGACTGGATTGTGAGGGTTTAGGAATTGGTGGAGGGATCTGTTGGGGTGTTTGAACCGGGATGTGGGTTGGAGTTTGTTGGGTTGGGTTATGTCGGGGGTAGTTTGGACAGCGTGCTTGGCCCGTATAGTGGGTATCGCTCTTGCAGCTGGCGCAGAACTTGACTTGGTTGTCTGGTGGGTGTTTGCAGTGGACGGGATTTTTTCCGCAAGTGAAACACGTCTTGTCGTTTCGGCAGTCGGTTTTGTCATGTCCATACTGGGCGCAGTTCTGACACGGTCTGTGGAATACTGTCTCGTGGGCTGGCTCGACTTTGTAATTACGTCCGGCTATGTTGATTCCACATAGAAGTTGGTCGGCTGTGGTCACGTCTTGTACTATAAGTCGAACCATCTGCGTCGGCTGGTTAGTCTGGGCGGAGGTTATTCTAGAGATGCGCTTGATTCCAGGGAACTTTTCCCGTAGAATCTGCAACAATTCGTCCTCCGGGATCTGGGTGCCGACATTCTTCATGACGACACTGATCTCTCGGTTTCGTGGAAGTCTTTGTCCTTGGTGAGATGGTGTATGGACGATGAAAAGTTGTGCGGACGGTCCAAAAGTTCTGGCCGGTATGGCTTTAACAAATCGTTCCGCCTCGTCAATCGTCGGGAAGGTAAGTGTCGTCGTTCCTGTAGAGTAGGCCCAGTATTGTCTCGGAGTTTCCATGTTTAAGTTGTTCTGTCTTATAAGCTTCTGGATGAACAGTGGGTTATTGTTGTCAGTCGTGTGTCTAGTGATTTTCACAGTCGTTCTGCTCTTGAGTCGTTCACTTGCGGCTGTGGTGTCTCGGTCTGGTGGTGGTGTGGGTGCAAGGGAATTCTGGGGAGCAGGTTGTGGACTGGGCGTGACCTTCTCGGCTGCCGTGGTCGAAACGGCGCTCGCGGTTGGTCGAGTCTTCTTCTTGCGCCGTGACTTGGCGTTCTGCCAGTCTTGGTCTACCTCTCCTTCGGATTCATTTGAACCTTCAGAAGAGGCAGATTCACTCGTGGTGTAAAAGTACGAGTCCTGGATGTGTTGCAGTGGAGGGGTTTCGGGTCTGGTGGGTTCAGAGGAAGGACCTTCTGAGGGCCGGTCGGGTTTCACGGATCGGGATGGTGCAGGAGGATCAGTCGGTAGCGTCCAAGGTCCTTGTAGAGTTGCGGTCGGTGGCGCAATGTAGCGGGCTTTCTTCCCGAATTGCTTTGGGTCGGGTCTCGTAGCTTTCTGTAGTTTGAGTCGTCGCTAATTTTAACTTGAGCCGTTCGGTCACGTACGAAATCCGAGAGCCACCTAACAAATATGCGCGGCATCCCTGTGTTTGTCAGTTTGTAGCGGAGCCCGTCTAACCAAACTGAGTCGAAGGCCCGCTGCATGTCTAGAGCCACCATTATTGAAGTGTGTCCCCTCGTCCAGCCCTGTTCTATGGGTGTCAGTACTTTCAGTATTTGATCTATTATGTCAATTCCTTGTCTGAACCCGGCTTGTGTGTCAGGGAGTGTGTCGTGCGTCTCCATGTAGTGGTGTAGTCGTCTTTTAATTATTCGCTCCATAATCTTGCAGACCGTGGCCGTCAAGCTTATAGGTCGATAATTAGTGGCGTTGGTTAGGTCTTTACCAGGTTTCGGAAACAGCAGCACGTGCGCATGCTTCCATCTAGGAGGTAAGGCCCCCAGGCGGAAGCTGGCGTTGTATATAGCTGTGAGAAACTCAACGGCTGTGTCTGGGTAGTTACGTATTAGTACGTTGTGTATGTTGTCAGGTCCAGCAGCTTTGTTGTTCGTTTGTTGTATTGCGTTTGCTACTTCATGGGTCGTAAACGCTGCTGTGAGTGGGTTGTCGTTCTCGTATGCCTCCGGTTCCTGTAGGGGGAAGTAAATGTTGCGTTGCGTTTGTATTGTATGTGTGATGCGTTCGTAGTGGGCGTGGTCAAAGTCCCTATGTTGTTGTTTGTTGTGTATTTGTTGTAGAGTGTCACGGAACGTTTCCAGTTTGTCGTCTACTGTGAAAATGTATCTATTGTTCACTTTAAGAGGGTATGTCGGTTGCTGGTAGCCGTTGAGTTTTTTAAGTGTTTTCCAGAAGGTCCCTGGTTTGTCTCTTACGTTGGTGTCAAGGTTAGTGGCAAGTCTAAGTCGTCGTCTATTTTCAAAGTCATTAATTGCGTTTTTCACATCCTGTTGTAGTTGTCGGTAGAGGCGTCGGTTGCCGTCTGTGTGGGTTCTCATAAAGAGTCGGTGTGCTCGTCTTTTAGTTTTAATTAGTCTTATTATGTCTGGCGGTAATTCACGTTTGATGTTTGGTCGTCTTAGTTTGTGTGGTACCGCTCGTAGTCGTGCGTCGTACGTCACTTGTTTGAGCTGCTCGTCCGCCCTAATGAGGGCTTCGACATTGTTAATGATGGGTGGGGGTGGTAGATTTTGATTAATATAGGTTTGATACTGTTCCCAGTCAGCATTGTGGTACTTGTATATGATGGTAGGTCGGAATGGGGTGGTGGGTAACCATAGCGATGTGCCTATTCTGAAAAGTATGGGGCTGTGATCGGAGTTAGTGAGTGGCTCCAGGACTTCTACATTATGTACTTTGTTAATAAGGATTGTTCGTACTAATATCTTGTCCGGTTTGGTTAGATTATACTGATTATCCTGTGCTGGGAATCTAGTTGGTCCTGTCGGTATGTGAACATAGGTCCTGTTGTCTAGGAAATTTTTTAGTCGGATACCAGCCGGATTGTTCCTTATGTCACCGAGGTCGCGATGATGTGCGTTAATATCACCTACGATGACGGACTTGTTATAAGAGTTTAGGTGATTGAATAATCCTAGCGGAAAAACAGAATTAGGTGGGAGATAGATTGCTGTTATGTAAAGGGGGAAGTTTCTGATATGGAGTTTTATGGTGACATATTCGTGAATAGAAAATTGTGGTGGGAGTTTGACTTCGGAGACTGGCAGCGTGTCTTTATATACTAAAACCCGCGGACCAATCACATTACGGAAGGGGCGTGGCTTCTCAACGGGCGAAGACATAAATACCCCTCTTGGGGGCAGCGGGGGCGACTGTATTGCGTCAACTTGGGTTGCGAGGACTAAGGAGTAAGCGATGGCACGTACGAAGCAAACTGCGCGTAAGTCCACGGGAGGCAAGGCTCCACGAAAGCAGCTGGCAACGAAGGCCGCTAGGAAGAGCGCACCGGCTACTGGAGGCGTGAAGAAACCCCATCGATACCGCCCTGGTACAGTTGCTCTTCGCGAGATCCGTCGTTACCAGAAGAGCACCGAGCTCCTCATCCGCAAGCTGCCTTTCCAGCGCTTGGTGCGTGAAATCGCTCAGGATTTCAAAACCGACCTCCGTTTCCAGAGCTCAGCCGTAATGGCCTTGCAGGAGGCAAGCGAGGCATACCTCGTCGGTCTCTTCGAGGATACCAACCTTTGCGCCATCCACGCCAAGCGCGTGACCATTATGCCCAAGGATATTCAGCTGGCTAGGCGCATCCGCGGCGAGAGGGCTTGAATTAACAAAGGTACTCCTGCCCGCAAAAAGGCCCTTTTCAGGGCCACTAGTTATTTCTCGGAAGAGCCGGTTGTACCGTACTCCAGGTCTCGTTCCTACTACCCTCAGTTCAAGGTCACCTCAATAATATAAATGGTTTCTCCCTTTCCATTCCTCACCGTATCAGCATTTTCCCACAGCCTGTTTGACAAATATCGCAATGTATCCTATAGGTTAATAAACAATTTTTTAATAGAACGATGGATAACAAAGTTTCTTAGGAAAATTAAAAAAAAATTTCACAGTTCTATAATATTGCACATTATATATATTTACCAAATTAAGGGTTAACGCCGCCGGGACGAGTGATCCTCCGTCCGACCGATCACAAGCGCCAAGGCTCAAAGTGGTCCAGAAAGCAAATCTAGCTGGACTAAAAATGTGACATATTTCCATGAAACTTCGCACTATAGTCACTACTGTATAAGAGGAGAAACTACCCCTTTATAGACGATGCGTTTTGACAAAAATTAGTGACTTGTCTCATATATAATATATTGTTTTAATGAAACTTTACACAGTACTTACATGTAGCTCGTTTATACTATATTGGATACAAAATGTGATTATGATTGTATAAGAGTAGCTACTTGTCTCCTATCTAACATTTTTTACTTTCACGAAACTATAACTGTGACTCATTATTTTCGATAGTACAGACGTGGTCTGCTTAGGAAAGGACAAGCGGAAGACTGTGACCTTTGTGACCTCGGGTGGGTATTACGATAACATTTATAACCGTCACCCTGATAAGCATCCGAGCAGCTTATTTCAAAAAGGAGTTTGAATACAAACAATTCCTTCAATCTACTACGATTATTACAATAACTGATTTCATTAATCTCCTCTCTTCTTTAGCAAAATATAAATTACCTTCAATTGGTCGATTCAGCAAACTTGTTCATAAAACTTATCGCTATTGCGTCACGTTTCGCAATTTTTCTAAAGTAAAAACAAAAACACGAACAAACGCCTACTCCTTTAACCTCATCGCTCTCTTATCTCTAGAATCCCGGGGGGTTGAGAACCTGAATTCTCTGTGGTGTGAAACAAAGCAACCCGCAGGAGCAATGACACGTTCAATTGTCCTAATAATAGAAAAAAAATTACACGTCATTTAGTGTATTCAGAACATTTTTACAGGACCGTGTAGGATATTCACTCTCCTGTCGAATAGTTTCGGCGGCTGGTAGGCGATACGCATTAATTAAAATAATACTTGCGTACCTTGTTCAGGACAGTGACTGTGCTACTTTCTTTCTTTCTTTCTTTCTTTCTTTCTTTCTTTCTTTCTTTCTTTCCTTTATTTGTAGCTTATTGATGACACCAGATGCCATAACGGAAATGCCGTGATGGTATGTTTGTTTAATATTCAAAATCAAGTGACAGACGCTATTTGACTTTGCGGTGGAGGGGATAGGGACCTGATCTCGGATGTTCCGAGAGATGCCGGCGCACAGTTGTCCAGAACGCAAAACTATGTAAGAAAATCAACTTCATCATAACCGAAGTTTAAGTAATATCTAGGCTTAAACAAAAGCTAGGCATTGTGCACAACAGCATACAAAACATCAATATCAGTAAGAGGTGGGACAAAACATGAGTTTTTTTTTTAAAGTCACGCTCTTCAGTTGATTTTTGTTCGTGGGGTCAGTGGCTGTTTTATACTGTTAAACCTTCCCTTATGGAGGTCATAGGACAAGATGTGTACTTTCATTTAATACGCGAAAAGCAATCTATAATACGTTAGCATTCATTTAATTGGCACGTTTACTGAGATTTGTGCAACTAGTTTTTTTTTTTTTTTTTTTTTTTTACGACATATTTAACAGGCTGTGCATTACAAGTAAACCTGAGTTAACTTTCAATTCTTCTACCCACACATTAATCAAATATTAAACTCTATACGGCTTAAAATTTAGCTGCTACATCCTGCAAACTTAGATGTTATATTCATCTCTTGGTGGCGCTTTACGAATTCGACAGCAGCCACTTTTCAGAGTCTGGATGAAGGAGCTTAATTTCTCCAAGAAAAATTCAACACTTCTTGAACATATAATGAACAACTAAATTATGGAGTATATCCATGAATCTAGCATTTTGTTACCAACTGCGAAAAATATGGCAGGCTAGTCATCTTTTAGGAGCATAATTTCTATTAAAACATTAAAAATTATCAGAAAAACTAATTTTTCCCTAATTCCCTAATTACACGAGCATAATTCGTTTTTGCATAGATGCGTATAAAATTTCATGGAAATATGTTACATAGGGGAGAAATTATTAACTCTGTATAAATGTAGCCTCTAAACACAAGAAGTAGATTCCCATATAAAAACCATTATCTGAATTTATGCTACCTGTAACTATACTGTGTGAAATATAATGTAAATATTTCAGTTAAGATAGAAATTATTAATTTAGTCTATAAAGCACTTCCGATACAACTCTTCACACAATAATAATAATAATAATAATAATAATAATAATAATAATAATAATAATAATAATAATAATAAATAATTCTGAGCTTCAGTGCAAGAACTCTTTAACCCTCACACAGCTTGTTCTGAGAAAAATCAGTATTAAAGAAATTTATACACATTAAACAAATTGTAATGCTATATGTTGTCATGTCTCTTCTATCCCTCACGTGGAAACTTAGGCTTACACAGCAGCAAGAATAAGATAACAACGTTATTATCATCTGTCCTTTTATGGCTATACAGTTTTTGCAGTGAACTACAGAATTATTAACTATTATTATTACAGACCTGTTATTTTTTTCACTTTTTTCACACACACACACACACACACACACACACACACACACACACACACACACATCTATTATACTAAACATAAACCCACAAGAGAAAACAATACTTGTATTAACTGTAAACATTTTTCTTCCTTTCTTTATTTTTAGCAGAATCCTCCATTTCACCCTTTATCTCACTAGATGCGCTTCCCGCAGACATTCTTCATTATATGTTTCACACACCACTTCGTAACACTTGCAGCGGTTGACTTTTGTTTTCTTGTCTTTTTCTCTAGGGTATATTGTACATAGTGCTCGGTATCGGTGCTCGTTCACGTGATATTTTACCTTTGTTTTTCTTGCTAACTCCTGCCAATTTTTCTGATATTTCCCGTAGTTGATTGGTCAAGTACTGCGGATTGATTCCCGGTTATAACAAACACACCTACACTACATTCCAATGATTTCTGACTCGTTACTGCACATTTTAGAAACACTGTACGAAAGCACACACAGTCTCTCGTAAATCAACAGGTTACAACAGAGACTTACACTTGCAAACGCGTGGGGATTTCAGAAAATTTCTTACTATTTCAGTACCTTTAACTGTACAACAGATTTTGTTTTCTCGAAAAAGAAAGGTCAACGTTACTATTGACAAAAGACAGAAACGTACGATTACAATACCTTTATTTTAAACAATCTTAGAGGTGGTCTGGGAATTCCTAAACTCACCACGCGACTACTTAACCCTAGACAGGTAATCATCACTGTACTCATGTTAAAGGTAAGCATTCGTAATTTTTACTACTCACATTTTAATTAACTGAAATCAACTCAATATCACACATTTAACAACTTTTACACATTTCGTAGCCATTAGTGTTCATTTAATTTTAAGTTTGTCATAAAGTCTTTACGTTCATGTTATTGTCCTATTTACAATTAGTGCAAACAACAGCGCGATGTTCTCTGCAGAACCCCTTTTTGCAAAGTCCACAAAATGTTGTCATCATTCTCCTCTTCTTTGCAGGACATTTATAGCAAACAGTACGTTCACCATCTGGCTGCATTACCTGGCATTGTTGTTGCACAGCAATGTTCAGATGTTCTTCAATTGTTGCCCGCAGAGATCGGTGTAAAGTAGGACGTGCAAAGCGGTGCTGCATCCACGGTTTTGTCAGCTCTTCACACAATTGGAAAATGAATTGTTTTCTTGATATTGTTTTCTGAGTTCTTCTAACTATAAATTATCCATGAATTTATACTTGCAATATTTAGCATGTTGTAAAATATTGCTAGTGGCCAGCGCCTCGTCTTTCTATTGCAGGAAAGATTGTGGCACATTTGACATAGTGTATCTACACCACCTTTAGTCCCATTGTAAATAATAATAATAATAATAATAATAATAATAATAATAATAATAATAATAATAATAATAATAATAAAGGCTTTACATATAACGTGTTGCTTACTGTTGTCATTGCAGTCCACGTCGGTGGGGGTGGGGGGGTTTCTTTCTCCTCCTCCTTCCTCTAGAAAGAGCAGTTACCAGGGTCTAAGGAAGTGAATGCCCTTTTCTTTCTGGGCTCATCCCTACATTTGTCTTAGCTCCTTAGGGAAAACCACGGAAAACCCTCAGGCTTGCGAATAGACTGAATGAATGAGAGGAGAAACTTTAAAGGTACGTGAAAACACGTCCATGCAAGGGAGTTGGGACTGTGAAAAATTGAATATGTGAAATCCAAGACTGTATTTGCCAGGCGAGCAAAGAAGAAGAAGAAGAAGAAAGGCTTACGTATGACGTGTGGCTTACTGTTGTCATTGCAGTCCGCGTCGGCCAGCGGTGGGAGGGGGGGGGTCAATATACCTGCACATATCAGTTCAAATTATAAAAACCTCTTAATGCTACTGCGGTACTATTCCATTGCCGAACACAATATGAAGAAATTAGCAGATCCCTGAACTGAACTCTTATTACTCTGAAATTACCGCGCAGTACAATTATAGCTATGACGCATTGCAAGCGTTAGTCACCATATCGATTTGCTAAGCAAATTTTATCCCTTTAGAGCATGTCCCCCCCCCCTCCTCCTCCATATCAGCCAACAACATACTGGATGAAGAAGACTCCTGCAAAAGGGACGAATTAAGATTTAATTTTATTTTAATGATAGACTAACATTGCAAAGTTCCAAAATAATTTTTTGCATTCCTTCATTACACTAGTCGTACAAAATTGCGGTCGTATCTCGTACTATCTATACTAATAATAAATCTGTAGCCGAAATTTTTCTGGTAAGTTTCGATTTTCCAAAAGTAATTGGTCCTAACATATATAATTAACCACCCTGAAACCGAAAATCGCATTTTTGAAAATTTTGTTTGTATGTCTGTCTGTATGTTTGTTACCTTTTCACGCGATAATGGCTGAACCGATTTATATGAAAACTGGAATATAAATTAAGTTTGTTGTAACTTAGATTTTAGGCTATATGGCATTCGAAATACTTTATTTAAAAGGGGGGTTATAAGGGGGCCTTAATTAAATAAATCGAAATATCTCGCTTATTATTGATATTTGAGAAAAAATGTTACATAACAGATGTTCCTTTAAAAATGATTTCCGTTAAGTTTTATTTTTTTACAACATTTTGATAGGACTGATATTTAATGAGATAAATGAGTTTTAAAATTAAAATAACGCTATCTAAGACGGTGCAATGAATTAAGAACAAATGACTTCGTCTATAAGGGGCCTTGGACAACAACAATCGAAACAGGGGCCTTGGACATCAACAAACAATCGAAAGCTATTAAACATAGCCTACAGGGAATGTTTCTGTGTTTGTATGAAGTAATATCACAAGCTCGTAAATTAACTGATTTGTATAATTAGTTATTATTTCACCATTGGAAACTGTAGTTTCTCTAGATGGACATAATGCTATAATGTTATTACAGTAACGTCTGAGTAAATCGAGGACAGGTAAGATTAAAATAGCTTCTTATGCACAGAAAATTTGATAGGCTATTTTGTACATTCGTTTTCTGTATTTCTTAAAATAATATTTATGTACACGCATTTTAATCTCAGAGAATTAACGAACAACGAGAGTGTATTGATTTAGTATGCAGTAATAGTACTTTAGCTTGGCAATCCATTATTTTAATAATTCATATTTTAACTATGCTCAATTGAATCGTGTTAAAATACATAAAATATATATGCAATAAATGCAGTGCTAAAAAAAAATTGGGTAATATGCGAAGCAGATTATCTTGCGCTGTTGTAAAAGTTGTTCCATGGATCAGTCGTCCTATTTTAATTATGTAATTACTTTATATTTATTTCTAACAGGTGGAGCGGAGCGAACGGGTACGGCTAGCTAACAATAAGTGAGAACTTACAATACAACAACGACAACAACAACAACAGCTGATAATCTGAAAGGGAACATAGTAATTTGGGGTGAATTAAAATGCAGCTTCCATTCGTTTAAAATTTCTTTAAATTTTAACTAAATATTAATGTAGATATTACCTCTAAAGGTAAATGGGGGCATGTTTCACAACGCTAACAAATTACAAATTAACAATATACAATTAACAACGGAAATATTACATATGCTTGTTAACTGTGTTTCACAATGCAATCTTATTCACTTGTATGTTTTAACGAACTTTACAAAATCGGCGAAACAAACTTACAAATACGCATAATTGGTTGAACAAAATCGCCAACGACAGTTTACAAAAATCACTAAGGATCAGAGGTAAAGTAGCTGTAATTTTAGAACTATCGATGGACATGTTTATATTTTTTTATATATATTTTATTTAGATTTTGCTACATCGGCGACAACGGAGTTTCGCGGCATGCAATTGGTCGAGCATACCAATGCATTAATTAGCCTACGACTTAACTGACGAAAGTTAGCGCGAAATTCATTCAAATAATTGATAAATAATGGATTTGACCCACGTAGTTATATGCAGTTGATAGAGCAGCTAACATGTCCATCCATTAAAATCAACTTCGCTCTCTGCTGGTCCATCAGTATATTTTATTGTTTCATCCATAACCTCGCCAACATTAGGGAACCCAGCAGGAGGAGCATAAAAATCCTTTGCCCGAGTAAGCACATTCGGTGATCAATAACCCGCCTCGAGTTTTTTCAATCTTGTAACAACATCAACTACCATGTGTGAACTTTTGCACACTGTAATCTTATAAATTCCGTTCTTATCTGCTAACGCAGGGAACTGAGAGCTACTATGCAACCAATGCAGTTCTCGCTTTGTGGTTAGGGCACCACTTTTCCCTTTCAGATGTTGCATGTGATGTCCCATATCTTGTAGGAGAGATTACAGCGAAATGGGATTCGGAACGACTTCAGAATACTGCGTAAGTAATGCCGACATTGCATTATTAAGTGATTGGTTTTCGGTGCAAAGTTTTTCTTCTTTAAGTGCGAGTATTTATTAAATACGTTCCTCGTATATAAGAACTAACGCGGTATTCTGAAGTATAGCGCGGGATTCATTCGAAACCTTTCATTAATATTCGTACAATGATACGAACGTGGCCGGAAAATTCTACGTTAGGCCTAAATGCAAAATCTTCGTCTGAGTCGCTAGAACTACTCAATAACATCACAACTGCTTCAGTGTAATTCTTAATGGTACCCTGTTACTATAAAATTGATTTTATACATATGTGTTTATTTTTTTCATTCACAATTAGAAGCTATTTCAACAGGGCTACTGTAGAAAATGTGCTAACTTCACTAGTAAAGTTTAGTTTACACGTTTGTAAAATTACTCCTTCGTTGTGAAACAAACATATCACTTGTAAAGAGCGCAAAATTTCATTCGTAAAGATTTGATTTCCTTTGTACAGTCCACCTTTACAAACAAAGATTGTGAAACAGAAGTTTACAAACAGAGTTCACAATTTCCAAAGATTGTAAACTTTGTGAAACACCCCACTGGTGAATCAGCACGCCGAGCTCGATCGAAATACAACCAGTTACTATTATTTCCCTATCGTTTTTTGACATTTGATTCCGCGTCCTACCTCTTTCATTCGTTACTAACCAACAACGCCAATAGCAGAAGGTAACGCAAAAACAGTCACCGGTTCCCCGATGCATGGCTTTCTCTCTCAATGTCAACTGAGAGTTAAAAATATTCATTATAATATGCACTTTCCACTCACTCCTCAGAATGTCTTCTTTATTTTTATTTATTTATTTTTTAAGATATGTGAGCTACGTACTGTATGTCTGATGTTTTGCCATCGTACATTCAAATATTTATATTCACTGTACAGTACAGCGAACTGTTTATACTTACTGTACATGCTATAACTACTTCTCCCAACTCCGCTATTGCTATATTTCCTAAACTAAACGCTGATATTGAAATAACGCCTGGTCTGATAATGCAGTCTGTTTAAATTTCTACCGACCAAGTTCTGCCCTTCATCATGGGAAAACAACGAGCTTCTTTAAAGGATACAACTACTAGGACAGAGATATTTTCATTATGGAATTTGTACTACCCACTGAAATGTAGTAACTAATGGGATTTTAATTAGCCATATATGTACAGTATATTACATTCTTTACCTAAAATGTCTCTAACTTCTAGGGAGAGCGCGAGGTACGTTCACAATCCCCTGAATACATATTCCCTTCTTCGAGAAAACGCAGAGAAGTGAACCGTCTCATATGAATATGCTACCAGTCATAAGTTTCAATACGGAGCTGCAAGTACTTAAGAATTATCAATTACTCTACAATTATGCAGCGGCGTCATCATCCAAGCTATAGCTGGAATAGGGAAGGGAACATAATATCCCATAAGTCTTATTAGAACACGCTGGAAATAGTGACGTAAAAAAAAAAATCGCCAACGGCACGTGGTGTTCCCAAGCGGTCACCCATCCAAGTACTGACCACGCCCAATGTTGCTTGACTTCGGTGATCGGACGAGAACCGGTATTTTCAACATGGTATGGCCGTTGCCGATGAAACTGCGTAATCTGTAGGCACTTGAGGACGATGGGATTGGGGTGCACTCGATAAAACCTGCACTCGCTCACACACACACGTAAACTGCCTGCTTAGACTCTGTACCTAAATTACCAAGCTCGTTGGATGTCATTGGGATAGATGATAAATCTATCTATCAACGGCAGTTTGGTTACGTTTCAACGTCACACACTGCTGGATTGACACGGGATTAATAAAACAGCTAGTCGGCATTCTAAGTTAAGCCACAGGTGGATTGTTGTTCAACAGCGGAGCCTCCTTTCAACCACATGGTTGTGGAACTGTAGTCGGATTTTCGACATCATTTTCATGCCATACTACGGAACTTCACACAAACTTCAATTCACTTCTTGCACCGGCGGCTACTACGAATGGACTGAAGCTCGCTACTGACTAGGGGGGGGGGGACATTTGTCTCTTGATGGATTACGTGACAGATATATAAAGTATCAGTCGTATGTTATGAACCCGAGTTTCAATAAAGATAGATTACCCGTATGTCCACAGATTCTCAGTAGTGGCCTGCGGAAGGATTATGCCCGCGGTCGACAAGTTACCTTCTAAGTTGTTTTCCCTCAACAATTAATGCTGCCAAGTGAGTAGGAATGACACCGCGCTCTCATATAAGTCGTACGAAACTATTAAGGAAACGAATTTGCCTCGTGGATCCAAGTCTCCCATGGACTGCCTATAATGTATTATCTATCCTAGAAGTGTTATCGGGGTGATTATTTAAATTTTCACTCGGTGGGAACCGCTGTTGTTCTTCATTCATCTACTCTGTTATGAATAACTTGTGGCCCTTAAAAGGGCCGGTTGCTGATTCCCTAGCAAGCACTCCCGCTTACTTGGAACTAGTGTATTTTGTGACGGCCTTGGTCCCTTCACTGACGGCGTGCTTGGCCAGCTCACCGGGTAGCAGGAGACGGACGGCTGTCTGGATCTCCCGACTGGTGATGGTCGACCGCTTGTTGTAATGCGCGAGCCGCGAAGCTTCCGCGGCGATGCGCTCGAAGATGTCGTTAACGAAGCTGTTCATGATGCTCATAGCCTTTGAACTGATTCCCGTGTCTGGGTGAACTTGTTTCAGAACCTTGTAGATGTAAATGGCGTAGCTCTCCTTCCTCTTGCGCTTCTTCTTCTTATCGCCCTTCGAAATATTCTTCTGGGCCTTGCCGGCCTTCTTGGCAGCCTTTCCGGAAGCTTTGGGGGGCATGGTGCTCGTCTGATGATGAGCCGACGAACGAATGAATGGGGACGAAGAAAGAATGAATGATGTTTAAAATGGCAGGCAGGGTAAGCATCCCATGCCTCCATTGGTTCCTCGACAAGCAATTCTCTAACTTTAGATCGAGGTACCCAGCTATAAGCCGTTTGCCCTCTCATCTAACAGTAGTGTATTTCCCCTGTGAATGATTTTATGAACATGTACACGTTATCAGTTGAATTGTGAATGAAATGAATGAAGTGAAGTGAGCACCATGCCTCGCAGATGTTAATGAGAGGTGGAGAGTCCAGTGCTCTGGTCAGTTCTGTCCTAGTCACGTTTTTGTAGTGGCGCTAGGGAAACTCGTAACCTGTTACCAACAAAGTGGTGGGCTACTCGTTTCCGTAGAAGCCGTCTGGCTGCCTGGTTGGCTGTGGCAAGTGTCGTGTGTCGTTTCGTAGGGTTTGTGTCAGTAGTGAGTAAAGAAATAGTGAATGTCACTATTTCGTCCTGTAGTCTGTTTAGTTGCCGGTCAATGTAGGATTCTATTTTCTGCATAGCAGAACGTAGAACCCCCTCGACCAGCTGTTCCGTAGTTGTTTTTTCTGTCTGTGGATCGTCTGTAGTGTTTGTCTTGGTTGTCGTTGTCTTAGCTGCATCCGCATAAGACAATTCGGGTTTGGGAAGTGTTGGGTTGAAAACGGACTGTGATGGTTTGGGTATAGGTTTCGGTATTGGTTTGTGGGTGTCTATGGGGACGTGCGTGGGATCGGTGGAGGTTATGATGAGCCCGGAGGGAGAAAAATATTTAAGTCGCAGGGACAATGCCGTACTGCCTTCCCAGTGCGAGCCAATAGAAACAGCGCAAACGTTTGTGACTTTACGATTGGTCCGCTGTCGATTATTGACGTTGGCGTAAAAGTGAAGGTTACCGTGGGCGAGAAACAGACCCGAAATAAAGAGATCAGTGTCGTCATGAAAAATGTCGACACGCTGATCTCTGAGGACGAACTAATGCAGATCCTGGCTGTAACACATCCAGGCATCACACGCATTAAGAGAATTATCTCCGCACAGACAGACAAACCCACCAACTTAGTTAGAATTTTCACAAATGACATCACCACAGCAGACAAATTACTAGAAGGAATTAAACTTGCAGGACGGTACTACAGAGTAGAGCCATCACACGAGACAATCTTCCACCGACCGTGCCTTAACTGTGCACAATACGGCCACACAAGGACAAACTGTGACAAGCCCAAGACTTGTTTTAAGTGCGGCAAAAATCCCGACCTCTGCAACCACAACCGCCTATCCCAGATCAAGTACTGCGCCACGTGCAACAGCGACACCCATTATACGGGCCAAGCTCGCTGTCCAAAATATCCAAGGACTAATATCATTACATCCACCGATCCCACGCATGTCCCCATAGACTCCCACAAACTAATACTGCCACCTATACCCAAACCATCACAGTCCGTCTTCAAACCAACACTTCCCAAACCCGAATTGTCTTATGCGGATGCAGCTAAGACTACGACAACCAAGACAACCACTACAGACGACCCACAGACAGACAAAACAACCACGGAACAGCTGGTCGAGGGGGTTCTACGTTCTGCTATGCAGAAAATAGAATCCTACATTGACCGGCAACTAAACAGACTACAGGACGAAATAGTGACATTCACTATTTCCCTACTCACTACTGACACAAACCCTACGAAACGACATACGACACTTGCCACAGCCAACCAGGCAGCCAGACGGCTTCTACGGAAACGAGTAGCCCACCACTTTGTTGGTAACAGGTTACGAGTTTCCCTAGCGCCACTACAAAAACGTGACTAGGACAGAACTGACCAGAGCACTGGACTCTCCACCTCTCATTAACATCTGCGAGGCATGGTGCTCACTTCACTTCATTCATTTCATTCACAATTCAACTGATAACGTGTACATGTTCATAAAATCATTCACAGGGGAAATACACTACTGTTAGATGAGAGGGCAAACGGCTTATAGCTGGGTACCTCGATCTAAAGTTAGAGAATTGCTTGTCGAGGAACCAATGGAGGCATGGGATGCTTACCCTGCCTGCCATTTTAAACATCATTCATTCTTTCTTCGTCCCCATTCATTCGTTCGTTCGCGGCGAGGCGTCGTTCTTGTAGTTAAACAGCTGCAAGTAGGAGTAGCATCATGTCGGGTCGTGGAAAGGGAGGCAAGGTGAAGGGAAAGTCAAAGTCTCGATCCAGCCGTGCTGGGTTGCAGTTCCCGGTAGGCCGTATCCACCGTCTTTTGCGTAAGGGCAATTACGCAGAGCGAGTTGGTGCCGGTGCGCCAGTCTACCTGGCCGCGGTGATGGAGTACCTGGCGGCCGAAGTTCTC
Source organism: Periplaneta americana (assembly GCF_040183065.1). Classification (NCBI taxonomy): domain Eukaryota; kingdom Metazoa; phylum Arthropoda; class Insecta; order Blattodea; family Blattidae; genus Periplaneta; species Periplaneta americana. Next base: position 379,591 of record NW_027185505.1, read on the forward strand.
GAGTTGGCTGGCAACGCAGCTCGTGACAACAAGAAGACTAGGATCATTCCTCGTCACTTACAGCTCGCCATTCGCAACGACGAGGAGCTGAACAAACTCCTGTCCGGCGTCACCATCGCCCAGGGTGGTGTGTTGCCCAACATCCAGGCGGTTCTCCTCCCGAAGAAAACCGAGAAGAAGGCTTAAGCCCCTTCTCCGTAAAACGGCCCTTTTAAGGGCCCCACTAACCTCACAAAAGTCAGAAATAGCCAGTATTGTTAATCCTCTCTCACGGCTTCGTAATGTAATTTCATTACGCGTGTCAACTTTCTCTCTCTCTCTATACCGGTGGGCTGATTTAATATCATCATTCTGTAATTTTGTGCTCTGAACGATGTCGTTGTCCCAGGTTCGCACTGAAGTACTTGAAACCGTTGTACATTTACTAGGCTATTGTGTGATAACACATTATACTGATGCATATAGAAAGGTTTCATTATTATTATATAATTTAACACAATACGAATTAAATTAGATGATGATGCCAAAGTACATAGTTGGCTTCGAAATTTATGTAATATATTTCTATCATATTAGAGTAATGGAGATTATCGTGAAAATAATCACAAGTCCCCTTCTTTGGTGCCCATCGTGGTTTTAGACATATACGTTTGAATATACTAGTTTACTTTACTACATACTACGAATGAAACTAATTTTGAATAAGAAATCGATAACTGGTGAACAACTTACGGCGTTATAATAGAGTTCCTAATGCGTTTGTTTGTTGGTGCACATATTGGCCGCACGCGCAGGAACCCCAATACTGAGATGATGACATGACCTTCTCGTAGGAATCGAAGGCTTTGACAATTTGCGTTCGAATTTCCCCTCTCTCTGTCGTTTCGTTCGAACCGAAATGACGCAAGCTATACGTGGAAGTTGTCTGACAGGACGAAGTCCTGTGTTCTGACATGCGATGTGTACCTCTTCTCCCCAGTGTTTACCACACTGGATTCCTATGACCTAAAAGTTGGCATTGCAAAAACGTGGTGATGTGATGTTCAGTATGTGTCAATCCCCTCGGTTCCTTGTTACGGTCTGGTGAGCATTGCCTACCTGCGTTGTCATATTACCCACCAATTCTTCGGACAGTGATTATTGACTTACAGAAGTTTACAGTAACAGGTAACATAATCCGAGGAGCAAGGCTTCACAGAGGAATCCGGTCTTTCCACTTGATATACCAAGCGTTGGGGTCAGACCCATTTGAAAAACGGAGAGGCATTTCTTACAACGTCTTTTGCTGATACTGAAGTGCCCCTACGAAATAAGTTCTGTTTTCCGCACTGGCCTGTTGAGCTAGTGGTCACACAGTAAAGGTGAATTAAATTAATCTCGACAACTACTGCCCTTTTTAGACGGATTTTATGGCCCTGAAAAGGGCCGTTTTGCCGACGGATTCGGCAGCAGACGTGTGTAGGCAGTCTAACCGCCGAACCCGTAGAGAGTCCTCCCCTGCCTCTTCAAGGCGTATACCACGTCCATGGCCGTGACTGTCTTCCGCTTCGCGTGCTCGGTGTATGTTACAGCGTCACGGATTACGTTCTCCAGAAAGACCTTGAGAACACCTCTCGTCTCCTCGTAGATGAGGCCGGAGATACGCTTTACGCCTCCACGTCGGGCGAGACGACGAATGGCCGGCTTCGTGATGCCCTGAATATTATCTCGGAGAACCTTCCTGTGGCGCTTCGCTCCACCTTTGCCAAGACCCTTGCCTCCCTTGCCGCGTCCAGTCATGTTGCTCGTGTGACGAAGGTTAAAAGTGATCTCGACGGCGGGTCATTTTTTGGTTTATATACTAAAACCCGCGGACCAATCACATTACGGAAGGGGCGTGGCTTCTCAACGGGCGAAGACATAAATACCCCTCTTGGGGGCAGCGGGGGCGACTGTATTGCGTCAACTTGGGTTGCGAGGACTAAGGAGTAAGCGATGGCACGTACGAAGCAAACTGCGCGTAAGTCCACGGGAGGCAAGGCTCCACGAAAGCAGCTGGCAACGAAGGCCGCTAGGAAGAGCGCACCGGCTACTGGAGGCGTGAAGAAACCCCATCGATACCGCCCTGGTACAGTTGCTCTTCGCGAGATCCGTCGTTACCAGAAGAGCACCGAGCTCCTCATCCGCAAGCTGCCTTTCCAGCGCTTGGTGCGTGAAATCGCTCAGGATTTCAAAACCGACCTCCGTTTCCAGAGCTCAGCCGTAATGGCCTTGCAGGAGGCAAGCGAGGCATACCTCGTCGGTCTCTTCGAGGATACCAACCTTTGCGCCATCCACGCCAAGCGCGTGACCATTATGCCCAAGGATATTCAGCTGGCTAGGCGCATCCGCGGCGAGAGGGCTTGAATTAACAAAGGTACTCCTGCCCGCAAAAAGGCCCTTTTCAGGGCCACTAGTTATTTCTCGGAAGAGCCGGTTGTACCGTACTCCAGGTCTCGTTCCTACTACCCTCAGTTCAAGGTCACCTCAATAATATAAATGGTTTCTCCCTTTCCATTCCTCACCGTATCAGCATTTTCCCACAGCCTGTTTGACAAATATCGCAATGTATCCTATAGGTTAATAAACAATTTTTTAATAGAACGATGGATAACAAAGTTTCTTAGGAAAATTAAAAAAAAATTTCACAGTTCTATAATATTGCACATTATATATATTTACCAAATTAAGGGTTAACGCCGCCGGGACGAGTGATCCTCCGTCCGACCGATCACAAGCGCCAAGGCTCAAAGTGGTCCAGAAAGCAAATCTAGCTGGACTAAAAATGTGACATATTTCCATGAAACTTCGCACTATAGTCACTACTGTATAAGAGGAGAAACTACCCCTTTATAGACGATGCGTTTTGACAAAAATTAGTGACTTGTCTCATATATAATATATTGTTTTAATGAAACTTTACACAGTACTTACATGTAGCTCGTTTATACTATATTGGATACAAAATGTGATTATGATTGTATAAGAGTAGCTACTTGTCTCCTATCTAACATTTTTTACTTTCACGAAACTATAACTGTGACTCATTATTTTCGATAGTACAGACGTGGTCTGCTTAGGAAAGGACAAGCGGAAGACTGTGACCTTTGTGACCTCGGGTGGGTATTACGATAACATTTATAACCGTCACCCTGATAAGCATCCGAGCAGCTTATTTCAAAAAGGAGTTTGAATACAAACAATTCCTTCAATCTACTACGATTATTACAATAACTGATTTCATTAATCTCCTCTCTTCTTTAGCAAAATATAAATTACCTTCAATTGGTCGATTCAGCAAACTTGTTCATAAAACTTATCGCTATTGCGTCACGTTTCGCAATTTTTCTAAAGTAAAAACAAAAACACGAACAAACGCCTACTCCTTTAACCTCATCGCTCTCTTATCTCTAGAATCCCGGGGGGTTGAGAACCTGAATTCTCTGTGGTGTGAAACAAAGCAACCCGCAGGAGCAATGACACGTTCAATTGTCCTAATAATAGAAAAAAAATTACACGTCATTTAGTGTATTCAGAACATTTTTACAGGACCGTGTAGGATATTCACTCTCCTGTCGAATAGTTTCGGCGGCTGGTAGGCGATACGCATTAATTAAAATAATACTTGCGTACCTTGTTCAGGACAGTGACTGTGCTACTTTCTTTCTTTCTTTCTTTCTTTCTTTCTTTCTTTCTTTCTTTCTTTCCTTTATTTGTAGCTTATTGATGACACCAGATGCCATAACGGAAATGCCGTGATGGTATGTTTGTTTAATATTCAAAATCAAGTGACAGACGCTATTTGACTTTGCGGTGGAGGGGATAGGGACCTGATCTCGGATGTTCCGAGAGATGCCGGCGCACAGTTGTCCAGAACGCAAAACTATGTAAGAAAATCAACTTCATCATAACCGAAGTTTAAGTAATATCTAGGCTTAAACAAAAGCTAGGCATTGTGCACAACAGCATACAAAACATCAATATCAGTAAGAGGTGGGACAAAACATGAGTTTTTTTTTTAAAGTCACGCTCTTCAGTTGATTTTTGTTCGTGGGGTCAGTGGCTGTTTTATACTGTTAAACCTTCCCTTATGGAGGTCATAGGACAAGATGTGTACTTTCATTTAATACGCGAAAAGCAATCTATAATACGTTAGCATTCATTTAATTGGCACGTTTACTGAGATTTGTGCAACTAGTTTTTTTTTTTTTTTTTTTTTTTTACGACATATTTAACAGGCTGTGCATTACAAGTAAACCTGAGTTAACTTTCAATTCTTCTACCCACACATTAATCAAATATTAAACTCTATACGGCTTAAAATTTAGCTGCTACATCCTGCAAACTTAGATGTTATATTCATCTCTTGGTGGCGCTTTACGAATTCGACAGCAGCCACTTTTCAGAGTCTGGATGAAGGAGCTTAATTTCTCCAAGAAAAATTCAACACTTCTTGAACATATAATGAACAACTAAATTATGGAGTATATCCATGAATCTAGCATTTTGTTACCAACTGCGAAAAATATGGCAGGCTAGTCATCTTTTAGGAGCATAATTTCTATTAAAACATTAAAAATTATCAGAAAAACTAATTTTTCCCTAATTCCCTAATTACACGAGCATAATTCGTTTTTGCATAGATGCGTATAAAATTTCATGGAAATATGTTACATAGGGGAGAAATTATTAACTCTGTATAAATGTAGCCTCTAAACACAAGAAGTAGATTCCCATATAAAAACCATTATCTGAATTTATGCTACCTGTAACTATACTGTGTGAAATATAATGTAAATATTTCAGTTAAGATAGAAATTATTAATTTAGTCTATAAAGCACTTCCGATACAACTCTTCACACAATAATAATAATAATAATAATAATAATAATAATAATAATAATAATAATAATAATAATAATAATAATAAATAATTCTGAGCTTCAGTGCAAGAACTCTTTAACCCTCACACAGCTTGTTCTGAGAAAAATCAGTATTAAAGAAATTTATACACATTAAACAAATTGTAATGCTATATGTTGTCATGTCTCTTCTATCCCTCACGTGGAAACTTAGGCTTACACAGCAGCAAGAATAAGATAACAACGTTATTATCATCTGTCCTTTTATGGCTATACAGTTTTTGCAGTGAACTACAGAATTATTAACTATTATTATTACAGACCTGTTATTTTTTTCACTTTTTTCACACACACACACACACACACACACACACACACACACACACACACACATCTATTATACTAAACATAAACCCACAAGAGAAAACAATACTTGTATTAACTGTAAACATTTTTCTTCCTTTCTTTATTTTTAGCAGAATCCTCCATTTCACCCTTTATCTCACTAGATGCGCTTCCCGCAGACATTCTTCATTATATGTTTCACACACCACTTCGTAACACTTGCAGCGGTTGACTTTTGTTTTCTTGTCTTTTTCTCTAGGGTATATTGTACATAGTGCTCGGTATCGGTGCTCGTTCACGTGATATTTTACCTTTGTTTTTCTTGCTAACTCCTGCCAATTTTTCTGATATTTCCCGTAGTTGATTGGTCAAGTACTGCGGATTGATTCCCGGTTATAACAAACACACCTACACTACATTCCAATGATTTCTGACTCGTTACTGCACATTTTAGAAACACTGTACGAAAGCACACACAGTCTCTCGTAAATCAACAGGTTACAACAGAGACTTACACTTGCAAACGCGTGGGGATTTCAGAAAATTTCTTACTATTTCAGTACCTTTAACTGTACAACAGATTTTGTTTTCTCGAAAAAGAAAGGTCAACGTTACTATTGACAAAAGACAGAAACGTACGATTACAATACCTTTATTTTAAACAATCTTAGAGGTGGTCTGGGAATTCCTAAACTCACCACGCGACTACTTAACCCTAGACAGGTAATCATCACTGTACTCATGTTAAAGGTAAGCATTCGTAATTTTTACTACTCACATTTTAATTAACTGAAATCAACTCAATATCACACATTTAACAACTTTTACACATTTCGTAGCCATTAGTGTTCATTTAATTTTAAGTTTGTCATAAAGTCTTTACGTTCATGTTATTGTCCTATTTACAATTAGTGCAAACAACAGCGCGATGTTCTCTGCAGAACCCCTTTTTGCAAAGTCCACAAAATGTTGTCATCATTCTCCTCTTCTTTGCAGGACATTTATAGCAAACAGTACGTTCACCATCTGGCTGCATTACCTGGCATTGTTGTTGCACAGCAATGTTCAGATGTTCTTCAATTGTTGCCCGCAGAGATCGGTGTAAAGTAGGACGTGCAAAGCGGTGCTGCATCCACGGTTTTGTCAGCTCTTCACACAATTGGAAAATGAATTGTTTTCTTGATATTGTTTTCTGAGTTCTTCTAACTATAAATTATCCATGAATTTATACTTGCAATATTTAGCATGTTGTAAAATATTGCTAGTGGCCAGCGCCTCGTCTTTCTATTGCAGGAAAGATTGTGGCACATTTGACATAGTGTATCTACACCACCTTTAGTCCCATTGTAAATAATAATAATAATAATAATAATAATAATAATAAAGGCTTTACATATAACGTGTTGCTTACTGTTGTCATTGCAGTCCACGTCGGTGGGGGTGGGGGGGTTTCTTTCTCCTCCTCCTTCCTCTAAAAAGAGCAGTTACCAGGGTCTAAGGAAGTGAATGCCCTTTTCTTTCTGGGCTCATCCCTACATTTGTCTTAGCTCCTTAGGGAAAACCACGGAAAACCCTCAGGCTTGCGAATAGACTGAATGAATGAGAGGAGAAACTTTAAAGGTACGTGAAAACACGTCCATGCAAGGGAGTTGGGACTGTGAAAAATTGAATATGTGAAATCCAAGACTGTATTTGCCAGGCGAGCAAAGATGAAGAAGAAGAAAGGCTTACGTATGACGTGTGGCTTACTGTTGTCATTGCAGTCCGCGTCGGCCAGCGGTGGGAGGGGGGGGGGGTCAATATACCTGCACATATCAGTTCAAATTATAAAAACCTCTTAATGCTACTGCGGTACTATTCCATTGCCGAACACAATATGAAGAAATTAGCAGATCCCTGAACTGAACTCTTATTACTCTGAAATTACCGCGCAGTACAATTATAGCTATGACGCATTGCAAGCGTTAGTCACCATATCGATTTGCTAAGCAAATTTAATCCCTTTAGAGCATGTCCCCCCCCCTCCTCCTCCATATCAGCCAACAACATACTGGATGAAGAAGACTCCTGCAAAAGGGACGAATTAAGATTTAATTTTATTTTAATGATAGACTAACATTGCAAAGTTCCAAAATAATTTTTTGCATTCCTTCATTACACTAGTCGTACAAAATTGCGGTCGTATCTCGTACTATCTATACTAATAATAAATCTGTAGCCGAAATTTTTCTGGTAAGTTTCGATTTTCCAAAAGTAATTGGTCCTAACATATATAATTAACCACCCTGAAACCGAAAATCGCATTTTTGAAATTTTTGTTTGTATGTCTGTCTGTATGTTTGTTACCTTTTCACGCGATAATGGCTGAACCGATTTATATGAAAACTGGAATATAAATTAAGTTTGTTGTAACTTAGATTTTAGGCTATATGGCATTCGAAATACATTATTTAAAAGGGGAGTTATAAGGGGGCCTGAATTAAATAAATCGAAATATCTCGCTTATTATTGATATTTGAGAAAAAATGTTACATAACAGATGTTCCTTTAAAAATGATTTCCGTTAAGTTTTATTTTTTTACAACATTTTGATAGGACTGATATTTAATGAGATAAATGAGTTTTAAAATTAAAATAACGCTATCTAAGACGGTGCAATGAATTAAGAACAAATGACTTCGTCTATAAGGGGCCTTGGACAACAACAATCGAAACAGGGGCCTTGGACATCAACAAACAATCGAAAGCTATTAAACATAGCCTACAGGGAATGTTTCTGTGTTTGTATGAAGTAATATCACAAGCTCGTAAATTAACTGATTTGTATAATTAGTTATTATTTCACCATTGGAAACTGTAGTTTCTCTAGATGGACATAATGCTATAATGTTATTACAGTAACGTCTGAGTAAATCGAGGACAGGTAAGATTAAAATAGCTTCTTATGCACAGAAAATTTGATAGGCTATTTTGTACATTCGTTTTCTGTATTTCTTAAAATAATATTTATGTACACGCATTTTAATCTCAGAGAATTAACGAACAACGAGAGTGTATTGATTTAGTATGCAGTAATAGTACTTTAGCTTGGCAATCCATTATTTTAATAATTCATATTTTAACTATGCTCAATTGAATCGTGTTAAAATACATAAAATATATATGCAATAAATGCAGTGCTAAAAAAAAATTGGGTAATATGCGAAGCAGATTATCTTGCGCTGTTGTAAAAGTTGTTCCCTGGATCAGACGTCCTATTTTAATTATGTAATTACTTTATATTTATTTCTAACAGGTGGAGCGGAGCGAACGGGTACGGCTAGCTAACAATAAGTGAGAACTTACAATACAACAACGACAACAACAACAACAGCTGATAATCTGAAAGGGAACATAGTAATTTGGGGTGAATTAAAATGCAGCTTCCATTCGTTTAAAATTTCTTTAAATTTTAACTAAATATTAATGTAGATATTACCTCTAAAGGTAAATGGGGGCATGTTTCACAACGCTAACAAATTACAAATTAACAATATACAATTAACAACGGAAATATTACATATGCTTGTTAACTGTGTTTCACAATGCAATCTTATTCACTTGTATGTTTTAACGAACTTTACAAAATCGGCGAAACAAACTTACAAATACGCATAATTGGTTGAACAAAATCGCCAACGACAGTTTACAAAAATCACTAAGGATCAGAGGTAAAGTAGCTGTAATTTTAGAACTATCGATGGACATGTTTATATTTTTTTATATATATTTTATTTAGATTTTGCTACATCGGCGACAACGGAGTTTCGCGGCATGCAATTGGTCGAGCATACCAATGCATTAATTAGCCTACGACTTAACTGACGAAAGTTAGCGCGAAATTCATTCAAATAATTGATAAATAATGGATTTGACCCACGTAGTTATATGCAGTTGATAGAGCAGCTAACATGTCCATCCATTAAAATCAACTTCGCTCTCTGCTGGTCCATCAGTATATTTTATTGTTTCATCCATAACCTCGCCAACATTAGGGAACCCAGCAGGAGGAGCATAAAAATCCTTTGCCCGAGTAAGCACATTCGGTGATCAATAACCCGCCTCGAGTTTTTTCAATCTTGTAACAACATCAACTACCATGTGTGAACTTTTGCACACTGTAATCTTATAAATTCCGTTCTTATCTGCTAACGCAGGGAACTGAGAGCTACTATGCAACCAATGCAGTTCTCGCTTTGAGGTTAGGGCACCACTTTTCCCTTTCAGATGTTGCATGTGATGTCCCATATCTTGTAGGAGAGATTACAGCGAAATGGGATTCGGAACGACTTCAGAATACTGCGTAAGTAATGCCGACATTGCATTATTAAGTGATTGGTTTTCGGTGCAAAGTTTTTCTTCTTTAAGTGCGAGTATTTATTAAATACGTTCCTCGTATATAAGAACTAACGCGGTATTCTGAAGTATAGCGCGGGATTCATTCGAAACCTTTCATTAATATTCGTACAATGATACGAACGTGGCCGGAAAATTCTACGTTAGGCCTAAATGCAAAATCTTCGTCTGAGTCGCTAGAACTACTCAATAACATCACAACTGCTTCAGTGTAATTCTTAATGGTACCCTGTTACTATAAAATTGATTTTATACATATGTGTTTATTTTTTTCATTCACAATTAGAAGCTATTTCAACAGGGCTACTGTAGAAAATGTGCTAACTTCACTAGTAAAGTTTAGTTTACACGTTTGTAAAATTACTCCTTCGTTGTGAAACAAACATATCACTTGTAAAGAGCGCAAAATTTCATTCGTAAAGATTTGATTTCCTTTGTACAGTCCACCTTTACAAACAAAGATTGTGAAACAGAAGTTTACAAACAGAGTTCACAATTTCCAAAGATTGTAAACTTTGTGAAACACCCCACTGGTGAATCAGCACGCCGAGCTCGATCGAAATACAACCAGTTACTATTATTTCCCTATCGTTTTTTGACATTTGATTCCGCGTCCTACCTCTTTCATTCGTTACTAACCAACAACGCCAATAGCAGAAGGTAACGCAAAAACAGTCACCGGTTCCCCGATGCATGGCTTTCTCTCTCAATGTCAACTGAGAGTTAAAAATATTCATTATAATATGCACTTTCCACTCACTCCTCAGAATGTCTTCTTTATTTTTATTTATTTATTTTTTAAGATATGTGAGCTACGTACTGTATGTCTGATGTTTTGCCATCGTACATTCAAATATTTATATTCACTGTACAGTACAGCGAACTGTTTATACTTACTGTACATGCTATAACTACTTCTCCCAACTCCGCTATTGCTATATTTCCTAAACTAAACGCTGATATTGAAATAACGCCTGGTCTGATAATGCAGTCTGTTTAAATTTCTACCGACCAAGTTCTGCCCTTCATCATGGGAAAACAACGAGCTTCTTTAAAGGATACAACTACTAGGACAGAGATATTTTCATTATGGAATTTGTACTACCCACTGAAATGTAGTAACTAATGGGATTTTAATTAGCCATATATGTACAGTATATTACATTCTTTACCTAAAATGTCTCTAACTTCTAGGGAGAGCGCGAGGTACGTTCACAATCCCCTGAATACATATTCCCTTCTTCGAGAAAACGCAGAGAAGTGAACCGTCTCATATGAATATGCTACCAGTCATAAGTTTCAATACGGAGCTGCAAGTACTTAAGAATTATCAATTACTCTACAATTATGCAGCGGCGTCATCATCCAAGCTATAGCTGGAATAGGGAAGGGAACATAATATCCCATAAGTCTTATTAGAACACGCTGGAAATAGTGACGTAAAAAAAAAAATCGCCAACGGCACGTGGTGTTCCCAAGCGGTCACCCATCCAAGTACTGACCACGCCCAATGTTGCTTGACTTCGGTGATCGGACGAGAACCGGTATTTTCAACATGGTATGGCCGTTGCCGATGAAACTGCGTAATCTGTAGGCACTTGAGGACGATGGGATTGGGGTGCACTCGATAAAACCTGCACTCGCTCACACACACACGTAAACTGCCTGCTTAGACTCTGTACCTAAATTACCAAGCTCGTTGGATGTCATTGGGATAGATGATAAATCTATCTATCAACGGCAGTTTGGTTACGTTTCAACGTCACACACTGCTGGATTGACACGGGATTAATAAAACAGCTAGTCGGCATTCTAAGTTAAGCCACAGGTGGATTGTTGTTCAACAGCGGAGCCTCCTTTCAACCACATGGTTGTGGAACTGTAGTCGGATTTTCGACATCATTTTCATGCCATACTACGGAACTTCACACAAACTTCAATTCACTTCTTGCACCGGCGGCTACTACGAATGGACTGAAGCTCGCTACTGACTAGGGGGGGGGGGACATTTGTCTCTTGATGGATTACGTGACAGATATATAAAGTATCAGTCGTATGTTATGAACCCGAGTTTCAATAAAGATAGATTACCCGTATGTCCACAGATTCTCAGTAGTGGCCTGCGGAAGGATTATGCCCGCGGTCGACAAGTTACCTTCTAAGTTGTTTTCCCTCAACAATTAATGCTGCCAAGTGAGTAGGAATGACACCGCGCTCTCATATAAGTCGTACGAAACTATTAAGGAAACGAATTTGCCTCGTGGATCCAAGTCTCCCATGGACTGCCTATAATGTATTATCTATCCTAGAAGTGTTATCGGGGTGATTATTTAAATTTTCACTCGGTGGGAACCGCTGTTGTTCTTCATTCATCTACTCTGTTATGAATAACTTGTGGCCCTTAAAAGGGCCGGTTGCTGATTCCCTAGCAAGCACTCCCGCTTACTTGGAACTAGTGTATTTTGTGACGGCCTTGGTCCCTTCACTGACGGCGTGCTTGGCCAGCTCACCGGGTAGCAGGAGACGGACGGCTGTCTGGATCTCCCGACTGGTGATGGTCGACCGCTTGTTGTAATGCGCGAGCCGCGAAGCTTCCGCGGCGATGCGCTCGAAGATGTCGTTAACGAAGCTGTTCATGATGCTCATAGCCTTTGAACTGATTCCCGTGTCTGGGTGAACTTGTTTCAGAACCTTGTAGATGTAAATGGCGTAGCTCTCCTTCCTCTTGCGCTTCTTCTTCTTATCGCCCTTCGAAATATTCTTCTGGGCCTTGCCGGCCTTCTTGGCAGCCTTTCCGGAAGCTTTGGGGGGCATGGTGCTCGTCTGATGATGAGCCGAACGAAACGAACGAACGAATGAATGGGGACGAAGAAAGAATGAATGATGTTTAAAATGGCAGGCAGGGTAAGCATCCCATGCCTCCATTGGTTCCTCGACAAGCAATTCTCTAACTTTAGATCGAGGTACCCAGCTATAAGCCGTTTGCCCTCTCATCTAACAGTAGTGTATTTCCCCTGTGAATGATTTTATGAACATGTACACGTTATCAGTTGAATTGTGAATGAAATGAATGAAGTGAAGTGAGCACCATGCCTCGCAGATGTTAATGAGAGGTGGAGAGTCCAGTGCTCTGGTCAGTTCTGTCCTAGTCACGTTTTTGTAGTGGCGCTAGGGAAACTCGTAACCTGTTACCAACAAAGTGGTGGGCTACTCGTTTCCGTAGAAGCCGTCTGGCTGCCTGGTTGGCTGTGGCAAGTGTCGTGTGTCGTTTCGTAGGGTTTGTGTCAGTAGTGAGTAAAGAAATAGTGAATGTCACTATTTCGTCCTGTAGTCTGTTTAGTTGCCGGTCAATGTAGGATTCTATTTTCTGCATAGCAGAACGTAGAACCCCCTCGACCAGCTGTTCCGTAGTTGTTTTTTCTGTCTGTGGATCGTCTGTAGTGTTTGTCTTGGTTGTCGTTGTCTTAGCTGCATCCGCATAAGACAATTCGGGTTTGGGAAGTGTTGGGTTGAAAACGGACTGTGATGGTTTGGGTATAGGTTTCGGTATTGGTTTGTGGGTGTCTATGGGGACGTGCGTGGGATCGGTGGAGGTTATGAGATTAGTCCTTGGATATTTTGGACAGCGAGCTTGGCCCGTATAATGGGTGTCGCTGTTGCACGTGGCGCAATACCTAATCTGGGATAGGCGGTTGTGGTTGCACAGGTCGGGATTTTTGCCGCACTTAAAACAAGTCTTGGGCTTGTCGCAGTTTGTCCTTGTATGGCCGTATTGTGCACAGTTAAGGCACGGTCGGTGGAAGATTGTCTCGTGTGATGGCTCTACTCTGTAGTACCGTCCTGCAAGTTTAATTCCTTCTAGTAATTTGTCTGCTGTGGTGATGTCATTTGTGAAAATTCTAACTAAGTTGGTGGGTTTGTCTGTCTGTGCGGAGATAATTCTCTTAATGCGTGTGATGCCTGGATGTGTTACAGCCAGGATCTGCATTAGTTCGTCCTCAGAGATCAGCGTGTCGACATTTTTCATGACGACACTGATCTCTTTATTTCGGGTCTGTTTCTGTCTTGATTCACTAGGCGTAATGTTGATTTCTGCGGACGGACCGAAGTTGTACAGGGGAATTGCCCTAGCGAACTTCTCCGCGTCGTCAATCGTGGCGAATGTGAGTGTAGTTGTCTTGGTAGTGTGTGCCCAGAACTGTCGTGGAGTTTGAATGTCGAGTCGGTACTGTTTCATTAGTCGCTCTATGTGTAGTGGGTTGTTGCCGTTTTTTGTGTGGTTCAGTATTTTCAGTACTGTCCTTGTCTTGGTTCCTTGTGCGGTGTTAGGAGGAGTGGGAGAAGTGGGGCTTGCCGGAGTCGAACCGGATACTTTTGTGGGAATTGGTTTGCGCCTGTTGGACCGCTTCCCTTCTGAGGATTCGTGAGACGACGCCTCAGAGCTGGGAGGTGGTCCGTTGGGAGACTTCTCTGCTGTGGGTTTAGGGACAGGAGACCTCTCTGCTCTAGGTTTTGGAGCCGGCCCTTCTGAGGGCCCCTCTTGTGGAATGGAAGTAACCTCTGCCTCTTCCTCAGAAGAAGAAGAAGAAGAAGATTCACTGTCCAATAGAGAGGGGGGTGGGGTGGAGGAGGGATGGGATGGGTGGCCTGGTAGTTCCCAAGGTCCGAGGAGAGTGGCGGTTGGTGGAGTTTGGTATCGGGCGTGCTTCCCGAATTGTCGTGGATGCATTAAAGTCATCTGCCGTAAGTTTTCTCGGGAGGAAAAAACGTAGGCTCTCGTGGTTTTGTTTAAAGTCAAGGTCGTTGTGGGTTTCCGTGGAGTCACTGCGTCCAGTAGGTCGGGGTCAGCGTTTGTGATCACTACTGCTCTATTAGCAGTGATCGGTGCCATGGTCTTTAGTGTATGTAAGTCGTCGATCGTCTTGGTTGGTGAAGCGCTGGACTTACCAAATGATGATGGTTGTGGTGGTGATGTTGCTTCCGGAGAGACAGGTTTTGCGGCGGCCGTCGGTTTCACCGTCTTCCGCCTCGTCTTCCGCTTCCCCGGTGGCTGGCCTCCGTCCGGCCGAGACTTGTCGACACAAGGCGGCGGCCGGCTCCCGCTGTTCATCTTCGTTGGTTGTAAGCTGGCGACTTTTACCAGTGAGTGTCTTGCTAGATTCAGCTCCCTCTTGATCTGATCTGATCTGATGATGAGCCCGAACGAACGAATGAATGGGGACGAAGAAAGAATGAATGATGTTTAAAATGGCAGGCAGGGTAAGCATCCCATGCCTCCATTGGTTCCTCGACAAGCAATTCTCTAACTTTAGATCGAGGTACCCAGCTATAAGCCGTTTGCCCTCTCATCTAACAGTAGTGTATTTCCCCTGTGAATGATTTTATGAACATGTACACGTTATCAGTTGAATTGTGAATGAAATGAATGAAGTGAAGTGAGCACCATGCCTCGCAGATGTTAATGAGAGGTGGAGAGTCCAGTGCTCTGGTCAGTTCTGTCCTAGTCACGTTTTTGTAGTGGCGCTAGGGAAACTCGTAACCTGTTACCAACAAAGTGGTGGGCTACTCGTTTCCGTAGAAGCCGTCTGGCTGCCTGGTTGGCTGTGGCAAGTGTCGTGTGTCGTTTCGTAGGGTTTGTGTCAGTAGTGAGTAAAGAAATAGTGAATGTCACTATTTCGTCCTGTAGTCTGTTTAGTTGCCGGTCAATGTAGGATTCTATTTTCTGCATAGCAGAACGTAGAACCCCCTCGACCAGCTGTTCCGTAGTTGTTTTTTCTGTCTGTGGATCGTCTGTAGTGTTTGTCTTGGTTGTCG
The DNA here is from genome assembly GCF_040183065.1 of Periplaneta americana. Lineage (NCBI taxonomy): Eukaryota > Metazoa > Arthropoda > Insecta > Blattodea > Blattidae > Periplaneta > Periplaneta americana. The sequence continues at coordinate 395,026 of NW_027185505.1, forward strand.
TTGTCTTAGCTGCATCCGCATAAGACAATTCGGGTTTGGGAAGTGTTGGGTTGAAAACGGACTGTGATGGTTTGGGTATAGGTTTCGGTATTGGTTTGTGGGTGTCTATGGGGACGTGCGTGGGATCGGTGGAGGTTATGAGATTAGTCCTTGGATATTTTGGACAGCGAGCTTGGCCCGTATAATGGGTGTCGCTGTTGCACGTGGCGCAATACCTAATCTGGGATAGGCGGTTGTGGTTGCACAGGTCGGGATTTTTGCCGCACTTAAAACAAGTCTTGGGCTTGTCGCAGTTTGTCCTTGTATGGCCGTATTGTGCACAGTTAAGGCACGGTCGGTGGAAGATTGTCTCGTGTGATGGCTCTACTCTGTAGTACCGTCCTGCAAGTTTAATTCCTTCTAGTAATTTGTCTGCTGTGGTGATGTCATTTGTGAAAATTCTAACTAAGTTGGTGGGTTTGTCTGTCTGTGCGGAGATAATTCTCTTAATGCGTGTGATGCCTGGATGTGTTACAGCCAGGATCTGCATTAGTTCGTCCTCAGAGATCAGCGTGTCGACATTTTTCATGACGACACTGATCTCTTTATTTCGGGTCTGTTTCTGTCTTGATTCACTAGGCGTAATGTTGATTTCTGCGGACGGACCGAAGTTGTACAGGGGAATTGCCCTAGCGAACTTCTCCGCGTCGTCAATCGTGGCGAATGTGAGTGTAGTTGTCTTGGTAGTGTGTGCCCAGAACTGTCGTGGAGTTTGAATGTCGAGTCGGTACTGTTTCATTAGTCGCTCTATGTGTAGTGGGTTGTTGCCGTTTTTTGTGTGGTTCAGTATTTTCAGTACTGTCCTTGTCTTGGTTCCTTGTGCGGTGTTAGGAGGAGTGGGAGAAGTGGGGCTTGCCGGAGTCGAACCGGATACTTTTGTGGGAATTGGTTTGCGCCTGTTGGACCGCTTCCCTTCTGAGGATTCGTGAGACGACGCCTCAGAGCTGGGAGGTGGTCCGTTGGGAGACTTCTCTGCTGTGGGTTTAGGGACAGGAGACCTCTCTGCTCTAGGTTTTGGAGCCGGCCCTTCTGAGGGCCCCTCTTGTGGAATGGAAGTACCCGGAGGGAGAAAAATATTTAAGTCGCAGGGACAATGCCGTACTGCCTTCCCAGTGCGAGCCAATAGAAACAGCGCAAACGTTTGTGACTTTACGATTGGTCCGCTGTCGATTATTGACGTTGGCGTAAAAGTGAAGGTTACCGTGGGCGAGGCGTCGTTCTTGTAGTTAAACAGCTGCAAGTAGGAGTAGCATCATGTCGGGTCGTGGAAAGGGAGGCAAGGTGAAGGGAAAGTCAAAGTCTCGATCCAGCCGTGCTGGGTTGCAGTTCCCGGTAGGCCGTATCCACCGTCTTTTGCGTAAGGGCAATTACGCAGAGCGAGTTGGTGCCGGTGCGCCAGTCTACCTGGCCGCGGTGATGGAGTACCTGGCGGCCGAAGTTCTCGAGTTGGCTGGCAACGCAGCTCGTGACAACAAGAAGACTAGGATCATTCCTCGTCACTTACAGCTCGCCATTCGCAACGACGAGGAGCTGAACAAACTCCTGTCCGGCGTCACCATCGCCCAGGGTGGTGTGTTGCCCAACATCCAGGCGGTTCTCCTCCCGAAGAAAACCGAGAAGAAGGCTTAAGCCCCTTCTCCGTAAAACGGCCCTTTTAAGGGCCCCACTAACCTCACAAAAGTCAGAAATAGCCAGTATTGTTAATCCTCTCTCACGGCTTCGTAATGTAATTTCATTACGCGTGTCAACTTTCTCTCTCTCTCTATACCGGTGGGCTGATTTAATATCATCATTCTGTAATTTTGTGCTCTGAACGATGTCGTTGTCCCAGGTTCGCACTGAAGTACTTGAAACCGTTGTACATTTACTAGGCTATTGTGTGATAACACATTATACTGATGCATATAGAAAGGTTTCATTATTATTATATAATTTAACACAATACGAATTAAATTAGATGATGATGCCAAAGTACATAGTTGGCTTCGAAATTTATGTAATATATTTCTATCATATTAGAGTAATGGAGATTATCGTGAAAATAATCACAAGTCCCCTTCTTTGGTGCCCATCGTGGTTTTAGACATATACGTTTGAATATACTAGTTTACTTTACTACATACTACGAATGAAACTAATTTTGAATAAGAAATCGATAACTGGTGAACAACTTACGGCGTTATAATAGAGTTCCTAATGCGTTTGTTTGTTGGTGCACATATTGGCCGCACGCGCAGGAACCCCAATACTGAGATGATGACATGACCTTCTCGTAGGAATCGAAGGCTTTGACAATTTGCGTTCGAATTTCCCCTCTCTCTGTCGTTTCGTTCGAACCGAAATGACGCAAGCTATACGTGGAAGTTGTCTGACAGGACGAAGTCCTGTGTTCTGACATGCGATGTGTACCTCTTCTCCCCAGTGTTTACCACACTGGATTCCTATGACCTAAAAGTTGGCATTGCAAAAACGTGGTGATGTGATGTTCAGTATGTGTCAATCCCCTCGGTTCCTTGTTACGGTCTGGTGAGCATTGCCTACCTGCGTTGTCATATTACCCACCAATTCTTCGGACAGTGATTATTGACTTACAGAAGTTTACAGTAACAGGTAACATAATCCGAGGAGCAAGGCTTCACAGAGGAATCCGGTCTTTCCACTTGATATACCAAGCGTTGGGGTCAGACCCATTTGAAAAACGGAGAGGCATTTCTTACAACGTCTTTTGCTGATACTGAAGTGCCCCTACGAAATAAGTTCTGTTTTCCGCACTGGCCTGTTGAGCTAGTGGTCACACAGTAAAGGTGAATTAAATTAATCTCGACAACTACTGCCCTTTTTAGACGGATTTTATGGCCCTGAAAAGGGCCGTTTTGCCGACGGATTCGGCAGCAGACGTGTGTAGGCAGTCTAACCGCCGAACCCGTAGAGAGTCCTCCCCTGCCTCTTCAAGGCGTATACCACGTCCATGGCCGTGACTGTCTTCCGCTTCGCGTGCTCGGTGTATGTTACAGCGTCACGGATTACGTTCTCCAGAAAGACCTTGAGAACACCTCTCGTCTCCTCGTAGATGAGGCCGGAGATACGCTTTACGCCTCCACGTCGGGCGAGACGACGAATGGCCGGCTTCGTGATGCCCTGAATATTATCTCGGAGAACCTTCCTGTGGCGCTTCGCTCCACCTTTGCCAAGACCCTTGCCTCCCTTGCCGCGTCCAGTCATGTTGCTCGTGTGACGAAGGTTAAAAGTGATCTCGACGGCGCTCAAGCTCAAAGTTGTTTGCCCAAAGGGCAACCTGTTTTAGGGTCTTACATATGCCCTCTTCAGGTTACGATGTTTTTTCTGTAGCGACAGTTGAGGCGTGGTCCCGGCTAGGCTTCGCTCGTTGGACTCTCTACGGGTCAGCGTCTTCTCCGCTCACACCAGGCTGCTGCGTAGGCCTTGGATGCTGTTATCTTGCAGATTTATGTGGCTGGATGAAGCTGTTGTCTGTGTTGGTTGTGGTTTACTTTTGTCGCGCGGCCCTATGAAGGGCCGCTGTTGGTTGCTTGTCTGTGGTTGGTCGTGTCACGTTTCAGTGGTGCTAGTGATAGTTGTAGTTTGTTACCCACAAAGTGGTGAGCAACTTGTCTGCGTAAGAGCCGTCTTGCTGTCTGGTTAGCTGTTGCTAAAGTCGTTCGTCTTGTCTTGGGTTGGGCGTCTGTCGTGAGGAGTGAAATTGTGAACATCACAATTTCATCTCGCAGTCTGTTGATCTGTTGGTCGATGTAGCTTTCTATTTTCTGCATTGCAGAATTTAGAGCTGCTGCTACGATTTGTTCGGTGTTAGTCTGTGTAGGTTCCGTTGTTGGTTCTGTCGTTGTCGGGTTTACCGCACTGGCGTACGATATTCCAGGTCTTGGTTCGGGAAGTTGGATTGGACTGGATTGTGAGGGTTTAGGAATTGGTGGAGGGATCTGTTGGGGTGTTTGAACCGGGATGTGGGTTGGAGTTTGTTGGGTTGGGTTATGTCGGGGGTAGTTTGGACAGCGTGCTTGGCCCGTATAGTGGGTATCGCTCTTGCAGCTGGCGCAGAACTTGACTTGGTTGTCTGGTGGGTGTTTGCAGTGGACGGGATTTTTTCCGCAAGTGAAACACGTCTTGTCGTTTCGGCAGTCGGTTTTGTCATGTCCATACTGGGCGCAGTTCTGACACGGTCTGTGGAATACTGTCTCGTGGGCTGGCTCGACTTTGTAATTACGTCCGGCTATGTTGATTCCACATAGAAGTTGGTCGGCTGTGGTCACGTCTTGTACTATAAGTCGAACCATCTGCGTCGGCTGGTTAGTCTGGGCGGAGGTTATTCTAGAGATGCGCTTGATTCCAGGGAACTTTTCCCGTAGAATCTGCAACAATTCGTCCTCCGGGATCTGGGTGCCGACATTCTTCATGACGACACTGATCTCTCGGTTTCGTGGAAGTCTTTGTCCTTGGTGAGATGGTGTATGGACGATGAAAAGTTGTGCGGACGGTCCAAAAGTTCTGGCCGGTATGGCTTTAACAAATCGTTCCGCCTCGTCAATCGTCGGGAAGGTAAGTGTCGTCGTTCCTGTAGAGTAGGCCCAGTATTGTCTCGGAGTTTCCATGTTTAAGTTGTTCTGTCTTATAAGCTTCTGGATGAACAGTGGGTTATTGTTGTCAGTCGTGTGTCTAGTGATTTTCACAGTCGTTCTGCTCTTGAGTCGTTCACTTGCGGCTGTGGTGTCTCGGTCTGGTGGTGGTGTGGGTGCAAGGGAATTCTGGGGAGCAGGTTGTGGACTGGGCGTGACCTTCTCGGCTGCCGTGGTCGAAACGGCGCTCGCGGTTGGTCGAGTCTTCTTCTTGCGCCGTGACTTGGCGTTCTGCCAGTCTTGGTCTACCTCTCCTTCGGATTCATTTGAACCTTCAGAAGAGGCAGATTCACTCGTGGTGTAAAAGTACGAGTCCTGGATGTGTTGCAGTGGAGGGGTTTCGGGTCTGGTGGGTTCAGAGGAAGGACCTTCTGAGGGCCGGTCGGGTTTCACGGATCGGGATGGTGCAGGAGGATCAGTCGGTAGCGTCCAAGGTCCTTGTAGAGTTGCGGTCGGTGGCGCAATGTAGCGGGCTTTCTTCCCGAATTGCTTTGGGTCGGGTCTCGTAGCTTTCTGTAGTTTGAGTCGTGTCGAGAATGTGAACACTCTCGTTCTTGGTCCAAGTGTCAATGTGTCGGCTCGATGAGGAGGTTGGAGCGTCGCTAGTAAGTCTGGGTCATTTTTTGGTTTATATACTAAAACCCGCGGACCAATCACATTACGGAAGGGGCGTGGCTTCTCAACGGGCGAAGACATAAATACCCCTCTTGGGGGCAGCGGGGGCGACTGTATTGCGTCAACTTGGGTTGCGAGGACTAAGGAGTAAGCGATGGCACGTACGAAGCAAACTGCGCGTAAGTCCACGGGAGGCAAGGCTCCACGAAAGCAGCTGGCAACGAAGGCCGCTAGGAAGAGCGCACCGGCTACTGGAGGCGTGAAGAAACCCCATCGATACCGCCCTGGTACAGTTGCTCTTCGCGAGATCCGTCGTTACCAGAAGAGCACCGAGCTCCTCATCCGCAAGCTGCCTTTCCAGCGCTTGGTGCGTGAAATCGCTCAGGATTTCAAAACCGACCTCCGTTTCCAGAGCTCAGCCGTAATGGCCTTGCAGGAGGCAAGCGAGGCATACCTCGTCGGTCTCTTCGAGGATACCAACCTTTGCGCCATCCACGCCAAGCGCGTGACCATTATGCCCAAGGATATTCAGCTGGCTAGGCGCATCCGCGGCGAGAGGGCTTGAATTAACAAAGGTACTCCTGCCCGCAAAAAGGCCCTTTTCAGGGCCACTAGTTATTTCTCGGAAGAGCCGGTTGTACCGTACTCCAGGTCTCGTTCCTACTACCCTCAGTTCAAGGTCACCTCAATAATATAAATGGTTTCTCCCTTTCCATTCCTCACCGTATCAGCATTTTCCCACAGCCTGTTTGACAAATATCGCAATGTATCCTATAGGTTAATAAACAATTTTTTAATAGAACGATGGATAACAAAGTTTCTTAGGAAAATTAAAAAAAAATTTCACAGTTCTATAATATTGCACATTATATATATTTACCAAATTAAGGGTTAACGCCGCCGGGACGAGTGATCCTCCGTCCGACCGATCACAAGCGCCAAGGCTCAAAGTGGTCCAGAAAGCAAATCTAGCTGGACTAAAAATGTGACATATTTCCATGAAACTTCGCACTATAGTCACTACTGTATAAGAGGAGAAACTACCCCTTTATAGACGATGCGTTTTGACAAAAATTAGTGACTTGTCTCATATATAATATATTGTTTTAATGAAACTTTACACAGTACTTACATGTAGCTCGTTTATACTATATTGGATACAAAATGTGATTATGATTGTATAAGAGTAGCTACTTGTCTCCTATCTAACATTTTTTACTTTCACGAAACTATAACTGTGACTCATTATTTTCGATAGTACAGACGTGGTCTGCTTAGGAAAGGACAAGCGGAAGACTGTGACCTTTGTGACCTCGGGTGGGTATTACGATAACATTTATAACCGTCACCCTGATAAGCATCCGAGCAGCTTATTTCAAAAAGGAGTTTGAATACAAACAATTCCTTCAATCTACTACGATTATTACAATAACTGATTTCATTAATCTCCTCTCTTCTTTAGCAAAATATAAATTACCTTCAATTGGTCGATTCAGCAAACTTGTTCATAAAACTTATCGCTATTGCGTCACGTTTCGCAATTTTTCTAAAGTAAAAACAAAAACACGAACAAACGCCTACTCCTTTAACCTCATCGCTCTCTTATCTCTAGAATCCCGGGGGGTTGAGAACCTGAATTCTCTGTGGTGTGAAACAAAGCAACCCGCAGGAGCAATGACACGTTCAATTGTCCTAATAATAGAAAAAAAATTACACGTCATTTAGTGTATTCAGAACATTTTTACAGGACCGTGTAGGATATTCACTCTCCTGTCGAATAGTTTCGGCGGCTGGTAGGCGATACGCATTAATTAAAATAATACTTGCGTACCTTGTTCAGGACAGTGACTGTGCTACTTTCTTTCTTTCTTTCTTTCTTTCTTTCTTTCTTTCTTTCCTTTATTTGTAGCTTATTGATGACACCAGATGCCATAACGGAAATGCCGTGATGGTATGTTTGTTTAATATTCAAAATCAAGTGACAGACGCTATTTGACTTTGCGGTGGAGGGGATAGGGACCTGATCTCGGATGTTCCGAGAGATGCCGGCGCACAGTTGTCCAGAACGCAAAACTATGTAAGAAAATCAACTTCATCATAACCGAAGTTTAAGTAATATCTAGGCTTAAACAAAAGCTAGGCATTGTGCACAACAGCATACAAAACATCAATATCAGTAAGAGGTGGGACAAAACATGAGTTTTTTTTTTAAAGTCACGCTCTTCAGTTGATTTTTGTTCGTGGGGTCAGTGGCTGTTTTATACTGTTAAACCTTCCCTTATGGAGGTCATAGGACAAGATGTGTACTTTCATTTAATACGCGAAAAGCAATCTATAATACGTTAGCATTCATTTAATTGGCACGTTTACTGAGATTTGTGCAACTAGTTTTTTTTTTTTTTTTTTTTTTTACGACATATTTAACAGGCTGTGCATTACAAGTAAACCTGAGTTAACTTTCAATTCTTCTACCCACACATTAATCAAATATTAAACTCTATACGGCTTAAAATTTAGCTGCTACATCCTGCAAACTTAGATGTTATATTCATCTCTTGGTGGCGCTTTACGAATTCGACAGCAGCCACTTTTCAGAGTCTGGATGAAGGAGCTTAATTTCTCCAAGAAAAATTCAACACTTCTTGAACATATAATGAACAACTAAATTATGGAGTATATCCATGAATCTAGCATTTTGTTACCAACTGCGAAAAATATGGCAGGCTAGTCATCTTTTAGGAGCATAATTTCTATTAAAACATTAAAAATTATCAGAAAAACTAATTTTTCCCTAATTCCCTAATTACACGAGCATAATTCGTTTTTGCATAGATGCGTATAAAATTTCATGGAAATATGTTACATAGGGGAGAAATTATTAACTCTGTATAAATGTAGCCTCTAAACACAAGAAGTAGATTCCCATATAAAAACCATTATCTGAATTTATGCTACCTGTAACTATACTGTGTGAAATATAATGTAAATATTTCAGTTAAGATAGAAATTATTAATTTAGTCTATAAAGCACTTCCGATACAACTCTTCACACAATAATAATAATAATAATAATAATAATAATAATAATAATAATAATAATAATAATAATAATAATAATAAATAATTCTGAGCTTCAGTGCAAGAACTCTTTAACCCTCACACAGCTTGTTCTGAGAAAAATCAGTATTAAAGAAATTTATACACATTAAACAAATTGTAATGCTATATGTTGTCATGTCTCTTCTATCCCTCACGTGGAAACTTAGGCTTACACAGCAGCAAGAATAAGATAACAACGTTATTATCATCTGTCCTTTTATGGCTATACAGTTTTTGCAGTGAACTACAGAATTATTAACTATTATTATTACAGACCTGTTATTTTTTTCACTTTTTTCACACACACACACACACACACACACACACACACACACACACACACACACATCTATTATACTAAACATAAACCCACAAGAGAAAACAATACTTGTATTAACTGTAAACATTTTTCTTCCTTTCTTTATTTTTAGCAGAATCCTCCATTTCACCCTTTATCTCACTAGATGCGCTTCCCGCAGACATTCTTCATTATATGTTTCACACACCACTTCGTAACACTTGCAGCGGTTGACTTTTGTTTTCTTGTCTTTTTCTCTAGGGTATATTGTACATAGTGCTCGGTATCGGTGCTCGTTCACGTGATATTTTACCTTTGTTTTTCTTGCTAACTCCTGCCAATTTTTCTGATATTTCCCGTAGTTGATTGGTCAAGTACTGCGGATTGATTCCCGGTTATAACAAACACACCTACACTACATTCCAATGATTTCTGACTCGTTACTGCACATTTTAGAAACACTGTACGAAAGCACACACAGTCTCTCGTAAATCAACAGGTTACAACAGAGACTTACACTTGCAAACGCGTGGGGATTTCAGAAAATTTCTTACTATTTCAGTACCTTTAACTGTACAACAGATTTTGTTTTCTCGAAAAAGAAAGGTCAACGTTACTATTGACAAAAGACAGAAACGTACGATTACAATACCTTTATTTTAAACAATCTTAGAGGTGGTCTGGGAATTCCTAAACTCACCACGCGACTACTTAACCCTAGACAGGTAATCATCACTGTACTCATGTTAAAGGTAAGCATTCGTAATTTTTACTACTCACATTTTAATTAACTGAAATCAACTCAATATCACACATTTAACAACTTTTACACATTTCGTAGCCATTAGTGTTCATTTAATTTTAAGTTTGTCATAAAGTCTTTACGTTCATGTTATTGTCCTATTTACAATTAGTGCAAACAACAGCGCGATGTTCTCTGCAGAACCCCTTTTTGCAAAGTCCACAAAATGTTGTCATCATTCTCCTCTTCTTTGCAGGACATTTATAGCAAACAGTACGTTCACCATCTGGCTGCATTACCTGGCATTGTTGTTGCACAGCAATGTTCAGATGTTCTTCAATTGTTGCCCGCAGAGATCGGTGTAAAGTAGGACGTGCAAAGCGGTGCTGCATCCACGGTTTTGTCAGCTCTTCACACAATTGGAAAATGAATTGTTTTCTTGATATTGTTTTCTGAGTTCTTCTAACTATAAATTATCCATGAATTTATACTTGCAATATTTAGCATGTTGTAAAATATTGCTAGTGGCCAGCGCCTCGTCTTTCTATTGCAGGAAAGATTGTGGCACATTTGACATAGTGTATCTACACCACCTTTAGTCCCATTGTAAATAATAATAATAATAATAATAATAATAATAATAATAATAATAATAATAATAATAATAATAATAATAATAAAGGCTTTACATATAACGTGTTGCTTACTGTTGTCATTGCAGTCCACGTCGGTGGGGGTGGGGGGGTTTCTTTCTCCTCCTCCTTCCTCTAGAAAGAGCAGTTACCAGGGTCTAAGGAAGTGAATGCCCTTTTCTTTCTGGGCTCATCCCTACATTTGTCTTAGCTCCTTAGGGAAAACCACGGAAAACCCTCAGGCTTGCGAATAGACTGAATGAATGAGAGGAGAAACTTTAAAGGTACGTGAAAACACGTCCATGCAAGGGAGTTGGGACTGTGAAAAATTGAATATGTGAAATCCAAGACTGTATTTGCCAGGCGAGCAAAGAAGAAGAAGAAGAAGAAAGGCTTACGTATGACGTGTGGCTTACTGTTGTCATTGCAGTCCGCGTCGGCCAGCGGTGGGAGGGGGGGGGTCAATATACCTGCACATATCAGTTCAAATTATAAAAACCTCTTAATGCTACTGCGGTACTATTCCATTGCCGAACACAATATGAAGAAATTAGCAGATCCCTGAACTGAACTCTTATTACTCTGAAATTACCGCGCAGTACAATTATAGCTATGACGCATTGCAAGCGTTAGTCACCATATCGATTTGCTAAGCAAATTTTATCCCTTTAGAGCATGTCCCCCCCCCCCTCCTCCTCCATATCAGCCAACAACATACTGGATGAAGAAGACTCCTGCAAAAGGGACGAATTAAGATTTAATTTTATTTTAATGATAGACTAACATTGCAAAGTTCCAAAATAATTTTTTGCATTCCTTCATTACACTAGTCGTACAAAATTGCGGTCGTATCTCGTACTATCTATACTAATAATAAATCTGTAGCCGAAATTTTTCTGGTAAGTTTCGATTTTCCAAAAGTAATTGGTCCTAACATATATAATTAACCACCCTGAAACCGAAAATCGCATTTTTGAAAATTTTGTTTGTATGTCTGTCTGTATGTTTGTTACCTTTTCACGCGATAATGGCTGAACCGATTTATATGAAAACTGGAATATAAATTAAGTTTGTTGTAACTTAGATTTTAGGCTATATGGCATTCGAAATACTTTATTTAAAAGGGGGGTTATAAGGGGGCCTTAATTAAATAAATCGAAATATCTCGCTTATTATTGATATTTGAGAAAAAATGTTACATAACAGATGTTCCTTTAAAAATGATTTCCGTTAAGTTTTATTTTTTTACAACATTTTGATAGGACTGATATTTAATGAGATAAATGAGTTTTAAAATTAAAATAACGCTATCTAAGACGGTGCAATGAATTAAGAACAAATGACTTCGTCTATAAGGGGCCTTGGACAACAACAATCGAAACAGGGGCCTTGGACATCAACAAACAATCGAAAGCTATTAAACATAGCCTACAGGGAATGTTTCTGTGTTTGTATGAAGTAATATCACAAGCTCGTAAATTAACTGATTTGTATAATTAGTTATTATTTCACCATTGGAAACTGTAGTTTCTCTAGATGGACATAATGCTATAATGTTATTACAGTAACGTCTGAGTAAATCGAGGACAGGTAAGATTAAAATAGCTTCTTATGCACAGAAAATTTGATAGGCTATTTTGTACATTCGTTTTCTGTATTTCTTAAAATAATATTTATGTACACGCATTTTAATCTCAGAGAATTAACGAACAACGAGAGTGTATTGATTTAGTATGCAGTAATAGTACTTTAGCTTGGCAATCCATTATTTTAATAATTCATATTTTAACTATGCTCAATTGAATCGTGTTAAAATACATAAAATATATATGCAATAAATGCAGTGCTAAAAAAAAATTGGGTAATATGCGAAGCAGATTATCTTGCGCTGTTGTAAAAGTTGTTCCATGGATCAGTCGTCCTATTTTAATTATGTAATTACTTTATATTTATTTCTAACAGGTGGAGCGGAGCGAACGGGTACGGCTAGCTAACAATAAGTGAGAACTTACAATACAACAACGACAACAACAACAACAGCTGATAATCTGAAAGGGAACATAGTAATTTGGGGTGAATTAAAATGCAGCTTCCATTCGTTTAAAATTTCTTTAAATTTTAACTAAATATTAATGTAGATATTACCTCTAAAGGTAAATGGGGGCATGTTTCACAACGCTAACAAATTACAAATTAACAATATACAATTAACAACGGAAATATTACATATGCTTGTTAACTGTGTTTCACAATGCAATCTTATTCACTTGTATGTTTTAACGAACTTTACAAAATCGGCGAAACAAACTTACAAATACGCATAATTGGTTGAACAAAATCGCCAACGACAGTTTACAAAAATCACTAAGGATCAGAGGTAAAGTAGCTGTAATTTTAGAACTATCGATGGACATGTTTATATTTTTTTATATATATTTTATTTAGATTTTGCTACATCGGCGACAACGGAGTTTCGCGGCATGCAATTGGTCGAGCATACCAATGCATTAATTAGCCTACGACTTAACTGACGAAAGTTAGCGCGAAATTCATTCAAATAATTGATAAATAATGGATTTGACCCACGTAGTTATATGCAGTTGATAGAGCAGCTAACATGTCCATCCATTAAAATCAACTTCGCTCTCTGCTGGTCCATCAGTATATTTTATTGTTTCATCCATAACCTCGCCAACATTAGGGAACCCAGCAGGAGGAGCATAAAAATCCTTTGCCCGAGTAAGCACATTCGGTGATCAATAACCCGCCTCGAGTTTTTTCAATCTTGTAACAACATCAACTACCATGTGTGAACTTTTGCACACTGTAATCTTATAAATTCCGTTCTTATCTGCTAACGCAGGGAACTGAGAGCTACTATGCAACCAATGCAGTTCTCGCTTTGTGGTTAGGGCACCACTTTTCCCTTTCAGATGTTGCATGTGATGTCCCATATCTTGTAGGAGAGATTACAGCGAAATGGGATTCGGAACGACTTCAGAATACTGCGTAAGTAATGCCGACATTGCATTATTAAGTGATTGGTTTTCGGTGCAAAGTTTTTCTTCTTTAAGTGCGAGTATTTATTAAATACGTTCCTCGTATATAAGAACTAACGCGGTATTCTGAAGTATAGCGCGGGATTCATTCGAAACCTTTCATTAATATTCGTACAATGATACGAACGTGGCCGGAAAATTCTACGTTAGGCCTAAATGCAAAATCTTCGTCTGAGTCGCTAGAACTACTCAATAACATCACAACTGCTTCAGTGTAATTCTTAATGGTACCCTGTTACTATAAAATTGATTTTATACATATGTGTTTATTTTTTTCATTCACAATTAGAAGCTATTTCAACAGGGCTACTGTAGAAAATGTGCTAACTTCACTAGTAAAGTTTAGTTTACACGTTTGTAAAATTACTCCTTCGTTGTGAAACAAACATATCACTTGTAAAGAGCGCAAAATTTCATTCGTAAAGATTTGATTTCCTTTGTACAGTCCACCTTTACAAACAAAGATTGTGAAACAGAAGTTTACAAACAGAGTTCACAATTTCCAAAGATTGTAAACTTTGTGAAACACCCCACTGGTGAATCAGCACGCCGAGCTCGATCGAAATACAACCAGTTACTATTATTTCCCTATCGTTTTTTGACATTTGATTCCGCGTCCTACCTCTTTCATTCGTTACTAACCAACAACGCCAATAGCAGAAGGTAACGCAAAAACAGTCACCGGTTCCCCGATGCATGGCTTTCTCTCTCAATGTCAACTGAGAGTTAAAAATATTCATTATAATATGCACTTTCCACTCACTCCTCAGAATGTCTTCTTTATTTTTATTTATTTATTTTTTAAGATATGTGAGCTACGTACTGTATGTCTGATGTTTTGCCATCGTACATTCAAATATTTATATTCACTGTACAGTACAGCGAACTGTTTATACTTACTGTACATGCTATAACTACTTCTCCCAACTCCGCTATTGCTATATTTCCTAAACTAAACGCTGATATTGAAATAACGCCTGGTCTGATAATGCAGTCTGTTTAAATTTCTACCGACCAAGTTCTGCCCTTCATCATGGGAAAACAACGAGCTTCTTTAAAGGATACAACTACTAGGACAGAGATATTTTCATTATGGAATTTGTACTACCCACTGAAATGTAGTAACTAATGGGATTTTAATTAGCCATATATGTACAGTATATTACATTCTTTACCTAAAATGTCTCTAACTTCTAGGGAGAGCGCGAGGTACGTTCACAATCCCCTGAATACATATTCCCTTCTTCGAGAAAACGCAGAGAAGTGAACCGTCTCATATGAATATGCTACCAGTCATAAGTTTCAATACGGAGCTGCAAGTACTTAAGAATTATCAATTACTCTACAATTATGCAGCGGCGTCATCATCCAAGCTATAGCTGGAATAGGGAAGGGAACATAATATCCCATAAGTCTTATTAGAACACGCTGGAAATAGTGACGTAAAAAAAAAAATCGCCAACGGCACGTGGTGTTCCCAAGCGGTCACCCATCCAAGTACTGACCACGCCCAATGTTGCTTGACTTCGGTGATCGGACGAGAACCGGTATTTTCAACATGGTATGGCCGTTGCCGATGAAACTGCGTAATCTGTAGGCACTTGAGGACGATGGGATTGGGGTGCACTCGATAAAACCTGCACTCGCTCACACACACACGTAAACTGCCTGCTTAGACTCTGTACCTAAATTACCAAGCTCGTTGGATGTCATTGGGATAGATGATAAATCTATCTATCAACGGCAGTTTGGTTACGTTTCAACGTCACACACTGCTGGATTGACACGGGATTAATAAAACAGCTAGTCGGCATTCTAAGTTAAGCCACAGGTGGATTGTTGTTCAACAGCGGAGCCTCCTTTCAACCACATGGTTGTGGAACTGTAGTCGGATTTTCGACATCATTTTCATGCCATACTACGGAACTTCACACAAACTTCAATTCACTTCTTGCACCGGCGGCTACTACGAATGGACTGAAGCTCGCTACTGACTAGGGGGGGGGGGACATTTGTCTCTTGATGGATTACGTGACAGATATATAAAGTATCAGTCGTATGTTATGAACCCGAGTTTCAATAAAGATAGATTACCCGTATGTCCACAGATTCTCAGTAGTGGCCTGCGGAAGGATTATGCCCGCGGTCGACAAGTTACCTTCTAAGTTGTTTTCCCTCAACAATTAATGCTGCCAAGTGAGTAGGAATGACACCGCGCTCTCATATAAGTCGTACGAAACTATTAAGGAAACGAATTTGCCTCGTGGATCCAAGTCTCCCATGGACTGCCTATAATGTATTATCTATCCTAGAAGTGTTATCGGGGTGATTATTTAAATTTTCACTCGGTGGGAACCGCTGTTGTTCTTCATTCATCTACTCTGTTATGAATAACTTGTGGCCCTTAAAAGGGCCGGTTGCTGATTCCCTAGCAAGCACTCCCGCTTACTTGGAACTAGTGTATTTTGTGACGGCCTTGGTCCCTTCACTGACGGCGTGCTTGGCCAGCTCACCGGGTAGCAGGAGACGGACGGCTGTCTGGATCTCCCGACTGGTGATGGTCGACCGCTTGTTGTAATGCGCGAGCCGCGAAGCTTCCGCGGCGATGCGCTCGAAGATGTCGTTAACGAAGCTGTTCATGATGCTCATAGCCTTTGAACTGATTCCCGTGTCTGGGTGAACTTGTTTCAGAACCTTGTAGATGTAAATGGCGTAGCTCTCCTTCCTCTTGCGCTTCTTCTTCTTATCGCCCTTCGAAATATTCTTCTGGGCCTTGCCGGCCTTCTTGGCAGCCTTTCCGGAAGCTTTGGGGGGCATGGTGCTCGTCTGATGATGAGCCCGGTGTCAGAGTTGATTGCTGGCAGAGCCAGCGGTCGTTTTAGGGTCTTACATTACAATGCCCTCTTCGACCGTGAGTGCTTGTGAGTGCAGTGTTATTAGAATGTTGGATATTTAGGGCTTTTATGAGATTGAGGTTGAGACGTGGAAAGAAGACAGGTGGGTAGAAAGTAAGAAAGAAGATTTAAGAAGCAGATTTTAAGTTCTGATTTGTTGTTATTTGAGGAGTAACCATGAACTATTTGTGATGTAAATTATTTACTGGGCTTGCGTGAATTTTGAATGTATTTATTTATTGTTTAGTTATTCAACGGTAGCTATCGTGCATCACTAAGCAGTGGTGAGGGCAGTCACAATTTGTTTATATTGTTGTTATCCTTGTGTTTGGGCGTTGGCATTTTGACTTCAGCTATCCAGCAGTCGGAGTGATGTTCGCTGGTACGTTATGTTGTGGGTGGGGTGTTTGATTTCGATTTCCTCTCGTTGTAGATGAAGGTGGATTATTAATTGTATGTGTCGGGTTCTGGTCCATGACATATATGTGCATTCCTCAGCGATGGCATTCTTGTGGAGTATTTATGGGAAACAGGCCGCGAATTTGCCGATTCCGGGAGACGAGGGGTGTTGTAGAGAGGGAGAGAGGGGGGGGAGAGTTTAATAGTTATTTTGTGGATTGAAGTGATCTTGATAGGCTTGTAGGAGTTTTTCAATGGTTGTGTTCTTATTGGTGTGTGGAGGATTGTTAAACATATGTTGTGTGTATGAGCGACGTAGTGCGAAGTGTGTGTATTTAGTGACTGTTCGGATTAGGTGTGTGGAGAGTGGTTTCGTTTTAGTGTGGATGTATACTGTGTCGTTTCTGGTATGTTTGGGTAGTCGAAATATCTGGCGCAATAATTTCCTTTCACGGGACTCAAATTTCTTTTGTGTTGAGGGTGAAGATTGCAGTAGAAAATAGGAGGAGTAGGTGCACTGGGATCGAACCAGTGCTTTATATAGGTGTAGTAATGTGTTGGCGTGGCAGCCTTGTCGTCTAATGCCGCTTAGGTAGCTTACTGCTTTAGTGGCTTTGTTGTATTTGTCCCATATTGTTTGCGCTATTGTGGTCCAAGAGAGTTTTGATGTGAGTGGAATGCCTAGATATGTTACTTTGTGTTGGAGTGGTATTAATGCTTGTCCGATGGTAATGTGTTGTCTGTTTGTGATTCGTGATTTTAAAGAAGGGCGGAAGACACAGGTTTGGGTTTTTTCGGTGTTGATGGTAATTCTCCAGGTGTTGGCCCACTCAGTGTACTGTCTCAGGGCGTTGTCTATTAGTACCCTGGCGGATCGTAAGCGGGGATGGGTGACCCAGAATGCCACATCGTCAGCAAACTGTGCCAGGCCCACTTGATTGTTGTTGGGTTGGGGGATGTCAGATACATATATGTTATAGAGCAGGGGGGAAATCACGCTGCCCTGGGGAACTCCTGCTTCGATTTGGAAGGTGCGGGACAGATCTTGTCTGCCAAGACGCACCTGGCCAGATCGGTTTTTCAGGAAGCTGGAGATCCAGCGTGTTATTTCGTGCGGAAATTGCATGTTTGTTAGTTTATATCGCAAGGCGTCCAGCCATACTGTGTCAAAGGCTCGTCTGGCGTCGAGCGCTACCATGATTGAGTAATGTCGTTTAGAGTAGGCCTCCTCAATGGGGGTAAGTACCCGTATCAGCTGATCAGTCGGCTGGACTCCCGGTCTGAAGCCCGCCTGAGAATCGGGAATCATATTTCGGTCGCGCAGGTAAACCTGCAAGCGTGAAACGAGTACTTTCTCCATTAACTTGGCAATAGTCGGGGTGAGGCTTATGGGTCGGTAGTTGGCGGGGTCTGAGGCGTCTTTACCAGGTTTTGGAAATAGAATTATGTGTGAATGTCTCCAGCGTGTTGGAGAGTGTCCAAGTTTCAAAGAGAGGGTGAAAAGCCCAGCAAGAAAATTAAGGGCTGTCGGCGGGAGTTGTTTAAGTGTTTGGTATGTGATACCATCAGGTCCTGGTGCTGAGTTCTTGCATGTTTGAAGGGCAAGTGAGATGTCTAGTATGGTGATGTCATCAATGATGGGGTCGTCGGTTGATCGTGGTGCTGGTGCTGGGAGTGGATTATAGAGGATAGGATGGTTAGTGATATGATCTGTGATGAAATGGTAATGATCTTGGTCGAAGTCTGGATGTATAGGTATTGTGTGCGTGTTGGATAGAAACTGCCGGAAGACTTCCAGTTTGCCTGGTGTGTCAATAATCGTTTGTTGTCTGTAGCGTAATGGGTGGGAAGTATATTGGTACTTGCCCCTAATACGCTTTATGGTTTCCCAAAATCGCTTGGGAGCGTTTAGTCTGTCTTTGTCGACTTTCTGAATGAATTTGTCCCATCGTCGCGTCTCGTATCTCTGTATAGCGTCTTTGACATCTTCTTGCAGTGAGCGGTAGAGGCGTCTGTCTTCATCTTCATGGGTGCGCATGTAGAGTCTGTGTGCTGCTCTTTTTGTCTTTATGATTTTTAAGATGTCTGGAGGTAATGCACGGCGACGGTCAGTGGTATATCGTTTTTGTGGTATTGAGTCTTGAATAGCTTCATTAAGCACCTGTACAAACAAAGTCTCTGCGGTGTCTAAGTCTTCGTGTTTCGTGATTGGAAAATGAGGGAGTGATTTAGATATGTAATCTTTGAATTTCTGCCAATCAGCGTTACGATAATCTCGCATGTATATAGCTTCGTTCACGGGTTGAGAGCGGTAAAAGGGGCAGGCAAATTTTATTAGTATGGGTGCGTGGTCTGAATTTAGAGGGGGAAGGACTAAAGTATTGATGAGTCGGTTATGTAATCTGGGAGAGATGAATATTTTATCAGGAGTTGTAAATTGTTGAGTAGGAGTTGGTAGGCGTGTGGGGGCAGGGAGTGGAACTTGTACTAGGTTGAGACTGGGTAAGAGCGTCACTAGGTGGTTGCCTTTGGTGTTCCGATTGTTATCATGGAGGAAGGGGTGGTGGGCGTTGATATCTGTGGTGATTATGACATTTGGAAGGGTGTGAAGGTAACGCAGGAGTGTGGATGGGAGTGGATTGGCTGGCGGAGAGTAGAAAGAAGCCACATGCATGCGAGAATTACCTATGTGGATTTGAATTATTACACATTCTTGGTCGTCGAGGTGGAGGGGTAGGGGAATTTGAGTTGTTGTCAAGTTTTTGTTAGTCATAATCATAACTCCTCCTCCTATCGTAGGTCTGTCGCGTCGATATATAGTGAAGTCTCTCATAGTAAAGCGGTCTTTGTCTCGAAGGTGGGTTTCATTTAAACATATAATTTCAGGTTTTTGCTCTTGGATGAGGTGAGTGAGTTCCGTTCTGTTGTTATACAGGTGTCTAATATTGCAATGAATTATCGTGATGTCATGTCGAAGTAGGATGGACGCCATTATAGTGGTATTAGGTTGTTGGTGAGAGGCTGTTTGTGGTGTCTAGGTGCCGTGAATTTCCTGAGGGGCAGGGTAGGGATTGGTAATCCGCCAGGGCTCGTTCTATTGCGCCACCTATCATAGTTTGGACTTTCTGGACTATGGGCGTGATTATTACATCTATATTGTTTCCATAAGGTGCAACGCTGACTTTCCTATTTATGGTCTTTTTGGCTGTGGCATTTATAGTGGCTGTGGTATTTTCGAGTCGTGAGGGTGGGGTTGTGTTTATTGTTGTGGCTGTGATAAATTGTGTTAAATTATTAATGGCTTGATTGATTTTTTCATCAATGTATTTTTCAATGCGGGTTATGTGGATGGCGATACGTTCATCTATAAAGTTGGCGATTTGTTGGGGGGTGGGGAGATCATTTCTGTCGGTTTTTTGTGGTGTTGCCAAGATCTGCGCAAATGTGTGGGGTTTGGGGCTGTTGGTGGTTTCGTTTGGTATGTTGGATATGTCGCTGTCGACGGAGTTGAGGGATGGGAAATTTATTGTGTTAAGAGACGGGGGCTGGTTTGGGGGTGTCATTTGGCTGGGTTTAAGTGGCGAATCAATATTTTGTTTCCTAATGAATGGTCTGTAGGTAGGTTCATCGGGGAGTTGGATTTCGCGTGGATATAGTGGACAGTGCATCTGTCCTGTATAATGTCCGTCTCTATTACAGGTGGCGCAATGATGTGGTCGATCTTTATGTGCACAGGAAGTGCCAATGTTCCCGCAGTGAAAACAAACTGCGGGGTTTGTGCAGTTTTTCTTCTCATGCAGATACTGATGACAGTTCCTGCATGGAATATGGCGTTTTCCTAGTTTGGGCGGTTCACAATGATATGTTCTGCCCCACAGTCGGAGGCCATCGCTGAGAAGTGTCGATATGGTGTTCGGGTTTTTTGTGAAAATGCGAACTAGGGGCGTTGGTCCGTAGCTATTTCTTATTCTTGTGATCCTAGTGTGTTCTAAGTTGATGTTTGTCATAGCTGCTGATACTGTTTCTGTATCTATTTCCGGGGAGATTCCAGTAGCAACTAGATTGGTTTCTTTGGTGTAAAATTGAGCACTCTCCGTATTTCTGTTCTGTCTGTTAATTTTAATTGCATATTCTGCGTTGGGTCCGAAAGTGTTGGGTGGGTAGGAGGAGATGAATTTATCTAAGTGCTCTTGGTTTTCGAAAATAAGAGTTGTTGAACTGAATTTTTGCGACCAGGTTTGTCGAGGTGGTGTGATTTGAATTTTTAGGCAATTTTGATATATGATGGTGGGGTTGTTTTTGTGTAGATCTTGGTTATTGATACGCATAGCTACGCGTGAGTCAATTTGAGTTGCGGCAGGCGGTGGTTGCGTTTGTGATATTCGAATGTCTTTGGCAGGTGTGGTATTATTATTTGCATTTGATGTGGAAGGTTGTGGCGTGATTTGATTGGGGGCAAAATTAGGATTCGTTTGGATTGGTGACACGGGGGATTGTAGGTCTTGGTGTACTGTGGTGTTTTGAGAGGGAAGTGGCAGAGACGATATCAGATTTTCTAGTCTGTATCGTAGTTCTCTGTTATTTGTTTTGAGTGGAGTTTTTGCGGTAGGGGCAGATATTTCTTTGGTAGCTGCATTTGGTTTGTATTGTCTTTGAGCGGGTTGTGAGAGCCAAGGAGCTTGCAATTTCGCTTGCTCCGGAATCATGTACTGAGTTTTATCACTAGGCCCAAGAATTGAGGGTGGAATGTACTGTGTAAATTTTGAGAGGTGAGCTCGGGTATGGAAATTTATAATAAGCAGGTGTTCATGGTGTTTGTACCAGCGAACATGGACACGAATTTGGTTTAGAACTTTTTTGAGTTCTGAGGCACTATAATTATATATTATAAGGGTTGTGTTCGCCTCTGATTCTGTGAAAGCGTCAGGCGGTGACTGCTGGTGTATTAGACCGGGAAAAGGATTGTCAGAGGATGGAGTATTTACTGACAAATCCTCAGCGGAGTGAGAGCGGTTTTTTGAGGTGTTGTGACTGCCCTTACCTTTGTATGCTGGTTGTGTTGCTCTGCTTTCAGGGTTGTTGTTATTCATGGTGGCTCCTCCTTTTGATTTGTGTTGGAGTTATGATGCACTATTTGGTTGAAGATGTAATACGTAGCACTAAACACTGTAATTGACACTGCGGCATTTGAGGTATATATTGGAGAAAGAGATAGGAAAGGTTAAACTAAGTCCAGAAATGAAAAGACAAAGGAGAATATTTGGAGTGTAAAGTTTCGTTGACACTATTTAGTTGGTTCACTCACTGCACGTTAGATTGTTTTGTACTATGAGCACACAGAGCACTGTTTAGTTTTCACTAGCAGAGTGAGTGAAACATGTCTGCAAGCATAGTAAGTGTTTTGCACTCGAATACACTTGACGTGATATAAGATTTAATACACGCCCAAATTGTCAGTCACTCGGTATGCTACACTGTGTTGGCTTCTCTCTAACTGGAACAATATTTGTAGAAAAGGTGCGCTACAACTAGATGGAAATTTCCGCAGTAACGTCCTATCGTTAAGCGGAGAGAACTGTATATCTGGATCGATTAACTAGTGGTCCGTACACTAGCACCACACTAGAGATGTTGACAATTGGAGAGTTCACTCGAGGCAATGGCACAAAAACACACAGTCTTGAGGGTTTAGTCACTTGCGTACGGCTTCTCTCGCACTATTGATCACTACTCAGTGGCCACACTGTAGAGGTTCCTTCGTAGCTACATCTTTACGGAAGAGTACACACACACGAACACTGAATAGACCTACCCACTGTTTCGGTTCTCACTGGAAAGAAAACACGCAACTAAAGGGTTTCTCTCTGAAGTATACAAATACGCCTCAGGCGTGTTCTCGTACGGTCCGCGCCCGGTATTATAAGCAAAACGGTGGCCTTCACTTTTCGCCTCGGGCGTGTTCCCGTACGGTCCGCACCCGGTGCACAGTACGATGCGGAGCGCGGCCACTTGCGATGCAACTCTGACGAACGATGATCTCTATCTCAAATCGACCACCACCACCATGATGAGCCCGACGACGACGACATTTGGACACAGAACATCTGTGCCGTGGACCTGCTTTAGGGATTTTGTATAACCCTTTTCAGGTCTTAGATTTTGTTGTGTTATAGATAGTTTTGCTTGAAGAAGAAAGCACGGGGGAGAGGTTGTTTGGTGTGTGGTTGTCTAGTGCTGCCTTGCTAAGTATTCTTGGTGGTCATTCATCAGACGGGAGACTGTGAGGTGGGGCTGACCGGGTGGTATTGTTTGGAAGAGTACAGAGGTGAAATTTTTATTAATAGCTTTATGTGTGTATTTTATGTTTTTGTGTTGTATATATAGGGTGATGGGTTTGATGTTAGAGATGGTGTATACTGTTCTATTTTGTGTGTTTCGTGGCAGTTGAAATGTTTTGCGTAGAAGTCTACGTTCCAGTGATTCTAATTGAGCCCGGAGGGAGAAAAATATTTAAGTCGCAGGGACAATGCCGTACTGCCTTCCCAGTGCGAGCCAATAGAAACAGCGCAAACGTTTGTGACTTTACGATTGGTCCGCTGTCGATTATTGACGTTGGCGTAAAAGTGAAGGTTACCGTGGGCGAGGCGTCGTTCTTGTAGTTAAACAGCTGCAAGTAGGAGTAGCATCATGTCGGGTCGTGGAAAGGGAGGCAAGGTGAAGGGAAAGTCAAAGTCTCGATCCAGCCGTGCTGGGTTGCAGTTCCCGGTAGGCCGTATCCACCGTCTTTTGCGTAAGGGCAATTACGCAGAGCGAGTTGGTGCCGGTGCGCCAGTCTACCTGGCCGCGGTGATGGAGTACCTGGCGGCCGAAGTTCTCGAGTTGGCTGGCAACGCAGCTCGTGACAACAAGAAGACTAGGATCATTCCTCGTCACTTACAGCTCGCCATTCGCAACGACGAGGAGCTGAACAAACTCCTGTCCGGCGTCACCATCGCCCAGGGTGGTGTGTTGCCCAACATCCAGGCGGTTCTCCTCCCGAAGAAAACCGAGAAGAAGGCTTAAGCCCCTTCTCCGTAAAACGGCCCTTTTAAGGGCCCCACTAACCTCACAAAAGTCAGAAATAGCCAGTATTGTTAATCCTCTCTCACGGCTTCGTAATGTAATTTCATTACGCGTGTCAACTTTCTCTCTCTCTCTATACCGGTGGGCTGATTTAATATCATCATTCTGTAATTTTGTGCTCTGAACGATGTCGTTGTCCCAGGTTCGCACTGAAGTACTTGAAACCGTTGTACATTTACTAGGCTATTGTGTGATAACACATTATACTGATGCATATAGAAAGGTTTCATTATTATTATATAATTTAACACAATACGAATTAAATTAGATGATGATGCCAAAGTACATAGTTGGCTTCGAAATTTATGTAATATATTTCTATCATATTAGAGTAATGGAGATTATCGTGAAAATAATCACAAGTCCCCTTCTTTGGTGCCCATCGTGGTTTTAGACATATACGTTTGAATATACTAGTTTACTTTACTACATACTACGAATGAAACTAATTTTGAATAAGAAATCGATAACTGGTGAACAACTTACGGCGTTATAATAGAGTTCCTAATGCGTTTGTTTGTTGGTGCACATATTGGCCGCACGCGCAGGAACCCCAATACTGAGATGATGACATGACCTTCTCGTAGGAATCGAAGGCTTTGACAATTTGCGTTCGAATTTCCCCTCTCTCTGTCGTTTCGTTCGAACCGAAATGACGCAAGCTATACGTGGAAGTTGTCTGACAGGACGAAGTCCTGTGTTCTGACATGCGATGTGTACCTCTTCTCCCCAGTGTTTACCACACTGGATTCCTATGACCTAAAAGTTGGCATTGCAAAAACGTGGTGATGTGATGTTCAGTATGTGTCAATCCCCTCGGTTCCTTGTTACGGTCTGGTGAGCATTGCCTACCTGCGTTGTCATATTACCCACCAATTCTTCGGACAGTGATTATTGACTTACAGAAGTTTACAGTAACAGGTAACATAATCCGAGGAGCAAGGCTTCACAGAGGAATCCGGTCTTTCCACTTGATATACCAAGCGTTGGGGTCAGACCCATTTGAAAAACGGAGAGGCATTTCTTACAACGTCTTTTGCTGATACTGAAGTGCCCCTACGAAATAAGTTCTGTTTTCCGCACTGGCCTGTTGAGCTAGTGGTCACACAGTAAAGGTGAATTAAATTAATCTCGACAACTACTGCCCTTTTTAGACGGATTTTATGGCCCTGAAAAGGGCCGTTTTGCCGACGGATTCGGCAGCAGACGTGTGTAGGCAGTCTAACCGCCGAACCCGTAGAGAGTCCTCCCCTGCCTCTTCAAGGCGTATACCACGTCCATGGCCGTGACTGTCTTCCGCTTCGCGTGCTCGGTGTATGTTACAGCGTCACGGATTACGTTCTCCAGAAAGACCTTGAGAACACCTCTCGTCTCCTCGTAGATGAGGCCGGAGATACGCTTTACGCCTCCACGTCGGGCGAGACGACGAATGGCCGGCTTCGTGATGCCCTGAATATTATCTCGGAGAACCTTCCTGTGGCGCTTCGCTCCACCTTTGCCAAGACCCTTGCCTCCCTTGCCGCGTCCAGTCATGTTGCTCGTGTGACGAAGGTTAAAAGTGATCTCGACGGCGGGTCATTTTTTGGTTTATATACTAAAACCCGCGGACCAATCACATTACGGAAGGGGCGTGGCTTCTCAACGGGCGAAGACATAAATACCCCTCTTGGGGGCAGCGGGGGCGACTGTATTGCGTCAACTTGGGTTGCGAGGACTAAGGAGTAAGCGATGGCACGTACGAAGCAAACTGCGCGTAAGTCCACGGGAGGCAAGGCTCCACGAAAGCAGCTGGCAACGAAGGCCGCTAGGAAGAGCGCACCGGCTACTGGAGGCGTGAAGAAACCCCATCGATACCGCCCTGGTACAGTTGCTCTTCGCGAGATCCGTCGTTACCAGAAGAGCACCGAGCTCCTCATCCGCAAGCTGCCTTTCCAGCGCTTGGTGCGTGAAATCGCTCAGGATTTCAAAACCGACCTCCGTTTCCAGAGCTCAGCCGTAATGGCCTTGCAGGAGGCAAGCGAGGCATACCTCGTCGGTCTCTTCGAGGATACCAACCTTTGCGCCATCCACGCCAAGCGCGTGACCATTATGCCCAAGGATATTCAGCTGGCTAGGCGCATCCGCGGCGAGAGGGCTTGAATTAACAAAGGTACTCCTGCCCGCAAAAAGGCCCTTTTCAGGGCCACTAGTTATTTCTCGGAAGAGCCGGTTGTACCGTACTCCAGGTCTCGTTCCTACTACCCTCAGTTCAAGGTCACCTCAATAATATAAATGGTTTCTCCCTTTCCATTCCTCACCGTATCAGCATTTTCCCACAGCCTGTTTGACAAATATCGCAATGTATCCTATAGGTTAATAAACAATTTTTTAATAGAACGATGGATAACAAAGTTTCTTAGGAAAATTAAAAAAAAATTTCACAGTTCTATAATATTGCACATTATATATATTTACCAAATTAAGGGTTAACGCCGCCGGGACGAGTGATCCTCCGTCCGACCGATCACAAGCGCCAAGGCTCAAAGTGGTCCAGAAAGCAAATCTAGCTGGACTAAAAATGTGACATATTTCCATGAAACTTCGCACTATAGTCACTACTGTATAAGAGGAGAAACTACCCCTTTATAGACGATGCGTTTTGACAAAAATTAGTGACTTGTCTCATATATAATATATTGTTTTAATGAAACTTTACACAGTACTTACATGTAGCTCGTTTATACTATATTGGATACAAAATGTGATTATGATTGTATAAGAGTAGCTACTTGTCTCCTATCTAACATTTTTTACTTTCACGAAACTATAACTGTGACTCATTATTTTCGATAGTACAGACGTGGTCTGCTTAGGAAAGGACAAGCGGAAGACTGTGACCTTTGTGACCTCGGGTGGGTATTACGATAACATTTATAACCGTCACCCTGATAAGCATCCGAGCAGCTTATTTCAAAAAGGAGTTTGAATACAAACAATTCCTTCAATCTACTACGATTATTACAATAACTGATTTCATTAATCTCCTCTCTTCTTTAGCAAAATATAAATTACCTTCAATTGGTCGATTCAGCAAACTTGTTCATAAAACTTATCGCTATTGCGTCACGTTTCGCAATTTTTCTAAAGTAAAAACAAAAACACGAACAAACGCCTACTCCTTTAACCTCATCGCTCTCTTATCTCTAGAATCCCGGGGGGTTGAGAACCTGAATTCTCTGTGGTGTGAAACAAAGCAACCCGCAGGAGCAATGACACGTTCAATTGTCCTAATAATAGAAAAAAAATTACACGTCATTTAGTGTATTCAGAACATTTTTACAGGACCGTGTAGGATATTCACTCTCCTGTCGAATAGTTTCGGCGGCTGGTAGGCGATACGCATTAATTAAAATAATACTTGCGTACCTTGTTCAGGACAGTGACTGTGCTACTTTCTTTCTTTCTTTCTTTCTTTCTTTCTTTCTTTCTTTCTTTCCTTTATTTGTAGCTTATTGATGACACCAGATGCCATAACGGAAATGCCGTGATGGTATGTTTGTTTAATATTCAAAATCAAGTGACAGACGCTATTTGACTTTGCGGTGGAGGGGATAGGGACCTGATCTCGGATGTTCCGAGAGATGCCGGCGCACAGTTGTCCAGAACGCAAAACTATGTAAGAAAATCAACTTCATCATAACCGAAGTTTAAGTAATATCTAGGCTTAAACAAAAGCTAGGCATTGTGCACAACAGCATACAAAACATCAATATCAGTAAGAGGTGGGACAAAACATGAGTTTTTTTTTTAAAGTCACGCTCTTCAGTTGATTTTTGTTCGTGGGGTCAGTGGCTGTTTTATACTGTTAAACCTTCCCTTATGGAGGTCATAGGACAAGATGTGTACTTTCATTTAATACGCGAAAAGCAATCTATAATACGTTAGCATTCATTTAATTGGCACGTTTACTGAGATTTGTGCAACTAGTTTTTTTTTTTTTTTTTTTTTTTTACGACATATTTAACAGGCTGTGCATTACAAGTAAACCTGAGTTAACTTTCAATTCTTCTACCCACACATTAATCAAATATTAAACTCTATACGGCTTAAAATTTAGCTGCTACATCCTGCAAACTTAGATGTTATATTCATCTCTTGGTGGCGCTTTACGAATTCGACAGCAGCCACTTTTCAGAGTCTGGATGAAGGAGCTTAATTTCTCCAAGAAAAATTCAACACTTCTTGAACATATAATGAACAACTAAATTATGGAGTATATCCATGAATCTAGCATTTTGTTACCAACTGCGAAAAATATGGCAGGCTAGTCATCTTTTAGGAGCATAATTTCTATTAAAACATTAAAAATTATCAGAAAAACTAATTTTTCCCTAATTCCCTAATTACACGAGCATAATTCGTTTTTGCATAGATGCGTATAAAATTTCATGGAAATATGTTACATAGGGGAGAAATTATTAACTCTGTATAAATGTAGCCTCTAAACACAAGAAGTAGATTCCCATATAAAAACCATTATCTGAATTTATGCTACCTGTAACTATACTGTGTGAAATATAATGTAAATATTTCAGTTAAGATAGAAATTATTAATTTAGTCTATAAAGCACTTCCGATACAACTCTTCACACAATAATAATAATAATAATAATAATAATAATAATAATAATAATAATAATAATAATAATAATAATAATAAATAATTCTGAGCTTCAGTGCAAGAACTCTTTAACCCTCACACAGCTTGTTCTGAGAAAAATCAGTATTAAAGAAATTTATACACATTAAACAAATTGTAATGCTATATGTTGTCATGTCTCTTCTATCCCTCACGTGGAAACTTAGGCTTACACAGCAGCAAGAATAAGATAACAACGTTATTATCATCTGTCCTTTTATGGCTATACAGTTTTTGCAGTGAACTACAGAATTATTAACTATTATTATTACAGACCTGTTATTTTTTTCACTTTTTTCACACACACACACACACACACACACACACACACACACACACATCTATTATACTAAACATAAACCCACAAGAGAAAACAATACTTGTATTAACTGTAAACATTTTTCTTCCTTTCTTTATTTTTAGCAGAATCCTCCATTTCACCCTTTATCTCACTAGATGCGCTTCCCGCAGACATTCTTCATTATATGTTTCACACACCACTTCGTAACACTTGCAGCGGTTGACTTTTGTTTTCTTGTCTTTTTCTCTAGGGTATATTGTACATAGTGCTCGGTATCGGTGCTCGTTCACGTGATATTTTACCTTTGTTTTTCTTGCTAACTCCTGCCAATTTTTCTGATATTTCCCGTAGTTGATTGGTCAAGTACTGCGGATTGATTCCCGGTTATAACAAACACACCTACACTACATTCCAATGATTTCTGACTCGTTACTGCACATTTTAGAAACACTGTACGAAAGCACACACAGTCTCTCGTAAATCAACAGGTTACAACAGAGACTTACACTTGCAAACGCGTGGGGATTTCAGAAAATTTCTTACTATTTCAGTACCTTTAACTGTACAACAGATTTTGTTTTCTCGAAAAAGAAAGGTCAACGTTACTATTGACAAAAGACAGAAACGTACGATTACAATACCTTTATTTTAAACAATCTTAGAGGTGGTCTGGGAATTCCTAAACTCACCACGCGACTACTTAACCCTAGACAGGTAATCATCACTGTACTCATGTTAAAGGTAAGCATTCGTAATTTTTACTACTCACATTTTAATTAACTGAAATCAACTCAATATCACACATTTAACAACTTTTACACATTTCGTAGCCATTAGTGTTCATTTAATTTTAAGTTTGTCATAAAGTCTTTACGTTCATGTTATTGTCCTATTTACAATTAGTGCAAACAACAGCGCGATGTTCTCTGCAGAACCCCTTTTTGCAAAGTCCACAAAATGTTGTCATCATTCTCCTCTTCTTTGCAGGACATTTATAGCAAACAGTACGTTCACCATCTGGCTGCATTACCTGGCATTGTTGTTGCACAGCAATGTTCAGATGTTCTTCAATTGTTGCCCGCAGAGATCGGTGTAAAGTAGGACGTGCAAAGCGGTGCTGCATCCACGGTTTTGTCAGCTCTTCACACAATTGGAAAATGAATTGTTTTCTTGATATTGTTTTCTGAGTTCTTCTAACTATAAATTATCCATGAATTTATACTTGCAATATTTAGCATGTTGTAAAATATTGCTAGTGGCCAGCGCCTCGTCTTTCTATTGCAGGAAAGATTGTGGCACATTTGACATAGTGTATCTACACCACCTTTAGTCCCATTGTAAATAATAATAATAATAATAATAATAATAATAATAATAATAATAATAATAATAATAATAATAATAATAAAGGCTTTACATATAACGTGTTGCTTACTGTTGTCATTGCAGTCCACGTCGGTGGGGGTGGGGGGGTTTCTTTCTCCTCCTCCTTCCTCTAGAAAGAGCAGTTACCAGGGTCTAAGGAAGTGAATGCCCTTTTCTTTCTGGGCTCATCCCTACATTTGTCTTAGCTCCTTAGGGAAAACCACGGAAAACCCTCAGGCTTGCGAATAGACTGAATGAATGAGAGGAGAAACTTTAAAGGTACGTGAAAACACGTCCATGCAAGGGAGTTGGGACTGTGAAAAATTGAATATGTGAAATCCAAGACTGTATTTGCCAGGCGAGCAAAGAAGAAGAAGAAGAAGAAAGGCTTACGTATGACGTGTGGCTTACTGTTGTCATTGCAGTCCGCGTCGGCCAGCGGTGGGAGGGGGGGGGTCAATATACCTGCACATATCAGTTCAAATTATAAAAACCTCTTAATGCTACTGCGGTACTATTCCATTGCCGAACACAATATGAAGAAATTAGCAGATCCCTGAACTGAACTCTTATTACTCTGAAATTACCGCGCAGTACAATTATAGCTATGACGCATTGCAAGCGTTAGTCACCATATCGATTTGCTAAGCAAATTTTATCCCTTTAGAGCATGTCCCCCCCCCCTCCTCCTCCATATCAGCCAACAACATACTGGATGAAGAAGACTCCTGCAAAAGGGACGAATTAAGATTTAATTTTATTTTAATGATAGACTAACATTGCAAAGTTCCAAAATAATTTTTTGCATTCCTTCATTACACTAGTCGTACAAAATTGCGGTCGTATCTCGTACTATCTATACTAATAATAAATCTGTAGCCGAAATTTTTCTGGTAAGTTTCGATTTTCCAAAAGTAATTGGTCCTAACATATATAATTAACCACCCTGAAACCGAAAATCGCATTTTTGAAAATTTTGTTTGTATGTCTGTCTGTATGTTTGTTACCTTTTCACGCGATAATGGCTGAACCGATTTATATGAAAACTGGAATATAAATTAAGTTTGTTGTAACTTAGATTTTAGGCTATATGGCATTCGAAATACTTTATTTAAAAGGGGGGTTATAAGGGGGCCTTAATTAAATAAATCGAAATATCTCGCTTATTATTGATATTTGAGAAAAAATGTTACATAACAGATGTTCCTTTAAAAATGATTTCCGTTAAGTTTTATTTTTTTACAACATTTTGATAGGACTGATATTTAATGAGATAAATGAGTTTTAAAATTAAAATAACGCTATCTAAGACGGTGCAATGAATTAAGAACAAATGACTTCGTCTATAAGGGGCCTTGGACAACAACAATCGAAACAGGGGCCTTGGACATCAACAAACAATCGAAAGCTATTAAACATAGCCTACAGGGAATGTTTCTGTGTTTGTATGAAGTAATATCACAAGCTCGTAAATTAACTGATTTGTATAATTAGTTATTATTTCACCATTGGAAACTGTAGTTTCTCTAGATGGACATAATGCTATAATGTTATTACAGTAACGTCTGAGTAAATCGAGGACAGGTAAGATTAAAATAGCTTCTTATGCACAGAAAATTTGATAGGCTATTTTGTACATTCGTTTTCTGTATTTCTTAAAATAATATTTATGTACACGCATTTTAATCTCAGAGAATTAACGAACAACGAGAGTGTATTGATTTAGTATGCAGTAATAGTACTTTAGCTTGGCAATCCATTATTTTAATAATTCATATTTTAACTATGCTCAATTGAATCGTGTTAAAATACATAAAATATATATGCAATAAATGCAGTGCTAAAAAAAAATTGGGTAATATGCGAAGCAGATTATCTTGCGCTGTTGTAAAAGTTGTTCCATGGATCAGTCGTCCTATTTTAATTATGTAATTACTTTATATTTATTTCTAACAGGTGGAGCGGAGCGAACGGGTACGGCTAGCTAACAATAAGTGAGAACTTACAATACAACAACGACAACAACAACAACAGCTGATAATCTGAAAGGGAACATAGTAATTTGGGGTGAATTAAAATGCAGCTTCCATTCGTTTAAAATTTCTTTAAATTTTAACTAAATATTAATGTAGATATTACCTCTAAAGGTAAATGGGGGCATGTTTCACAACGCTAACAAATTACAAATTAACAATATACAATTAACAACGGAAATATTACATATGCTTGTTAACTGTGTTTCACAATGCAATCTTATTCACTTGTATGTTTTAACGAACTTTACAAAATCGGCGAAACAAACTTACAAATACGCATAATTGGTTGAACAAAATCGCCAACGACAGTTTACAAAAATCACTAAGGATCAGAGGTAAAGTAGCTGTAATTTTAGAACTATCGATGGACATGTTTATATTTTTTTATATATATTTTATTTAGATTTTGCTACATCGGCGACAACGGAGTTTCGCGGCATGCAATTGGTCGAGCATACCAATGCATTAATTAGCCTACGACTTAACTGACGAAAGTTAGCGCGAAATTCATTCAAATAATTGATAAATAATGGATTTGACCCACGTAGTTATATGCAGTTGATAGAGCAGCTAACATGTCCATCCATTAAAATCAACTTCGCTCTCTGCTGGTCCATCAGTATATTTTATTGTTTCATCCATAACCTCGCCAACATTAGGGAACCCAGCAGGAGGAGCATAAAAATCCTTTGCCCGAGTAAGCACATTCGGTGATCAATAACCCGCCTCGAGTTTTTTCAATCTTGTAACAACATCAACTACCATGTGTGAACTTTTGCACACTGTAATCTTATAAATTCCGTTCTTATCTGCTAACGCAGGGAACTGAGAGCTACTATGCAACCAATGCAGTTCTCGCTTTGTGGTTAGGGCACCACTTTTCCCTTTCAGATGTTGCATGTGATGTCCCATATCTTGTAGGAGAGATTACAGCGAAATGGGATTCGGAACGACTTCAGAATACTGCGTAAGTAATGCCGACATTGCATTATTAAGTGATTGGTTTTCGGTGCAAAGTTTTTCTTCTTTAAGTGCGAGTATTTATTAAATACGTTCCTCGTATATAAGAACTAACGCGGTATTCTGAAGTATAGCGCGGGATTCATTCGAAACCTTTCATTAATATTCGTACAATGATACGAACGTGGCCGGAAAATTCTACGTTAGGCCTAAATGCAAAATCTTCGTCTGAGTCGCTAGAACTACTCAATAACATCACAACTGCTTCAGTGTAATTCTTAATGGTACCCTGTTACTATAAAATTGATTTTATACATATGTGTTTATTTTTTTCATTCACAATTAGAAGCTATTTCAACAGGGCTACTGTAGAAAATGTGCTAACTTCACTAGTAAAGTTTAGTTTACACGTTTGTAAAATTACTCCTTCGTTGTGAAACAAACATATCACTTGTAAAGAGCGCAAAATTTCATTCGTAAAGATTTGATTTCCTTTGTACAGTCCACCTTTACAAACAAAGATTGTGAAACAGAAGTTTACAAACAGAGTTCACAATTTCCAAAGATTGTAAACTTTGTGAAACACCCCACTGGTGAATCAGCACGCCGAGCTCGATCGAAATACAACCAGTTACTATTATTTCCCTATCGTTTTTTGACATTTGATTCCGCGTCCTACCTCTTTCATTCGTTACTAACCAACAACGCCAATAGCAGAAGGTAACGCAAAAACAGTCACCGGTTCCCCGATGCATGGCTTTCTCTCTCAATGTCAACTGAGAGTTAAAAATATTCATTATAATATGCACTTTCCACTCACTCCTCAGAATGTCTTCTTTATTTTTATTTATTTATTTTTTAAGATATGTGAGCTACGTACTGTATGTCTGATGTTTTGCCATCGTACATTCAAATATTTATATTCACTGTACAGTACAGCGAACTGTTTATACTTACTGTACATGCTATAACTACTTCTCCCAACTCCGCTATTGCTATATTTCCTAAACTAAACGCTGATATTGAAATAACGCCTGGTCTGATAATGCAGTCTGTTTAAATTTCTACCGACCAAGTTCTGCCCTTCATCATGGGAAAACAACGAGCTTCTTTAAAGGATACAACTACTAGGACAGAGATATTTTCATTATGGAATTTGTACTACCCACTGAAATGTAGTAACTAATGGGATTTTAATTAGCCATATATGTACAGTATATTACATTCTTTACCTAAAATGTCTCTAACTTCTAGGGAGAGCGCGAGGTACGTTCACAATCCCCTGAATACATATTCCCTTCTTCGAGAAAACGCAGAGAAGTGAACCGTCTCATATGAATATGCTACCAGTCATAAGTTTCAATACGGAGCTGCAAGTACTTAAGAATTATCAATTACTCTACAATTATGCAGCGGCGTCATCATCCAAGCTATAGCTGGAATAGGGAAGGGAACATAATATCCCATAAGTCTTATTAGAACACGCTGGAAATAGTGACGTAAAAAAAAAAATCGCCAACGGCACGTGGTGTTCCCAAGCGGTCACCCATCCAAGTACTGACCACGCCCAATGTTGCTTGACTTCGGTGATCGGACGAGAACCGGTATTTTCAACATGGTATGGCCGTTGCCGATGAAACTGCGTAATCTGTAGGCACTTGAGGACGATGGGATTGGGGTGCACTCGATAAAACCTGCACTCGCTCACACACACACGTAAACTGCCTGCTTAGACTCTGTACCTAAATTACCAAGCTCGTTGGATGTCATTGGGATAGATGATAAATCTATCTATCAACGGCAGTTTGGTTACGTTTCAACGTCACACACTGCTGGATTGACACGGGATTAATAAAACAGCTAGTCGGCATTCTAAGTTAAGCCACAGGTGGATTGTTGTTCAACAGCGGAGCCTCCTTTCAACCACATGGTTGTGGAACTGTAGTCGGATTTTCGACATCATTTTCATGCCATACTACGGAACTTCACACAAACTTCAATTCACTTCTTGCACCGGCGGCTACTACGAATGGACTGAAGCTCGCTACTGACTAGGGGGGGGGGACATTTGTCTCTTGATGGATTACGTGACAGATATATAAAGTATCAGTCGTATGTTATGAACCCGAGTTTCAATAAAGATAGATTACCCGTATGTCCACAGATTCTCAGTAGTGGCCTGCGGAAGGATTATGCCCGCGGTCGACAAGTTACCTTCTAAGTTGTTTTCCCTCAACAATTAATGCTGCCAAGTGAGTAGGAATGACACCGCGCTCTCATATAAGTCGTACGAAACTATTAAGGAAACGAATTTGCCTCGTGGATCCAAGTCTCCCATGGACTGCCTATAATGTATTATCTATCCTAGAAGTGTTATCGGGGTGATTATTTAAATTTTCACTCGGTGGGAACCGCTGTTGTTCTTCATTCATCTACTCTGTTATGAATAACTTGTGGCCCTTAAAAGGGCCGGTTGCTGATTCCCTAGCAAGCACTCCCGCTTACTTGGAACTAGTGTATTTTGTGACGGCCTTGGTCCCTTCACTGACGGCGTGCTTGGCCAGCTCACCGGGTAGCAGGAGACGGACGGCTGTCTGGATCTCCCGACTGGTGATGGTCGACCGCTTGTTGTAATGCGCGAGCCGCGAAGCTTCCGCGGCGATGCGCTCGAAGATGTCGTTAACGAAGCTGTTCATGATGCTCATAGCCTTTGAACTGATTCCCGTGTCTGGGTGAACTTGTTTCAGAACCTTGTAGATGTAAATGGCGTAGCTCTCCTTCCTCTTGCGCTTCTTCTTCTTATCGCCCTTCGAAATATTCTTCTGGGCCTTGCCGGCCTTCTTGGCAGCCTTTCCGGAAGCTTTGGGGGGCATGGTGCTCGTCTGATGATGAGCCTTTTTTTTTTTTTTTTTTTTTTTTTTTTTTTTTTTTTTTTTTTTTTTTTTTTACCTTGGGGATTTGGTGAAGTGAATTTTTAATGGCAGGCAGAGTAACTATCTCATGCCCCCATGTTTAGATTGCTACCAGTGCACTTCATTAGAACCAGGTACCCAGCTTCGAAGCCGTTAGCCCTGTGAACTTACAATATATATATGTTCCCCTATTGTCATAATTCAGGGTTGGTATCTAAGAAATTAGCAAGTTCTTTGTGATAGTAGAAGAGAAAGAGTGGGGGAAGGGAAGTGGTCCGTGGCCCATTTCTTTAGGGCTCATCCCGACATTTGTCTTATTGCTCAAGGGAAACCACGGAAAAACCTAGAGCAGGATGAGATGTCGTGCTGACGACAAGCCAATTGGCTATAGTTTGGTCGGAATATGTTCGGGTGGGAGGTTTTAATTTAATCATTATTC
Source organism: Periplaneta americana (assembly GCF_040183065.1). Lineage (NCBI taxonomy): Eukaryota > Metazoa > Arthropoda > Insecta > Blattodea > Blattidae > Periplaneta > Periplaneta americana. The sequence goes on from NW_027185505.1 coordinate 431,265, forward strand.
AAAATTCACATACATTAAAGGTCCATAAAAGTGTTAAAAATTGGGCAATGGATCTAAACTGCCAATAACGTGATGACTCTGAAACAGAGAAATAACATTATTAATGCATTAATAGCCTTGTCTGTGTGTGGAGTCAAGTGGTTATTTATTGTTCAAGTTGGTATTCGTCTTGTACGTTGTCGTTCCAAGCTAGAGGGTGGAGTACGCTCTTAGGTCTTTTATGTTTGTCTAACGCAGGGTTGTAATTTCCTAATGAAGAAATTAGTGCGTTTGTGCTGCTGTACGACTTTGTGTACGTGCAGAAGGCTTGATGTGAAATATATTCTTGAATTGTCGAAATTTCTAGTTCTTCATGAATCAATCTAACAGGAGTTACTCTAGGAAGTCCTGTGATGAATCTTAAAATTTTGTTTTGGAAAACTTGTAATTTTTTACGGACTGTAATAGGTGCATGTCCCCAAGCAGGACAAGCATATAATATTACTGACCTAATTAATGTTTTATACAAAGTTAGGGCTGTGTGTATATTTAGGTTTCTGCTTTTATTTAATATTGGGTAAAGCTCCACCATTCTAGCATTGGCAAGTCTGAGTTTTTGAAGTATATGTTCTGAAAATGTGAGCCGTCTGTCTAGTGTTACTCCGAGATATTTAACTGAAGTTTTCCACTCGATTTGTGATCCATTTATTGCTAACTTCGTGTGATTTATACCCGGTCTATTGAATTTATTTCTTCTGCTAAATAAGATGGCTTGTGTTTTAGATATATTTAATTTGATTCTCCATCTGAGGAGCCATGGTTCAATGTCACGCAGGTGACCTTGTAGCCTGGTAATGGCGACAGTTGGCTTCCACGAAGCAGTGAGAAATGCCGAGTCGTCAGCGTATAGTGCTAAAATACTATTATTGAAATTTTGATTAAAAGGTAGGTCATTAATATAGATTTGGAAAAGAGTCGGTGCCAGAATGCTGCCCTGAGGCACACCAGCGTTAATACCTCGCGACGTTGAGTGCACGTCGTTCAGTTTAACCTGGAACGTTCTGCCCCGAATATAATTTTCTAACAGTTTTACTAGTCGGCAATTTAAATTATTGTTAATTAATTTGTATATCAAGCCCGCATGCCATACCCTGTCAAAGGCTTGTGTATAATCTAGGAATATGGCCGCTACTGTTCGATTTAAATTGAATGCGGTGGTAATGAATTCCGTTGTGCGCAGCAATTGCTGTGTGCACGAGTGACCTGAACGGAATCCAAACTGTTCGTTTCGGATTAGATCTTTGTTTCCGAGTTCGGATTTCAATCTTTTCTGTATGATCTTTTCCGCAATTTTACCTAAAACATTTAATAAACTAATGGGTCGATAATTACGTGGATCGGATTTATTCTTTCCTGGTTTAGGAATTTGAATAATGTTCGAGTGTTTCCAAATGTTAGGAAAATATCCTATCCGAAAGATAGCATTTATGATATTCGTCAGTAATTTAAACGATTTTTGTGATAGCTCTTTCAGTACTTCAGCCTGTATGCCATCGGGGCCAGGAGCTTTTTTATTTGGCAGGTGTCTAACTTGCCATTTTACCTCGTGAACGCTAGCAGGACGGATCTGTGGCGCGTCGTTATTGTTGAGGTCCACGTTAAGTAAGTACGTAGTTATGTCTTGTGTTATTTGGTCATGTATTTGTCTGTCATACAAGTCACCATGTGGATTGAAGGAGTTCTCGAGGACTTCCGCAAAAACCGTAGCTTTCTCTTCTGGACTATGATATATTCTCCCATTGTGCTGGATGGGAGGGATATTACTATATGGCTTAGTGAAGAATTTTGTGATTTTCCACACCTCGCTCATATTGTCGGTATCTAATTTACTAACTTTCTGAGTCCAGGCTTGGATAATCTGATCGTTTATTTTTTGAGAAATTTCCCTTTTCAAACGATTTATCCGTGGTCTTAGGCGAGGGTCCCGCGTTCTTTGCCAGGCGCGCCGGCAGTCGTTTCTTTCCCTAATTAATATTAAGGTGTCATTTGGAAGCTCTAATTTTCCCGGAATGATAATTTTTGTTGGAATTACCGACATAGATTCCTGTATAGCGTTCGTTAGCATTTTAGCAGCTTCTTCGATCTCATCAGATGACGTAGGAACCAAGTCATCTGTGAGAGCGTCCAACTTATCTCTAAAGAGGTCCCAGTCAGCTGCTTGGTACATTAGCACAGTTTTTGGGGGAGATAATTCTAGTTGCGCTCGGAACGTAATTATAACGGGTTTATGATCTGAATTTGCTAACGAATCATGAACCGAAATTTTGGAATGGAAATTTATGTTTTTGAGTAAAAAGATGTCTAAAATATCTGGTTGGTGGTTAGCATTGTCTGGGATATGCGTAGGTGTACTCGGGGCAGAGACAACATAGTCACTCCTAAGGGAGTGGCGATAAAGCTTATTGCCGTTCGAGTTGCCCACACGACAACCCCAGACAGTATGTTTTGAATTTAAGTCTCCGCCGACTACCATCTTTCGGCTAGTATCCATTAGGATATCCAGGTCCCTAACCTGAAGTGATTGGGGTGGGCTATATACTGCAATAAAAGTTACAGGTTCATTTAAAATTTGTAAAGTTATAGCAGTGGCTTCTAATTTCTCTAGTTGAGGGAGCAGTTGCTCATGATGAGGGATTCCTCTTTGAATTAGAATGGCAGTGCCCCCTCCCCTGACTGCCGCGTCCTGTCCCGGATCGATTGAACGATCCGTACGGTAAACTTTGTAATTTGTAATTCTAAACTTATCGGAAGGGCGGAGATGTGTTTCCGATATGAGCGCAATTTTGATATCTTTTGCTTCTAAATAATGCCTAAGCTCGTTTTTATTGGCGCGTAGTCCTCGAGCGTTCCATATTAGGACGCGAAATTCACCAAGTCGGCCTCGCGTTCCTTCTACCACCGGTAGACTTTCGTGGAGTTACGGGGGTGTCCAGTGCTGTCCTGATGGTCGTGGCTACTTTGTACAAGTAGGGGTTGTCTCCCAGATATGCACCCATTTGTTCCAATATTTGGAACATGAGTGACAACGTAAACTGGGGTGTCCATGTGGAAGCCTGCCGTCTGAAGGCATTGGCCCACTCTCTGTTAGTCGTCGGGAGGTTGGGACGGGGTGGAGGGTTGGAAGCAACCTGGCTGAAAGTCTGCTTGCTCTCCTTGGGACGTCTATAATCAGTAGACGTACCCGGCTGAGAGGTGAGTGCGAACACCTCGTCGGTAGCAGTCTCATTTACTGCAGGTTTCGTAACGGGAAGAGGAACCTCACTTACAGCAACTGCTGCAGTTCGTTTTCCTTTCTTCCCTTTCTGCCCAGCAACTTGCCACTGGCCCTCCGAGGGCGCAACATTGCACTGCTGGGGAGCAGGTGCTTCAGGTTCCGGTTCTGCGGCCTGTGAGGGACACAGATGCGGAAAACTTTCCAGGTTTATAGGAGGAGCGTGAGGGGAATAACGGGGACGAGCAGTGCTGGCAGTGTGACTTATGCCATGCCTCTTTTGATAGAGGTTCTTGTAAGCAATATACTCCCTGCAACCTCTATACGTTGCGGGGTGTTGCCCCTGGCAGTTCACGCACAGTCGCGTGTAGTGCTCCGGCATCTGGCACGCAGATGTTACGTGCTGGCCGGCGCATTTTCTGCATCTTGGCGGTGCTTTGCATTGCCTTGCTGTATGACCGAACCTCCAGCAGCAAGTACACTGAGGAGGGGTGGGTCTGGGAAAATACTTTTCTACCCTCACGGACGTAAACAGCAGGTTCGTGAGGTCGAGTATTGATCTCGCCTTCTCGTTATCAGTTAAATGAATTAAAAACATGCCATTTGGGGTTTTACGGTAATTGTCGTACATGACGACAGTATTCCGTACAGGAAACCCAAGCCGAGTGAGCTCCTGGGTCACAGTGTTGGGGTTCGTCCTGGGATGAAGCCCCTTCACTACTGCCTTTATTACCTTTTCATTTCGTGCCTCCACCAAATGAAAAGGTACATGGTACTGCTGCAGGTGGCTTATCAGAGCTTTGTAGTCCCTGTTACAGTAGGTTTTGATGCCAAAGCCTGACATGAGCCGTTTGCAGTTGATTTCCAGTGGTTTGGATTCGTCCCGGTACGTCGTCAGTACAGTGACAGGGTCGCCATTGTAGTCATTTTCTATGATGACTGGAGGAATGTCCTCCCTCCTAGCAGTCATGTAGTCTCCCGGTGCGACTTCGGGATTTAAAGTTGGCGGCTGAGTGGGTGAGCGTCTATCAGCTGCACCCCTCTGATTTACTGGAGGTGTGGGAGCCCGTGATGCTGGTCTCCCGTCATCTGCAGGTAAATCTCTTTCATTTCCAGAAAGCTCTCCAATACTGGAGGCTGCAGACATGGAGGACTCACTTGAAGCCCTCCTCGTGCTTGGGGTCACTTCGCCAACCGAGGGCGAGATTGATGTCCCTTCTGACACGTCTGAAGTTGCCGGTGAGAGCAGACTTTCAGATTTTGCAGTTGTCTCCGATGCCGGGGACGACATCGGAGAGCTTAATTTCTGCCTAGGCTTGACTGACACTGGCAGTTTTGTCCTGCTTTCTATTCCAGTTTTGGACTTTTTCGCCCTAGTCGCGACCGGTGATACCGTTTGTCCGTCGGTCACAATCCTACGGTCGGTAACAAGTACCTTCACCTTACGCGCAGGACCCATCTCTAATGTTTTTCAGAAGGATAACAGTGATGCGCGGCTTACCTACCGGCAGAGCACATGCCTCCCACTAGTTATTTTGACTTAAGTAGTGGCCCTAATAAGGACCGCCTACAACAAGACCTCTTTTGCAACTGGCCCTCAGAAGGGCCAGCCGCCGACGCTGCTCTTTTAGCGGTTGATAGAGATTAGGTCCAACACGCAAGTGAAGTAAAAATCAGAAATTAATAGGGCGCACGCCCTGGTGCAGCTCAGCTGCTACCACTCAATCGGCCCAGTAGGGCAGTGAGTGGCAGCGGCTATTCTAACAAGTCTCCCAGTTAACACCGCTAGGTGGTCAGACTTGCTAGAACACCGGTGGGTAGGCACACCGTATGGATCTCCTCTTCTCGCCGAGCCTCCTGGCTCAGCTAGACTGCCGCACTCAAGGCCTCTTTGTTGTCGCGGCGGTCCGCACCCTCTTAGCAGCACACCAACGAGGCCCGCGCCAACTTAAGGTCCCGGGCAAGGACGAAGCCAACTAGGGCGACTAGTCGAAGCTGGACAATTCTGTGCTGGTATCTCTGTTCCAACTCGTATCTCTGCTCCAACTCGATCGTCCGACTGATGATCAATCGATGATCTGATGATGAGCCCGAAAATCGAAAAATCGAAAAATCGAAGGAGAATTGGGAGGAAAATTTAAAAGGTACGCAAAACGCGTCCTTGCAAGGGGTTGGGGGCTGTACAAAACTAAATATGTGAGCTCCAAGCCTGTTGGCCTCTACCATGATGAGCCCGGAGGGAGAAAAATATTTAAGTCGCAGGGACAATGCCGTACTGCCTTCCCAGTGCGAGCCAATAGAAACAGCGCAAACGTTTGTGACTTTACGATTGGTCCGCTGTCGATTATTGACGTTGGCGTAAAAGTGAAGGTTACCGTGGGCGAGGCGTCGTTCTTGTAGTTAAACAGCTGCAAGTAGGAGTAGCATCATGTCGGGTCGTGGAAAGGGAGGCAAGGTGAAGGGAAAGTCAAAGTCTCGATCCAGCCGTGCTGGGTTGCAGTTCCCGGTAGGCCGTATCCACCGTCTTTTGCGTAAGGGCAATTACGCAGAGCGAGTTGGTGCCGGTGCGCCAGTCTACCTGGCCGCGGTGATGGAGTACCTGGCGGCCGAAGTTCTCGAGTTGGCTGGCAACGCAGCTCGTGACAACAAGAAGACTAGGATCATTCCTCGTCACTTACAGCTCGCCATTCGCAACGACGAGGAGCTGAACAAACTCCTGTCCGGCGTCACCATCGCCCAGGGTGGTGTGTTGCCCAACATCCAGGCGGTTCTCCTCCCGAAGAAAACCGAGAAGAAGGCTTAAGCCCCTTCTCCGTAAAACGGCCCTTTTAAGGGCCCCACTAACCTCACAAAAGTCAGAAATAGCCAGTATTGTTAATCCTCTCTCACGGCTTCGTAATGTAATTTCATTACGCGTGTCAACTTTCTCTCTCTCTCTATACCGGTGGGCTGATTTAATATCATCATTCTGTAATTTTGTGCTCTGAACGATGTCGTTGTCCCAGGTTCGCACTGAAGTACTTGAAACCGTTGTACATTTACTAGGCTATTGTGTGATAACACATTATACTGATGCATATAGAAAGGTTTCATTATTATTATATAATTTAACACAATACGAATTAAATTAGATGATGATGCCAAAGTACATAGTTGGCTTCGAAATTTATGTAATATATTTCTATCATATTAGAGTAATGGAGATTATCGTGAAAATAATCACAAGTCCCCTTCTTTGGTGCCCATCGTGGTTTTAGACATATACGTTTGAATATACTAGTTTACTTTACTACATACTACGAATGAAACTAATTTTGAATAAGAAATCGATAACTGGTGAACAACTTACGGCGTTATAATAGAGTTCCTAATGCGTTTGTTTGTTGGTGCACATATTGGCCGCACGCGCAGGAACCCCAATACTGAGATGATGACATGACCTTCTCGTAGGAATCGAAGGCTTTGACAATTTGCGTTCGAATTTCCCCTCTCTCTGTCGTTTCGTTCGAACCGAAATGACGCAAGCTATACGTGGAAGTTGTCTGACAGGACGAAGTCCTGTGTTCTGACATGCGATGTGTACCTCTTCTCCCCAGTGTTTACCACACTGGATTCCTATGACCTAAAAGTTGGCATTGCAAAAACGTGGTGATGTGATGTTCAGTATGTGTCAATCCCCTCGGTTCCTTGTTACGGTCTGGTGAGCATTGCCTACCTGCGTTGTCATATTACCCACCAATTCTTCGGACAGTGATTATTGACTTACAGAAGTTTACAGTAACAGGTAACATAATCCGAGGAGCAAGGCTTCACAGAGGAATCCGGTCTTTCCACTTGATATACCAAGCGTTGGGGTCAGACCCATTTGAAAAACGGAGAGGCATTTCTTACAACGTCTTTTGCTGATACTGAAGTGCCCCTACGAAATAAGTTCTGTTTTCCGCACTGGCCTGTTGAGCTAGTGGTCACACAGTAAAGGTGAATTAAATTAATCTCGACAACTACTGCCCTTTTTAGACGGATTTTATGGCCCTGAAAAGGGCCGTTTTGCCGACGGATTCGGCAGCAGACGTGTGTAGGCAGTCTAACCGCCGAACCCGTAGAGAGTCCTCCCCTGCCTCTTCAAGGCGTATACCACGTCCATGGCCGTGACTGTCTTCCGCTTCGCGTGCTCGGTGTATGTTACAGCGTCACGGATTACGTTCTCCAGAAAGACCTTGAGAACACCTCTCGTCTCCTCGTAGATGAGGCCGGAGATACGCTTTACGCCTCCACGTCGGGCGAGACGACGAATGGCCGGCTTCGTGATGCCCTGAATATTATCTCGGAGAACCTTCCTGTGGCGCTTCGCTCCACCTTTGCCAAGACCCTTGCCTCCCTTGCCGCGTCCAGTCATGTTGCTCGTGTGACGAAGGTTAAAAGTGATCTCGACGGCGGGTCATTTTTTGGTTTATATACTAAAACCCGCGGACCAATCACATTACGGAAGGGGCGTGGCTTCTCAACGGGCGAAGACATAAATACCCCTCTTGGGGGCAGCGGGGGCGACTGTATTGCGTCAACTTGGGTTGCGAGGACTAAGGAGTAAGCGATGGCACGTACGAAGCAAACTGCGCGTAAGTCCACGGGAGGCAAGGCTCCACGAAAGCAGCTGGCAACGAAGGCCGCTAGGAAGAGCGCACCGGCTACTGGAGGCGTGAAGAAACCCCATCGATACCGCCCTGGTACAGTTGCTCTTCGCGAGATCCGTCGTTACCAGAAGAGCACCGAGCTCCTCATCCGCAAGCTGCCTTTCCAGCGCTTGGTGCGTGAAATCGCTCAGGATTTCAAAACCGACCTCCGTTTCCAGAGCTCAGCCGTAATGGCCTTGCAGGAGGCAAGCGAGGCATACCTCGTCGGTCTCTTCGAGGATACCAACCTTTGCGCCATCCACGCCAAGCGCGTGACCATTATGCCCAAGGATATTCAGCTGGCTAGGCGCATCCGCGGCGAGAGGGCTTGAATTAACAAAGGTACTCCTGCCCGCAAAAAGGCCCTTTTCAGGGCCACTAGTTATTTCTCGGAAGAGCCGGTTGTACCGTACTCCAGGTCTCGTTCCTACTACCCTCAGTTCAAGGTCACCTCAATAATATAAATGGTTTCTCCCTTTCCATTCCTCACCGTATCAGCATTTTCCCACAGCCTGTTTGACAAATATCGCAATGTATCCTATAGGTTAATAAACAATTTTTTAATAGAACGATGGATAACAAAGTTTCTTAGGAAAATTAAAAAAAAATTTCACAGTTCTATAATATTGCACATTATATATATTTACCAAATTAAGGGTTAACGCCGCCGGGACGAGTGATCCTCCGTCCGACCGATCACAAGCGCCAAGGCTCAAAGTGGTCCAGAAAGCAAATCTAGCTGGACTAAAAATGTGACATATTTCCATGAAACTTCGCACTATAGTCACTACTGTATAAGAGGAGAAACTACCCCTTTATAGACGATGCGTTTTGACAAAAATTAGTGACTTGTCTCATATATAATATATTGTTTTAATGAAACTTTACACAGTACTTACATGTAGCTCGTTTATACTATATTGGATACAAAATGTGATTATGATTGTATAAGAGTAGCTACTTGTCTCCTATCTAACATTTTTTACTTTCACGAAACTATAACTGTGACTCATTATTTTCGATAGTACAGACGTGGTCTGCTTAGGAAAGGACAAGCGGAAGACTGTGACCTTTGTGACCTCGGGTGGGTATTACGATAACATTTATAACCGTCACCCTGATAAGCATCCGAGCAGCTTATTTCAAAAAGGAGTTTGAATACAAACAATTCCTTCAATCTACTACGATTATTACAATAACTGATTTCATTAATCTCCTCTCTTCTTTAGCAAAATATAAATTACCTTCAATTGGTCGATTCAGCAAACTTGTTCATAAAACTTATCGCTATTGCGTCACGTTTCGCAATTTTTCTAAAGTAAAAACAAAAACACGAACAAACGCCTACTCCTTTAACCTCATCGCTCTCTTATCTCTAGAATCCCGGGGGGTTGAGAACCTGAATTCTCTGTGGTGTGAAACAAAGCAACCCGCAGGAGCAATGACACGTTCAATTGTCCTAATAATAGAAAAAAAATTACACGTCATTTAGTGTATTCAGAACATTTTTACAGGACCGTGTAGGATATTCACTCTCCTGTCGAATAGTTTCGGCGGCTGGTAGGCGATACGCATTAATTAAAATAATACTTGCGTACCTTGTTCAGGACAGTGACTGTGCTACTTTCTTTCTTTCTTTCTTTCTTTCTTTCTTTCTTTCTTTCTTTCTTTCCTTTATTTGTAGCTTATTGATGACACCAGATGCCATAACGGAAATGCCGTGATGGTATGTTTGTTTAATATTCAAAATCAAGTGACAGACGCTATTTGACTTTGCGGTGGAGGGGATAGGGACCTGATCTCGGATGTTCCGAGAGATGCCGGCGCACAGTTGTCCAGAACGCAAAACTATGTAAGAAAATCAACTTCATCATAACCGAAGTTTAAGTAATATCTAGGCTTAAACAAAAGCTAGGCATTGTGCACAACAGCATACAAAACATCAATATCAGTAAGAGGTGGGACAAAACATGAGTTTTTTTTTTAAAGTCACGCTCTTCAGTTGATTTTTGTTCGTGGGGTCAGTGGCTGTTTTATACTGTTAAACCTTCCCTTATGGAGGTCATAGGACAAGATGTGTACTTTCATTTAATACGCGAAAAGCAATCTATAATACGTTAGCATTCATTTAATTGGCACGTTTACTGAGATTTGTGCAACTAGTTTTTTTTTTTTTTTTTTTTTTTACGACATATTTAACAGGCTGTGCATTACAAGTAAACCTGAGTTAACTTTCAATTCTTCTACCCACACATTAATCAAATATTAAACTCTATACGGCTTAAAATTTAGCTGCTACATCCTGCAAACTTAGATGTTATATTCATCTCTTGGTGGCGCTTTACGAATTCGACAGCAGCCACTTTTCAGAGTCTGGATGAAGGAGCTTAATTTCTCCAAGAAAAATTCAACACTTCTTGAACATATAATGAACAACTAAATTATGGAGTATATCCATGAATCTAGCATTTTGTTACCAACTGCGAAAAATATGGCAGGCTAGTCATCTTTTAGGAGCATAATTTCTATTAAAACATTAAAAATTATCAGAAAAACTAATTTTTCCCTAATTCCCTAATTACACGAGCATAATTCGTTTTTGCATAGATGCGTATAAAATTTCATGGAAATATGTTACATAGGGGAGAAATTATTAACTCTGTATAAATGTAGCCTCTAAACACAAGAAGTAGATTCCCATATAAAAACCATTATCTGAATTTATGCTACCTGTAACTATACTGTGTGAAATATAATGTAAATATTTCAGTTAAGATAGAAATTATTAATTTAGTCTATAAAGCACTTCCGATACAACTCTTCACACAATAATAATAATAATAATAATAATAATAATAATAATAATAATAATAATAATAATAATAATAATAATAATAAATAATTCTGAGCTTCAGTGCAAGAACTCTTTAACCCTCACACAGCTTGTTCTGAGAAAAATCAGTATTAAAGAAATTTATACACATTAAACAAATTGTAATGCTATATGTTGTCATGTCTCTTCTATCCCTCACGTGGAAACTTAGGCTTACACAGCAGCAAGAATAAGATAACAACGTTATTATCATCTGTCCTTTTATGGCTATACAGTTTTTGCAGTGAACTACAGAATTATTAACTATTATTATTACAGACCTGTTATTTTTTTCACTTTTTTCACACACACACACACACACACACACACACACACACACATCTATTATACTAAACATAAACCCACAAGAGAAAACAATACTTGTATTAACTGTAAACATTTTTCTTCCTTTCTTTATTTTTAGCAGAATCCTCCATTTCACCCTTTATCTCACTAGATGCGCTTCCCGCAGACATTCTTCATTATATGTTTCACACACCACTTCGTAACACTTGCAGCGGTTGACTTTTGTTTTCTTGTCTTTTTCTCTAGGGTATATTGTACATAGTGCTCGGTATCGGTGCTCGTTCACGTGATATTTTACCTTTGTTTTTCTTGCTAACTCCTGCCAATTTTTCTGATATTTCCCGTAGTTGATTGGTCAAGTACTGCGGATTGATTCCCGGTTATAACAAACACACCTACACTACATTCCAATGATTTCTGACTCGTTACTGCACATTTTAGAAACACTGTACGAAAGCACACACAGTCTCTCGTAAATCAACAGGTTACAACAGAGACTTACACTTGCAAACGCGTGGGGATTTCAGAAAATTTCTTACTATTTCAGTACCTTTAACTGTACAACAGATTTTGTTTTCTCGAAAAAGAAAGGTCAACGTTACTATTGACAAAAGACAGAAACGTACGATTACAATACCTTTATTTTAAACAATCTTAGAGGTGGTCTGGGAATTCCTAAACTCACCACGCGACTACTTAACCCTAGACAGGTAATCATCACTGTACTCATGTTAAAGGTAAGCATTCGTAATTTTTACTACTCACATTTTAATTAACTGAAATCAACTCAATATCACACATTTAACAACTTTTACACATTTCGTAGCCATTAGTGTTCATTTAATTTTAAGTTTGTCATAAAGTCTTTACGTTCATGTTATTGTCCTATTTACAATTAGTGCAAACAACAGCGCGATGTTCTCTGCAGAACCCCTTTTTGCAAAGTCCACAAAATGTTGTCATCATTCTCCTCTTCTTTGCAGGACATTTATAGCAAACAGTACGTTCACCATCTGGCTGCATTACCTGGCATTGTTGTTGCACAGCAATGTTCAGATGTTCTTCAATTGTTGCCCGCAGAGATCGGTGTAAAGTAGGACGTGCAAAGCGGTGCTGCATCCACGGTTTTGTCAGCTCTTCACACAATTGGAAAATGAATTGTTTTCTTGATATTGTTTTCTGAGTTCTTCTAACTATAAATTATCCATGAATTTATACTTGCAATATTTAGCATGTTGTAAAATATTGCTAGTGGCCAGCGCCTCGTCTTTCTATTGCAGGAAAGATTGTGGCACATTTGACATAGTGTATCTACACCACCTTTAGTCCCATTGTAAATAATAATAATAATAATAATAATAATAATAATAATAATAATAATAATAATAATAATAATAATAATAAAGGCTTTACATATAACGTGTTGCTTACTGTTGTCATTGCAGTCCACGTCGGTGGGGGTGGGGGGGTTTCTTTCTCCTCCTCCTTCCTCTAGAAAGAGCAGTTACCAGGGTCTAAGGAAGTGAATGCCCTTTTCTTTCTGGGCTCATCCCTACATTTGTCTTAGCTCCTTAGGGAAAACCACGGAAAACCCTCAGGCTTGCGAATAGACTGAATGAATGAGAGGAGAAACTTTAAAGGTACGTGAAAACACGTCCATGCAAGGGAGTTGGGACTGTGAAAAATTGAATATGTGAAATCCAAGACTGTATTTGCCAGGCGAGCAAAGAAGAAGAAGAAGAAGAAAGGCTTACGTATGACGTGTGGCTTACTGTTGTCATTGCAGTCCGCGTCGGCCAGCGGTGGGAGGGGGGGGGTCAATATACCTGCACATATCAGTTCAAATTATAAAAACCTCTTAATGCTACTGCGGTACTATTCCATTGCCGAACACAATATGAAGAAATTAGCAGATCCCTGAACTGAACTCTTATTACTCTGAAATTACCGCGCAGTACAATTATAGCTATGACGCATTGCAAGCGTTAGTCACCATATCGATTTGCTAAGCAAATTTTATCCCTTTAGAGCATGTCCCCCCCCCCTCCTCCTCCATATCAGCCAACAACATACTGGATGAAGAAGACTCCTGCAAAAGGGACGAATTAAGATTTAATTTTATTTTAATGATAGACTAACATTGCAAAGTTCCAAAATAATTTTTTGCATTCCTTCATTACACTAGTCGTACAAAATTGCGGTCGTATCTCGTACTATCTATACTAATAATAAATCTGTAGCCGAAATTTTTCTGGTAAGTTTCGATTTTCCAAAAGTAATTGGTCCTAACATATATAATTAACCACCCTGAAACCGAAAATCGCATTTTTGAAAATTTTGTTTGTATGTCTGTCTGTATGTTTGTTACCTTTTCACGCGATAATGGCTGAACCGATTTATATGAAAACTGGAATATAAATTAAGTTTGTTGTAACTTAGATTTTAGGCTATATGGCATTCGAAATACTTTATTTAAAAGGGGGGTTATAAGGGGGCCTTAATTAAATAAATCGAAATATCTCGCTTATTATTGATATTTGAGAAAAAATGTTACATAACAGATGTTCCTTTAAAAATGATTTCCGTTAAGTTTTATTTTTTTACAACATTTTGATAGGACTGATATTTAATGAGATAAATGAGTTTTAAAATTAAAATAACGCTATCTATGACGGTGCAATGAATTAAGAACAAATGACTTCGTCTATAAGGGGCCTTGGACAACAACAATCGAAACAGGGGCCTTGGACATCAACAAACAATCGAAAGCTATTAAACATAGCCTACAGGGAATGTTTCTGTGTTTGTATGAAGTAATATCACAAGCTCGTAAATTAACTGATTTGTATAATTAGTTATTATTTCACCATTGGAAACTGTAGTTTCTCTAGATGGACATAATGCTATAATGTTATTACAGTAACGTCTGAGTAAATCGAGGACAGGTAAGATTAAAATAGCTTCTTATGCACAGAAAATTTGATAGGCTATTTTGTACATTCGTTTTCTGTATTTCTTAAAATAATATTTATGTACACGCATTTTAATCTCAGAGAATTAACGAACAACGAGAGTGTATTGATTTAGTATGCAGTAATAGTACTTTAGCTTGGCAATCCATTATTTTAATAATTCATATTTTAACTATGCTCAATTGAATCGTGTTAAAATACATAAAATATATATGCAATAAATGCAGTGCTAAAAAAAAATTGGGTAATATGCGAAGCAGATTATCTTGCGCTGTTGTAAAAGTTGTTCCATGGATCAGTCGTCCTATTTTAATTATGTAATTACTTTATATTTATTTCTAACAGGTGGAGCGGAGCGAACGGGTACGGCTAGCTAACAATAAGTGAGAACTTACAATACAACAACGACAACAACAACAACAGCTGATAATCTGAAAGGGAACATAGTAATTTGGGGTGAATTAAAATGCAGCTTCCATTCGTTTAAAATTTCTTTAAATTTTAACTAAATATTAATGTAGATATTACCTCTAAAGGTAAATGGGGGCATGTTTCACAACGCTAACAAATTACAAATTAACAATATACAATTAACAACGGAAATATTACATATGCTTGTTAACTGTGTTTCACAATGCAATCTTATTCACTTGTATGTTTTAACGAACTTTACAAAATCGGCGAAACAAACTTACAAATACGCATAATTGGTTGAACAAAATCGCCAACGACAGTTTACAAAAATCACTAAGGATCAGAGGTAAAGTAGCTGTAATTTTAGAACTATCGATGGACATGTTTATATTTTTTTATATATATTTTATTTAGATTTTGCTACATCGGCGACAACGGAGTTTCGCGGCATGCAATTGGTCGAGCATACCAATGCATTAATTAGCCTACGACTTAACTGACGAAAGTTAGCGCGAAATTCATTCAAATAATTGATAAATAATGGATTTGACCCACGTAGTTATATGCAGTTGATAGAGCAGCTAACATGTCCATCCATTAAAATCAACTTCGCTCTCTGCTGGTCCATCAGTATATTTTATTGTTTCATCCATAACCTCGCCAACATTAGGGAACCCAGCAGGAGGAGCATAAAAATCCTTTGCCCGAGTAAGCACATTCGGTGATCAATAACCCGCCTCGAGTTTTTTCAATCTTGTAACAACATCAACTACCATGTGTGAACTTTTGCACACTGTAATCTTATAAATTCCGTTCTTATCTGCTAACGCAGGGAACTGAGAGCTACTATGCAACCAATGCAGTTCTCGCTTTGTGGTTAGGGCACCACTTTTCCCTTTCAGATGTTGCATGTGATGTCCCATATCTTGTAGGAGAGATTACAGCGAAATGGGATTCGGAACGACTTCAGAATACTGCGTAAGTAATGCCGACATTGCATTATTAAGTGATTGGTTTTCGGTGCAAAGTTTTTCTTCTTTAAGTGCGAGTATTTATTAAATACGTTCCTCGTATATAAGAACTAACGCGGTATTCTGAAGTATAGCGCGGGATTCATTCGAAACCTTTCATTAATATTCGTACAATGATACGAACGTGGCCGGAAAATTCTACGTTAGGCCTAAATGCAAAATCTTCGTCTGAGTCGCTAGAACTACTCAATAACATCACAACTGCTTCAGTGTAATTCTTAATGGTACCCTGTTACTATAAAATTGATTTTATACATATGTGTTTATTTTTTTCATTCACAATTAGAAGCTATTTCAACAGGGCTACTGTAGAAAATGTGCTAACTTCACTAGTAAAGTTTAGTTTACACGTTTGTAAAATTACTCCTTCGTTGTGAAACAAACATATCACTTGTAAAGAGCGCAAAATTTCATTCGTAAAGATTTGATTTCCTTTGTACAGTCCACCTTTACAAACAAAGATTGTGAAACAGAAGTTTACAAACAGAGTTCACAATTTCCAAAGATTGTAAACTTTGTGAAACACCCCACTGGTGAATCAGCACGCCGAGCTCGATCGAAATACAACCAGTTACTATTATTTCCCTATCGTTTTTTGACATTTGATTCCGCGTCCTACCTCTTTCATTCGTTACTAACCAACAACGCCAATAGCAGAAGGTAACGCAAAAACAGTCACCGGTTCCCCGATGCATGGCTTTCTCTCTCAATGTCAACTGAGAGTTAAAAATATTCATTATAATATGCACTTTCCACTCACTCCTCAGAATGTCTTCTTTATTTTTATTTATTTATTTTTTAAGATATGTGAGCTACGTACTGTATGTCTGATGTTTTGCCATCGTACATTCAAATATTTATATTCACTGTACAGTACAGCGAACTGTTTATACTTACTGTACATGCTATAACTACTTCTCCCAACTCCGCTATTGCTATATTTCCTAAACTAAACGCTGATATTGAAATAACGCCTGGTCTGATAATGCAGTCTGTTTAAATTTCTACCGACCAAGTTCTGCCCTTCATCATGGGAAAACAACGAGCTTCTTTAAAGGATACAACTACTAGGACAGAGATATTTTCATTATGGAATTTGTACTACCCACTGAAATGTAGTAACTAATGGGATTTTAATTAGCCATATATGTACAGTATATTACATTCTTTACCTAAAATGTCTCTAACTTCTAGGGAGAGCGCGAGGTACGTTCACAATCCCCTGAATACATATTCCCTTCTTCGAGAAAACGCAGAGAAGTGAACCGTCTCATATGAATATGCTACCAGTCATAAGTTTCAATACGGAGCTGCAAGTACTTAAGAATTATCAATTACTCTACAATTATGCAGCGGCGTCATCATCCAAGCTATAGCTGGAATAGGGAAGGGAACATAATATCCCATAAGTCTTATTAGAACACGCTGGAAATAGTGACGTAAAAAAAAAAATCGCCAACGGCACGTGGTGTTCCCAAGCGGTCACCCATCCAAGTACTGACCACGCCCAATGTTGCTTGACTTCGGTGATCGGACGAGAACCGGTATTTTCAACATGGTATGGCCGTTGCCGATGAAACTGCGTAATCTGTAGGCACTTGAGGACGATGGGATTGGGGTGCACTCGATAAAACCTGCACTCGCTCACACACACACGTAAACTGCCTGCTTAGACTCTGTACCTAAATTACCAAGCTCGTTGGATGTCATTGGGATAGATGATAAATCTATCTATCAACGGCAGTTTGGTTACGTTTCAACGTCACACACTGCTGGATTGACACGGGATTAATAAAACAGCTAGTCGGCATTCTAAGTTAAGCCACAGGTGGATTGTTGTTCAACAGCGGAGCCTCCTTTCAACCACATGGTTGTGGAACTGTAGTCGGATTTTCGACATCATTTTCATGCCATACTACGGAACTTCACACAAACTTCAATTCACTTCTTGCACCGGCGGCTACTACGAATGGACTGAAGCTCGCTACTGACTAGGGGGGGGGGGACATTTGTCTCTTGATGGATTACGTGACAGATATATAAAGTATCAGTCGTATGTTATGAACCCGAGTTTCAATAAAGATAGATTACCCGTATGTCCACAGATTCTCAGTAGTGGCCTGCGGAAGGATTATGCCCGCGGTCGACAAGTTACCTTCTAAGTTGTTTTCCCTCAACAATTAATGCTGCCAAGTGAGTAGGAATGACACCGCGCTCTCATATAAGTCGTACGAAACTATTAAGGAAACGAATTTGCCTCGTGGATCCAAGTCTCCCATGGACTGCCTATAATGTATTATCTATCCTAGAAGTGTTATCGGGGTGATTATTTAAATTTTCACTCGGTGGGAACCGCTGTTGTTCTTCATTCATCTACTCTGTTATGAATAACTTGTGGCCCTTAAAAGGGCCGGTTGCTGATTCCCTAGCAAGCACTCCCGCTTACTTGGAACTAGTGTATTTTGTGACGGCCTTGGTCCCTTCACTGACGGCGTGCTTGGCCAGCTCACCGGGTAGCAGGAGACGGACGGCTGTCTGGATCTCCCGACTGGTGATGGTCGACCGCTTGTTGTAATGCGCGAGCCGCGAAGCTTCCGCGGCGATGCGCTCGAAGATGTCGTTAACGAAGCTGTTCATGATGCTCATAGCCTTTGAACTGATTCCCGTGTCTGGGTGAACTTGTTTCAGAACCTTGTAGATGTAAATGGCGTAGCTCTCCTTCCTCTTGCGCTTCTTCTTCTTATCGCCCTTCGAAATATTCTTCTGGGCCTTGCCGGCCTTCTTGGCAGCCTTTCCGGAAGCTTTGGGGGGCATGGTGCTCGTCTGATGATGAGCCCGGAGGGAGAAAAATATTTAAGTCGCAGGGACAATGCCGTACTGCCTTCCCAGTGCGAGCCAATAGAAACAGCGCAAACGTTTGTGACTTTACGATTGGTCCGCTGTCGATTATTGACGTTGGCGTAAAAGTGAAGGTTACCGTGGGCAACAATTTACAACTCCTGATAAAATATTCATCTCTCCCAGATTACATAACCGACTCATCAATACTTTAGTCCTTCCCCCTCTAAATTCAGACCACGCACCCATACTAATAAAACTTGCCTGCCCCTTTTACCGCTCTCAACCCGTGAACGAAGCTATATACATGCGAGATTATCGTAACGCTGATTGGCAGAAATTCAAAGATTACATATCTAAATCACTCCCTCATTTTCCAATCACGAAACACGAAGACTTAGACACCGCAGAGACTTTGTTTGTACAGGTGCTTAATGAAGCTATTCAAGACTCAATACCACAAAAACGATATACCACTGACCGTCGCCGTGCATTACCTCCAGACATCTTAAAAATCATAAAGACAAAAAGAGCAGCACACAGACTCTACATGCGCACCCATGAAGATGAAGACAGACGCCTCTACCGCTCACTGCAAGAAGATGTCAAAGACGCTATACAGAGATACGAGACGCGACGATGGGACAAATTCATTCAGAAAGTCGACAAAGACAGACTAAACGCTCCCAAGCGATTTTGGGAAACCATAAAGCGTATTAGGGGCAAGTACCAATATACTTCCCACCCATTACGCTACAGACAACAAACGATTATTGACACACCAGGCAAACTGGAAGTCTTCCGGCAGTTTCTATCCAACACGCACACAATACCTATACATCCAGACTTCGACCAAGATCATTACCATTTCATCACAGATCATATCACTAACCATCCTATCCTCTATAATCCACTCCCAGCACCAGCACCACGATCAACCGACGACCCCTTCATTGATGACATCACCATACTAGACATCTCACTTGCCCTTCAAACATGCAAGAACTCAGCACCAGGACCTGATGGTATCACATACCAAACACTTAAACAACTCCCGCCGACAGCCCTTAATTTTCTTGCTGGGCTTTTCACCCTCTCTTTGAAACTTGGACACGCTCCAACACGCTGGAGACATTCACACATAATTCTATTTCCAAAACCTGGTAAAGACGCCTCAGACCCCGCCAACTACCGACCCATAAGCCTCACCCCGACTATTGCCAAGTTAATGGAGAAAGTACTCGTTTCACGCTTGCAGGTTTACCTGCGCGACCGAAATATGATTCCCGATTCTCAGGCGGGCTTCAGACCGGGAGTCCAGCCGACTGATCAGCTGATACGGGTACTTACCCCCATTGAGGAGGCCTACTCTAAACGACATTACTCAATCATGGTAGCGCTCGACGCCAGACGAGCTTTTGACACAGTATGGCTGGACGCCTTGCGATATAAACTAACAAACATGGAATTTCCGCACGAAATAACACGCTGGATCTCCAGCTTCCTGAAAAACCGATCTGGCCAGGTGCGTCTTGGCAGACAAGATCTGTCCCGCACCTTCCAAATCGAAGCAGGAGTTCCCCAGGGCAGCGTGATTTCCCCCCTGCTCTATAACATATATGTATCTGACATCCCCCAACCCAACAACAATCAAGTGGGCCTGGCACAGTTTGCTGACGATGTGGCATTCTGGGTCACCCATCCCCGCTTACGATCCGCCAGGGTACTAATAGACAACGCCCTGAGACAGTACACTGAGTGGGCCAACACCTGGAGAATTACCATCAACACCGAAAAAACCCAAACCTGTGTCTTCCGCCCTTCTTTAAAATCACGAACCACAAACAGACAACACATTACCATCGGACAAGCATTAATACCACTCCAACACAAAGTAACATATCTAGGCATTCCACTCACATCAAAACTCTCTTGGACCACAATAGCGCAAACAATATGGGACAAATACAACAAAGCCACTAAAGCAGTAAGCTTCCTAAGCGGCATTAGACGACAAGGCTGCCACGCCAACACATTACTACACCTATATAAAGCACTGGTTCGATCCCAGTGCACCTACTCCTCCTATTTTCTACTGCAATCTTCACCCTCAACACAAAAGAAATTTGAGTCCCGTGAAAGGAAATTATTGCGCCAGATATTTCGACTACCCAAACATACCAGAAACGACACAGTATACATCCACACTAAAACGAAACCACTCTCCACACACCTAATCCGAACAGTCACTAAATACACACACTTCGCACTACGTCGCTCATACACACAACATATGTTTAACAATCCTCCACACACCAATAAGAACACAACCATTGAAAAACTCCTACAAGCCTATCAAGATCACTTCAATCCACAAAATAACTATTAAACTCTCCCCCCCCTCTCTCCCTCTCTACAACACCCCTCGTCTCCCGGAATCGGCAAATTCGCGGCCTGTTTCCCATAAATACTCCACAAGAATGCCATCGTTGAGGAATACACATATATGTCATGGACCAGAACCCGACACATACAATTAATAATCCACCTTCATCTACAACGAGAGGAAATCGAAATCAAACACCCCACCCACAACATAACGTACCAGCGAACATCACTCCGACTGCTGGATAGCTGAAGTCAAAATGCCAACGCCCAAACACAAGGATAACAACAATATAAACAAATTGTGACTGCCCTCACCACTGCTTAGTGATGCATGATAGCTACCGTTGAATAACTAAACAATAAATAAATACATTCAAAATTCACGCAAGCCCAGTAAATAATTTACATCACAAATAGTTCATGGTTACTCCTCAAATAACAACAAATCAGAACTTAAAATCTGCTTCTTAAATCTTCTTTCTTACTTTCTACCCACCTGTCTTCTTTCCACGTCTCAACCTCAATCTCATAAAAGCCCTAAATATCCAACATTCTAATAACACTGCACTCACAAGCACTCACGGTCGAAGAGGGCATTGTAATGTAAGACCCTAAAACGACCGCTGGCTCTGCCAGCAATCAACTCTGACACCGGGCGAGGCGTCGTTCTTGTAGTTAAACAGCTGCAAGTAGGAGTAGCATCATGTCGGGTCGTGGAAAGGGAGGCAAGGTGAAGGGAAAGTCAAAGTCTCGATCCAGCCGTGCTGGGTTGCAGTTCCCGGTAGGCCGTATCCACCGTCTTTTGCGTAAGGGCAATTACGCAGAGCGAGTTGGTGCCGGTGCGCCAGTCTACCTGGCCGCGGTGATGGAGTACCTGGCGGCCGAAGTTCTCGAGTTGGCTGGCAACGCAGCTCGTGACAACAAGAAGACTAGGATCATTCCTCGTCACTTACAGCTCGCCATTCGCAACGACGAGGAGCTGAACAAACTCCTGTCCGGCGTCACCATCGCCCAGGGTGGTGTGTTGCCCAACATCCAGGCGGTTCTCCTCCCGAAGAAAACCGAGAAGAAGGCTTAAGCCCCTTCTCCGTAAAACGGCCCTTTTAAGGGCCCCACTAACCTCACAAAAGTCAGAAATAGCCAGTATTGTTAATCCTCTCTCACGGCTTCGTAATGTAATTTCATTACGCGTGTCAACTTTCTCTCTCTCTCTATACCGGTGGGCTGATTTAATATCATCATTCTGTAATTTTGTGCTCTGAACGATGTCGTTGTCCCAGGTTCGCACTGAAGTACTTGAAACCGTTGTACATTTACTAGGCTATTGTGTGATAACACATTATACTGATGCATATAGAAAGGTTTCATTATTATTATATAATTTAACACAATACGAATTAAATTAGATGATGATGCCAAAGTACATAGTTGGCTTCGAAATTTATGTAATATATTTCTATCATATTAGAGTAATGGAGATTATCGTGAAAATAATCACAAGTCCCCTTCTTTGGTGCCCATCGTGGTTTTAGACATATACGTTTGAATATACTAGTTTACTTTACTACATACTACGAATGAAACTAATTTTGAATAAGAAATCGATAACTGGTGAACAACTTACGGCGTTATAATAGAGTTCCTAATGCGTTTGTTTGTTGGTGCACATATTGGCCGCACGCGCAGGAACCCCAATACTGAGATGATGACATGACCTTCTCGTAGGAATCGAAGGCTTTGACAATTTGCGTTCGAATTTCCCCTCTCTCTGTCGTTTCGTTCGAACCGAAATGACGCAAGCTATACGTGGAAGTTGTCTGACAGGACGAAGTCCTGTGTTCTGACATGCGATGTGTACCTCTTCTCCCCAGTGTTTACCACACTGGATTCCTATGACCTAAAAGTTGGCATTGCAAAAACGTGGTGATGTGATGTTCAGTATGTGTCAATCCCCTCGGTTCCTTGTTACGGTCTGGTGAGCATTGCCTACCTGCGTTGTCATATTACCCACCAATTCTTCGGACAGTGATTATTGACTTACAGAAGTTTACAGTAACAGGTAACATAATCCGAGGAGCAAGGCTTCACAGAGGAATCCGGTCTTTCCACTTGATATACCAAGCGTTGGGGTCAGACCCATTTGAAAAACGGAGAGGCATTTCTTACAACGTCTTTTGCTGATACTGAAGTGCCCCTACGAAATAAGTTCTGTTTTCCGCACTGGCCTGTTGAGCTAGTGGTCACACAGTAAAGGTGAATTAAATTAATCTCGACAACTACTGCCCTTTTTAGACGGATTTTATGGCCCTGAAAAGGGCCGTTTTGCCGACGGATTCGGCAGCAGACGTGTGTAGGCAGTCTAACCGCCGAACCCGTAGAGAGTCCTCCCCTGCCTCTTCAAGGCGTATACCACGTCCATGGCCGTGACTGTCTTCCGCTTCGCGTGCTCGGTGTATGTTACAGCGTCACGGATTACGTTCTCCAGAAAGACCTTGAGAACACCTCTCGTCTCCTCGTAGATGAGGCCGGAGATACGCTTTACGCCTCCACGTCGGGCGAGACGACGAATGGCCGGCTTCGTGATGCCCTGAATATTATCTCGGAGAACCTTCCTGTGGCGCTTCGCTCCACCTTTGCCAAGACCCTTGCCTCCCTTGCCGCGTCCAGTCATGTTGCTCGTGTGACGAAGGTTAAAAGTGATCTCGACGGCGGGTCATTTTTTGGTTTATATACTAAAACCCGCGGACCAATCACATTACGGAAGGGGCGTGGCTTCTCAACGGGCGAAGACATAAATACCCCTCTTGGGGGCAGCGGGGGCGACTGTATTGCGTCAACTTGGGTTGCGAGGACTAAGGAGTAAGCGATGGCACGTACGAAGCAAACTGCGCGTAAGTCCACGGGAGGCAAGGCTCCACGAAAGCAGCTGGCAACGAAGGCCGCTAGGAAGAGCGCACCGGCTACTGGAGGCGTGAAGAAACCCCATCGATACCGCCCTGGTACAGTTGCTCTTCGCGAGATCCGTCGTTACCAGAAGAGCACCGAGCTCCTCATCCGCAAGCTGCCTTTCCAGCGCTTGGTGCGTGAAATCGCTCAGGATTTCAAAACCGACCTCCGTTTCCAGAGCTCAGCCGTAATGGCCTTGCAGGAGGCAAGCGAGGCATACCTCGTCGGTCTCTTCGAGGATACCAACCTTTGCGCCATCCACGCCAAGCGCGTGACCATTATGCCCAAGGATATTCAGCTGGCTAGGCGCATCCGCGGCGAGAGGGCTTGAATTAACAAAGGTACTCCTGCCCGCAAAAAGGCCCTTTTCAGGGCCACTAGTTATTTCTCGGAAGAGCCGGTTGTACCGTACTCCAGGTCTCGTTCCTACTACCCTCAGTTCAAGGTCACCTCAATAATATAAATGGTTTCTCCCTTTCCATTCCTCACCGTATCAGCATTTTCCCACAGCCTGTTTGACAAATATCGCAATGTATCCTATAGGTTAATAAACAATTTTTTAATAGAACGATGGATAACAAAGTTTCTTAGGAAAATTAAAAAAAAATTTCACAGTTCTATAATATTGCACATTATATATATTTACCAAATTAAGGGTTAACGCCGCCGGGACGAGTGATCCTCCGTCCGACCGATCACAAGCGCCAAGGCTCAAAGTGGTCCAGAAAGCAAATCTAGCTGGACTAAAAATGTGACATATTTCCATGAAACTTCGCACTATAGTCACTACTGTATAAGAGGAGAAACTACCCCTTTATAGACGATGCGTTTTGACAAAAATTAGTGACTTGTCTCATATATAATATATTGTTTTAATGAAACTTTACACAGTACTTACATGTAGCTCGTTTATACTATATTGGATACAAAATGTGATTATGATTGTATAAGAGTAGCTACTTGTCTCCTATCTAACATTTTTTACTTTCACGAAACTATAACTGTGACTCATTATTTTCGATAGTACAGACGTGGTCTGCTTAGGAAAGGACAAGCGGAAGACTGTGACCTTTGTGACCTCGGGTGGGTATTACGATAACATTTATAACCGTCACCCTGATAAGCATCCGAGCAGCTTATTTCAAAAAGGAGTTTGAATACAAACAATTCCTTCAATCTACTACGATTATTACAATAACTGATTTCATTAATCTCCTCTCTTCTTTAGCAAAATATAAATTACCTTCAATTGGTCGATTCAGCAAACTTGTTCATAAAACTTATCGCTATTGCGTCACGTTTCGCAATTTTTCTAAAGTAAAAACAAAAACACGAACAAACGCCTACTCCTTTAACCTCATCGCTCTCTTATCTCTAGAATCCCGGGGGGTTGAGAACCTGAATTCTCTGTGGTGTGAAACAAAGCAACCCGCAGGAGCAATGACACGTTCAATTGTCCTAATAATAGAAAAAAAATTACACGTCATTTAGTGTATTCAGAACATTTTTACAGGACCGTGTAGGATATTCACTCTCCTGTCGAATAGTTTCGGCGGCTGGTAGGCGATACGCATTAATTAAAATAATACTTGCGTACCTTGTTCAGGACAGTGACTGTGCTACTTTCTTTCTTTCTTTCTTTCTTTCTTTCTTTCTTTCTTTCTTTCTTTCCTTTATTTGTAGCTTATTGATGACACCAGATGCCATAACGGAAATGCCGTGATGGTATGTTTGTTTAATATTCAAAATCAAGTGACAGACGCTATTTGACTTTGCGGTGGAGGGGATAGGGACCTGATCTCGGATGTTCCGAGAGATGCCGGCGCACAGTTGTCCAGAACGCAAAACTATGTAAGAAAATCAACTTCATCATAACCGAAGTTTAAGTAATATCTAGGCTTAAACAAAAGCTAGGCATTGTGCACAACAGCATACAAAACATCAATATCAGTAAGAGGTGGGACAAAACATGAGTTTTTTTTTTAAAGTCACGCTCTTCAGTTGATTTTTGTTCGTGGGGTCAGTGGCTGTTTTATACTGTTAAACCTTCCCTTATGGAGGTCATAGGACAAGATGTGTACTTTCATTTAATACGCGAAAAGCAATCTATAATACGTTAGCATTCATTTAATTGGCACGTTTACTGAGATTTGTGCAACTAGTTTTTTTTTTTTTTTTTTTTTTTACGACATATTTAACAGGCTGTGCATTACAAGTAAACCTGAGTTAACTTTCAATTCTTCTACCCACACATTAATCAAATATTAAACTCTATACGGCTTAAAATTTAGCTGCTACATCCTGCAAACTTAGATGTTATATTCATCTCTTGGTGGCGCTTTACGAATTCGACAGCAGCCACTTTTCAGAGTCTGGATGAAGGAGCTTAATTTCTCCAAGAAAAATTCAACACTTCTTGAACATATAATGAACAACTAAATTATGGAGTATATCCATGAATCTAGCATTTTGTTACCAACTGCGAAAAATATGGCAGGCTAGTCATCTTTTAGGAGCATAATTTCTATTAAAACATTAAAAATTATCAGAAAAACTAATTTTTCCCTAATTCCCTAATTACACGAGCATAATTCGTTTTTGCATAGATGCGTATAAAATTTCATGGAAATATGTTACATAGGGGAGAAATTATTAACTCTGTATAAATGTAGCCTCTAAACACAAGAAGTAGATTCCCATATAAAAACCATTATCTGAATTTATGCTACCTGTAACTATACTGTGTGAAATATAATGTAAATATTTCAGTTAAGATAGAAATTATTAATTTAGTCTATAAAGCACTTCCGATACAACTCTTCACACAATAATAATAATAATAATAATAATAATAATAATAATAATAATAATAATAATAATAATAATAATAATAAATAATTCTGAGCTTCAGTGCAAGAACTCTTTAACCCTCACACAGCTTGTTCTGAGAAAAATCAGTATTAAAGAAATTTATACACATTAAACAAATTGTAATGCTATATGTTGTCATGTCTCTTCTATCCCTCACGTGGAAACTTAGGCTTACACAGCAGCAAGAATAAGATAACAACGTTATTATCATCTGTCCTTTTATGGCTATACAGTTTTTGCAGTGAACTACAGAATTATTAACTATTATTATTACAGACCTGTTATTTTTTTCACTTTTTTCACACACACACACACACACACACACACACACACACACACACACACATCTATTATACTAAACATAAACCCACAAGAGAAAACAATACTTGTATTAACTGTAAACATTTTTCTTCCTTTCTTTATTTTTAGCAGAATCCTCCATTTCACCCTTTATCTCACTAGATGCGCTTCCCGCAGACATTCTTCATTATATGTTTCACACACCACTTCGTAACACTTGCAGCGGTTGACTTTTGTTTTCTTGTCTTTTTCTCTAGGGTATATTGTACATAGTGCTCGGTATCGGTGCTCGTTCACGTGATATTTTACCTTTGTTTTTCTTGCTAACTCCTGCCAATTTTTCTGATATTTCCCGTAGTTGATTGGTCAAGTACTGCGGATTGATTCCCGGTTATAACAAACACACCTACACTACATTCCAATGATTTCTGACTCGTTACTGCACATTTTAGAAACACTGTACGAAAGCACACACAGTCTCTCGTAAATCAACAGGTTACAACAGAGACTTACACTTGCAAACGCGTGGGGATTTCAGAAAATTTCTTACTATTTCAGTACCTTTAACTGTACAACAGATTTTGTTTTCTCGAAAAAGAAAGGTCAACGTTACTATTGACAAAAGACAGAAACGTACGATTACAATACCTTTATTTTAAACAATCTTAGAGGTGGTCTGGGAATTCCTAAACTCACCACGCGACTACTTAACCCTAGACAGGTAATCATCACTGTACTCATGTTAAAGGTAAGCATTCGTAATTTTTACTACTCACATTTTAATTAACTGAAATCAACTCAATATCACACATTTAACAACTTTTACACATTTCGTAGCCATTAGTGTTCATTTAATTTTAAGTTTGTCATAAAGTCTTTACGTTCATGTTATTGTCCTATTTACAATTAGTGCAAACAACAGCGCGATGTTCTCTGCAGAACCCCTTTTTGCAAAGTCCACAAAATGTTGTCATCATTCTCCTCTTCTTTGCAGGACATTTATAGCAAACAGTACGTTCACCATCTGGCTGCATTACCTGGCATTGTTGTTGCACAGCAATGTTCAGATGTTCTTCAATTGTTGCCCGCAGAGATCGGTGTAAAGTAGGACGTGCAAAGCGGTGCTGCATCCACGGTTTTGTCAGCTCTTCACACAATTGGAAAATGAATTGTTTTCTTGATATTGTTTTCTGAGTTCTTCTAACTATAAATTATCCATGAATTTATACTTGCAATAT
Source organism: Periplaneta americana (assembly GCF_040183065.1). Taxonomy (NCBI): domain Eukaryota; kingdom Metazoa; phylum Arthropoda; class Insecta; order Blattodea; family Blattidae; genus Periplaneta; species Periplaneta americana. Next base: position 459,361 of record NW_027185505.1, read on the forward strand.
TTAGCATGTTGTAAAATATTGCTAGTGGCCAGCGCCTCGTCTTTCTATTGCAGGAAAGATTGTGGCACATTTGACATAGTGTATCTACACCACCTTTAGTCCCATTGTAAATAATAATAATAATAATAATAATAATAATAATAATAATAATAATAATAATAATAATAATAATAATAATAAAGGCTTTACATATAACGTGTTGCTTACTGTTGTCATTGCAGTCCACGTCGGTGGGGGTGGGGGGGTTTCTTTCTCCTCCTCCTTCCTCTAGAAAGAGCAGTTACCAGGGTCTAAGGAAGTGAATGCCCTTTTCTTTCTGGGCTCATCCCTACATTTGTCTTAGCTCCTTAGGGAAAACCACGGAAAACCCTCAGGCTTGCGAATAGACTGAATGAATGAGAGGAGAAACTTTAAAGGTACGTGAAAACACGTCCATGCAAGGGAGTTGGGACTGTGAAAAATTGAATATGTGAAATCCAAGACTGTATTTGCCAGGCGAGCAAAGAAGAAGAAGAAGAAGAAAGGCTTACGTATGACGTGTGGCTTACTGTTGTCATTGCAGTCCGCGTCGGCCAGCGGTGGGAGGGGGGGGGTCAATATACCTGCACATATCAGTTCAAATTATAAAAACCTCTTAATGCTACTGCGGTACTATTCCATTGCCGAACACAATATGAAGAAATTAGCAGATCCCTGAACTGAACTCTTATTACTCTGAAATTACCGCGCAGTACAATTATAGCTATGACGCATTGCAAGCGTTAGTCACCATATCGATTTGCTAAGCAAATTTTATCCCTTTAGAGCATGTCCCCCCCCCCTCCTCCTCCATATCAGCCAACAACATACTGGATGAAGAAGACTCCTGCAAAAGGGACGAATTAAGATTTAATTTTATTTTAATGATAGACTAACATTGCAAAGTTCCAAAATAATTTTTTGCATTCCTTCATTACACTAGTCGTACAAAATTGCGGTCGTATCTCGTACTATCTATACTAATAATAAATCTGTAGCCGAAATTTTTCTGGTAAGTTTCGATTTTCCAAAAGTAATTGGTCCTAACATATATAATTAACCACCCTGAAACCGAAAATCGCATTTTTGAAAATTTTGTTTGTATGTCTGTCTGTATGTTTGTTACCTTTTCACGCGATAATGGCTGAACCGATTTATATGAAAACTGGAATATAAATTAAGTTTGTTGTAACTTAGATTTTAGGCTATATGGCATTCGAAATACTTTATTTAAAAGGGGGGTTATAAGGGGGCCTTAATTAAATAAATCGAAATATCTCGCTTATTATTGATATTTGAGAAAAAATGTTACATAACAGATGTTCCTTTAAAAATGATTTCCGTTAAGTTTTATTTTTTTACAACATTTTGATAGGACTGATATTTAATGAGATAAATGAGTTTTAAAATTAAAATAACGCTATCTAAGACGGTGCAATGAATTAAGAACAAATGACTTCGTCTATAAGGGGCCTTGGACAACAACAATCGAAACAGGGGCCTTGGACATCAACAAACAATCGAAAGCTATTAAACATAGCCTACAGGGAATGTTTCTGTGTTTGTATGAAGTAATATCACAAGCTCGTAAATTAACTGATTTGTATAATTAGTTATTATTTCACCATTGGAAACTGTAGTTTCTCTAGATGGACATAATGCTATAATGTTATTACAGTAACGTCTGAGTAAATCGAGGACAGGTAAGATTAAAATAGCTTCTTATGCACAGAAAATTTGATAGGCTATTTTGTACATTCGTTTTCTGTATTTCTTAAAATAATATTTATGTACACGCATTTTAATCTCAGAGAATTAACGAACAACGAGAGTGTATTGATTTAGTATGCAGTAATAGTACTTTAGCTTGGCAATCCATTATTTTAATAATTCATATTTTAACTATGCTCAATTGAATCGTGTTAAAATACATAAAATATATATGCAATAAATGCAGTGCTAAAAAAAAATTGGGTAATATGCGAAGCAGATTATCTTGCGCTGTTGTAAAAGTTGTTCCATGGATCAGTCGTCCTATTTTAATTATGTAATTACTTTATATTTATTTCTAACAGGTGGAGCGGAGCGAACGGGTACGGCTAGCTAACAATAAGTGAGAACTTACAATACAACAACGACAACAACAACAACAGCTGATAATCTGAAAGGGAACATAGTAATTTGGGGTGAATTAAAATGCAGCTTCCATTCGTTTAAAATTTCTTTAAATTTTAACTAAATATTAATGTAGATATTACCTCTAAAGGTAAATGGGGGCATGTTTCACAACGCTAACAAATTACAAATTAACAATATACAATTAACAACGGAAATATTACATATGCTTGTTAACTGTGTTTCACAATGCAATCTTATTCACTTGTATGTTTTAACGAACTTTACAAAATCGGCGAAACAAACTTACAAATACGCATAATTGGTTGAACAAAATCGCCAACGACAGTTTACAAAAATCACTAAGGATCAGAGGTAAAGTAGCTGTAATTTTAGAACTATCGATGGACATGTTTATATTTTTTTATATATATTTTATTTAGATTTTGCTACATCGGCGACAACGGAGTTTCGCGGCATGCAATTGGTCGAGCATACCAATGCATTAATTAGCCTACGACTTAACTGACGAAAGTTAGCGCGAAATTCATTCAAATAATTGATAAATAATGGATTTGACCCACGTAGTTATATGCAGTTGATAGAGCAGCTAACATGTCCATCCATTAAAATCAACTTCGCTCTCTGCTGGTCCATCAGTATATTTTATTGTTTCATCCATAACCTCGCCAACATTAGGGAACCCAGCAGGAGGAGCATAAAAATCCTTTGCCCGAGTAAGCACATTCGGTGATCAATAACCCGCCTCGAGTTTTTTCAATCTTGTAACAACATCAACTACCATGTGTGAACTTTTGCACACTGTAATCTTATAAATTCCGTTCTTATCTGCTAACGCAGGGAACTGAGAGCTACTATGCAACCAATGCAGTTCTCGCTTTGTGGTTAGGGCACCACTTTTCCCTTTCAGATGTTGCATGTGATGTCCCATATCTTGTAGGAGAGATTACAGCGAAATGGGATTCGGAACGACTTCAGAATACTGCGTAAGTAATGCCGACATTGCATTATTAAGTGATTGGTTTTCGGTGCAAAGTTTTTCTTCTTTAAGTGCGAGTATTTATTAAATACGTTCCTCGTATATAAGAACTAACGCGGTATTCTGAAGTATAGCGCGGGATTCATTCGAAACCTTTCATTAATATTCGTACAATGATACGAACGTGGCCGGAAAATTCTACGTTAGGCCTAAATGCAAAATCTTCGTCTGAGTCGCTAGAACTACTCAATAACATCACAACTGCTTCAGTGTAATTCTTAATGGTACCCTGTTACTATAAAATTGATTTTATACATATGTGTTTATTTTTTTCATTCACAATTAGAAGCTATTTCAACAGGGCTACTGTAGAAAATGTGCTAACTTCACTAGTAAAGTTTAGTTTACACGTTTGTAAAATTACTCCTTCGTTGTGAAACAAACATATCACTTGTAAAGAGCGCAAAATTTCATTCGTAAAGATTTGATTTCCTTTGTACAGTCCACCTTTACAAACAAAGATTGTGAAACAGAAGTTTACAAACAGAGTTCACAATTTCCAAAGATTGTAAACTTTGTGAAACACCCCACTGGTGAATCAGCACGCCGAGCTCGATCGAAATACAACCAGTTACTATTATTTCCCTATCGTTTTTTGACATTTGATTCCGCGTCCTACCTCTTTCATTCGTTACTAACCAACAACGCCAATAGCAGAAGGTAACGCAAAAACAGTCACCGGTTCCCCGATGCATGGCTTTCTCTCTCAATGTCAACTGAGAGTTAAAAATATTCATTATAATATGCACTTTCCACTCACTCCTCAGAATGTCTTCTTTATTTTTATTTATTTATTTTTTAAGATATGTGAGCTACGTACTGTATGTCTGATGTTTTGCCATCGTACATTCAAATATTTATATTCACTGTACAGTACAGCGAACTGTTTATACTTACTGTACATGCTATAACTACTTCTCCCAACTCCGCTATTGCTATATTTCCTAAACTAAACGCTGATATTGAAATAACGCCTGGTCTGATAATGCAGTCTGTTTAAATTTCTACCGACCAAGTTCTGCCCTTCATCATGGGAAAACAACGAGCTTCTTTAAAGGATACAACTACTAGGACAGAGATATTTTCATTATGGAATTTGTACTACCCACTGAAATGTAGTAACTAATGGGATTTTAATTAGCCATATATGTACAGTATATTACATTCTTTACCTAAAATGTCTCTAACTTCTAGGGAGAGCGCGAGGTACGTTCACAATCCCCTGAATACATATTCCCTTCTTCGAGAAAACGCAGAGAAGTGAACCGTCTCATATGAATATGCTACCAGTCATAAGTTTCAATACGGAGCTGCAAGTACTTAAGAATTATCAATTACTCTACAATTATGCAGCGGCGTCATCATCCAAGCTATAGCTGGAATAGGGAAGGGAACATAATATCCCATAAGTCTTATTAGAACACGCTGGAAATAGTGACGTAAAAAAAAAAATCGCCAACGGCACGTGGTGTTCCCAAGCGGTCACCCATCCAAGTACTGACCACGCCCAATGTTGCTTGACTTCGGTGATCGGACGAGAACCGGTATTTTCAACATGGTATGGCCGTTGCCGATGAAACTGCGTAATCTGTAGGCACTTGAGGACGATGGGATTGGGGTGCACTCGATAAAACCTGCACTCGCTCACACACACACGTAAACTGCCTGCTTAGACTCTGTACCTAAATTACCAAGCTCGTTGGATGTCATTGGGATAGATGATAAATCTATCTATCAACGGCAGTTTGGTTACGTTTCAACGTCACACACTGCTGGATTGACACGGGATTAATAAAACAGCTAGTCGGCATTCTAAGTTAAGCCACAGGTGGATTGTTGTTCAACAGCGGAGCCTCCTTTCAACCACATGGTTGTGGAACTGTAGTCGGATTTTCGACATCATTTTCATGCCATACTACGGAACTTCACACAAACTTCAATTCACTTCTTGCACCGGCGGCTACTACGAATGGACTGAAGCTCGCTACTGACTAGGGGGGGGGGGACATTTGTCTCTTGATGGATTACGTGACAGATATATAAAGTATCAGTCGTATGTTATGAACCCGAGTTTCAATAAAGATAGATTACCCGTATGTCCACAGATTCTCAGTAGTGGCCTGCGGAAGGATTATGCCCGCGGTCGACAAGTTACCTTCTAAGTTGTTTTCCCTCAACAATTAATGCTGCCAAGTGAGTAGGAATGACACCGCGCTCTCATATAAGTCGTACGAAACTATTAAGGAAACGAATTTGCCTCGTGGATCCAAGTCTCCCATGGACTGCCTATAATGTATTATCTATCCTAGAAGTGTTATCGGGGTGATTATTTAAATTTTCACTCGGTGGGAACCGCTGTTGTTCTTCATTCATCTACTCTGTTATGAATAACTTGTGGCCCTTAAAAGGGCCGGTTGCTGATTCCCTAGCAAGCACTCCCGCTTACTTGGAACTAGTGTATTTTGTGACGGCCTTGGTCCCTTCACTGACGGCGTGCTTGGCCAGCTCACCGGGTAGCAGGAGACGGACGGCTGTCTGGATCTCCCGACTGGTGATGGTCGACCGCTTGTTGTAATGCGCGAGCCGCGAAGCTTCCGCGGCGATGCGCTCGAAGATGTCGTTAACGAAGCTGTTCATGATGCTCATAGCCTTTGAACTGATTCCCGTGTCTGGGTGAACTTGTTTCAGAACCTTGTAGATGTAAATGGCGTAGCTCTCCTTCCTCTTGCGCTTCTTCTTCTTATCGCCCTTCGAAATATTCTTCTGGGCCTTGCCGGCCTTCTTGGCAGCCTTTCCGGAAGCTTTGGGGGGCATGGTGCTCGTCTGATGATGAGCCGGTGTCAGAGTTGATTGCTGGCAGAGCCAGCGGTCGTTTTAGGGTCTTACATTACAATGCCCTCTTCGACCGTGAGTGCTTGTGAGTGCAGTGTTAATAGAATGTTGGATATTTAGGGCTTTTATGAGATTGAGATTGAGACGTGGAAAGAAGACAGGTGGGTAGAAAGTAAGAAAGAAGATTTAAGAAGCAGATTTTAAGTTTTGATTTGTTGTTATTTGAGGAGTGACCATGAACTGTTTGTGATGTAAATTATTTACTGGGCTTGCGTGAATTTTGAATGTATTTATTTATTGTTTAGTTATTCAACGATAGCTATCATGCATCACTAAGCAGTGGTGAGGGCAGTCACAATTTGTTTATATTGTTGTTATCCTTGTGTTTGTGCGTTGGCATTTTGACTTCAGCTATCCAGCAGTCGGAGAGATGTTCGCTGGTACGTTATGTTGTGGGTGGGGTATTTGATTTCGATTTCCTCTCGTTGTAGATGAAAGTGGATTATTAATTGTATGTGTCGGGTTCTGGTCTATGACATGTATGTGCATTCCTCAACGATGGCATTCTTTTGGGGTATTTATGGGAGACAGACCGCGAATGAGCCGACTCCGGGAGACGAGGGGTGTTGTAGAGAGGGAGAGAGAGGGGGAGAGTTTAATGGTTATTTTGTGGATTGAAGTGATCTTGATAGGCTTGTAGGAGTTTTTCAATGGTTGTGTTCTTGTTGGTGTGTGGAGGATTGTCAAACATATGTTGTGTGTATGAGCGACGTAGTGCGAAGTGTGTGTATTTAGTGACTGTTCGGATTAGGTGTGTGGAGAGTGGTTTCGTTTTGGTGTGGATGTATACTGTGTCGTTTCTGGTATGTTTGGGTAGTCGAAATATCTGGCGCAATAATTTCCTTTCACGGGACTCAAATTTCTTTTGTGTTGAGGGTGAAGATTGCAATAGAAAGTAGGAGGAGTAGGTGCACTGGGATCGAACCAGTGCTTTATATAGGTGTAGTAATGTGTTGGCGTGGCAGCCTTGTCGTCTAATGCCGCTTAGGTAGCTTACTGCTTTAGTAGCTTTGTTGTATTTGTCCCATATTGTTTGCGCTATTGTAGTCCAAGAGAGTTTTGATGTGAGTGGAATGCCTAGATATGTTACTTTGTGTTGGAGTGGTATTAATGCTTGTCCGATTGTAATGTGTTGTCTGTTTGTGATTCGTGATTTTAAAGAGGGGCGGAAGACACAGGTTTGGGTTTTTTCGGTGTTGATGGTAATTCTCCAGGTGTTGGCCCACTCAGTGTACTGTCTCAGGGCGTTGTCTATTAGTACCCTGGCGGATCGTAAGCGGGGATGGGTGGCCCAGAAAGCAACATCGTCAGCAAACTGTGCCAGGCCCACTTGATTGTTGTTGGGTTGAGGGATGTCGGATACATATATGTTATAGAGCAGGGGGGAAATCACGCTGCCCTGGGGAACTCCTGCTTCGATTTGGAAGGTGCGGGACAGATCTTGTCTGCCAAGACGGACCTGGCCAGATCGGTTATTCAGGAAGCTGGAGATCCAGCGTGTTATTTCGTGCGGAAATTGCATGTTTGTTAATTTATATCGCAAGGCGTCCAGCCATACTGTGTCAAAGGCTCGTCTGGCGTCGAGCGCTACCAAGATTGAGTAATGTCGTTTAGAGTAGGCCTCCTCAATGGGGGTAAGTACCCGTATCAGCTGATCAGTCGGCTGGACTCCCGGTCTGAAGCCCGCCTGAGAATCGGGAATCATATTTCGGTCGCGCAGGTAAACCTGCAAGCGTGAGACGAGTACTTTCTCCATTAACTTGGCAATAGTCGGGGTGAGGCTTATGGGTCGGTAGTTGGCGGGGTCTGAGGCGTCTTTACCAGGTTTTGGAAATAGAAGTATGTGTGAATGTCTCCAGCGTGTCGGAGCGTGTCCAAGTTTCAAAGAGAGGGTGAAAAGACCAGCAAGAAAATTAAGGGCTGTCGGCGGGAGTTGTTTAAGTGTTTGGTATGTGATACCATCAGGTCCTGGTGCTGAGTTCTTGCATGTTTGGAGGGCAAGTGAGATGTCTAGTATGGTGATGTCATCAATGATGGGGTCGTCGGTTGATCGTGGTGCTGGTGCTGGGAGTGGATTATAGAGGATATGATGGTTATTGATATGATCTGTGATGAAATGGTAATGATCTTGGTCGAAATCTGGATGTATAGGTGTTGTGTGCGTGTTGGATAGAAACTGTCGGAAGACTTCCAGTTTGCCTGGTGTGTCAATAATCGTTTGTTGTCTGTTGCGTAATGGGTGGGAAGTATATTGGTACTTGCCCCTAATACGCTTTATGGTTTCCCAAAATCGCTTGGGAGCGTTTAGTCTGTCTTTGTCGACTTTCTGAATGAATTTGTCCCATCGTCGCGTCTCGTATCTCTGTATAGCGTCTTTGACATCTTCTTGCAGTGAGCGGTAGAGGCGTCTGTCTTCATCTTCATGGGTGCGCATGTAGAGTCTGTGTGCTGCTCTTTTTGTCTTTATGATTTTTAAGATGTCTGGAGGTAATGCACGGCGACGGTCAGTGGTATATCGTTTTTGTGGTATTGAGTCTTGAATAGCTTCATTAAGCACCTGTACAAACAAAGTCTCTGCGGTGTCTAAGTCTTCGTGTTTCGTGATTGGAAAATGAGGGAGTGATTTAGATATGTAATCTTTGAATTTCTGCCAATCAGCGTTACGATAATCTCGCATGTATATAGCTTCGTTCACGGGTTGAGAGCGGTAAAAGGGGCAGGCAAGTTTTATTAGTATGGGTGCGTGATCTGAATTTAGAGGGGGGAGGACTAGAGTATTGATGAGTCGGTTATGTAATCTGGGAGAGATGAATATTTTATCAGGAGTTGTAAATTGTTGAGTAGGAGTTGGTAGGCGTGTGGGGGCAGGGAGTGGAACTTGTACTAGGTTGAGACTGGGTAAGAGCGTCACTAGGTGGTTGCCTTTGGTGTTCCGATTGTTATCATGGAGGAAGGGGTGGTGGGCGTTGATATCTGTGGTGATTATGACATTTGGAAGGGTGTGAAGGTAACGCAGGAGTGTGGATGGGAGTGGATTGGCTGGCGGAGAGTAGAAAGAAGCCACATGCATGCGAGAATTACCTATGTGGATTTGAATTATTACACATTCTTGGTCGTCGAGGTGGAGGGGTAGGGGAATTTGAGTTGTTGTCAAGTTTTTGTTAGTCATAATCATAACTCCTCCTCCTATCGTAGGTCTGTCGCGTCGATATATAGTGAAGTCTCTCATAGTAAAGCGGTCTTTGTCTCGAAGGTGGGTTTCATTTAAACATATAATTTCAGGTTTTTGCTCTTGGATGAGGTGAGTGAGTTCCGTTCTGTTGTTATACAGGTGTCTAATATTGCAATGAATTATCGTGATGTCATGTCGAAGTAGGATGGACGCCATTATAGTGGTATTAGGTTGTTGGTGAGAGGCTGTTTGTGGTGTCTAGGTGCCGTGAATTTCCTGAGGGGCAGGGTAGGCCGGAGGGAGAAAAATATTTAAGTCGCAGGGACAATGCCGTACTGCCTTCCCAGTGCGAGCCAATAGAAACAGCGCAAACGTTTGTGACTTTACGATTGGTCCGCTGTCGATTATTGACGTTGGCGTAAAAGTGAAGGTTACCGTGGGCGAGGCGTCGTTCTTGTAGTTAAACAGCTGCAAGTAGGAGTAGCATCATGTCGGGTCGTGGAAAGGGAGGCAAGGTGAAGGGAAAGTCAAAGTCTCGATCCAGCCGTGCTGGGTTGCAGTTCCCGGTAGGCCGTATCCACCGTCTTTTGCGTAAGGGCAATTACGCAGAGCGAGTTGGTGCCGGTGCGCCAGTCTACCTGGCCGCGGTGATGGAGTACCTGGCGGCCGAAGTTCTCGAGTTGGCTGGCAACGCAGCTCGTGACAACAAGAAGACTAGGATCATTCCTCGTCACTTACAGCTCGCCATTCGCAACGACGAGGAGCTGAACAAACTCCTGTCCGGCGTCACCATCGCCCAGGGTGGTGTGTTGCCCAACATCCAGGCGGTTCTCCTCCCGAAGAAAACCGAGAAGAAGGCTTAAGCCCCTTCTCCGTAAAACGGCCCTTTTAAGGGCCCCACTAACCTCACAAAAGTCAGAAATAGCCAGTATTGTTAATCCTCTCTCACGGCTTCGTAATGTAATTTCATTACGCGTGTCAACTTTCTCTCTCTCTCTATACCGGTGGGCTGATTTAATATCATCATTCTGTAATTTTGTGCTCTGAACGATGTCGTTGTCCCAGGTTCGCACTGAAGTACTTGAAACCGTTGTACATTTACTAGGCTATTGTGTGATAACACATTATACTGATGCATATAGAAAGGTTTCATTATTATTATATAATTTAACACAATACGAATTAAATTAGATGATGATGCCAAAGTACATAGTTGGCTTCGAAATTTATGTAATATATTTCTATCATATTAGAGTAATGGAGATTATCGTGAAAATAATCACAAGTCCCCTTCTTTGGTGCCCATCGTGGTTTTAGACATATACGTTTGAATATACTAGTTTACTTTACTACATACTACGAATGAAACTAATTTTGAATAAGAAATCGATAACTGGTGAACAACTTACGGCGTTATAATAGAGTTCCTAATGCGTTTGTTTGTTGGTGCACATATTGGCCGCACGCGCAGGAACCCCAATACTGAGATGATGACATGACCTTCTCGTAGGAATCGAAGGCTTTGACAATTTGCGTTCGAATTTCCCCTCTCTCTGTCGTTTCGTTCGAACCGAAATGACGCAAGCTATACGTGGAAGTTGTCTGACAGGACGAAGTCCTGTGTTCTGACATGCGATGTGTACCTCTTCTCCCCAGTGTTTACCACACTGGATTCCTATGACCTAAAAGTTGGCATTGCAAAAACGTGGTGATGTGATGTTCAGTATGTGTCAATCCCCTCGGTTCCTTGTTACGGTCTGGTGAGCATTGCCTACCTGCGTTGTCATATTACCCACCAATTCTTCGGACAGTGATTATTGACTTACAGAAGTTTACAGTAACAGGTAACATAATCCGAGGAGCAAGGCTTCACAGAGGAATCCGGTCTTTCCACTTGATATACCAAGCGTTGGGGTCAGACCCATTTGAAAAACGGAGAGGCATTTCTTACAACGTCTTTTGCTGATACTGAAGTGCCCCTACGAAATAAGTTCTGTTTTCCGCACTGGCCTGTTGAGCTAGTGGTCACACAGTAAAGGTGAATTAAATTAATCTCGACAACTACTGCCCTTTTTAGACGGATTTTATGGCCCTGAAAAGGGCCGTTTTGCCGACGGATTCGGCAGCAGACGTGTGTAGGCAGTCTAACCGCCGAACCCGTAGAGAGTCCTCCCCTGCCTCTTCAAGGCGTATACCACGTCCATGGCCGTGACTGTCTTCCGCTTCGCGTGCTCGGTGTATGTTACAGCGTCACGGATTACGTTCTCCAGAAAGACCTTGAGAACACCTCTCGTCTCCTCGTAGATGAGGCCGGAGATACGCTTTACGCCTCCACGTCGGGCGAGACGACGAATGGCCGGCTTCGTGATGCCCTGAATATTATCTCGGAGAACCTTCCTGTGGCGCTTCGCTCCACCTTTGCCAAGACCCTTGCCTCCCTTGCCGCGTCCAGTCATGTTGCTCGTGTGACGAAGGTTAAAAGTGATCTCGACGGCGGGTCATTTTTTGGTTTATATACTAAAACCCGCGGACCAATCACATTACGGAAGGGGCGTGGCTTCTCAACGGGCGAAGACATAAATACCCCTCTTGGGGGCAGCGGGGGCGACTGTATTGCGTCAACTTGGGTTGCGAGGACTAAGGAGTAAGCGATGGCACGTACGAAGCAAACTGCGCGTAAGTCCACGGGAGGCAAGGCTCCACGAAAGCAGCTGGCAACGAAGGCCGCTAGGAAGAGCGCACCGGCTACTGGAGGCGTGAAGAAACCCCATCGATACCGCCCTGGTACAGTTGCTCTTCGCGAGATCCGTCGTTACCAGAAGAGCACCGAGCTCCTCATCCGCAAGCTGCCTTTCCAGCGCTTGGTGCGTGAAATCGCTCAGGATTTCAAAACCGACCTCCGTTTCCAGAGCTCAGCCGTAATGGCCTTGCAGGAGGCAAGCGAGGCATACCTCGTCGGTCTCTTCGAGGATACCAACCTTTGCGCCATCCACGCCAAGCGCGTGACCATTATGCCCAAGGATATTCAGCTGGCTAGGCGCATCCGCGGCGAGAGGGCTTGAATTAACAAAGGTACTCCTGCCCGCAAAAAGGCCCTTTTCAGGGCCACTAGTTATTTCTCGGAAGAGCCGGTTGTACCGTACTCCAGGTCTCGTTCCTACTACCCTCAGTTCAAGGTCACCTCAATAATATAAATGGTTTCTCCCTTTCCATTCCTCACCGTATCAGCATTTTCCCACAGCCTGTTTGACAAATATCGCAATGTATCCTATAGGTTAATAAACAATTTTTTAATAGAACGATGGATAACAAAGTTTCTTAGGAAAATTAAAAAAAAATTTCACAGTTCTATAATATTGCACATTATATATATTTACCAAATTAAGGGTTAACGCCGCCGGGACGAGTGATCCTCCGTCCGACCGATCACAAGCGCCAAGGCTCAAAGTGGTCCAGAAAGCAAATCTAGCTGGACTAAAAATGTGACATATTTCCATGAAACTTCGCACTATAGTCACTACTGTATAAGAGGAGAAACTACCCCTTTATAGACGATGCGTTTTGACAAAAATTAGTGACTTGTCTCATATATAATATATTGTTTTAATGAAACTTTACACAGTACTTACATGTAGCTCGTTTATACTATATTGGATACAAAATGTGATTATGATTGTATAAGAGTAGCTACTTGTCTCCTATCTAACATTTTTTACTTTCACGAAACTATAACTGTGACTCATTATTTTCGATAGTACAGACGTGGTCTGCTTAGGAAAGGACAAGCGGAAGACTGTGACCTTTGTGACCTCGGGTGGGTATTACGATAACATTTATAACCGTCACCCTGATAAGCATCCGAGCAGCTTATTTCAAAAAGGAGTTTGAATACAAACAATTCCTTCAATCTACTACGATTATTACAATAACTGATTTCATTAATCTCCTCTCTTCTTTAGCAAAATATAAATTACCTTCAATTGGTCGATTCAGCAAACTTGTTCATAAAACTTATCGCTATTGCGTCACGTTTCGCAATTTTTCTAAAGTAAAAACAAAAACACGAACAAACGCCTACTCCTTTAACCTCATCGCTCTCTTATCTCTAGAATCCCGGGGGGTTGAGAACCTGAATTCTCTGTGGTGTGAAACAAAGCAACCCGCAGGAGCAATGACACGTTCAATTGTCCTAATAATAGAAAAAAAATTACACGTCATTTAGTGTATTCAGAACATTTTTACAGGACCGTGTAGGATATTCACTCTCCTGTCGAATAGTTTCGGCGGCTGGTAGGCGATACGCATTAATTAAAATAATACTTGCGTACCTTGTTCAGGACAGTGACTGTGCTACTTTCTTTCTTTCTTTCTTTCTTTCTTTCTTTCTTTCTTTCTTTCTTTCTTTCCTTTATTTGTAGCTTATTGATGACACCAGATGCCATAACGGAAATGCCGTGATGGTATGTTTGTTTAATATTCAAAATCAAGTGACAGACGCTATTTGACTTTGCGGTGGAGGGGATAGGGACCTGATCTCGGATGTTCCGAGAGATGCCGGCGCACAGTTGTCCAGAACGCAAAACTATGTAAGAAAATCAACTTCATCATAACCGAAGTTTAAGTAATATCTAGGCTTAAACAAAAGCTAGGCATTGTGCACAACAGCATACAAAACATCAATATCAGTAAGAGGTGGGACAAAACATGAGTTTTTTTTTTAAAGTCACGCTCTTCAGTTGATTTTTGTTCGTGGGGTCAGTGGCTGTTTTATACTGTTAAACCTTCCCTTATGGAGGTCATAGGACAAGATGTGTACTTTCATTTAATACGCGAAAAGCAATCTATAATACGTTAGCATTCATTTAATTGGCACGTTTACTGAGATTTGTGCAACTAGTTTTTTTTTTTTTTTTTTTTTTTTACGACATATTTAACAGGCTGTGCATTACAAGTAAACCTGAGTTAACTTTCAATTCTTCTACCCACACATTAATCAAATATTAAACTCTATACGGCTTAAAATTTAGCTGCTACATCCTGCAAACTTAGATGTTATATTCATCTCTTGGTGGCGCTTTACGAATTCGACAGCAGCCACTTTTCAGAGTCTGGATGAAGGAGCTTAATTTCTCCAAGAAAAATTCAACACTTCTTGAACATATAATGAACAACTAAATTATGGAGTATATCCATGAATCTAGCATTTTGTTACCAACTGCGAAAAATATGGCAGGCTAGTCATCTTTTAGGAGCATAATTTCTATTAAAACATTAAAAATTATCAGAAAAACTAATTTTTCCCTAATTCCCTAATTACACGAGCATAATTCGTTTTTGCATAGATGCGTATAAAATTTCATGGAAATATGTTACATAGGGGAGAAATTATTAACTCTGTATAAATGTAGCCTCTAAACACAAGAAGTAGATTCCCATATAAAAACCATTATCTGAATTTATGCTACCTGTAACTATACTGTGTGAAATATAATGTAAATATTTCAGTTAAGATAGAAATTATTAATTTAGTCTATAAAGCACTTCCGATACAACTCTTCACACAATAATAATAATAATAATAATAATAATAATAATAATAATAATAATAATAATAATAATAATAATAATAAATAATTCTGAGCTTCAGTGCAAGAACTCTTTAACCCTCACACAGCTTGTTCTGAGAAAAATCAGTATTAAAGAAATTTATACACATTAAACAAATTGTAATGCTATATGTTGTCATGTCTCTTCTATCCCTCACGTGGAAACTTAGGCTTACACAGCAGCAAGAATAAGATAACAACGTTATTATCATCTGTCCTTTTATGGCTATACAGTTTTTGCAGTGAACTACAGAATTATTAACTATTATTATTACAGACCTGTTATTTTTTTCACTTTTTTCACACACACACACACACACACACACACACACACATCTATTATACTAAACATAAACCCACAAGAGAAAACAATACTTGTATTAACTGTAAACATTTTTCTTCCTTTCTTTATTTTTAGCAGAATCCTCCATTTCACCCTTTATCTCACTAGATGCGCTTCCCGCAGACATTCTTCATTATATGTTTCACACACCACTTCGTAACACTTGCAGCGGTTGACTTTTGTTTTCTTGTCTTTTTCTCTAGGGTATATTGTACATAGTGCTCGGTATCGGTGCTCGTTCACGTGATATTTTACCTTTGTTTTTCTTGCTAACTCCTGCCAATTTTTCTGATATTTCCCGTAGTTGATTGGTCAAGTACTGCGGATTGATTCCCGGTTATAACAAACACACCTACACTACATTCCAATGATTTCTGACTCGTTACTGCACATTTTAGAAACACTGTACGAAAGCACACACAGTCTCTCGTAAATCAACAGGTTACAACAGAGACTTACACTTGCAAACGCGTGGGGATTTCAGAAAATTTCTTACTATTTCAGTACCTTTAACTGTACAACAGATTTTGTTTTCTCGAAAAAGAAAGGTCAACGTTACTATTGACAAAAGACAGAAACGTACGATTACAATACCTTTATTTTAAACAATCTTAGAGGTGGTCTGGGAATTCCTAAACTCACCACGCGACTACTTAACCCTAGACAGGTAATCATCACTGTACTCATGTTAAAGGTAAGCATTCGTAATTTTTACTACTCACATTTTAATTAACTGAAATCAACTCAATATCACACATTTAACAACTTTTACACATTTCGTAGCCATTAGTGTTCATTTAATTTTAAGTTTGTCATAAAGTCTTTACGTTCATGTTATTGTCCTATTTACAATTAGTGCAAACAACAGCGCGATGTTCTCTGCAGAACCCCTTTTTGCAAAGTCCACAAAATGTTGTCATCATTCTCCTCTTCTTTGCAGGACATTTATAGCAAACAGTACGTTCACCATCTGGCTGCATTACCTGGCATTGTTGTTGCACAGCAATGTTCAGATGTTCTTCAATTGTTGCCCGCAGAGATCGGTGTAAAGTAGGACGTGCAAAGCGGTGCTGCATCCACGGTTTTGTCAGCTCTTCACACAATTGGAAAATGAATTGTTTTCTTGATATTGTTTTCTGAGTTCTTCTAACTATAAATTATCCATGAATTTATACTTGCAATATTTAGCATGTTGTAAAATATTGCTAGTGGCCAGCGCCTCGTCTTTCTATTGCAGGAAAGATTGTGGCACATTTGACATAGTGTATCTACACCACCTTTAGTCCCATTGTAAATAATAATAATAATAATAATAATAATAATAATAATAAAGGCTTTACATATAACGTGTTGCTTACTGTTGTCATTGCAGTCCACGTCGGTGGGGGTGGGGGGGTTTCTTTCTCCTCCTCCTTCCTCTAAAAAGAGCAGTTACCAGGGTCTAAGGAAGTGAATGCCCTTTTCTTTCTGGGCTCATCCCTACATTTGTCTTAGCTCCTTAGGGAAAACCACGGAAAACCCTCAGGCTTGCGAATAGACTGAATGAATGAGAGGAGAAACTTTAAAGGTACGTGAAAACACGTCCATGCAAGGGAGTTGGGACTGTGAAAAATTGAATATGTGAAATCCAAGACTGTATTTGCCAGGCGAGCAAAGAAGAAGAAGAAGAAGAAAGGCTTACGTATGACGTGTGGCTTACTGTTGTCATTGCAGTCCGCGTCGGCCAGCGGTGGGAGGGGGGGGGTCAATATACCTGCACATATCAGTTCAAATTATAAAAACCTCTTAATGCTACTGCGGTACTATTCCATTGCCGAACACAATATGAAGAAATTAGCAGATCCCTGAACTGAACTCTTATTACTCTGAAATTACCGCGCAGTACAATTATAGCTATGACGCATTGCAAGCGTTAGTCACCATATCGATTTGCTAAGCAAATTTTATCCCTTTAGAGCATGTCCCCCCCCCCTCCTCCTCCATATCAGCCAACAACATACTGGATGAAGAAGACTCCTGCAAAAGGGACGAATTAAGATTTAATTTTATTTTAATGATAGACTAACATTGCAAAGTTCCAAAATAATTTTTTGCATTCCTTCATTACACTAGTCGTACAAAATTGCGGTCGTATCTCGTACTATCTATACTAATAATAAATCTGTAGCCGAAATTTTTCTGGTAAGTTTCGATTTTCCAAAAGTAATTGGTCCTAACATATATAATTAACCACCCTGAAACCGAAAATCGCATTTTTGAAAATTTTGTTTGTATGTCTGTCTGTATGTTTGTTACCTTTTCACGCGATAATGGCTGAACCGATTTATATGAAAACTGGAATATAAATTAAGTTTGTTGTAACTTAGATTTTAGGCTATATGGCATTCGAAATACTTTATTTAAAAGGGGGGTTATAAGGGGGCCTTAATTAAATAAATCGAAATATCTCGCTTATTATTGATATTTGAGAAAAAATGTTACATAACAGATGTTCCTTTAAAAATGATTTCCGTTAAGTTTTATTTTTTTACAACATTTTGATAGGACTGATATTTAATGAGATAAATGAGTTTTAAAATTAAAATAACGCTATCTAAGACGGTGCAATGAATTAAGAACAAATGACTTCGTCTATAAGGGGCCTTGGACAACAACAATCGAAACAGGGGCCTTGGACATCAACAAACAATCGAAAGCTATTAAACATAGCCTACAGGGAATGTTTCTGTGTTTGTATGAAGTAATATCACAAGCTCGTAAATTAACTGATTTGTATAATTAGTTATTATTTCACCATTGGAAACTGTAGTTTCTCTAGATGGACATAATGCTATAATGTTATTACAGTAACGTCTGAGTAAATCGAGGACAGGTAAGATTAAAATAGCTTCTTATGCACAGAAAATTTGATAGGCTATTTTGTACATTCGTTTTCTGTATTTCTTAAAATAATATTTATGTACACGCATTTTAATCTCAGAGAATTAACGAACAACGAGAGTGTATTGATTTAGTATGCAGTAATAGTACTTTAGCTTGGCAATCCATTATTTTAATAATTCATATTTTAACTATGCTCAATTGAATCGTGTTAAAATACATAAAATATATATGCAATAAATGCAGTGCTAAAAAAAAATTGGGTAATATGCGAAGCAGATTATCTTGCGCTGTTGTAAAAGTTGTTCCATGGATCAGTCGTCCTATTTTAATTATGTAATTACTTTATATTTATTTCTAACAGGTGGAGCGGAGCGAACGGGTACGGCTAGCTAACAATAAGTGAGAACTTACAATACAACAACGACAACAACAACAACAGCTGATAATCTGAAAGGGAACATAGTAATTTGGGGTGAATTAAAATGCAGCTTCCATTCGTTTAAAATTTCTTTAAATTTTAACTAAATATTAATGTAGATATTACCTCTAAAGGTAAATGGGGGCATGTTTCACAACGCTAACAAATTACAAATTAACAATATACAATTAACAACGGAAATATTACATATGCTTGTTAACTGTGTTTCACAATGCAATCTTATTCACTTGTATGTTTTAACGAACTTTACAAAATCGGCGAAACAAACTTACAAATACGCATAATTGGTTGAACAAAATCGCCAACGACAGTTTACAAAAATCACTAAGGATCAGAGGTAAAGTAGCTGTAATTTTAGAACTATCGATGGACATGTTTATATTTTTTTATATATATTTTATTTAGATTTTGCTACATCGGCGACAACGGAGTTTCGCGGCATGCAATTGGTCGAGCATACCAATGCATTAATTAGCCTACGACTTAACTGACGAAAGTTAGCGCGAAATTCATTCAAATAATTGATAAATAATGGATTTGACCCACGTAGTTATATGCAGTTGATAGAGCAGCTAACATGTCCATCCATTAAAATCAACTTCGCTCTCTGCTGGTCCATCAGTATATTTTATTGTTTCATCCATAACCTCGCCAACATTAGGGAACCCAGCAGGAGGAGCATAAAAATCCTTTGCCCGAGTAAGCACATTCGGTGATCAATAACCCGCCTCGAGTTTTTTCAATCTTGTAACAACATCAACTACCATGTGTGAACTTTTGCACACTGTAATCTTATAAATTCCGTTCTTATCTGCTAACGCAGGGAACTGAGAGCTACTATGCAACCAATGCAGTTCTCGCTTTGTGGTTAGGGCACCACTTTTCCCTTTCAGATGTTGCATGTGATGTCCCATATCTTGTAGGAGAGATTACAGCGAAATGGGATTCGGAACGACTTCAGAATACTGCGTAAGTAATGCCGACATTGCATTATTAAGTGATTGGTTTTCGGTGCAAAGTTTTTCTTCTTTAAGTGCGAGTATTTATTAAATACGTTCCTCGTATATAAGAACTAACGCGGTATTCTGAAGTATAGCGCGGGATTCATTCGAAACCTTTCATTAATATTCGTACAATGATACGAACGTGGCCGGAAAATTCTACGTTAGGCCTAAATGCAAAATCTTCGTCTGAGTCGCTAGAACTACTCAATAACATCACAACTGCTTCAGTGTAATTCTTAATGGTACCCTGTTACTATAAAATTGATTTTATACATATGTGTTTATTTTTTTCATTCACAATTAGAAGCTATTTCAACAGGGCTACTGTAGAAAATGTGCTAACTTCACTAGTAAAGTTTAGTTTACACGTTTGTAAAATTACTCCTTCGTTGTGAAACAAACATATCACTTGTAAAGAGCGCAAAATTTCATTCGTAAAGATTTGATTTCCTTTGTACAGTCCACCTTTACAAACAAAGATTGTGAAACAGAAGTTTACAAACAGAGTTCACAATTTCCAAAGATTGTAAACTTTGTGAAACACCCCACTGGTGAATCAGCACGCCGAGCTCGATCGAAATACAACCAGTTACTATTATTTCCCTATCGTTTTTTGACATTTGATTCCGCGTCCTACCTCTTTCATTCGTTACTAACCAACAACGCCAATAGCAGAAGGTAACGCAAAAACAGTCACCGGTTCCCCGATGCATGGCTTTCTCTCTCAATGTCAACTGAGAGTTAAAAATATTCATTATAATATGCACTTTCCACTCACTCCTCAGAATGTCTTCTTTATTTTTATTTATTTATTTTTTAAGATATGTGAGCTACGTACTGTATGTCTGATGTTTTGCCATCGTACATTCAAATATTTATATTCACTGTACAGTACAGCGAACTGTTTATACTTACTGTACATGCTATAACTACTTCTCCCAACTCCGCTATTGCTATATTTCCTAAACTAAACGCTGATATTGAAATAACGCCTGGTCTGATAATGCAGTCTGTTTAAATTTCTACCGACCAAGTTCTGCCCTTCATCATGGGAAAACAACGAGCTTCTTTAAAGGATACAACTACTAGGACAGAGATATTTTCATTATGGAATTTGTACTACCCACTGAAATGTAGTAACTAATGGGATTTTA
The DNA here is from genome assembly GCF_040183065.1 of Periplaneta americana. Taxonomy (NCBI): domain Eukaryota; kingdom Metazoa; phylum Arthropoda; class Insecta; order Blattodea; family Blattidae; genus Periplaneta; species Periplaneta americana. Next base: position 480,047 of record NW_027185505.1, read on the forward strand.
ATTAGCCATATATGTACAGTATATTACATTCTTTACCTAAAATGTCTCTAACTTCTAGGGAGAGCGCGAGGTACGTTCACAATCCCCTGAATACATATTCCCTTCTTCGAGAAAACGCAGAGAAGTGAACCGTCTCATATGAATATGCTACCAGTCATAAGTTTCAATACGGAGCTGCAAGTACTTAAGAATTATCAATTACTCTACAATTATGCAGCGGCGTCATCATCCAAGCTATAGCTGGAATAGGGAAGGGAACATAATATCCCATAAGTCTTATTAGAACACGCTGGAAATAGTGACGTAAAAAAAAAAATCGCCAACGGCACGTGGTGTTCCCAAGCGGTCACCCATCCAAGTACTGACCACGCCCAATGTTGCTTGACTTCGGTGATCGGACGAGAACCGGTATTTTCAACATGGTATGGCCGTTGCCGATGAAACTGCGTAATCTGTAGGCACTTGAGGACGATGGGATTGGGGTGCACTCGATAAAACCTGCACTCGCTCACACACACACGTAAACTGCCTGCTTAGACTCTGTACCTAAATTACCAAGCTCGTTGGATGTCATTGGGATAGATGATAAATCTATCTATCAACGGCAGTTTGGTTACGTTTCAACGTCACACACTGCTGGATTGACACGGGATTAATAAAACAGCTAGTCGGCATTCTAAGTTAAGCCACAGGTGGATTGTTGTTCAACAGCGGAGCCTCCTTTCAACCACATGGTTGTGGAACTGTAGTCGGATTTTCGACATCATTTTCATGCCATACTACGGAACTTCACACAAACTTCAATTCACTTCTTGCACCGGCGGCTACTACGAATGGACTGAAGCTCGCTACTGACTAGGGGGGGGGGGACATTTGTCTCTTGATGGATTACGTGACAGATATATAAAGTATCAGTCGTATGTTATGAACCCGAGTTTCAATAAAGATAGATTACCCGTATGTCCACAGATTCTCAGTAGTGGCCTGCGGAAGGATTATGCCCGCGGTCGACAAGTTACCTTCTAAGTTGTTTTCCCTCAACAATTAATGCTGCCAAGTGAGTAGGAATGACACCGCGCTCTCATATAAGTCGTACGAAACTATTAAGGAAACGAATTTGCCTCGTGGATCCAAGTCTCCCATGGACTGCCTATAATGTATTATCTATCCTAGAAGTGTTATCGGGGTGATTATTTAAATTTTCACTCGGTGGGAACCGCTGTTGTTCTTCATTCATCTACTCTGTTATGAATAACTTGTGGCCCTTAAAAGGGCCGGTTGCTGATTCCCTAGCAAGCACTCCCGCTTACTTGGAACTAGTGTATTTTGTGACGGCCTTGGTCCCTTCACTGACGGCGTGCTTGGCCAGCTCACCGGGTAGCAGGAGACGGACGGCTGTCTGGATCTCCCGACTGGTGATGGTCGACCGCTTGTTGTAATGCGCGAGCCGCGAAGCTTCCGCGGCGATGCGCTCGAAGATGTCGTTAACGAAGCTGTTCATGATGCTCATAGCCTTTGAACTGATTCCCGTGTCTGGGTGAACTTGTTTCAGAACCTTGTAGATGTAAATGGCGTAGCTCTCCTTCCTCTTGCGCTTCTTCTTCTTATCGCCCTTCGAAATATTCTTCTGGGCCTTGCCGGCCTTCTTGGCAGCCTTTCCGGAAGCTTTGGGGGGCATGGTGCTCGTCTGATGATGAGCCCAAACGAAAAAAACGAAAAAACGAATGAATGGGGACGAAGAAAGAATGAATGATGTTTAAAATGGCAGGCAGGGTAAGCATCCCATGCCTCCATTGGTTCCTCGACAAGCAATTCGCTAACTTTAGATCGAGGTACCCAGCTATAAGCCGTTTGCCCTCTCATCTAACAGTAGTGTATTTCCCCTGTGAATGATTTTATGAACATGTATACGCTATCAGTTAAATTGTGAATGAAATGAATGAAGTGAAGTGAGCACCATGCCTCGCAGATGTTAATGAGAGGTGGAGAGTCCAGTGCTCTGGTCAGTTCTGTCCTAGTCACGTTTTTGTAGTGGCGCTAGGGAAACTCGTAACCTATTACCAACAAAGTGGTGGGCTACTCGTTTCCGTAGAAGCCGTCTGGCTGCCTGGTTGGCTGTGGCAAGTGTCGTGTGTCGTTTCGTAGGGTTTGTGTCAGTAGTGAGTAAAGAAATAGTGAATGTCACTATTTCGTCCTGTAGTCTGTTTAGTTGCCGGTCAATGTAGGATTCTATTTTCTGCATAGCAGAACGTAGAACCCCCTCGACCAGCTGTTCCGTAGTTGTTTTTTCTGTCTGTGGATCGTCTGTAGTGTTTGTCTTGGTTGTCGTTGTCTTAGCTGCATCCGCATAAGACAATTCGGGTTTGGGAAGTGTTGGGTAGAAAACGGACTGTGATGGTTTGGGTATAGGTTTCGGTATTGGTTTGTGGGTGTCTATGGGGACGTGCGTGGGATCGGTGGAGGTTATGAGATTAGTCCTTGGATATTTTGGACAGCGAGCTTGGCCCGTATAATGGGTGTCGCTGTTGCACGTGGCGCAATACCTAATCTGGGATAGGCGGTTGTGGTTGCACAGGTCGGGATTTTTGCCGCACTTAAAACAAGTCTTGGGCTTGTCGCAGTTTGTCCTTGTATGGCCGTATTGTGCACAGTTAAGGCACGGTCGGTGGAAGATTGTCTCGTGTGATGGCTCTACTCTGTAGTACCGTCCTGCAAGTTTAATTCCTTCTAGTAATTTGTCTGCTGTGGTCCGGAGGGAGAAAAATATTTAAGTCGCAGGGACAATGCCGTACTGCCTTCCCAGTGCGAGCCAATAGAAACAGCGCAAACGTTTGTGACTTTACGATTGGTCCGCTGTCGATTATTGACGTTGGCGTAAAAGTGAAGGTTACCGTGGGCGAGGCGTCGTTCTTGTAGTTAAACAGCTGCAAGTAGGAGTAGCATCATGTCGGGTCGTGGAAAGGGAGGCAAGGTGAAGGGAAAGTCAAAGTCTCGATCCAGCCGTGCTGGGTTGCAGTTCCCGGTAGGCCGTATCCACCGTCTTTTGCGTAAGGGCAATTACGCAGAGCGAGTTGGTGCCGGTGCGCCAGTCTACCTGGCCGCGGTGATGGAGTACCTGGCGGCCGAAGTTCTCGAGTTGGCTGGCAACGCAGCTCGTGACAACAAGAAGACTAGGATCATTCCTCGTCACTTACAGCTCGCCATTCGCAACGACGAGGAGCTGAACAAACTCCTGTCCGGCGTCACCATCGCCCAGGGTGGTGTGTTGCCCAACATCCAGGCGGTTCTCCTCCCGAAGAAAACCGAGAAGAAGGCTTAAGCCCCTTCTCCGTAAAACGGCCCTTTTAAGGGCCCCACTAACCTCACAAAAGTCAGAAATAGCCAGTATTGTTAATCCTCTCTCACGGCTTCGTAATGTAATTTCATTACGCGTGTCAACTTTCTCTCTCTCTCTATACCGGTGGGCTGATTTAATATCATCATTCTGTAATTTTGTGCTCTGAACGATGTCGTTGTCCCAGGTTCGCACTGAAGTACTTGAAACCGTTGTACATTTACTAGGCTATTGTGTGATAACACATTATACTGATGCATATAGAAAGGTTTCATTATTATTATATAATTTAACACAATACGAATTAAATTAGATGATGATGCCAAAGTACATAGTTGGCTTCGAAATTTATGTAATATATTTCTATCATATTAGAGTAATGGAGATTATCGTGAAAATAATCACAAGTCCCCTTCTTTGGTGCCCATCGTGGTTTTAGACATATACGTTTGAATATACTAGTTTACTTTACTACATACTACGAATGAAACTAATTTTGAATAAGAAATCGATAACTGGTGAACAACTTACGGCGTTATAATAGAGTTCCTAATGCGTTTGTTTGTTGGTGCACATATTGGCCGCACGCGCAGGAACCCCAATACTGAGATGATGACATGACCTTCTCGTAGGAATCGAAGGCTTTGACAATTTGCGTTCGAATTTCCCCTCTCTCTGTCGTTTCGTTCGAACCGAAATGACGCAAGCTATACGTGGAAGTTGTCTGACAGGACGAAGTCCTGTGTTCTGACATGCGATGTGTACCTCTTCTCCCCAGTGTTTACCACACTGGATTCCTATGACCTAAAAGTTGGCATTGCAAAAACGTGGTGATGTGATGTTCAGTATGTGTCAATCCCCTCGGTTCCTTGTTACGGTCTGGTGAGCATTGCCTACCTGCGTTGTCATATTACCCACCAATTCTTCGGACAGTGATTATTGACTTACAGAAGTTTACAGTAACAGGTAACATAATCCGAGGAGCAAGGCTTCACAGAGGAATCCGGTCTTTCCACTTGATATACCAAGCGTTGGGGTCAGACCCATTTGAAAAACGGAGAGGCATTTCTTACAACGTCTTTTGCTGATACTGAAGTGCCCCTACGAAATAAGTTCTGTTTTCCGCACTGGCCTGTTGAGCTAGTGGTCACACAGTAAAGGTGAATTAAATTAATCTCGACAACTACTGCCCTTTTTAGACGGATTTTATGGCCCTGAAAAGGGCCGTTTTGCCGACGGATTCGGCAGCAGACGTGTGTAGGCAGTCTAACCGCCGAACCCGTAGAGAGTCCTCCCCTGCCTCTTCAAGGCGTATACCACGTCCATGGCCGTGACTGTCTTCCGCTTCGCGTGCTCGGTGTATGTTACAGCGTCACGGATTACGTTCTCCAGAAAGACCTTGAGAACACCTCTCGTCTCCTCGTAGATGAGGCCGGAGATACGCTTTACGCCTCCACGTCGGGCGAGACGACGAATGGCCGGCTTCGTGATGCCCTGAATATTATCTCGGAGAACCTTCCTGTGGCGCTTCGCTCCACCTTTGCCAAGACCCTTGCCTCCCTTGCCGCGTCCAGTCATGTTGCTCGTGTGACGAAGGTTAAAAGTGATCTCGACGGCGGGTCATTTTTTGGTTTATATACTAAAACCCGCGGACCAATCACATTACGGAAGGGGCGTGGCTTCTCAACGGGCGAAGACATAAATACCCCTCTTGGGGGCAGCGGGGGCGACTGTATTGCGTCAACTTGGGTTGCGAGGACTAAGGAGTAAGCGATGGCACGTACGAAGCAAACTGCGCGTAAGTCCACGGGAGGCAAGGCTCCACGAAAGCAGCTGGCAACGAAGGCCGCTAGGAAGAGCGCACCGGCTACTGGAGGGGCGTGAAGAAACCCCATCGATACCGCCCTGGTACAGTTGCTCTTCGCGAGATCCGTCGTTACCAGAAGAGCACCGAGCTCCTCATCCGCAAGCTGCCTTTCCAGCGCTTGGTGCGTGAAATCGCTCAGGATTTCAAAACCGACCTCCGTTTCCAGAGCTCAGCCGTAATGGCCTTGCAGGAGGCAAGCGAGGCATACCTCGTCGGTCTCTTCGAGGATACCAACCTTTGCGCCATCCACGCCAAGCGCGTGACCATTATGCCCAAGGATATTCAGCTGGCTAGGCGCATCCGCGGCGAGAGGGCTTGAATTAACAAAGGTACTCCTGCCCGCAAAAAGGCCCTTTTCAGGGCCACTAGTTATTTCTCGGAAGAGCCGGTTGTACCGTACTCCAGGTCTCGTTCCTACTACCCTCAGTTCAAGGTCACCTCAATAATATAAATGGTTTCTCCCTTTCCATTCCTCACCGTATCAGCATTTTCCCACAGCCTGTTTGACAAATATCGCAATGTATCCTATAGGTTAATAAACAATTTTTTAATAGAACGATGGATAACAAAGTTTCTTAGGAAAATTAAAAAAAAATTTCACAGTTCTATAATATTGCACATTATATATATTTACCAAATTAAGGGTTAACGCCGCCGGGACGAGTGATCCTCCGTCCGACCGATCACAAGCGCCAAGGCTCAAAGTGGTCCAGAAAGCAAATCTAGCTGGACTAAAAATGTGACATATTTCCATGAAACTTCGCACTATAGTCACTACTGTATAAGAGGAGAAACTACCCCTTTATAGACGATGCGTTTTGACAAAAATTAGTGACTTGTCTCATATATAATATATTGTTTTAATGAAACTTTACACAGTACTTACATGTAGCTCGTTTATACTATATTGGATACAAAATGTGATTATGATTGTATAAGAGTAGCTACTTGTCTCCTATCTAACATTTTTTACTTTCACGAAACTATAACTGTGACTCATTATTTTCGATAGTACAGACGTGGTCTGCTTAGGAAAGGACAAGCGGAAGACTGTGACCTTTGTGACCTCGGGTGGGTATTACGATAACATTTATAACCGTCACCCTGATAAGCATCCGAGCAGCTTATTTCAAAAAGGAGTTTGAATACAAACAATTCCTTCAATCTACTACGATTATTACAATAACTGATTTCATTAATCTCCTCTCTTCTTTAGCAAAATATAAATTACCTTCAATTGGTCGATTCAGCAAACTTGTTCATAAAACTTATCGCTATTGCGTCACGTTTCGCAATTTTTCTAAAGTAAAAACAAAAACACGAACAAACGCCTACTCCTTTAACCTCATCGCTCTCTTATCTCTAGAATCCCGGGGGGTTGAGAACCTGAATTCTCTGTGGTGTGAAACAAAGCAACCCGCAGGAGCAATGACACGTTCAATTGTCCTAATAATAGAAAAAAAATTACACGTCATTTAGTGTATTCAGAACATTTTTACAGGACCGTGTAGGATATTCACTCTCCTGTCGAATAGTTTCGGCGGCTGGTAGGCGATACGCATTAATTAAAATAATACTTGCGTACCTTGTTCAGGACAGTGACTGTGCTACTTTCTTTCTTTCTTTCTTTCTTTCTTTCTTTCTTTCTTTCTTTCTTTCCTTTATTTGTAGCTTATTGATGACACCAGATGCCATAACGGAAATGCCGTGATGGTATGTTTGTTTAATATTCAAAATCAAGTGACAGACGCTATTTGACTTTGCGGTGGAGGGGATAGGGACCTGATCTCGGATGTTCCGAGAGATGCCGGCGCACAGTTGTCCAGAACGCAAAACTATGTAAGAAAATCAACTTCATCATAACCGAAGTTTAAGTAATATCTAGGCTTAAACAAAAGCTAGGCATTGTGCACAACAGCATACAAAACATCAATATCAGTAAGAGGTGGGACAAAACATGAGTTTTTTTTTTAAAGTCACGCTCTTCAGTTGATTTTTGTTCGTGGGGTCAGTGGCTGTTTTATACTGTTAAACCTTCCCTTATGGAGGTCATAGGACAAGATGTGTACTTTCATTTAATACGCGAAAAGCAATCTATAATACGTTAGCATTCATTTAATTGGCACGTTTACTGAGATTTGTGCAACTAGTTTTTTTTTTTTTTTTTTTTTTTTACGACATATTTAACAGGCTGTGCATTACAAGTAAACCTGAGTTAACTTTCAATTCTTCTACCCACACATTAATCAAATATTAAACTCTATACGGCTTAAAATTTAGCTGCTACATCCTGCAAACTTAGATGTTATATTCATCTCTTGGTGGCGCTTTACGAATTCGACAGCAGCCACTTTTCAGAGTCTGGATGAAGGAGCTTAATTTCTCCAAGAAAAATTCAACACTTCTTGAACATATAATGAACAACTAAATTATGGAGTATATCCATGAATCTAGCATTTTGTTACCAACTGCGAAAAATATGGCAGGCTAGTCATCTTTTAGGAGCATAATTTCTATTAAAACATTAAAAATTATCAGAAAAACTAATTTTTCCCTAATTCCCTAATTACACGAGCATAATTCGTTTTTGCATAGATGCGTATAAAATTTCATGGAAATATGTTACATAGGGGAGAAATTATTAACTCTGTATAAATGTAGCCTCTAAACACAAGAAGTAGATTCCCATATAAAAACCATTATCTGAATTTATGCTACCTGTAACTATACTGTGTGAAATATAATGTAAATATTTCAGTTAAGATAGAAATTATTAATTTAGTCTATAAAGCACTTCCGATACAACTCTTCACACAATAATAATAATAATAATAATAATAATAATAATAATAATAATAATAATAATAATAATAATAAATAATTCTGAGCTTCAGTGCAAGAACTCTTTAACCCTCACACAGCTTGTTCTGAGAAAAATCAGTATTAAAGAAATTTATACACATTAAACAAATTGTAATGCTATATGTTGTCATGTCTCTTCTATCCCTCACGTGGAAACTTAGGCTTACACAGCAGCAAGAATAAGATAACAACGTTATTATCATCTGTCCTTTTATGGCTATACAGTTTTTGCAGTGAACTACAGAATTATTAACTATTATTATTACAGACCTGTTATTTTTTTCACTTTTTTCACACACACACACACACACACACACACACACACACACACACACATCTATTATACTAAACATAAACCCACAAGAGAAAACAATACTTGTATTAACTGTAAACATTTTTCTTCCTTTCTTTATTTTTAGCAGAATCCTCCATTTCACCCTTTATCTCACTAGATGCGCTTCCCGCAGACATTCTTCATTATATGTTTCACACACCACTTCGTAACACTTGCAGCGGTTGACTTTTGTTTTCTTGTCTTTTTCTCTAGGGTATATTGTACATAGTGCTCGGTATCGGTGCTCGTTCACGTGATATTTTACCTTTGTTTTTCTTGCTAACTCCTGCCAATTTTTCTGATATTTCCCGTAGTTGATTGGTCAAGTACTGCGGATTGATTCCCGGTTATAACAAACACACCTACACTACATTCCAATGATTTCTGACTCGTTACTGCACATTTTAGAAACACTGTACGAAAGCACACACAGTCTCTCGTAAATCAACAGGTTACAACAGAGACTTACACTTGCAAACGCGTGGGGATTTCAGAAAATTTCTTACTATTTCAGTACCTTTAACTGTACAACAGATTTTGTTTTCTCGAAAAAGAAAGGTCAACGTTACTATTGACAAAAGACAGAAACGTACGATTACAATACCTTTATTTTAAACAATCTTAGAGGTGGTCTGGGAATTCCTAAACTCACCACGCGACTACTTAACCCTAGACAGGTAATCATCACTGTACTCATGTTAAAGGTAAGCATTCGTAATTTTTACTACTCACATTTTAATTAACTGAAATCAACTCAATATCACACATTTAACAACTTTTACACATTTCGTAGCCATTAGTGTTCATTTAATTTTAAGTTTGTCATAAAGTCTTTACGTTCATGTTATTGTCCTATTTACAATTAGTGCAAACAACAGCGCGATGTTCTCTGCAGAACCCCTTTTTGCAAAGTCCACAAAATGTTGTCATCATTCTCCTCTTCTTTGCAGGACATTTATAGCAAACAGTACGTTCACCATCTGGCTGCATTACCTGGCATTGTTGTTGCACAGCAATGTTCAGATGTTCTTCAATTGTTGCCCGCAGAGATCGGTGTAAAGTAGGACGTGCAAAGCGGTGCTGCATCCACGGTTTTGTCAGCTCTTCACACAATTGGAAAATGAATTGTTTTCTTGATATTGTTTTCTGAGTTCTTCTAACTATAAATTATCCATGAATTTATACTTGCAATATTTAGCATGTTGTAAAATATTGCTAGTGGCCAGCGCCTCGTCTTTCTATTGCAGGAAAGATTGTGGCACATTTGACATAGTGTATCTACACCACCTTTAGTCCCATTGTAAATAATAATAATAATAATAATAATAATAATAATAATAATAATAATAATAATAATAATAATAATAAAGGCTTTACATATAACGTGTTGCTTACTGTTGTCATTGCAGTCCACGTCGGTGGGGGTGGGGGGGTTTCTTTCTCCTCCTCCTTCCTCTAGAAAGAGCAGTTACCAGGGTCTAAGGAAGTGAATGCCCTTTTCTTTCTGGGCTCATCCCTACATTTGTCTTAGCTCCTTAGGGAAAACCACGGAAAACCCTCAGGCTTGCGAATAGACTGAATGAATGAGAGGAGAAACTTTAAAGGTACGTGAAAACACGTCCATGCAAGGGAGTTGGGACTGTGAAAAATTGAATATGTGAAATCCAAGACTGTATTTGCCAGGCGAGCAAAGAAGAAGAAGAAGAAGAAAGGCTTACGTATGACGTGTGGCTTACTGTTGTCATTGCAGTCCGCGTCGGCCAGCGGTGGGAGGGGGGGGGTCAATATACCTGCACATATCAGTTCAAATTATAAAAACCTCTTAATGCTACTGCGGTACTATTCCATTGCCGAACACAATATGAAGAAATTAGCAGATCCCTGAACTGAACTCTTATTACTCTGAAATTACCGCGCAGTACAATTATAGCTATGACGCATTGCAAGCGTTAGTCACCATATCGATTTGCTAAGCAAATTTTATCCCTTTAGAGCATGTCCCCCCCCCCTCCTCCTCCATATCAGCCAACAACATACTGGATGAAGAAGACTCCTGCAAAAGGGACGAATTAAGATTTAATTTTATTTTAATGATAGACTAACATTGCAAAGTTCCAAAATAATTTTTTGCATTCCTTCATTACACTAGTCGTACAAAATTGCGGTCGTATCTCGTACTATCTATACTAATAATAAATCTGTAGCCGAAATTTTTCTGGTAAGTTTCGATTTTCCAAAAGTAATTGGTCCTAACATATATAATTAACCACCCTGAAACCGAAAATCGCATTTTTGAAAATTTTGTTTGTATGTCTGTCTGTATGTTTGTTACCTTTTCACGCGATAATGGCTGAACCGATTTATATGAAAACTGGAATATAAATTAAGTTTGTTGTAACTTAGATTTTAGGCTATATGGCATTCGAAATACTTTATTTAAAAGGGGGGTTATAAGGGGGCCTTAATTAAATAAATCGAAATATCTCGCTTATTATTGATATTTGAGAAAAAATGTTACATAACAGATGTTCCTTTAAAAATGATTTCCGTTAAGTTTTATTTTTTTACAACATTTTGATAGGACTGATATTTAATGAGATAAATGAGTTTTAAAATTAAAATAACGCTATCTAAGACGGTGCAATGAATTAAGAACAAATGACTTCGTCTATAAGGGGCCTTGGACAACAACAATCGAAACAGGGGCCTTGGACATCAACAAACAATCGAAAGCTATTAAACATAGCCTACAGGGAATGTTTCTGTGTTTGTATGAAGTAATATCACAAGCTCGTAAATTAACTGATTTGTATAATTAGTTATTATTTCACCATTGGAAACTGTAGTTTCTCTAGATGGACATAATGCTATAATGTTATTACAGTAACGTCTGAGTAAATCGAGGACAGGTAAGATTAAAATAGCTTCTTATGCACAGAAAATTTGATAGGCTATTTTGTACATTCGTTTTCTGTATTTCTTAAAATAATATTTATGTACACGCATTTTAATCTCAGAGAATTAACGAACAACGAGAGTGTATTGATTTAGTATGCAGTAATAGTACTTTAGCTTGGCAATCCATTATTTTAATAATTCATATTTTAACTATGCTCAATTGAATCGTGTTAAAATACATAAAATATATATGCAATAAATGCAGTGCTAAAAAAAAATTGGGTAATATGCGAAGCAGATTATCTTGCGCTGTTGTAAAAGTTGTTCCATGGATCAGTCGTCCTATTTTAATTATGTAATTACTTTATATTTATTTCTAACAGGTGGAGCGGAGCGAACGGGTACGGCTAGCTAACAATAAGTGAGAACTTACAATACAACAACGACAACAACAACAACAGCTGATAATCTGAAAGGGAACATAGTAATTTGGGGTGAATTAAAATGCAGCTTCCATTCGTTTAAAATTTCTTTAAATTTTAACTAAATATTAATGTAGATATTACCTCTAAAGGTAAATGGGGGCATGTTTCACAACGCTAACAAATTACAAATTAACAATATACAATTAACAACGGAAATATTACATATGCTTGTTAACTGTGTTTCACAATGCAATCTTATTCACTTGTATGTTTTAACGAACTTTACAAAATCGGCGAAACAAACTTACAAATACGCATAATTGGTTGAACAAAATCGCCAACGACAGTTTACAAAAATCACTAAGGATCAGAGGTAAAGTAGCTGTAATTTTAGAACTATCGATGGACATGTTTATATTTTTTTATATATATTTTATTTAGATTTTGCTACATCGGCGACAACGGAGTTTCGCGGCATGCAATTGGTCGAGCATACCAATGCATTAATTAGCCTACGACTTAACTGACGAAAGTTAGCGCGAAATTCATTCAAATAATTGATAAATAATGGATTTGACCCACGTAGTTATATGCAGTTGATAGAGCAGCTAACATGTCCATCCATTAAAATCAACTTCGCTCTCTGCTGGTCCATCAGTATATTTTATTGTTTCATCCATAACCTCGCCAACATTAGGGAACCCAGCAGGAGGAGCATAAAAATCCTTTGCCCGAGTAAGCACATTCGGTGATCAATAACCCGCCTCGAGTTTTTTCAATCTTGTAACAACATCAACTACCATGTGTGAACTTTTGCACACTGTAATCTTATAAATTCCGTTCTTATCTGCTAACGCAGGGAACTGAGAGCTACTATGCAACCAATGCAGTTCTCGCTTTGTGGTTAGGGCACCACTTTTCCCTTTCAGATGTTGCATGTGATGTCCCATATCTTGTAGGAGAGATTACAGCGAAATGGGATTCGGAACGACTTCAGAATACTGCGTAAGTAATGCCGACATTGCATTATTAAGTGATTGGTTTTCGGTGCAAAGTTTTTCTTCTTTAAGTGCGAGTATTTATTAAATACGTTCCTCGTATATAAGAACTAACGCGGTATTCTGAAGTATAGCGCGGGATTCATTCGAAACCTTTCATTAATATTCGTACAATGATACGAACGTGGCCGGAAAATTCTACGTTAGGCCTAAATGCAAAATCTTCGTCTGAGTCGCTAGAACTACTCAATAACATCACAACTGCTTCAGTGTAATTCTTAATGGTACCCTGTTACTATAAAATTGATTTTATACATATGTGTTTATTTTTTTCATTCACAATTAGAAGCTATTTCAACAGGGCTACTGTAGAAAATGTGCTAACTTCACTAGTAAAGTTTAGTTTACACGTTTGTAAAATTACTCCTTCGTTGTGAAACAAACATATCACTTGTAAAGAGCGCAAAATTTCATTCGTAAAGATTTGATTTCCTTTGTACAGTCCACCTTTACAAACAAAGATTGTGAAACAGAAGTTTACAAACAGAGTTCACAATTTCCAAAGATTGTAAACTTTGTGAAACACCCCACTGGTGAATCAGCACGCCGAGCTCGATCGAAATACAACCAGTTACTATTATTTCCCTATCGTTTTTTGACATTTGATTCCGCGTCCTACCTCTTTCATTCGTTACTAACCAACAACGCCAATAGCAGAAGGTAACGCAAAAACAGTCACCGGTTCCCCGATGCATGGCTTTCTCTCTCAATGTCAACTGAGAGTTAAAAATATTCATTATAATATGCACTTTCCACTCACTCCTCAGAATGTCTTCTTTATTTTTATTTATTTATTTTTTAAGATATGTGAGCTACGTACTGTATGTCTGATGTTTTGCCATCGTACATTCAAATATTTATATTCACTGTACAGTACAGCGAACTGTTTATACTTACTGTACATGCTATAACTACTTCTCCCAACTCCGCTATTGCTATATTTCCTAAACTAAACGCTGATATTGAAATAACGCCTGGTCTGATAATGCAGTCTGTTTAAATTTCTACCGACCAAGTTCTGCCCTTCATCATGGGAAAACAACGAGCTTCTTTAAAGGATACAACTACTAGGACAGAGATATTTTCATTATGGAATTTGTACTACCCACTGAAATGTAGTAACTAATGGGATTTTAATTAGCCATATATGTACAGTATATTACATTCTTTACCTAAAATGTCTCTAACTTCTAGGGAGAGCGCGAGGTACGTTCACAATCCCCTGAATACATATTCCCTTCTTCGAGAAAACGCAGAGAAGTGAACCGTCTCATATGAATATGCTACCAGTCATAAGTTTCAATACGGAGCTGCAAGTACTTAAGAATTATCAATTACTCTACAATTATGCAGCGGCGTCATCATCCAAGCTATAGCTGGAATAGGGAAGGGAACATAATATCCCATAAGTCTTATTAGAACACGCTGGAAATAGTGACGTAAAAAAAAAAATCGCCAACGGCACGTGGTGTTCCCAAGCGGTCACCCATCCAAGTACTGACCACGCCCAATGTTGCTTGACTTCGGTGATCGGACGAGAACCGGTATTTTCAACATGGTATGGCCGTTGCCGATGAAACTGCGTAATCTGTAGGCACTTGAGGACGATGGGATTGGGGTGCACTCGATAAAACCTGCACTCGCTCACACACACACGTAAACTGCCTGCTTAGACTCTGTACCTAAATTACCAAGCTCGTTGGATGTCATTGGGATAGATGATAAATCTATCTATCAACGGCAGTTTGGTTACGTTTCAACGTCACACACTGCTGGATTGACACGGGATTAATAAAACAGCTAGTCGGCATTCTAAGTTAAGCCACAGGTGGATTGTTGTTCAACAGCGGAGCCTCCTTTCAACCACATGGTTGTGGAACTGTAGTCGGATTTTCGACATCATTTTCATGCCATACTACGGAACTTCACACAAACTTCAATTCACTTCTTGCACCGGCGGCTACTACGAATGGACTGAAGCTCGCTACTGACTAGGGGGGGGGGGACATTTGTCTCTTGATGGATTACGTGACAGATATATAAAGTATCAGTCGTATGTTATGAACCCGAGTTTCAATAAAGATAGATTACCCGTATGTCCACAGATTCTCAGTAGTGGCCTGCGGAAGGATTATGCCCGCGGTCGACAAGTTACCTTCTAAGTTGTTTTCCCTCAACAATTAATGCTGCCAAGTGAGTAGGAATGACACCGCGCTCTCATATAAGTCGTACGAAACTATTAAGGAAACGAATTTGCCTCGTGGATCCAAGTCTCCCATGGACTGCCTATAATGTATTATCTATCCTAGAAGTGTTATCGGGGTGATTATTTAAATTTTCACTCGGTGGGAACCGCTGTTGTTCTTCATTCATCTACTCTGTTATGAATAACTTGTGGCCCTTAAAAGGGCCGGTTGCTGATTCCCTAGCAAGCACTCCCGCTTACTTGGAACTAGTGTATTTTGTGACGGCCTTGGTCCCTTCACTGACGGCGTGCTTGGCCAGCTCACCGGGTAGCAGGAGACGGACGGCTGTCTGGATCTCCCGACTGGTGATGGTCGACCGCTTGTTGTAATGCGCGAGCCGCGAAGCTTCCGCGGCGATGCGCTCGAAGATGTCGTTAACGAAGCTGTTCATGATGCTCATAGCCTTTGAACTGATTCCCGTGTCTGGGTGAACTTGTTTCAGAACCTTGTAGATGTAAATGGCGTAGCTCTCCTTCCTCTTGCGCTTCTTCTTCTTATCGCCCTTCGAAATATTCTTCTGGGCCTTGCCGGCCTTCTTGGCAGCCTTTCCGGAAGCTTTGGGGGGCATGGTGCTCGTCTGATGATGAGCCCGGAGGGAGAAAAATATTTAAGTCGCAGGGACAATGCCGTACTGCCTTCCCAGTGCGAGCCAATAGAAACAGCGCAAACGTTTGTGACTTTACGATTGGTCCGCTGTCGATTATTGACGTTGGCGTAAAAGTGAAGGTTACCGTGGGCCCCTACCCTGCCCCTCAGGAAATTCACGGCACCTAGACACCACAAACAGCCTCTCACCAACAACCTAATACCACTATAATGGCGTCCATCCTACTTCGACATGACATCACGATAATTCATTGCAATATTAGACACCTGTATAACAACAGAACGGAACTCACTCACCTCATCCAAGAGCAAAAACCTGAAATTATATGTTTAAATGAAACCCACCTTCGAGACAAAGACCGCTTTACTATGAGAGACTTCACTATATATCGACGCGACAGACCTACGATAGGAGGAGGAGTTATGATTATGACTAACAAAAACTTGACAACAACTCAAATTCCCCTACCCCTCCACCTCGACGACCAAGAATGTGTAATAATTCAAATCCACATAGGTAATTCTCGCATGCATGTGGCTTCTTTCTACTCTCCGCCAGCCAATCCACTCCCATCCACACTCCTGCGTTACCTTCACACCCTTCCAAATGTCATAATCACCACAGATATCAACGCCCACCACCCCTTCCTCCATGATAACAATCGGAACACCAAAGGCAACCACCTAGTGACGCTCTTACCCAGTCTCAACCTAGTACAAGTTCCACTCCCTGCCCCCACACGCCTACCAACTCCTACTCAACAATTTACAACTCCTGATAAAATATTCATCTCTCCCAGATTACATAACCGACTCATCAATACTTTAGTCCTTCCCCCTCTAAATTCAGACCACGCACCCATACTAATAAAACTTGCCTGCCCCTTTTACCGCTCTCAACCCGTGAACGAAGCTATATACATGCGAGATTATCGTAACGCTGATTGGCAGAAATTCAAAGATTACATATCTAAATCACTCCCTCATTTTCCAATCACGAAACACGAAGACTTAGACACCGCAGAGACTTTGTTTGTACAGGTGCTTAATGAAGCTATTCAAGACTCAATACCACAAAAACGATATACCACTGACCGTCGCCGTGCATTACCTCCAGACATCTTAAAAATCATAAAGACAAAAAGAGCAGCACACAGACTCTACATGCGCACCCATGAAGATGAAGACAGACGCCTCTACCGCTCACTGCAAGAAGATGTCAAAGACGCTATACAGAGATACGAGACGCGACGATGGGACAAATTCATTCAGAAAGTCGACAAAGACAGACTAAACGCTCCCAAGCGATTTTGGGAAACCATAAAGCGTATTAGGGGCAAGTACCAATATACTTCCCACCCATTACGCTACAGACAACAAACGATTATTGACACACCAGGCAAACTGGAAGTCTTCCGGCAGTTTCTATCCAACACGCACACAATACCTATACATCCAGACTTCGACCAAGATCATTACCATTTCATCACAGATCATATCACTAACCATCCTATCCTCTATAATCCACTCCCAGCACCAGCACCACGATCAACCGACGACCCCATCATTGATGACATCACCATACTAGACATCTCACTTGCCCTTCAAACATGCAAGAACTCAGCACCAGGACCTGATGGTATCACATACCAAACACTTAAACAACTCCCGCCGACAGCCCTTAATTTTCTTGCTGGGCTTTTCACCCTCTCTTTGAAACTTGGACACGCTCCAACACGCTGGAGACATTCACACATAATTCTATTTCCAAAACCTGGTAAAGACGCCTCAGACCCCGCCAACTACCGACCCATAAGCCTCACCCCGACTATTGCCAAGTTAATGGAGAAAGTACTCGTTTCACGCTTGCAGGTTTACCTGCGCGACCGAAATATGATTCCCGATTCTCAGGCGGGCTTCAGACCGGGAGTCCAGCCGACTGATCAGCTGATACGGGTACTTACCCCCATTGAGGAGGCCTACTCTAAACGACATTACTCAATCATGGTAGCGCTCGACGCCAGACGAGCCTTTGACACAGTATGGCTGGACGCCTTGCGATATAAACTAACAAACATGGAATTTCCGCACGAAATAACACGCTGGATCTCCAGCTTCCTGAAAAACCGATCTGGCCAGGTGCGTCTTGGCAGACAAGATCTGTCCCGCACCTTCCAAATCGAAGCAGGAGTTCCCCAGGGCAGCGTGATTTCCCCCCTGCTCTATAACATATATGTATCTGACATCCCCCAACCCAACAACAATCAAGTGGGCCTGGCACAGTTTGCTGACGATGTGGCATTCTGGGTCACCCATCCCCGCTTACGATCCGCCAGGGTACTAATAGACAACGCCCTGAGACAGTACACTGAGTGGGCCAACACCTGGAGAATTACCATCAACACCGAAAAAACCCAAACCTGTGTCTTCCGCCCTTCTTTAAAATCACGAATCACAAACAGACAACACATTACCATCGGACAAGCATTAATACCACTCCAACACAAAGTAACATATCTAGGCATTCCACTCACATCAAAACTCTCTTGGACCACAATAGCGCAAACAATATGGGACAAATACAACAAAGCCACTAAAGCAGTAAGCTACCTAAGCGGCATTAGAAGACAAGGCTGCCACGCCAACACATTACTACACCTATATAAAGCACTGGTTCGATCCCAGTGCACCTACTCCTCCTATTTTCTACTGCAATCTTCACCCTCAACACAAAAGAAATTTGAGTCCCGTGAAAGGAAATTATTGCGCCAGATATTTCGACTACCCAAACATACCAGAAACGACACAGTATACATCCACACTAAAACGAAACCACTCTCCACACACCTAATCCGAACAGTCACTAAATACACACACTTCGCACTACGTCGCTCATACACACAACATATGTTTAACAATCCTCCACACACCAATAAGAACACAACCATTGAAAAACTCCTACAAGCCTATCAAGATCACTTCAATCCACAAAATAACTATTAAACTCTCCCCCCCCTCTCTCCCTCTCTACAACACCCCTCGTCTCCCGGAATCGGCAAATTCGCGGCCTGTTTCCCATAAATACTCCACAAGAATGCCATCGTTGAGGAATACACATATATGTCATGGACCAGAACCCGACACATACAATTAATAATCCACCTTCATCTACAACGAGAGGAAATCGAAATCAAACACCCCACCCACAACATAACGTACCAGCGAACATCACTCCGACTGCTGGATAGCTGAAGTCAAAATGCCAACGCCCAAACACAAGGATAACAACAATATAAACAAATTGTGACTGCCCTCACCACTGCTTAGTGATGCATGATAGCTACCGTTGAATAACTAAACAATAAATAAATACATTCAAAATTCACGCAAGCCCAGTAAATAATTTACATCACAAATAGTTCATGGTTACTCCTCAAATAACAACAAATCAGAACTTAAAATCTGCTTCTTAAATCTTCTTTCTTACTTTCTACCCACCTGTCTTCTTTCCACGTCTCAACCTCAATCTCATAAAAGCCCTAAATATCCAACATTCTAATAACACTGCACTCACAAGCACTCACGGTCGAAGAGGGCATTGTAATGTAAGACCCTAAAACGACCGCTGGCTCTGCCAGCAATCAACTCTGACACCGGGCGAGGCGTCGTTCTTGTAGTTAAACAGCTGCAAGTAGGAGTAGCATCATGTCGGGTCGTGGAAAGGGAGGCAAGGTGAAGGGAAAGTCAAAGTCTCGATCCAGCCGTGCTGGGTTGCAGTTCCCGGTAGGCCGTATCCACCGTCTTTTGCGTAAGGGCAATTACGCAGAGCGAGTTGGTGCCGGTGCGCCAGTCTACCTGGCCGCGGTGATGGAGTACCTGGCGGCCGAAGTTCTCGAGTTGGCTGGCAACGCAGCTCGTGACAACAAGAAGACTAGGATCATTCCTCGTCACTTACAGCTCGCCATTCGCAACGACGAGGAGCTGAACAAACTCCTGTCCGGCGTCACCATCGCCCAGGGTGGTGTGTTGCCCAACATCCAGGCGGTTCTCCTCCCGAAGAAAACCGAGAAGAAGGCTTAAGCCCCTTCTCCGTAAAACGGCCCTTTTAAGGGCCCCACTAACCTCACAAAAGTCAGAAATAGCCAGTATTGTTAATCCTCTCTCACGGCTTCGTAATGTAATTTCATTACGCGTGTCAACTTTCTCTCTCTCTCTATACCGGTGGGCTGATTTAATATCATCATTCTGTAATTTTGTGCTCTGAACGATGTCGTTGTCCCAGGTTCGCACTGAAGTACTTGAAACCGTTGTACATTTACTAGGCTATTGTGTGATAACACATTATACTGATGCATATAGAAAGGTTTCATTATTATTATATAATTTAACACAATACGAATTAAATTAGATGATGATGCCAAAGTACATAGTTGGCTTCGAAATTTATGTAATATATTTCTATCATATTAGAGTAATGGAGATTATCGTGAAAATAATCACAAGTCCCCTTCTTTGGTGCCCATCGTGGTTTTAGACATATACGTTTGAATATACTAGTTTACTTTACTACATACTACGAATGAAACTAATTTTGAATAAGAAATCGATAACTGGTGAACAACTTACGGCGTTATAATAGAGTTCCTAATGCGTTTGTTTGTTGGTGCACATATTGGCCGCACGCGCAGGAACCCCAATACTGAGATGATGACATGACCTTCTCGTAGGAATCGAAGGCTTTGACAATTTGCGTTCGAATTTCCCCTCTCTCTGTCGTTTCGTTCGAACCGAAATGACGCAAGCTATACGTGGAAGTTGTCTGACAGGACGAAGTCCTGTGTTCTGACATGCGATGTGTACCTCTTCTCCCCAGTGTTTACCACACTGGATTCCTATGACCTAAAAGTTGGCATTGCAAAAACGTGGTGATGTGATGTTCAGTATGTGTCAATCCCCTCGGTTCCTTGTTACGGTCTGGTGAGCATTGCCTACCTGCGTTGTCATATTACCCACCAATTCTTCGGACAGTGATTATTGACTTACAGAAGTTTACAGTAACAGGTAACATAATCCGAGGAGCAAGGCTTCACAGAGGAATCCGGTCTTTCCACTTGATATACCAAGCGTTGGGGTCAGACCCATTTGAAAAACGGAGAGGCATTTCTTACAACGTCTTTTGCTGATACTGAAGTGCCCCTACGAAATAAGTTCTGTTTTCCGCACTGGCCTGTTGAGCTAGTGGTCACACAGTAAAGGTGAATTAAATTAATCTCGACAACTACTGCCCTTTTTAGACGGATTTTATGGCCCTGAAAAGGGCCGTTTTGCCGACGGATTCGGCAGCAGACGTGTGTAGGCAGTCTAACCGCCGAACCCGTAGAGAGTCCTCCCCTGCCTCTTCAAGGCGTATACCACGTCCATGGCCGTGACTGTCTTCCGCTTCGCGTGCTCGGTGTATGTTACAGCGTCACGGATTACGTTCTCCAGAAAGACCTTGAGAACACCTCTCGTCTCCTCGTAGATGAGGCCGGAGATACGCTTTACGCCTCCACGTCGGGCGAGACGACGAATGGCCGGCTTCGTGATGCCCTGAATATTATCTCGGAGAACCTTCCTGTGGCGCTTCGCTCCACCTTTGCCAAGACCCTTGCCTCCCTTGCCGCGTCCAGTCATGTTGCTCGTGTGACGAAGGTTAAAAGTGATCTCGACGGCTTTTTTTTTTTTTTTTTTTTTTTTTTTTTTTTTTTTTTTTTTTTTTTTTTTTTTTTTACCTTGGGGATTTGGTGAAGTGCGGGTCATTTTTTGGTTTATATACTAAAACCCGCGGACCAATCACATTACGGAAGGGGCGTGGCTTCTCAACGGGCGAAGACATAAATACCCCTCTTGGGGGCAGCGGGGGCGACTGTATTGCGTCAACTTGGGTTGCGAGGACTAAGGAGTAAGCGATGGCACGTACGAAGCAAACTGCGCGTAAGTCCACGGGAGGCAAGGCTCCACGAAAGCAGCTGGCAACGAAGGCCGCTAGGAAGAGCGCACCGGCTACTGGAGGCGTGAAGAAACCCCATCGATACCGCCCTGGTACAGTTGCTCTTCGCGAGATCCGTCGTTACCAGAAGAGCACCGAGCTCCTCATCCGCAAGCTGCCTTTCCAGCGCTTGGTGCGTGAAATCGCTCAGGATTTCAAAACCGACCTCCGTTTCCAGAGCTCAGCCGTAATGGCCTTGCAGGAGGCAAGCGAGGCATACCTCGTCGGTCTCTTCGAGGATACCAACCTTTGCGCCATCCACGCCAAGCGCGTGACCATTATGCCCAAGGATATTCAGCTGGCTAGGCGCATCCGCGGCGAGAGGGCTTGAATTAACAAAGGTACTCCTGCCCGCAAAAAGGCCCT
Source organism: Periplaneta americana (assembly GCF_040183065.1). Taxonomy (NCBI): domain Eukaryota; kingdom Metazoa; phylum Arthropoda; class Insecta; order Blattodea; family Blattidae; genus Periplaneta; species Periplaneta americana. The sequence continues at coordinate 502,071 of NW_027185505.1, forward strand.
TTTCAGGGCCACTAGTTATTTCTCGGAAGAGCCGGTTGTACCGTACTCCAGGTCTCGTTCCTACTACCCTCAGTTCAAGGTCACCTCAATAATATAAATGGTTTCTCCCTTTCCATTCCTCACCGTATCAGCATTTTCCCACAGCCTGTTTGACAAATATCGCAATGTATCCTATAGGTTAATAAACAATTTTTTAATAGAACGATGGATAACAAAGTTTCTTAGGAAAATTAAAAAAAAATTTCACAGTTCTATAATATTGCACATTATATATATTTACCAAATTAAGGGTTAACGCCGCCGGGACGAGTGATCCTCCGTCCGACCGATCACAAGCGCCAAGGCTCAAAGTGGTCCAGAAAGCAAATCTAGCTGGACTAAAAATGTGACATATTTCCATGAAACTTCGCACTATAGTCACTACTGTATAAGAGGAGAAACTACCCCTTTATAGACGATGCGTTTTGACAAAAATTAGTGACTTGTCTCATATATAATATATTGTTTTAATGAAACTTTACACAGTACTTACATGTAGCTCGTTTATACTATATTGGATACAAAATGTGATTATGATTGTATAAGAGTAGCTACTTGTCTCCTATCTAACATTTTTTACTTTCACGAAACTATAACTGTGACTCATTATTTTCGATAGTACAGACGTGGTCTGCTTAGGAAAGGACAAGCGGAAGACTGTGACCTTTGTGACCTCGGGTGGGTATTACGATAACATTTATAACCGTCACCCTGATAAGCATCCGAGCAGCTTATTTCAAAAAGGAGTTTGAATACAAACAATTCCTTCAATCTACTACGATTATTACAATAACTGATTTCATTAATCTCCTCTCTTCTTTAGCAAAATATAAATTACCTTCAATTGGTCGATTCAGCAAACTTGTTCATAAAACTTATCGCTATTGCGTCACGTTTCGCAATTTTTCTAAAGTAAAAACAAAAACACGAACAAACGCCTACTCCTTTAACCTCATCGCTCTCTTATCTCTAGAATCCCGGGGGGTTGAGAACCTGAATTCTCTGTGGTGTGAAACAAAGCAACCCGCAGGAGCAATGACACGTTCAATTGTCCTAATAATAGAAAAAAAATTACACGTCATTTAGTGTATTCAGAACATTTTTACAGGACCGTGTAGGATATTCACTCTCCTGTCGAATAGTTTCGGCGGCTGGTAGGCGATACGCATTAATTAAAATAATACTTGCGTACCTTGTTCAGGACAGTGACTGTGCTACTTTCTTTCTTTCTTTCTTTCTTTCTTTCTTTCTTTCTTTCTTTCTTTCCTTTATTTGTAGCTTATTGATGACACCAGATGCCATAACGGAAATGCCGTGATGGTATGTTTGTTTAATATTCAAAATCAAGTGACAGACGCTATTTGACTTTGCGGTGGAGGGGATAGGGACCTGATCTCGGATGTTCCGAGAGATGCCGGCGCACAGTTGTCCAGAACGCAAAACTATGTAAGAAAATCAACTTCATCATAACCGAAGTTTAAGTAATATCTAGGCTTAAACAAAAGCTAGGCATTGTGCACAACAGCATACAAAACATCAATATCAGTAAGAGGTGGGACAAAACATGAGTTTTTTTTTTAAAGTCACGCTCTTCAGTTGATTTTTGTTCGTGGGGTCAGTGGCTGTTTTATACTGTTAAACCTTCCCTTATGGAGGTCATAGGACAAGATGTGTACTTTCATTTAATACGCGAAAAGCAATCTATAATACGTTAGCATTCATTTAATTGGCACGTTTACTGAGATTTGTGCAACTAGTTTTTTTTTTTTTTTTTTTTTTTTACGACATATTTAACAGGCTGTGCATTACAAGTAAACCTGAGTTAACTTTCAATTCTTCTACCCACACATTAATCAAATATTAAACTCTATACGGCTTAAAATTTAGCTGCTACATCCTGCAAACTTAGATGTTATATTCATCTCTTGGTGGCGCTTTACGAATTCGACAGCAGCCACTTTTCAGAGTCTGGATGAAGGAGCTTAATTTCTCCAAGAAAAATTCAACACTTCTTGAACATATAATGAACAACTAAATTATGGAGTATATCCATGAATCTAGCATTTTGTTACCAACTGCGAAAAATATGGCAGGCTAGTCATCTTTTAGGAGCATAATTTCTATTAAAACATTAAAAATTATCAGAAAAACTAATTTTTCCCTAATTCCCTAATTACACGAGCATAATTCGTTTTTGCATAGATGCGTATAAAATTTCATGGAAATATGTTACATAGGGGAGAAATTATTAACTCTGTATAAATGTAGCCTCTAAACACAAGAAGTAGATTCCCATATAAAAACCATTATCTGAATTTATGCTACCTGTAACTATACTGTGTGAAATATAATGTAAATATTTCAGTTAAGATAGAAATTATTAATTTAGTCTATAAAGCACTTCCGATACAACTCTTCACACAATAATAATAATAATAATAATAATAATAATAATAATAATAATAATAATAATAATAATAATAATAATAATAATAAATAATTCTGAGCTTCAGTGCAAGAACTCTTTAACCCTCACACAGCTTGTTCTGAGAAAAATCAGTATTAAAGAAATTTATACACATTAAACAAATTGTAATGCTATATGTTGTCATGTCTCTTCTATCCCTCACGTGGAAACTTAGGCTTACACAGCAGCAAGAATAAGATAACAACGTTATTATCATCTGTCCTTTTATGGCTATACAGTTTTTGCAGTGAACTACAGAATTATTAACTATTATTATTACAGACCTGTTATTTTTTTCACTTTTTTCACACACACACACACACACACACACACACACACACTCTATTATACTAAACATAAACCCACAAGAGAAAACAATACTTGTATTAACTGTAAACATTTTTCTTCCTTTCTTTATTTTTAGCAGAATCCTCCATTTCACCCTTTATCTCACTAGATGCGCTTCCCGCAGACATTCTTCATTATATGTTTCACACACCACTTCGTAACACTTGCAGCGGTTGACTTTTGTTTTCTTGTCTTTTTCTCTAGGGTATATTGTACATAGTGCTCGGTATCGGTGCTCGTTCACGTGATATTTTACCTTTGTTTTTCTTGCTAACTCCTGCCAATTTTTCTGATATTTCCCGTAGTTGATTGGTCAAGTACTGCGGATTGATTCCCGGTTATAACAAACACACCTACACTACATTCCAATGATTTCTGACTCGTTACTGCACATTTTAGAAACACTGTACGAAAGCACACACAGTCTCTCGTAAATCAACAGGTTACAACAGAGACTTACACTTGCAAACGCGTGGGGATTTCAGAAAATTTCTTACTATTTCAGTACCTTTAACTGTACAACAGATTTTGTTTTCTCGAAAAAGAAAGGTCAACGTTACTATTGACAAAAGACAGAAACGTACGATTACAATACCTTTATTTTAAACAATCTTAGAGGTGGTCTGGGAATTCCTAAACTCACCACGCGACTACTTAACCCTAGACAGGTAATCATCACTGTACTCATGTTAAAGGTAAGCATTCGTAATTTTTACTACTCACATTTTAATTAACTGAAATCAACTCAATATCACACATTTAACAACTTTTACACATTTCGTAGCCATTAGTGTTCATTTAATTTTAAGTTTGTCATAAAGTCTTTACGTTCATGTTATTGTCCTATTTACAATTAGTGCAAACAACAGCGCGATGTTCTCTGCAGAACCCCTTTTTGCAAAGTCCACAAAATGTTGTCATCATTCTCCTCTTCTTTGCAGGACATTTATAGCAAACAGTACGTTCACCATCTGGCTGCATTACCTGGCATTGTTGTTGCACAGCAATGTTCAGATGTTCTTCAATTGTTGCCCGCAGAGATCGGTGTAAAGTAGGACGTGCAAAGCGGTGCTGCATCCACGGTTTTGTCAGCTCTTCACACAATTGGAAAATGAATTGTTTTCTTGATATTGTTTTCTGAGTTCTTCTAACTATAAATTATCCATGAATTTATACTTGCAATATTTAGCATGTTGTAAAATATTGCTAGTGGCCAGCGCCTCGTCTTTCTATTGCAGGAAAGATTGTGGCACATTTGACATAGTGTATCTACACCACCTTTAGTCCCATTGTAAATAATAATAATAATAATAATAATAATAATAATAATAATAATAATAATAATAATAAAGGCTTTACATATAACGTGTTGCTTACTGTTGTCATTGCAGTCCACGTCGGTGGGGGTGGGGGGGTTTCTTTCTCCTCCTCCTTCCTCTAGAAAGAGCAGTTACCAGGGTCTAAGGAAGTGAATGCCCTTTTCTTTCTGGGCTCATCCCTACATTTGTCTTAGCTCCTTAGGGAAAACCACGGAAAACCCTCAGGCTTGCGAATAGACTGAATGAATGAGAGGAGAAACTTTAAAGGTACGTGAAAACACGTCCATGCAAGGGAGTTGGGACTGTGAAAAATTGAATATGTGAAATCCAAGACTGTATTTGCCAGGCGAGCAAAGAAGAAGAAGAAGAAGAAAGGCTTACGTATGACGTGTGGCTTACTGTTGTCATTGCAGTCCGCGTCGGCCAGCGGTGGGAGGGGGGGGGTCAATATACCTGCACATATCAGTTCAAATTATAAAAACCTCTTAATGCTACTGCGGTACTATTCCATTGCCGAACACAATATGAAGAAATTAGCAGATCCCTGAACTGAACTCTTATTACTCTGAAATTACCGCGCAGTACAATTATAGCTATGACGCATTGCAAGCGTTAGTCACCATATCGATTTGCTAAGCAAATTTTATCCCTTTAGAGCATGTCCCCCCCCCCCTCCTCCTCCATATCAGCCAACAACATACTGGATGAAGAAGACTCCTGCAAAAGGGACGAATTAAGATTTAATTTTATTTTAATGATAGACTAACATTGCAAAGTTCCAAAATAATTTTTTGCATTCCTTCATTACACTAGTCGTACAAAATTGCGGTCGTATCTCGTACTATCTATACTAATAATAAATCTGTAGCCGAAATTTTTCTGGTAAGTTTCGATTTTCCAAAAGTAATTGGTCCTAACATATATAATTAACCACCCTGAAACCGAAAATCGCATTTTTGAAAATTTTGTTTGTATGTCTGTCTGTATGTTTGTTACCTTTTCACGCGATAATGGCTGAACCGATTTATATGAAAACTGGAATATAAATTAAGTTTGTTGTAACTTAGATTTTAGGCTATATGGCATTCGAAATACTTTATTTAAAAGGGGGGTTATAAGGGGGCCTTAATTAAATAAATCGAAATATCTCGCTTATTATTGATATTTGAGAAAAAATGTTACATAACAGATGTTCCTTTAAAAATGATTTCCGTTAAGTTTTATTTTTTTACAACATTTTGATAGGACTGATATTTAATGAGATAAATGAGTTTTAAAATTAAAATAACGCTATCTAAGACGGTGCAATGAATTAAGAACAAATGACTTCGTCTATAAGGGGCCTTGGACAACAACAATCGAAACAGGGGCCTTGGACATCAACAAACAATCGAAAGCTATTAAACATAGCCTACAGGGAATGTTTCTGTGTTTGTATGAAGTAATATCACAAGCTCGTAAATTAACTGATTTGTATAATTAGTTATTATTTCACCATTGGAAACTGTAGTTTCTCTAGATGGACATAATGCTATAATGTTATTACAGTAACGTCTGAGTAAATCGAGGACAGGTAAGATTAAAATAGCTTCTTATGCACAGAAAATTTGATAGGCTATTTTGTACATTCGTTTTCTGTATTTCTTAAAATAATATTTATGTACACGCATTTTAATCTCAGAGAATTAACGAACAACGAGAGTGTATTGATTTAGTATGCAGTAATAGTACTTTAGCTTGGCAATCCATTATTTTAATAATTCATATTTTAACTATGCTCAATTGAATCGTGTTAAAATACATAAAATATATATGCAATAAATGCAGTGCTAAAAAAAAATTGGGTAATATGCGAAGCAGATTATCTTGCGCTGTTGTAAAAGTTGTTCCATGGATCAGTCGTCCTATTTTAATTATGTAATTACTTTATATTTATTTCTAACAGGTGGAGCGGAGCGAACGGGTACGGCTAGCTAACAATAAGTGAGAACTTACAATACAACAACGACAACAACAACAACAGCTGATAATCTGAAAGGGAACATAGTAATTTGGGGTGAATTAAAATGCAGCTTCCATTCGTTTAAAATTTCTTTAAATTTTAACTAAATATTAATGTAGATATTACCTCTAAAGGTAAATGGGGGCATGTTTCACAACGCTAACAAATTACAAATTAACAATATACAATTAACAACGGAAATATTACATATGCTTGTTAACTGTGTTTCACAATGCAATCTTATTCACTTGTATGTTTTAACGAACTTTACAAAATCGGCGAAACAAACTTACAAATACGCATAATTGGTTGAACAAAATCGCCAACGACAGTTTACAAAAATCACTAAGGATCAGAGGTAAAGTAGCTGTAATTTTAGAACTATCGATGGACATGTTTATATTTTTTTATATATATTTTATTTAGATTTTGCTACATCGGCGACAACGGAGTTTCGCGGCATGCAATTGGTCGAGCATACCAATGCATTAATTAGCCTACGACTTAACTGACGAAAGTTAGCGCGAAATTCATTCAAATAATTGATAAATAATGGATTTGACCCACGTAGTTATATGCAGTTGATAGAGCAGCTAACATGTCCATCCATTAAAATCAACTTCGCTCTCTGCTGGTCCATCAGTATATTTTATTGTTTCATCCATAACCTCGCCAACATTAGGGAACCCAGCAGGAGGAGCATAAAAATCCTTTGCCCGAGTAAGCACATTCGGTGATCAATAACCCGCCTCGAGTTTTTTCAATCTTGTAACAACATCAACTACCATGTGTGAACTTTTGCACACTGTAATCTTATAAATTCCGTTCTTATCTGCTAACGCAGGGAACTGAGAGCTACTATGCAACCAATGCAGTTCTCGCTTTGTGGTTAGGGCACCACTTTTCCCTTTCAGATGTTGCATGTGATGTCCCATATCTTGTAGGAGAGATTACAGCGAAATGGGATTCGGAACGACTTCAGAATACTGCGTAAGTAATGCCGACATTGCATTATTAAGTGATTGGTTTTCGGTGCAAAGTTTTTCTTCTTTAAGTGCGAGTATTTATTAAATACGTTCCTCGTATATAAGAACTAACGCGGTATTCTGAAGTATAGCGCGGGATTCATTCGAAACCTTTCATTAATATTCGTACAATGATACGAACGTGGCCGGAAAATTCTACGTTAGGCCTAAATGCAAAATCTTCGTCTGAGTCGCTAGAACTACTCAATAACATCACAACTGCTTCAGTGTAATTCTTAATGGTACCCTGTTACTATAAAATTGATTTTATACATATGTGTTTATTTTTTTCATTCACAATTAGAAGCTATTTCAACAGGGCTACTGTAGAAAATGTGCTAACTTCACTAGTAAAGTTTAGTTTACACGTTTGTAAAATTACTCCTTCGTTGTGAAACAAACATATCACTTGTAAAGAGCGCAAAATTTCATTCGTAAAGATTTGATTTCCTTTGTACAGTCCACCTTTACAAACAAAGATTGTGAAACAGAAGTTTACAAACAGAGTTCACAATTTCCAAAGATTGTAAACTTTGTGAAACACCCCACTGGTGAATCAGCACGCCGAGCTCGATCGAAATACAACCAGTTACTATTATTTCCCTATCGTTTTTTGACATTTGATTCCGCGTCCTACCTCTTTCATTCGTTACTAACCAACAACGCCAATAGCAGAAGGTAACGCAAAAACAGTCACCGGTTCCCCGATGCATGGCTTTCTCTCTCAATGTCAACTGAGAGTTAAAAATATTCATTATAATATGCACTTTCCACTCACTCCTCAGAATGTCTTCTTTATTTTTATTTATTTATTTTTTAAGATATGTGAGCTACGTACTGTATGTCTGATGTTTTGCCATCGTACATTCAAATATTTATATTCACTGTACAGTACAGCGAACTGTTTATACTTACTGTACATGCTATAACTACTTCTCCCAACTCCGCTATTGCTATATTTCCTAAACTAAACGCTGATATTGAAATAACGCCTGGTCTGATAATGCAGTCTGTTTAAATTTCTACCGACCAAGTTCTGCCCTTCATCATGGGAAAACAACGAGCTTCTTTAAAGGATACAACTACTAGGACAGAGATATTTTCATTATGGAATTTGTACTACCCACTGAAATGTAGTAACTAATGGGATTTTAATTAGCCATATATGTACAGTATATTACATTCTTTACCTAAAATGTCTCTAACTTCTAGGGAGAGCGCGAGGTACGTTCACAATCCCCTGAATACATATTCCCTTCTTCGAGAAAACGCAGAGAAGTGAACCGTCTCATATGAATATGCTACCAGTCATAAGTTTCAATACGGAGCTGCAAGTACTTAAGAATTATCAATTACTCTACAATTATGCAGCGGCGTCATCATCCAAGCTATAGCTGGAATAGGGAAGGGAACATAATATCCCATAAGTCTTATTAGAACACGCTGGAAATAGTGACGTAAAAAAAAAATCGCCAACGGCACGTGGTGTTCCCAAGCGGTCACCCATCCAAGTACTGACCACGCCCAATGTTGCTTGACTTCGGTGATCGGACGAGAACCGGTATTTTCAACATGGTATGGCCGTTGCCGATGAAACTGCGTAATCTGTAGGCACTTGAGGACGATGGGATTGGGGTGCACTCGATAAAACCTGCACTCGCTCACACACACACGTAAACTGCCTGCTTAGACTCTGTACCTAAATTACCAAGCTCGTTGGATGTCATTGGGATAGATGATAAATCTATCTATCAACGGCAGTTTGGTTACGTTTCAACGTCACACACTGCTGGATTGACACGGGATTAATAAAACAGCTAGTCGGCATTCTAAGTTAAGCCACAGGTGGATTGTTGTTCAACAGCGGAGCCTCCTTTCAACCACATGGTTGTGGAACTGTAGTCGGATTTTCGACATCATTTTCATGCCATACTACGGAACTTCACACAAACTTCAATTCACTTCTTGCACCGGCGGCTACTACGAATGGACTGAAGCTCGCTACTGACTAGGGGGGGGGGGGACATTTGTCTCTTGATGGATTACGTGACAGATATATAAAGTATCAGTCGTATGTTATGAACCCGAGTTTCAATAAAGATAGATTACCCGTATGTCCACAGATTCTCAGTAGTGGCCTGCGGAAGGATTATGCCCGCGGTCGACAAGTTACCTTCTAAGTTGTTTTCCCTCAACAATTAATGCTGCCAAGTGAGTAGGAATGACACCGCGCTCTCATATAAGTCGTACGAAACTATTAAGGAAACGAATTTGCCTCGTGGATCCAAGTCTCCCATGGACTGCCTATAATGTATTATCTATCCTAGAAGTGTTATCGGGGTGATTATTTAAATTTTCACTCGGTGGGAACCGCTGTTGTTCTTCATTCATCTACTCTGTTATGAATAACTTGTGGCCCTTAAAAGGGCCGGTTGCTGATTCCCTAGCAAGCACTCCCGCTTACTTGGAACTAGTGTATTTTGTGACGGCCTTGGTCCCTTCACTGACGGCGTGCTTGGCCAGCTCACCGGGTAGCAGGAGACGGACGGCTGCCTGGATCTCCCGACTGGTGATGGTCGACCGCTTGAAGCTTCCGCGGCGATGCGCTCGAAGATGTCGTTAACGAAGCTGTTCATGATGCTCATAGCCTTTGAACTGATTCCCGTGTCTGGGTGAACTTGTTTCAGAACCTTGTAGATGTAAATGGCGTAGCTCTCCTTCCTCTTGCGCTTCTTCTTCTTATCGCCCTTCGAAATATTCTTCTGGGCCTTGCCGGCCTTCTTGGCAGCCTTTCCGGAAGCTTTGGGGGGCATGGTGCTCGTCTGATGATGATTTTTTTTTTTTTTTTTTTTTTTTTTTTTTTTTTTTTTTTTATTTTTTTTTTTTTTTTACCTTGGGGACTTAGTGAAGTGAATTTTTAATGGCAGGCAGAGTAACTATCTCATGCCCCCATGTTTTGATTGCTACCAGTGCACTTCATTAGAACCAGGTACCCAGCTTCGAAGCCGTTAGCCCTGTGAACTTACAATATATTTATGTTCCCCTATTGTCATAATTGAGGGTTGGTATCTAAGAAATTAGCAAGTTCTTTGTGATAGTAGAAGAGAAAGAGTGGGGGAAGGGAAGTGGTCCGTGGCCCATTTCTTTTAGGGCTCATCCCGACATTTGTCTTATTGCTCAAGGGAAACCACGGAAAAACCTAGAGCAGGATGAGATGTCGTGCTGACGACAAGCCAATTGGCTATAGTTTGGTCGGAATATGTTCGGGTGGGAGGTTTTAATTTAATCATTGTTCAAAATTCACATACATTAAAGGTCCATAAAAGTGTTAACAATTGGAACAGTGGATCTAAACTGCCAGTAATGTGATGACCCTGAAACAGAGAAATAACATTATTAATGCATGAATAGCCTTGTCTGTGTGTGGAGTCAAGTGGTTATTTATTGTTCAAGTTGGTATTCGTCTTGTACGTTGTCGTTCCAAGCTAGAGGGTGGAGTACGCTCTTAGGTCTTTTATGTTTATCTAACGCAGGGTTGTAATTTCCTAATGAAGAAATTAGTGCGTTTGTGCTGCTGTACGACTTTGTGTACGTGCAGAAGGCTTGATTTGAGATAAATTCTTGAATTGTCGAAATTTCTAATTCTTCATGAATCAATCTAACAGGAGTTACTCTAGGAAGTCCTGTGATGAATCTTAAAATTTTGTTTTGGAAAACTTGTAATTTTTTACGGACTGTAATAGGTGCATGTCCCCAAGCAGGACAAGCATATAGCATTACTGACCTGATTAATGTTTTATACAACGTTAGAGCTGTGTGTATGTTTAGATGTCTGCTTTTATTTAATATTGGATAAAGCTCCACCATTCTAGCATTGGCAAGTCTGAGTTTTTGTAGTACGTGTTCGGAGAAAGTGAGCCGTCTGTCCAGTGTTACTCCGAGATATTTTACTGAAGTTTTCCACTCGATTTGTGATCCATTTATGGCTAATTTTGTGTGATTTATGCCCGGTCTATTGAATTTATTTCTCCTGCTAAATAATATGGCTTGTGTTTTTGATATATTTAATTTAATTCTCCATCTGAGGAGCCATGGTTCAATGTCACGTAGGTGACCTTGTAGCCTATTAATGGCAACATTTGGCTTCCACGATGCAGTGAGAAATGCCGAATCATCCGCGTATAGCGCTAGAATGCTATTGTTGAAATTTTGATGAAAAGGTAGGTCATTAATATAAATTTGGAAAAGTATCGGTGCCAGAATGCTGCCCTGAGGCACTCCTGCGTTAATACCTCGCGACGTGGAGAGCACGTCGTTCAGTTTAACCTGGAACGTTCTGCCCCGAATATAATTGTCCAACAGCTTAACTAGGCGGCAATTTAAATTGTTGTTAATTAATTTATGAATCAAGCCCGCATGCCAAACTCTGTCAAAGGCTTGTGTGTAATCTAGGAATATAGCCGCTACTGTTCGATTTAAATTAAATGCAGTGGTAATGAATTCCGTTGTGCGCAGCAATTGCTGTGTGCACGAGTGACCTGAACGGAATCCAAACTGTTCGTTTCGGATTAGATCATTGTTTCCGATCTCGGATTTCAATCTTTTTTGTATGATCTTTTCCGCAACTTTACCTAGAACATTTAGTAGACTAATGGGTCGATAATTACATGGATCACATTTATTCTTTCCTGGCTTAGGAATTTGAATAATATGCGAGTTTTTCCAAATTTTAGGAAAATAGCCTATCCGAAAGATAGCGTTTATGATACTTGTAAGCAGTTGATACGCTTTATGTGATAATTGTTTCAGTACTTCAGCCTGTATGCCATCGGGGCCAGGGGCTTTTTTAATTGGCAAGTGTCTAATTTGCCATTTTATCTCGTGAACACTAGCAGGACGGATCAGTGGTGCGTCGTTATTGTTGATGTCCACGTTTTGTAGGTACGTAGTTGTGTCTTGTGTTATTCTGTCATGTATTTGTCTGTCATATAAGTCACCGTGTGGATGGAAGGAGTTCTCGAGGACTTCCGCGAAAATAGTTGCCTTCTCCTCTGGACTATTGTACGTTGTCCCATTGTGCTGGATGGGAGGGATGTCACTATATGGCTTAGTGAAAAACTTTGTAATTTTCCACACTTCGCTCATATTGTCGGTATCTAATTTACTAAGTTTTTGAGTCCAGGCTTGGATAATCTGATCGTTTATTTTCTGAGAAATTTCCCTTTTTAAACGATTTATCCTTGGTCTTAGGCGAGGGTCCCGCGTTCTTTGCCAGGCACGTCGACAGTCATTTCTTTCCCTTATTAATTTTAAAGTATCCTGTGGAAGTTCTAATTTCCCCGGAGTAATAGTTTTCGTTGGAATTACCGACATAGATTCCTGTATAGCATTCGTTAGCGTTTTAGCAGCTTCTTCGATCTCAACAGATGATGTAGGAACCACGTCATCTGTGAGAGCGTCCAACTTATCTCGAAAGAGTTCCCAGTCGGCTGCTTTGTAGAGTAGCACAGTTTTTGGAGGGGATAATTGTAGTTGCGCTCGAAACGTAATGATAACAGGTTTATGATCTGAGTCTGATGATGAGCCCGGAGGGAGAAAAATATTTAAGTCGCAGGGACAATGCCGTACTGCCTTCCCAGTGCGAGCCAATAGAAACAGCGCAAACGTTTGTGACTTTACGATTGGTCCGCTGTCGATTATTGACGTTGGCGTAAAAGTGAAGGTTACCGTGGGCGAGGCGTCGTTCTTGTAGTTAAACAGCTGCAAGTAGGAGTAGCATCATGTCGGGTCGTGGAAAGGGAGGCAAGGTGAAGGGAAAGTCAAAGTCTCGATCCAGCCGTGCTGGGTTGCAGTTCCCGGTAGGCCGTATCCACCGTCTTTTGCGTAAGGGCAATTACGCAGAGCGAGTTGGTGCCGGTGCGCCAGTCTACCTGGCCGCGGTGATGGAGTACCTGGCGGCCGAAGTTCTCGAGTTGGCTGGCAACGCAGCTCGTGACAACAAGAAGACTAGGATCATTCCTCGTCACTTACAGCTCGCCATTCGCAACGACGAGGAGCTGAACAAACTCCTGTCCGGCGTCACCATCGCCCAGGGTGGTGTGTTGCCCAACATCCAGGCGGTTCTCCTCCCGAAGAAAACCGAGAAGAAGGCTTAAGCCCCTTCTCCGTAAAACGGCCCTTTTAAGGGCCCCACTAACCTCACAAAAGTCAGAAATAGCCAGTATTGTTAATCCTCTCTCACGGCTTCGTAATGTAATTTCATTACGCGTGTCAACTTTCTCTCTCTCTCTATACCGGTGGGCTGATTTAATATCATCATTCTGTAATTTTGTGCTCTGAACGATGTCGTTGTCCCAGGTTCGCACTGAAGTACTTGAAACCGTTGTACATTTACTAGGCTATTGTGTGATAACACATTATACTGATGCATATAGAAAGGTTTCATTATTATTATATAATTTAACACAATACGAATTAAATTAGATGATGATGCCAAAGTACATAGTTGGCTTCGAAATTTATGTAATATATTTCTATCATATTAGAGTAATGGAGATTATCGTGAAAATAATCACAAGTCCCCTTCTTTGGTGCCCATCGTGGTTTTAGACATATACGTTTGAATATACTAGTTTACTTTACTACATACTACGAATGAAACTAATTTTGAATAAGAAATCGATAACTGGTGAACAACTTACGGCGTTATAATAGAGTTCCTAATGCGTTTGTTTGTTGGTGCACATATTGGCCGCACGCGCAGGAACCCCAATACTGAGATGATGACATGACCTTCTCGTAGGAATCGAAGGCTTTGACAATTTGCGTTCGAATTTCCCCTCTCTCTGTCGTTTCGTTCGAACCGAAATGACGCAAGCTATACGTGGAAGTTGTCTGACAGGACGAAGTCCTGTGTTCTGACATGCGATGTGTACCTCTTCTCCCCAGTGTTTACCACACTGGATTCCTATGACCTAAAAGTTGGCATTGCAAAAACGTGGTGATGTGATGTTCAGTATGTGTCAATCCCCTCGGTTCCTTGTTACGGTCTGGTGAGCATTGCCTACCTGCGTTGTCATATTACCCACCAATTCTTCGGACAGTGATTATTGACTTACAGAAGTTTACAGTAACAGGTAACATAATCCGAGGAGCAAGGCTTCACAGAGGAATCCGGTCTTTCCACTTGATATACCAAGCGTTGGGGTCAGACCCATTTGAAAAACGGAGAGGCATTTCTTACAACGTCTTTTGCTGATACTGAAGTGCCCCTACGAAATAAGTTCTGTTTTCCGCACTGGCCTGTTGAGCTAGTGGTCACACAGTAAAGGTGAATTAAATTAATCTCGACAACTACTGCCCTTTTTAGACGGATTTTATGGCCCTGAAAAGGGCCGTTTTGCCGACGGATTCGGCAGCAGACGTGTGTAGGCAGTCTAACCGCCGAACCCGTAGAGAGTCCTCCCCTGCCTCTTCAAGGCGTATACCACGTCCATGGCCGTGACTGTCTTCCGCTTCGCGTGCTCGGTGTATGTTACAGCGTCACGGATTACGTTCTCCAGAAAGACCTTGAGAACACCTCTCGTCTCCTCGTAGATGAGGCCGGAGATACGCTTTACGCCTCCACGTCGGGCGAGACGACGAATGGCCGGCTTCGTGATGCCCTGAATATTATCTCGGAGAACCTTCCTGTGGCGCTTCGCTCCACCTTTGCCAAGACCCTTGCCTCCCTTGCCGCGTCCAGTCATGTTGCTCGTGTGACGAAGGTTAAAAGTGATCTCGACGGCGGGTCATTTTTTGGTTTATATACTAAAACCCGCGGACCAATCACATTACGGAAGGGGCGTGGCTTCTCAACGGGCGAAGACATAAATACCCCTCTTGGGGGCAGCGGGGGCGACTGTATTGCGTCAACTTGGGTTGCGAGGACTAAGGAGTAAGCGATGGCACGTACGAAGCAAACTGCGCGTAAGTCCACGGGAGGCAAGGCTCCACGAAAGCAGCTGGCAACGAAGGCCGCTAGGAAGAGCGCACCGGCTACTGGAGGCGTGAAGAAACCCCATCGATACCGCCCTGGTACAGTTGCTCTTCGCGAGATCCGTCGTTACCAGAAGAGCACCGAGCTCCTCATCCGCAAGCTGCCTTTCCAGCGCTTGGTGCGTGAAATCGCTCAGGATTTCAAAACCGACCTCCGTTTCCAGAGCTCAGCCGTAATGGCCTTGCAGGAGGCAAGCGAGGCATACCTCGTCGGTCTCTTCGAGGATACCAACCTTTGCGCCATCCACGCCAAGCGCGTGACCATTATGCCCAAGGATATTCAGCTGGCTAGGCGCATCCGCGGCGAGAGGGCTTGAATTAACAAAGGTACTCCTGCCCGCAAAAAGGCCCTTTTCAGGGCCACTAGTTATTTCTCGGAAGAGCCGGTTGTACCGTACTCCAGGTCTCGTTCCTACTACCCTCAGTTCAAGGTCACCTCAATAATATAAATGGTTTCTCCCTTTCCATTCCTCACCGTATCAGCATTTTCCCACAGCCTGTTTGACAAATATCGCAATGTATCCTATAGGTTAATAAACAATTTTTTAATAGAACGATGGATAACAAAGTTTCTTAGGAAAATTAAAAAAAAATTTCACAGTTCTATAATATTGCACATTATATATATTTACCAAATTAAGGGTTAACGCCGCCGGGACGAGTGATCCTCCGTCCGACCGATCACAAGCGCCAAGGCTCAAAGTGGTCCAGAAAGCAAATCTAGCTGGACTAAAAATGTGACATATTTCCATGAAACTTCGCACTATAGTCACTACTGTATAAGAGGAGAAACTACCCCTTTATAGACGATGCGTTTTGACAAAAATTAGTGACTTGTCTCATATATAATATATTGTTTTAATGAAACTTTACACAGTACTTACATGTAGCTCGTTTATACTATATTGGATACAAAATGTGATTATGATTGTATAAGAGTAGCTACTTGTCTCCTATCTAACATTTTTTACTTTCACGAAACTATAACTGTGACTCATTATTTTCGATAGTACAGACGTGGTCTGCTTAGGAAAGGACAAGCGGAAGACTGTGACCTTTGTGACCTCGGGTGGGTATTACGATAACATTTATAACCGTCACCCTGATAAGCATCCGAGCAGCTTATTTCAAAAAGGAGTTTGAATACAAACAATTCCTTCAATCTACTACGATTATTACAATAACTGATTTCATTAATCTCCTCTCTTCTTTAGCAAAATATAAATTACCTTCAATTGGTCGATTCAGCAAACTTGTTCATAAAACTTATCGCTATTGCGTCACGTTTCGCAATTTTTCTAAAGTAAAAACAAAAACACGAACAAACGCCTACTCCTTTAACCTCATCGCTCTCTTATCTCTAGAATCCCGGGGGGTTGAGAACCTGAATTCTCTGTGGTGTGAAACAAAGCAACCCGCAGGAGCAATGACACGTTCAATTGTCCTAATAATAGAAAAAAAATTACACGTCATTTAGTGTATTCAGAACATTTTTACAGGACCGTGTAGGATATTCACTCTCCTGTCGAATAGTTTCGGCGGCTGGTAGGCGATACGCATTAATTAAAATAATACTTGCGTACCTTGTTCAGGACAGTGACTGTGCTACTTTCTTTCTTTCTTTCTTTCTTTCTTTCTTTCTTTCTTTCTTTCTTTCCTTTATTTGTAGCTTATTGATGACACACACCAGATGCCATAACGGAAATGCCGTGATGGTATGTTTGTTTAATATTCAAAATCAAGTGACAGACGCTATTTGACTTTGCGGTGGAGGGGATAGGGACCTGATCTCGGATGTTCCGAGAGATGCCGGCGCACAGTTGTCCAGAACGCAAAACTATGTAAGAAAATCAACTTCATCATAACCGAAGTTTAAGTAATATCTAGGCTTAAACAAAAGCTAGGCATTGTGCACAACAGCATACAAAACATCAATATCAGTAAGAGGTGGGACAAAACATGAGTTTTTTTTTTAAAGTCACGCTCTTCAGTTGATTTTTGTTCGTGGGGTCAGTGGCTGTTTTATACTGTTAAACCTTCCCTTATGGAGGTCATAGGACAAGATGTGTACTTTCATTTAATACGCGAAAAGCAATCTATAATACGTTAGCATTCATTTAATTGGCACGTTTACTGAGATTTGTGCAACTAGTTTTTTTTTTTTTTTTTTTTTTTACGACATATTTAACAGGCTGTGCATTACAAGTAAACCTGAGTTAACTTTCAATTCTTCTACCCACACATTAATCAAATATTAAACTCTATACGGCTTAAAATTTAGCTGCTACATCCTGCAAACTTAGATGTTATATTCATCTCTTGGTGGCGCTTTACGAATTCGACAGCAGCCACTTTTCAGAGTCTGGATGAAGGAGCTTAATTTCTCCAAGAAAAATTCAACACTTCTTGAACATATAATGAACAACTAAATTATGGAGTATATCCATGAATCTAGCATTTTGTTACCAACTGCGAAAAATATGGCAGGCTAGTCATCTTTTAGGAGCATAATTTCTATTAAAACATTAAAAATTATCAGAAAAACTAATTTTTCCCTAATTCCCTAATTACACGAGCATAATTCGTTTTTGCATAGATGCGTATAAAATTTCATGGAAATATGTTACATAGGGGAGAAATTATTAACTCTGTATAAATGTAGCCTCTAAACACAAGAAGTAGATTCCCATATAAAAACCATTATCTGAATTTATGCTACCTGTAACTATACTGTGTGAAATATAATGTAAATATTTCAGTTAAGATAGAAATTATTAATTTAGTCTATAAAGCACTTCCGATACAACTCTTCACACAATAATAATAATAATAATAATAATAATAATAATAATAATAATAATAATAATAATAATAATAATAAATAATTCTGAGCTTCAGTGCAAGAACTCTTTAACCCTCACACAGCTTGTTCTGAGAAAAATCAGTATTAAAGAAATTTATACACATTAAACAAATTGTAATGCTATATGTTGTCATGTCTCTTCTATCCCTCACGTGGAAACTTAGGCTTACACAGCAGCAAGAATAAGATAACAACGTTATTATCATCTGTCCTTTTATGGCTATACAGTTTTTGCAGTGAACTACAGAATTATTAACTATTATTATTACAGACCTGTTATTTTTTTCACTTTTTTCACACACACACACACACACACACACACACACACACACACACACATCTATTATACTAAACATAAACCCACAAGAGAAAACAATACTTGTATTAACTGTAAACATTTTTCTTCCTTTCTTTATTTTTAGCAGAATCCTCCATTTCACCCTTTATCTCACTAGATGCGCTTCCCGCAGACATTCTTCATTATATGTTTCACACACCACTTCGTAACACTTGCAGCGGTTGACTTTTGTTTTCTTGTCTTTTTCTCTAGGGTATATTGTACATAGTGCTCGGTATCGGTGCTCGTTCACGTGATATTTTACCTTTGTTTTTCTTGCTAACTCCTGCCAATTTTTCTGATATTTCCCGTAGTTGATTGGTCAAGTACTGCGGATTGATTCCCGGTTATAACAAACACACCTACACTACATTCCAATGATTTCTGACTCGTTACTGCACATTTTAGAAACACTGTACGAAAGCACACACAGTCTCTCGTAAATCAACAGGTTACAACAGAGACTTACACTTGCAAACGCGTGGGGATTTCAGAAAATTTCTTACTATTTCAGTACCTTTAACTGTACAACAGATTTTGTTTTCTCGAAAAAGAAAGGTCAACGTTACTATTGACAAAAGACAGAAACGTACGATTACAATACCTTTATTTTAAACAATCTTAGAGGTGGTCTGGGAATTCCTAAACTCACCACGCGACTACTTAACCCTAGACAGGTAATCATCACTGTACTCATGTTAAAGGTAAGCATTCGTAATTTTTACTACTCACATTTTAATTAACTGAAATCAACTCAATATCACACATTTAACAACTTTTACACATTTCGTAGCCATTAGTGTTCATTTAATTTTAAGTTTGTCATAAAGTCTTTACGTTCATGTTATTGTCCTATTTACAATTAGTGCAAACAACAGCGCGATGTTCTCTGCAGAACCCCTTTTTGCAAAGTCCACAAAATGTTGTCATCATTCTCCTCTTCTTTGCAGGACATTTATAGCAAACAGTACGTTCACCATCTGGCTGCATTACCTGGCATTGTTGTTGCACAGCAATGTTCAGATGTTCTTCAATTGTTGCCCGCAGAGATCGGTGTAAAGTAGGACGTGCAAAGCGGTGCTGCATCCACGGTTTTGTCAGCTCTTCACACAATTGGAAAATGAATTGTTTTCTTGATATTGTTTTCTGAGTTCTTCTAACTATAAATTATCCATGAATTTATACTTGCAATATTTAGCATGTTGTAAAATATTGCTAGTGGCCAGCGCCTCGTCTTTCTATTGCAGGAAAGATTGTGGCACATTTGACATAGTGTATCTACACCACCTTTAGTCCCATTGTAAATAATAATAATAATAATAATAATAATAATAATAATAATAATAATAATAATAATAATAATAATAAAGGCTTTACATATAACGTGTTGCTTACTGTTGTCATTGCAGTCCACGTCGGTGGGGGTGGGGGGGTTTCTTTCTCCTCCTCCTTCCTCTAGAAAGAGCAGTTACCAGGGTCTAAGGAAGTGAATGCCCTTTTCTTTCTGGGCTCATCCCTACATTTGTCTTAGCTCCTTAGGGAAAACCACGGAAAACCCTCAGGCTTGCGAATAGACTGAATGAATGAGAGGAGAAACTTTAAAGGTACGTGAAAACACGTCCATGCAAGGGAGTTGGGACTGTGAAAAATTGAATATGTGAAATCCAAGACTGTATTTGCCAGGCGAGCAAAGAAGAAGAAGAAGAAGAAAGGCTTACGTATGACGTGTGGCTTACTGTTGTCATTGCAGTCCGCGTCGGCCAGCGGTGGGAGGGGGGGGGTCAATATACCTGCACATATCAGTTCAAATTATAAAAACCTCTTAATGCTACTGCGGTACTATTCCATTGCCGAACACAATATGAAGAAATTAGCAGATCCCTGAACTGAACTCTTATTACTCTGAAATTACCGCGCAGTACAATTATAGCTATGACGCATTGCAAGCGTTAGTCACCATATCGATTTGCTAAGCAAATTTTATCCCTTTAGAGCATGTCCCCCCCCCCCTCCTCCTCCATATCAGCCAACAACATACTGGATGAAGAAGACTCCTGCAAAAGGGACGAATTAAGATTTAATTTTATTTTAATGATAGACTAACATTGCAAAGTTCCAAAATAATTTTTTGCATTCCTTCATTACACTAGTCGTACAAAATTGCGGTCGTATCTCGTACTATCTATACTAATAATAAATCTGTAGCCGAAATTTTTCTGGTAAGTTTCGATTTTCCAAAAGTAATTGGTCCTAACATATATAATTAACCACCCTGAAACCGAAAATCGCATTTTTGAAAATTTTGTTTGTATGTCTGTCTGTATGTTTGTTACCTTTTCACGCGATAATGGCTGAACCGATTTATATGAAAACTGGAATATAAATTAAGTTTGTTGTAACTTAGATTTTAGGCTATATGGCATTCGAAATACTTTATTTAAAAGGGGGGTTATAAGGGGGCCTTAATTAAATAAATCGAAATATCTCGCTTATTATTGATATTTGAGAAAAAATGTTACATAACAGATGTTCCTTTAAAAATGATTTCCGTTAAGTTTTATTTTTTTACAACATTTTGATAGGACTGATATTTAATGAGATAAATGAGTTTTAAAATTAAAATAACGCTATCTAAGACGGTGCAATGAATTAAGAACAAATGACTTCGTCTATAAGGGGCCTTGGACAACAACAATCGAAACAGGGGCCTTGGACATCAACAAACAATCGAAAGCTATTAAACATAGCCTACAGGGAATGTTTCTGTGTTTGTATGAAGTAATATCACAAGCTCGTAAATTAACTGATTTGTATAATTAGTTATTATTTCACCATTGGAAACTGTAGTTTCTCTAGATGGACATAATGCTATAATGTTATTACAGTAACGTCTGAGTAAATCGAGGACAGGTAAGATTAAAATAGCTTCTTATGCACAGAAAATTTGATAGGCTATTTTGTACATTCGTTTTCTGTATTTCTTAAAATAATATTTATGTACACGCATTTTAATCTCAGAGAATTAACGAACAACGAGAGTGTATTGATTTAGTATGCAGTAATAGTACTTTAGCTTGGCAATCCATTATTTTAATAATTCATATTTTAACTATGCTCAATTGAATCGTGTTAAAATACATAAAATATATATGCAATAAATGCAGTGCTAAAAAAAAATTGGGTAATATGCGAAGCAGATTATCTTGCGCTGTTGTAAAAGTTGTTCCATGGATCAGTCGTCCTATTTTAATTATGTAATTACTTTATATTTATTTCTAACAGGTGGAGCGGAGCGAACGGGTACGGCTAGCTAACAATAAGTGAGAACTTACAATACAACAACGACAACAACAACAACAGCTGATAATCTGAAAGGGAACATAGTAATTTGGGGTGAATTAAAATGCAGCTTCCATTCGTTTAAAATTTCTTTAAATTTTAACTAAATATTAATGTAGATATTACCTCTAAAGGTAAATGGGGGCATGTTTCACAACGCTAACAAATTACAAATTAACAATATACAATTAACAACGGAAATATTACATATGCTTGTTAACTGTGTTTCACAATGCAATCTTATTCACTTGTATGTTTTAACGAACTTTACAAAATCGGCGAAACAAACTTACAAATACGCATAATTGGTTGAACAAAATCGCCAACGACAGTTTACAAAAATCACTAAGGATCAGAGGTAAAGTAGCTGTAATTTTAGAACTATCGATGGACATGTTTATATTTTTTTATATATATTTTATTTAGATTTTGCTACATCGGCGACAACGGAGTTTCGCGGCATGCAATTGGTCGAGCATACCAATGCATTAATTAGCCTACGACTTAACTGACGAAAGTTAGCGCGAAATTCATTCAAATAATTGATAAATAATGGATTTGACCCACGTAGTTATATGCAGTTGATAGAGCAGCTAACATGTCCATCCATTAAAATCAACTTCGCTCTCTGCTGGTCCATCAGTATATTTTATTGTTTCATCCATAACCTCGCCAACATTAGGGAACCCAGCAGGAGGAGCATAAAAATCCTTTGCCCGAGTAAGCACATTCGGTGATCAATAACCCGCCTCGAGTTTTTTCAATCTTGTAACAACATCAACTACCATGTGTGAACTTTTGCACACTGTAATCTTATAAATTCCGTTCTTATCTGCTAACGCAGGGAACTGAGAGCTACTATGCAACCAATGCAGTTCTCGCTTTGTGGTTAGGGCACCACTTTTCCCTTTCAGATGTTGCATGTGATGTCCCATATCTTGTAGGAGAGATTACAGCGAAATGGGATTCGGAACGACTTCAGAATACTGCGTAAGTAATGCCGACATTGCATTATTAAGTGATTGGTTTTCGGTGCAAAGTTTTTCTTCTTTAAGTGCGAGTATTTATTAAATACGTTCCTCGTATATAAGAACTAACGCGGTATTCTGAAGTATAGCGCGGGATTCATTCGAAACCTTTCATTAATATTCGTACAATGATACGAACGTGGCCGGAAAATTCTACGTTAGGCCTAAATGCAAAATCTTCGTCTGAGTCGCTAGAACTACTCAATAACATCACAACTGCTTCAGTGTAATTCTTAATGGTACCCTGTTACTATAAAATTGATTTTATACATATGTGTTTATTTTTTTCATTCACAATTAGAAGCTATTTCAACAGGGCTACTGTAGAAAATGTGCTAACTTCACTAGTAAAGTTTAGTTTACACGTTTGTAAAATTACTCCTTCGTTGTGAAACAAACATATCACTTGTAAAGAGCGCAAAATTTCATTCGTAAAGATTTGATTTCCTTTGTACAGTCCACCTTTACAAACAAAGATTGTGAAACAGAAGTTTACAAACAGAGTTCACAATTTCCAAAGATTGTAAACTTTGTGAAACACCCCACTGGTGAATCAGCACGCCGAGCTCGATCGAAATACAACCAGTTACTATTATTTCCCTATCGTTTTTTGACATTTGATTCCGCGTCCTACCTCTTTCATTCGTTACTAACCAACAACGCCAATAGCAGAAGGTAACGCAAAAACAGTCACCGGTTCCCCGATGCATGGCTTTCTCTCTCAATGTCAACTGAGAGTTAAAAATATTCATTATAATATGCACTTTCCACTCACTCCTCAGAATGTCTTCTTTATTTTTATTTATTTATTTTTTAAGATATGTGAGCTACGTACTGTATGTCTGATGTTTTGCCATCGTACATTCAAATATTTATATTCACTGTACAGTACAGCGAACTGTTTATACTTACTGTACATGCTATAACTACTTCTCCCAACTCCGCTATTGCTATATTTCCTAAACTAAACGCTGATATTGAAATAACGCCTGGTCTGATAATGCAGTCTGTTTAAATTTCTACCGACCAAGTTCTGCCCTTCATCATGGGAAAACAACGAGCTTCTTTAAAGGATACAACTACTAGGACAGAGATATTTTCATTATGGAATTTGTACTACCCACTGAAATGTAGTAACTAATGGGATTTTAATTAGCCATATATGTACAGTATATTACATTCTTTACCTAAAATGTCTCTAACTTCTAGGGAGAGCGCGAGGTACGTTCACAATCCCCTGAATACATATTCCCTTCTTCGAGAAAACGCAGAGAAGTGAACCGTCTCATATGAATATGCTACCAGTCATAAGTTTCAATACGGAGCTGCAAGTACTTAAGAATTATCAATTACTCTACAATTATGCAGCGGCGTCATCATCCAAGCTATAGCTGGAATAGGGAAGGGAACATAATATCCCATAAGTCTTATTAGAACACGCTGGAAATAGTGACGTAAAAAAAAAAATCGCCAACGGCACGTGGTGTTCCCAAGCGGTCACCCATCCAAGTACTGACCACGCCCAATGTTGCTTGACTTCGGTGATCGGACGAGAACCGGTATTTTCAACATGGTATGGCCGTTGCCGATGAAACTGCGTAATCTGTAGGCACTTGAGGACGATGGGATTGGGGTGCACTCGATAAAACCTGCACTCGCTCACACACACACGTAAACTGCCTGCTTAGACTCTGTACCTAAATTACCAAGCTCGTTGGATGTCATTGGGATAGATGATAAATCTATCTATCAACGGCAGTTTGGTTACGTTTCAACGTCACACACTGCTGGATTGACACGGGATTAATAAAACAGCTAGTCGGCATTCTAAGTTAAGCCACAGGTGGATTGTTGTTCAACAGCGGAGCCTCCTTTCAACCACATGGTTGTGGAACTGTAGTCGGATTTTCGACATCATTTTCATGCCATACTACGGAACTTCACACAAACTTCAATTCACTTCTTGCACCGGCGGCTACTACGAATGGACTGAAGCTCGCTACTGACTAGGGGGGGGGGGACATTTGTCTCTTGATGGATTACGTGACAGATATATAAAGTATCAGTCGTATGTTATGAACCCGAGTTTCAATAAAGATAGATTACCCGTATGTCCACAGATTCTCAGTAGTGGCCTGCGGAAGGATTATGCCCGCGGTCGACAAGTTACCTTCTAAGTTGTTTTCCCTCAACAATTAATGCTGCCAAGTGAGTAGGAATGACACCGCGCTCTCATATAAGTCGTACGAAACTATTAAGGAAACGAATTTGCCTCGTGGATCCAAGTCTCCCATGGACTGCCTATAATGTATTATCTATCCTAGAAGTGTTATCGGGGTGATTATTTAAATTTTCACTCGGTGGGAACCGCTGTTGTTCTTCATTCATCTACTCTGTTATGAATAACTTGTGGCCCTTAAAAGGGCCGGTTGCTGATTCCCTAGCAAGCACTCCCGCTTACTTGGAACTAGTGTATTTTGTGACGGCCTTGGTCCCTTCACTGACGGCGTGCTTGGCCAGCTCACCGGGTAGCAGGAGACGGACGGCTGTCTGGATCTCCCGACTGGTGATGGTCGACCGCTTGTTGTAATGCGCGAGCCGCGAAGCTTCCGCGGCGATGCGCTCGAAGATGTCGTTAACGAAGCTGTTCATGATGCTCATAGCCTTTGAACTGATTCCCGTGTCTGGGTGAACTTGTTTCAGAACCTTGTAGATGTAAATGGCGTAGCTCTCCTTCCTCTTGCGCTTCTTCTTCTTATCGCCCTTCGAAATATTCTTCTGGGCCTTGCCGGCCTTCTTGGCAGCCTTTCCGGAAGCTTTGGGGGGCATGGTGCTCGTCTGATGATGAGCCGAACGAACGAACGAATGAATGGGGACGAAGAAAGAATGAATGATGTTTAAAATGGCAGGCAGGGTAAGCATCCCATGCCTCCATTGGTTCCTCGACAAGCAATTCTCTAACTTTAGATCGAGGTACCCAGCTATAAGCCGTTTGCCCTCTCATCTAACAGTAGTGTATTTCCCCTGTGAATGATTTTATGAACATGTACACGTTATCAGTTGAATTGTGAATGAAATGAATGAAGTGAAGTGAGCACCATGCCTCGCAGATGTTAATGAGAGGTGGAGAGTCCAGTGCTCTGGTCAGTTCTGTCCTAGTCACGTTTTTGTAGTGGCGCTAGGGAAACTCGTAACCTGTTACCAACAAAGTGGTGGGCTACTCGTTTCCGTAGAAGCCGTCTGGCTGCCTGGTTGGCTGTGGCAAGTGTCGTGTGTCGTTTCGTAGGGTTTGTGTCAGTAGTGAGTAAAGAAATAGTGAATGTCACTATTTCGTCCTGTAGTCTGTTTAGTTGCCGGTCAATGTAGGATTCTATTTTCTGCATAGCAGAACGTAGAACCCCCTCGACCAGCTGTTCCGTAGTTGTTTTTTCTGTCTGTGGATCGTCTGTAGTGTTTGTCTTGGTTGTCGTTGTCTTAGCTGCATCCGCATAAGACAATTCGGGTTTGGGAAGTGTTGGGTTGAAAACGGACTGTGATGGTTTGGGTATAGGTTTCGGTATTGGTTTGTGGGTGTCTATGGGGACGTGCGTGGGATCGGTGGAGGTTATGAGATTAGTCCTTGGATATTTTGGACAGCGAGCTTGGCCCGTATAATGGGTGTCGCTGTTGCACGTGGCGCAATACCTAATCTGGGATAGG
Source organism: Periplaneta americana (assembly GCF_040183065.1). Lineage (NCBI taxonomy): Eukaryota > Metazoa > Arthropoda > Insecta > Blattodea > Blattidae > Periplaneta > Periplaneta americana. Next base: position 528,574 of record NW_027185505.1, read on the forward strand.
CGGTTGTGGTTGCACAGGTCGGGATTTTTGCCGCACTTAAAACAAGTCTTGGGCTTGTCGCAGTTTGTCCTTGTATGGCCGTATTGTGCACAGTTAAGGCACGGTCGGTGGAAGATTGTCTCGTGTGATGGCTCTACTCTGTAGTACCGTCCTGCAAGTTTAATTCCTTCTAGTAATTTGTCTGCTGTGGTGATGTCATTTGTGAAAATTCTAACTAAGTTGGTGGGTTTGTCTGTCTGTGCGGAGATAATTCTCTTAATGCGTGTGATGCCTGGATGTGTTACAGCCAGGATCTGCATTAGTTCGTCCTCAGAGATCAGCGTGTCGACATTTTTCATGACGACACTGATCTCTTTATTTCGGGTCTGTTTCTGTCTTGATTCACTAGGCGTAATGTTGATTTCTGCGGACGGACCGAAGTTGTACAGGGGAATTGCCCTAGCGAACTTCTCCGCGTCGTCAATCGTGGCGAATGTGAGTGTAGTTGTCTTGGTAGTGTGTGCCCAGAACTGTCGTGGAGTTTGAATGTCGAGTCGGTACTGTTTCATTAGTCGCTCTATGTGTAGTGGGTTGTTGCCGTTTTTTGTGTGGTTCAGTATTTTCAGTACTGTCCTTGTCTTGGTTCCTTGTGCGGTGTTAGGAGGAGTGGGAGAAGTGGGGCTTGCCGGAGTCGAACCGGATACTTTTGTGGGAATTGGTTTGCGCCTGTTGGACCGCTTCCCTTCTGAGGATTCGTGAGACGACGCCTCAGAGCTGGGAGGTGGTCCGTTGGGAGACTTCTCTGCTGTGGGTTTAGGGACAGGAGACCTCTCTGCTCTAGGTTTTGGAGCCGGCCCTTCTGAGGGCCCCTCTTGTGGAATGGAAGTAACCTCTGCCTCTTCCTCAGAAGAAGAAGAAGAAGAAGATTCACTGTCCAATAGAGAGGGGGGTGGGGTGGAGGAGGGATGGGATGGGTGGCCTGGTAGTTCCCAAGGTCCGAGGAGAGTGGCGGTTGGTGGAGTTTGGTATCGGGCGTGCTTCCCGAATTGTCGTGGATGCATTAAAGTCATCTGCCGTAAGTTTTCTCGGGAGGAAAAAACGTAGGCTCTCGTGGTTTTGTTTAAAGTCAAGGTCGTTGTGGGTTTCCGTGGAGTCACTGCGTCCAGTAGGTCGGGGTCAGCGTTTGTGATCACTACTGCTCTATTAGCAGTGATCGGTGCCATGGTCTTTAGTGTATGTAAGTCGTCGATCGTCTTGGTTGGTGAAGCGCTGGACTTACCAAATGATGATGGTTGTGGTGGTGATGTTGCTTCCGGAGAGACAGGTTTTGCGGCGGCCGTCGGTTTCACCGTCTTCCGCCTCGTCTTCCGCTTCCCCGGTGGCTGGCCTCCGTCCGGCCGAGACTTGTCGACACAAGGCGGCGGCCGGCTCCCGCTGTTCATCTTCGTTGGTTGTAAGCTGGCGACTTTTACCAGTGAGTGTCTTGCTAGATTCAGCTCCCTCTTGATCTGATCTGATGATCGATGATGAGCCCGGAGGGAGAAAAATATTTAAGTCGCAGGGACAATGCCGTACTGCCTTCCCAGTGCGAGCCAATAGAAACAGCGCAAACGTTTGTGACTTTACGATTGGTCCGCTGTCGATTATTGACGTTGGCGTAAAAGTGAAGGTTACCGTGGGCGAGGCGTCGTTCTTGTAGTTAAACAGCTGCAAGTAGGAGTAGCATCATGTCGGGTCGTGGAAAGGGAGGCAAGGTGAAGGGAAAGTCAAAGTCTCGATCCAGCCGTGCTGGGTTGCAGTTCCCGGTAGGCCGTATCCACCGTCTTTTGCGTAAGGGCAATTACGCAGAGCGAGTTGGTGCCGGTGCGCCAGTCTACCTGGCCGCGGTGATGGAGTACCTGGCGGCCGAAGTTCTCGAGTTGGCTGGCAACGCAGCTCGTGACAACAAGAAGACTAGGATCATTCCTCGTCACTTACAGCTCGCCATTCGCAACGACGAGGAGCTGAACAAACTCCTGTCCGGCGTCACCATCGCCCAGGGTGGTGTGTTGCCCAACATCCAGGCGGTTCTCCTCCCGAAGAAAACCGAGAAGAAGGCTTAAGCCCCTTCTCCGTAAAACGGCCCTTTTAAGGGCCCCACTAACCTCACAAAAGTCAGAAATAGCCAGTATTGTTAATCCTCTCTCACGGCTTCGTAATGTAATTTCATTACGCGTGTCAACTTTCTCTCTCTCTCTATACCGGTGGGCTGATTTAATATCATCATTCTGTAATTTTGTGCTCTGAACGATGTCGTTGTCCCAGGTTCGCACTGAAGTACTTGAAACCGTTGTACATTTACTAGGCTATTGTGTGATAACACATTATACTGATGCATATAGAAAGGTTTCATTATTATTATATAATTTAACACAATACGAATTAAATTAGATGATGATGCCAAAGTACATAGTTGGCTTCGAAATTTATGTAATATATTTCTATCATATTAGAGTAATGGAGATTATCGTGAAAATAATCACAAGTCCCCTTCTTTGGTGCCCATCGTGGTTTTAGACATATACGTTTGAATATACTAGTTTACTTTACTACATACTACGAATGAAACTAATTTTGAATAAGAAATCGATAACTGGTGAACAACTTACGGCGTTATAATAGAGTTCCTAATGCGTTTGTTTGTTGGTGCACATATTGGCCGCACGCGCAGGAACCCCAATACTGAGATGATGACATGACCTTCTCGTAGGAATCGAAGGCTTTGACAATTTGCGTTCGAATTTCCCCTCTCTCTGTCGTTTCGTTCGAACCGAAATGACGCAAGCTATACGTGGAAGTTGTCTGACAGGACGAAGTCCTGTGTTCTGACATGCGATGTGTACCTCTTCTCCCCAGTGTTTACCACACTGGATTCCTATGACCTAAAAGTTGGCATTGCAAAAACGTGGTGATGTGATGTTCAGTATGTGTCAATCCCCTCGGTTCCTTGTTACGGTCTGGTGAGCATTGCCTACCTGCGTTGTCATATTACCCACCAATTCTTCGGACAGTGATTATTGACTTACAGAAGTTTACAGTAACAGGTAACATAATCCGAGGAGCAAGGCTTCACAGAGGAATCCGGTCTTTCCACTTGATATACCAAGCGTTGGGGTCAGACCCATTTGAAAAACGGAGAGGCATTTCTTACAACGTCTTTTGCTGATACTGAAGTGCCCCTACGAAATAAGTTCTGTTTTCCGCACTGGCCTGTTGAGCTAGTGGTCACACAGTAAAGGTGAATTAAATTAATCTCGACAACTACTGCCCTTTTTAGACGGATTTTATGGCCCTGAAAAGGGCCGTTTTGCCGACGGATTCGGCAGCAGACGTGTGTAGGCAGTCTAACCGCCGAACCCGTAGAGAGTCCTCCCCTGCCTCTTCAAGGCGTATACCACGTCCATGGCCGTGACTGTCTTCCGCTTCGCGTGCTCGGTGTATGTTACAGCGTCACGGATTACGTTCTCCAGAAAGACCTTGAGAACACCTCTCGTCTCCTCGTAGATGAGGCCGGAGATACGCTTTACGCCTCCACGTCGGGCGAGACGACGAATGGCCGGCTTCGTGATGCCCTGAATATTATCTCGGAGAACCTTCCTGTGGCGCTTCGCTCCACCTTTGCCAAGACCCTTGCCTCCCTTGCCGCGTCCAGTCATGTTGCTCGTGTGACGAAGGTTAAAAGTGATCTCGACGGCGGGTCATTTTTTGGTTTATATACTAAAACCCGCGGACCAATCACATTACGGAAGGGGCGTGGCTTCTCAACGGGCGAAGATATAAATACCCCTCTTGGGGGCTTATAGGGCTCATCCCGACATTTGTCTTACGCCTGAGGGAAACCACGGAATACCTTAGGCAGGATGAGTTGTCTCATATAAGAGACTAGCCAATTTGGCTATTATGACCTCCAACATAATAGCCAAATTGGCTAGTCTCTTATATGAGACAACTCATCCTGCCTAAGGTATTCCGTGGTTTCCCTCAGGCGTAAGACAAATGTCGGGATGAGCCCTATAAGAAATGGGCCACGGACCTATATGCCCTTCCCCATATATATTCCACCTTTCTTATAAATTATGTATGCCCTATTTCAGATAATATTAATAGTATATTAAACATACGAGGTCACTCAATAAGTCGCAAATTGAAAGGACAGGGACCTCTCAAATTGCAGTTTAGATTTCACGGCGCTTCTTCCGACGGCCTTCACCTGCTTTGTCATCGAACAACAGATGACGGCGTCTTGCCATCCAAACGGCACACACCAGCCAACTCCTCCTCGCCCCGTTCCGTGATCAATTGATCAGTCTCAGCCCCCCTCGCGTATGTGGTACCTAAGAGGTTACGTCCAATTTCGGCTTCCCCTTCAAAATTTTCTAGAGCTCCTTCAGGGGAGCAGCGTAACCCGGAGTGAGACTAGTGGCCAACAGGCTTGGAGCTCACATATTTAGTTTTGTACAGCCCCCAACCCCTTGCAAGGACGCGTTTTGCGTACCTTTTAAATTTTCCTCCCAATTCTCCTTCGATTTTTCGATTTTTTCGATTTTTCAGCGGGGGCGACTGTATTGCGTCAACTTGGGTTGCGAGGACTAAGGAGTAAGCGATGGCACGTACGAAGCAAACTGCGCGTAAGTCCACGGGAGGCAAGGCTCCACGAAAGCAGCTGGCAACGAAGGCCGCTAGGAAGAGCGCACCGGCTACTGGAGGCGTGAAGAAACCCCATCGATACCGCCCTGGTACAGTTGCTCTTCGCGAGATCCGTCGTTACCAGAAGAGCACCGAGCTCCTCATCCGCAAGCTGCCTTTCCAGCGCTTGGTGCGTGAAATCGCTCAGGATTTCAAAACCGACCTCCGTTTCCAGAGCTCAGCCGTAATGGCCTTGCAGGAGGCAAGCGAGGCATACCTCGTCGGTCTCTTCGAGGATACCAACCTTTGCGCCATCCACGCCAAGCGCGTGACCATTATGCCCAAGGATATTCAGCTGGCTAGGCGCATCCGCGGCGAGAGGGCTTGAATTAACAAAGGTACTCCTGCCCGCAAAAAGGCCCTTTTCAGGGCCACTAGTTATTTCTCGGAAGAGCCGGTTGTACCGTACTCCAGGTCTCGTTCCTACTACCCTCAGTTCAAGGTCACCTCAATAATATAAATGGTTTCTCCCTTTCCATTCCTCACCGTATCAGCATTTTCCCACAGCCTGTTTGACAAATATCGCAATGTATCCTATAGGTTAATAAACAATTTTTTAATAGAACGATGGATAACAAAGTTTCTTAGGAAAATTAAAAAAAAATTTCACAGTTCTATAATATTGCACATTATATATATTTACCAAATTAAGGGTTAACGCCGCCGGGACGAGTGATCCTCCGTCCGACCGATCACAAGCGCCAAGGCTCAAAGTGGTCCAGAAAGCAAATCTAGCTGGACTAAAAATGTGACATATTTCCATGAAACTTCGCACTATAGTCACTACTGTATAAGAGGAGAAACTACCCCTTTATAGACGATGCGTTTTGACAAAAATTAGTGACTTGTCTCATATATAATATATTGTTTTAATGAAACTTTACACAGTACTTACATGTAGCTCGTTTATACTATATTGGATACAAAATGTGATTATGATTGTATAAGAGTAGCTACTTGTCTCCTATCTAACATTTTTTACTTTCACGAAACTATAACTGTGACTCATTATTTTCGATAGTACAGACGTGGTCTGCTTAGGAAAGGACAAGCGGAAGACTGTGACCTTTGTGACCTCGGGTGGGTATTACGATAACATTTATAACCGTCACCCTGATAAGCATCCGAGCAGCTTATTTCAAAAAGGAGTTTGAATACAAACAATTCCTTCAATCTACTACGATTATTACAATAACTGATTTCATTAATCTCCTCTCTTCTTTAGCAAAATATAAATTACCTTCAATTGGTCGATTCAGCAAACTTGTTCATAAAACTTATCGCTATTGCGTCACGTTTCGCAATTTTTCTAAAGTAAAAACAAAAACACGAACAAACGCCTACTCCTTTAACCTCATCGCTCTCTTATCTCTAGAATCCCGGGGGGTTGAGAACCTGAATTCTCTGTGGTGTGAAACAAAGCAACCCGCAGGAGCAATGACACGTTCAATTGTCCTAATAATAGAAAAAAAATTACACGTCATTTAGTGTATTCAGAACATTTTTACAGGACCGTGTAGGATATTCACTCTCCTGTCGAATAGTTTCGGCGGCTGGTAGGCGATACGCATTAATTAAAATAATACTTGCGTACCTTGTTCAGGACAGTGACTGTGCTACTTTCTTTCTTTCTTTCTTTCTTTCTTTCTTTCTTTCTTTCTTTCTTTCTTTCCTTTATTTGTAGCTTATTGATGACACCAGATGCCATAACGGAAATGCCGTGATGGTATGTTTGTTTAATATTCAAAATCAAGTGACAGACGCTATTTGACTTTGCGGTGGAGGGGATAGGGACCTGATCTCGGATGTTCCGAGAGATGCCGGCGCACAGTTGTCCAGAACGCAAAACTATGTAAGAAAATCAACTTCATCATAACCGAAGTTTAAGTAATATCTAGGCTTAAACAAAAGCTAGGCATTGTGCACAACAGCATACAAAACATCAATATCAGTAAGAGGTGGGACAAAACATGAGTTTTTTTTTTAAAGTCACGCTCTTCAGTTGATTTTTGTTCGTGGGGTCAGTGGCTGTTTTATACTGTTAAACCTTCCCTTATGGAGGTCATAGGACAAGATGTGTACTTTCATTTAATACGCGAAAAGCAATCTATAATACGTTAGCATTCATTTAATTGGCACGTTTACTGAGATTTGTGCAACTAGTTTTTTTTTTTTTTTTTTTTTTTTACGACATATTTAACAGGCTGTGCATTACAAGTAAACCTGAGTTAACTTTCAATTCTTCTACCCACACATTAATCAAATATTAAACTCTATACGGCTTAAAATTTAGCTGCTACATCCTGCAAACTTAGATGTTATATTCATCTCTTGGTGGCGCTTTACGAATTCGACAGCAGCCACTTTTCAGAGTCTGGATGAAGGAGCTTAATTTCTCCAAGAAAAATTCAACACTTCTTGAACATATAATGAACAACTAAATTATGGAGTATATCCATGAATCTAGCATTTTGTTACCAACTGCGAAAAATATGGCAGGCTAGTCATCTTTTAGGAGCATAATTTCTATTAAAACATTAAAAATTATCAGAAAAACTAATTTTTCCCTAATTCCCTAATTACACGAGCATAATTCGTTTTTGCATAGATGCGTATAAAATTTCATGGAAATATGTTACATAGGGGAGAAATTATTAACTCTGTATAAATGTAGCCTCTAAACACAAGAAGTAGATTCCCATATAAAAACCATTATCTGAATTTATGCTACCTGTAACTATACTGTGTGAAATATAATGTAAATATTTCAGTTAAGATAGAAATTATTAATTTAGTCTATAAAGCACTTCCGATACAACTCTTCACACAATAATAATAATAATAATAATAATAATAATAATAATAATAATAATAATAATAATAATAATAATAAATAATTCTGAGCTTCAGTGCAAGAACTCTTTAACCCTCACACAGCTTGTTCTGAGAAAAATCAGTATTAAAGAAATTTATACACATTAAACAAATTGTAATGCTATATGTTGTCATGTCTCTTCTATCCCTCACGTGGAAACTTAGGCTTACACAGCAGCAAGAATAAGATAACAACGTTATTATCATCTGTCCTTTTATGGCTATACAGTTTTTGCAGTGAACTACAGAATTATTAACTATTATTATTACAGACCTGTTATTTTTTTCACTTTTTTCACACACACACACACACACACACACACACACACACACACACACACACATCTATTATACTAAACATAAACCCACAAGAGAAAACAATACTTGTATTAACTGTAAACATTTTTCTTCCTTTCTTTATTTTTAGCAGAATCCTCCATTTCACCCTTTATCTCACTAGATGCGCTTCCCGCAGACATTCTTCATTATATGTTTCACACACCACTTCGTAACACTTGCAGCGGTTGACTTTTGTTTTCTTGTCTTTTTCTCTAGGGTATATTGTACATAGTGCTCGGTATCGGTGCTCGTTCACGTGATATTTTACCTTTGTTTTTCTTGCTAACTCCTGCCAATTTTTCTGATATTTCCCGTAGTTGATTGGTCAAGTACTGCGGATTGATTCCCGGTTATAACAAACACACCTACACTACATTCCAATGATTTCTGACTCGTTACTGCACATTTTAGAAACACTGTACGAAAGCACACACAGTCTCTCGTAAATCAACAGGTTACAACAGAGACTTACACTTGCAAACGCGTGGGGATTTCAGAAAATTTCTTACTATTTCAGTACCTTTAACTGTACAACAGATTTTGTTTTCTCGAAAAAGAAAGGTCAACGTTACTATTGACAAAAGACAGAAACGTACGATTACAATACCTTTATTTTAAACAATCTTAGAGGTGGTCTGGGAATTCCTAAACTCACCACGCGACTACTTAACCCTAGACAGGTAATCATCACTGTACTCATGTTAAAGGTAAGCATTCGTAATTTTTACTACTCACATTTTAATTAACTGAAATCAACTCAATATCACACATTTAACAACTTTTACACATTTCGTAGCCATTAGTGTTCATTTAATTTTAAGTTTGTCATAAAGTCTTTACGTTCATGTTATTGTCCTATTTACAATTAGTGCAAACAACAGCGCGATGTTCTCTGCAGAACCCCTTTTTGCAAAGTCCACAAAATGTTGTCATCATTCTCCTCTTCTTTGCAGGACATTTATAGCAAACAGTACGTTCACCATCTGGCTGCATTACCTGGCATTGTTGTTGCACAGCAATGTTCAGATGTTCTTCAATTGTTGCCCGCAGAGATCGGTGTAAAGTAGGACGTGCAAAGCGGTGCTGCATCCACGGTTTTGTCAGCTCTTCACACAATTGGAAAATGAATTGTTTTCTTGATATTGTTTTCTGAGTTCTTCTAACTATAAATTATCCATGAATTTATACTTGCAATATTTAGCATGTTGTAAAATATTGCTAGTGGCCAGCGCCTCGTCTTTCTATTGCAGGAAAGATTGTGGCACATTTGACATAGTGTATCTACACCACCTTTAGTCCCATTGTAAATAATAATAATAATAATAATAATAATAATAATAATAATAATAATAATAATAATAATAATAATAATAAAGGCTTTACATATAACGTGTTGCTTACTGTTGTCATTGCAGTCCACGTCGGTGGGGGTGGGGGGGTTTCTTTCTCCTCCTCCTTCCTCTAGAAAGAGCAGTTACCAGGGTCTAAGGAAGTGAATGCCCTTTTCTTTCTGGGCTCATCCCTACATTTGTCTTAGCTCCTTAGGGAAAACCACGGAAAACCCTCAGGCTTGCGAATAGACTGAATGAATGAGAGGAGAAACTTTAAAGGTACGTGAAAACACGTCCATGCAAGGGAGTTGGGACTGTGAAAAATTGAATATGTGAAATCCAAGACTGTATTTGCCAGGCGAGCAAAGAAGAAGAAGAAGAAGAAAGGCTTACGTATGACGTGTGGCTTACTGTTGTCATTGCAGTCCGCGTCGGCCAGCGGTGGGAGGGGGGGGGTCAATATACCTGCACATATCAGTTCAAATTATAAAAACCTCTTAATGCTACTGCGGTACTATTCCATTGCCGAACACAATATGAAGAAATTAGCAGATCCCTGAACTGAACTCTTATTACTCTGAAATTACCGCGCAGTACAATTATAGCTATGACGCATTGCAAGCGTTAGTCACCATATCGATTTGCTAAGCAAATTTTATCCCTTTAGAGCATGTCCCCCCCCCCCTCCTCCTCCATATCAGCCAACAACATACTGGATGAAGAAGACTCCTGCAAAAGGGACGAATTAAGATTTAATTTTATTTTAATGATAGACTAACATTGCAAAGTTCCAAAATAATTTTTTGCATTCCTTCATTACACTAGTCGTACAAAATTGCGGTCGTATCTCGTACTATCTATACTAATAATAAATCTGTAGCCGAAATTTTTCTGGTAAGTTTCGATTTTCCAAAAGTAATTGGTCCTAACATATATAATTAACCACCCTGAAACCGAAAATCGCATTTTTGAAAATTTTGTTTGTATGTCTGTCTGTATGTTTGTTACCTTTTCACGCGATAATGGCTGAACCGATTTATATGAAAACTGGAATATAAATTAAGTTTGTTGTAACTTAGATTTTAGGCTATATGGCATTCGAAATACTTTATTTAAAAGGGGGGTTATAAGGGGGCCTTAATTAAATAAATCGAAATATCTCGCTTATTATTGATATTTGAGAAAAAATGTTACATAACAGATGTTCCTTTAAAAATGATTTCCGTTAAGTTTTATTTTTTTACAACATTTTGATAGGACTGATATTTAATGAGATAAATGAGTTTTAAAATTAAAATAACGCTATCTAAGACGGTGCAATGAATTAAGAACAAATGACTTCGTCTATAAGGGGCCTTGGACAACAACAATCGAAACAGGGGCCTTGGACATCAACAAACAATCGAAAGCTATTAAACATAGCCTACAGGGAATGTTTCTGTGTTTGTATGAAGTAATATCACAAGCTCGTAAATTAACTGATTTGTATAATTAGTTATTATTTCACCATTGGAAACTGTAGTTTCTCTAGATGGACATAATGCTATAATGTTATTACAGTAACGTCTGAGTAAATCGAGGACAGGTAAGATTAAAATAGCTTCTTATGCACAGAAAATTTGATAGGCTATTTTGTACATTCGTTTTCTGTATTTCTTAAAATAATATTTATGTACACGCATTTTAATCTCAGAGAATTAACGAACAACGAGAGTGTATTGATTTAGTATGCAGTAATAGTACTTTAGCTTGGCAATCCATTATTTTAATAATTCATATTTTAACTATGCTCAATTGAATCGTGTTAAAATACATAAAATATATATGCAATAAATGCAGTGCTAAAAAAAAATTGGGTAATATGCGAAGCAGATTATCTTGCGCTGTTGTAAAAGTTGTTCCATGGATCAGTCGTCCTATTTTAATTATGTAATTACTTTATATTTATTTCTAACAGGTGGAGCGGAGCGAACGGGTACGGCTAGCTAACAATAAGTGAGAACTTACAATACAACAACGACAACAACAACAACAGCTGATAATCTGAAAGGGAACATAGTAATTTGGGGTGAATTAAAATGCAGCTTCCATTCGTTTAAAATTTCTTTAAATTTTAACTAAATATTAATGTAGATATTACCTCTAAAGGTAAATGGGGGCATGTTTCACAACGCTAACAAATTACAAATTAACAATATACAATTAACAACGGAAATATTACATATGCTTGTTAACTGTGTTTCACAATGCAATCTTATTCACTTGTATGTTTTAACGAACTTTACAAAATCGGCGAAACAAACTTACAAATACGCATAATTGGTTGAACAAAATCGCCAACGACAGTTTACAAAAATCACTAAGGATCAGAGGTAAAGTAGCTGTAATTTTAGAACTATCGATGGACATGTTTATATTTTTTTATATATATTTTATTTAGATTTTGCTACATCGGCGACAACGGAGTTTCGCGGCATGCAATTGGTCGAGCATACCAATGCATTAATTAGCCTACGACTTAACTGACGAAAGTTAGCGCGAAATTCATTCAAATAATTGATAAATAATGGATTTGACCCACGTAGTTATATGCAGTTGATAGAGCAGCTAACATGTCCATCCATTAAAATCAACTTCGCTCTCTGCTGGTCCATCAGTATATTTTATTGTTTCATCCATAACCTCGCCAACATTAGGGAACCCAGCAGGAGGAGCATAAAAATCCTTTGCCCGAGTAAGCACATTCGGTGATCAATAACCCGCCTCGAGTTTTTTCAATCTTGTAACAACATCAACTACCATGTGTGAACTTTTGCACACTGTAATCTTATAAATTCCGTTCTTATCTGCTAACGCAGGGAACTGAGAGCTACTATGCAACCAATGCAGTTCTCGCTTTGTGGTTAGGGCACCACTTTTCCCTTTCAGATGTTGCATGTGATGTCCCATATCTTGTAGGAGAGATTACAGCGAAATGGGATTCGGAACGACTTCAGAATACTGCGTAAGTAATGCCGACATTGCATTATTAAGTGATTGGTTTTCGGTGCAAAGTTTTTCTTCTTTAAGTGCGAGTATTTATTAAATACGTTCCTCGTATATAAGAACTAACGCGGTATTCTGAAGTATAGCGCGGGATTCATTCGAAACCTTTCATTAATATTCGTACAATGATACGAACGTGGCCGGAAAATTCTACGTTAGGCCTAAATGCAAAATCTTCGTCTGAGTCGCTAGAACTACTCAATAACATCACAACTGCTTCAGTGTAATTCTTAATGGTACCCTGTTACTATAAAATTGATTTTATACATATGTGTTTATTTTTTTCATTCACAATTAGAAGCTATTTCAACAGGGCTACTGTAGAAAATGTGCTAACTTCACTAGTAAAGTTTAGTTTACACGTTTGTAAAATTACTCCTTCGTTGTGAAACAAACATATCACTTGTAAAGAGCGCAAAATTTCATTCGTAAAGATTTGATTTCCTTTGTACAGTCCACCTTTACAAACAAAGATTGTGAAACAGAAGTTTACAAACAGAGTTCACAATTTCCAAAGATTGTAAACTTTGTGAAACACCCCACTGGTGAATCAGCACGCCGAGCTCGATCGAAATACAACCAGTTACTATTATTTCCCTATCGTTTTTTGACATTTGATTCCGCGTCCTACCTCTTTCATTCGTTACTAACCAACAACGCCAATAGCAGAAGGTAACGCAAAAACAGTCACCGGTTCCCCGATGCATGGCTTTCTCTCTCAATGTCAACTGAGAGTTAAAAATATTCATTATAATATGCACTTTCCACTCACTCCTCAGAATGTCTTCTTTATTTTTATTTATTTATTTTTTAAGATATGTGAGCTACGTACTGTATGTCTGATGTTTTGCCATCGTACATTCAAATATTTATATTCACTGTACAGTACAGCGAACTGTTTATACTTACTGTACATGCTATAACTACTTCTCCCAACTCCGCTATTGCTATATTTCCTAAACTAAACGCTGATATTGAAATAACGCCTGGTCTGATAATGCAGTCTGTTTAAATTTCTACCGACCAAGTTCTGCCCTTCATCATGGGAAAACAACGAGCTTCTTTAAAGGATACAACTACTAGGACAGAGATATTTTCATTATGGAATTTGTACTACCCACTGAAATGTAGTAACTAATGGGATTTTAATTAGCCATATATGTACAGTATATTACATTCTTTACCTAAAATGTCTCTAACTTCTAGGGAGAGCGCGCGCGAGGTACGTTCACAATCCCCTGAATACATATTCCCTTCTTCGAGAAAACGCAGAGAAGTGAACCGTCTCATATGAATATGCTACCAGTCATAAGTTTCAATACGGAGCTGCAAGTACTTAAGAATTATCAATTACTCTACAATTATGCAGCGGCGTCATCATCCAAGCTATAGCTGGAATAGGGAAGGGAACATAATATCCCATAAGTCTTATTAGAACACGCTGGAAATAGTGACGTAAAAAAAAAAATCGCCAACGGCACGTGGTGTTCCCAAGCGGTCACCCATCCAAGTACTGACCACGCCCAATGTTGCTTGACTTCGGTGATCGGACGAGAACCGGTATTTTCAACATGGTATGGCCGTTGCCGATGAAACTGCGTAATCTGTAGGCACTTGAGGACGATGGGATTGGGGTGCACTCGATAAAACCTGCACTCGCTCACACACACACGTAAACTGCCTGCTTAGACTCTGTACCTAAATTACCAAGCTCGTTGGATGTCATTGGGATAGATGATAAATCTATCTATCAACGGCAGTTTGGTTACGTTTCAACGTCACACACTGCTGGATTGACACGGGATTAATAAAACAGCTAGTCGGCATTCTAAGTTAAGCCACAGGTGGATTGTTGTTCAACAGCGGAGCCTCCTTTCAACCACATGGTTGTGGAACTGTAGTCGGATTTTCGACATCATTTTCATGCCATACTACGGAACTTCACACAAACTTCAATTCACTTCTTGCACCGGCGGCTACTACGAATGGACTGAAGCTCGCTACTGACTAGGGGGGGGGGGACATTTGTCTCTTGATGGATTACGTGACAGATATATAAAGTATCAGTCGTATGTTATGAACCCGAGTTTCAATAAAGATAGATTACCCGTATGTCCACAGATTCTCAGTAGTGGCCTGCGGAAGGATTATGCCCGCGGTCGACAAGTTACCTTCTAAGTTGTTTTCCCTCAACAATTAATGCTGCCAAGTGAGTAGGAATGACACCGCGCTCTCATATAAGTCGTACGAAACTATTAAGGAAACGAATTTGCCTCGTGGATCCAAGTCTCCCATGGACTGCCTATAATGTATTATCTATCCTAGAAGTGTTATCGGGGTGATTATTTAAATTTTCACTCGGTGGGAACCGCTGTTGTTCTTCATTCATCTACTCTGTTATGAATAACTTGTGGCCCTTAAAAGGGCCGGTTGCTGATTCCCTAGCAAGCACTCCCGCTTACTTGGAACTAGTGTATTTTGTGACGGCCTTGGTCCCTTCACTGACGGCGTGCTTGGCCAGCTCACCGGGTAGCAGGAGACGGACGGCTGTCTGGATCTCCCGACTGGTGATGGTCGACCGCTTGTTGTAATGCGCGAGCCGCGAAGCTTCCGCGGCGATGCGCTCGAAGATGTCGTTAACGAAGCTGTTCATGATGCTCATAGCCTTTGAACTGATTCCCGTGTCTGGGTGAACTTGTTTCAGAACCTTGTAGATGTAAATGGCGTAGCTCTCCTTCCTCTTGCGCTTCTTCTTCTTATCGCCCTTCGAAATATTCTTCTGGGCCTTGCCGGCCTTCTTGGCAGCCTTTCCGGAAGCTTTGGGGGGCATGGTGCTCGTCTGATGATGAGCCCGGAGGGAGAAAAATATTTAAGTCGCAGGGACAATGCCGTACTGCCTTCCCAGTGCGAGCCAATAGAAACAGCGCAAACGTTTGTGACTTTACGATTGGTCCGCTGTCGATTATTGACGTTGGCGTAAAAGTGAAGGTTACCGTGGGCGAGGCGTCGTTCTTGTAGTTAAACAGCTGCAAGTAGGAGTAGCATCATGTCGGGTCGTGGAAAGGGAGGCAAGGTGAAGGGAAAGTCAAAGTCTCGATCCAGCCGTGCTGGGTTGCAGTTCCCGGTAGGCCGTATCCACCGTCTTTTGCGTAAGGGCAATTACGCAGAGCGAGTTGGTGCCGGTGCGCCAGTCTACCTGGCCGCGGTGATGGAGTACCTGGCGGCCGAAGTTCTCGAGTTGGCTGGCAACGCAGCTCGTGACAACAAGAAGACTAGGATCATTCCTCGTCACTTACAGCTCGCCATTCGCAACGACGAGGAGCTGAACAAACTCCTGTCCGGCGTCACCATCGCCCAGGGTGGTGTGTTGCCCAACATCCAGGCGGTTCTCCTCCCGAAGAAAACCGAGAAGAAGGCTTAAGCCCCTTCTCCGTAAAACGGCCCTTTTAAGGGCCCCACTAACCTCACAAAAGTCAGAAATAGCCAGTATTGTTAATCCTCTCTCACGGCTTCGTAATGTAATTTCATTACGCGTGTCAACTTTCTCTCTCTCTCTATACCGGTGGGCTGATTTAATATCATCATTCTGTAATTTTGTGCTCTGAACGATGTCGTTGTCCCAGGTTCGCACTGAAGTACTTGAAACCGTTGTACATTTACTAGGCTATTGTGTGATAACACATTATACTGATGCATATAGAAAGGTTTCATTATTATTATATAATTTAACACAATACGAATTAAATTAGATGATGATGCCAAAGTACATAGTTGGCTTCGAAATTTATGTAATATATTTCTATCATATTAGAGTAATGGAGATTATCGTGAAAATAATCACAAGTCCCCTTCTTTGGTGCCCATCGTGGTTTTAGACATATACGTTTGAATATACTAGTTTACTTTACTACATACTACGAATGAAACTAATTTTGAATAAGAAATCGATAACTGGTGAACAACTTACGGCGTTATAATAGAGTTCCTAATGCGTTTGTTTGTTGGTGCACATATTGGCCGCACGCGCAGGAACCCCAATACTGAGATGATGACATGACCTTCTCGTAGGAATCGAAGGCTTTGACAATTTGCGTTCGAATTTCCCCTCTCTCTGTCGTTTCGTTCGAACCGAAATGACGCAAGCTATACGTGGAAGTTGTCTGACAGGACGAAGTCCTGTGTTCTGACATGCGATGTGTACCTCTTCTCCCCAGTGTTTACCACACTGGATTCCTATGACCTAAAAGTTGGCATTGCAAAAACGTGGTGATGTGATGTTCAGTATGTGTCAATCCCCTCGGTTCCTTGTTACGGTCTGGTGAGCATTGCCTACCTGCGTTGTCATATTACCCACCAATTCTTCGGACAGTGATTATTGACTTACAGAAGTTTACAGTAACAGGTAACATAATCCGAGGAGCAAGGCTTCACAGAGGAATCCGGTCTTTCCACTTGATATACCAAGCGTTGGGGTCAGACCCATTTGAAAAACGGAGAGGCATTTCTTACAACGTCTTTTGCTGATACTGAAGTGCCCCTACGAAATAAGTTCTGTTTTCCGCACTGGCCTGTTGAGCTAGTGGTCACACAGTAAAGGTGAATTAAATTAATCTCGACAACTACTGCCCTTTTTAGACGGATTTTATGGCCCTGAAAAGGGCCGTTTTGCCGACGGATTCGGCAGCAGACGTGTGTAGGCAGTCTAACCGCCGAACCCGTAGAGAGTCCTCCCCTGCCTCTTCAAGGCGTATACCACGTCCATGGCCGTGACTGTCTTCCGCTTCGCGTGCTCGGTGTATGTTACAGCGTCACGGATTACGTTCTCCAGAAAGACCTTGAGAACACCTCTCGTCTCCTCGTAGATGAGGCCGGAGATACGCTTTACGCCTCCACGTCGGGCGAGACGACGAATGGCCGGCTTCGTGATGCCCTGAATATTATCTCGGAGAACCTTCCTGTGGCGCTTCGCTCCACCTTTGCCAAGACCCTTGCCTCCCTTGCCGCGTCCAGTCATGTTGCTCGTGTGACGAAGGTTAAAAGTGATCTCGACGGCGGGTCATTTTTTGGTTTATATACTAAAACCCGCGGACCAATCACATTACGGAAGGGGCGTGGCTTCTCAACGGGCGAAGACATAAATACCCCTCTTGGGGGCAGCGGGGGCGACTGTATTGCGTCAACTTGGGTTGCGAGGACTAAGGAGTAAGCGATGGCACGTACGAAGCAAACTGCGCGTAAGTCCACGGGAGGCAAGGCTCCACGAAAGCAGCTGGCAACGAAGGCCGCTAGGAAGAGCGCACCGGCTACTGGAGGCGTGAAGAAACCCCATCGATACCGCCCTGGTACAGTTGCTCTTCGCGAGATCCGTCGTTACCAGAAGAGCACCGAGCTCCTCATCCGCAAGCTGCCTTTCCAGCGCTTGGTGCGTGAAATCGCTCAGGATTTCAAAACCGACCTCCGTTTCCAGAGCTCAGCCGTAATGGCCTTGCAGGAGGCAAGCGAGGCATACCTCGTCGGTCTCTTCGAGGATACCAACCTTTGCGCCATCCACGCCAAGCGCGTGACCATTATGCCCAAGGATATTCAGCTGGCTAGGCGCATCCGCGGCGAGAGGGCTTGAATTAACAAAGGTACTCCTGCCCGCAAAAAGGCCCTTTTCAGGGCCACTAGTTATTTCTCGGAAGAGCCGGTTGTACCGTACTCCAGGTCTCGTTCCTACTACCCTCAGTTCAAGGTCACCTCAATAATATAAATGGTTTCTCCCTTTCCATTCCTCACCGTATCAGCATTTTCCCACAGCCTGTTTGACAAATATCGCAATGTATCCTATAGGTTAATAAACAATTTTTTAATAGAACGATGGATAACAAAGTTTCTTAGGAAAATTAAAAAAAAATTTCACAGTTCTATAATATTGCACATTATATATATTTACCAAATTAAGGGTTAACGCCGCCGGGACGAGTGATCCTCCGTCCGACCGATCACAAGCGCCAAGGCTCAAAGTGGTCCAGAAAGCAAATCTAGCTGGACTAAAAATGTGACATATTTCCATGAAACTTCGCACTATAGTCACTACTGTATAAGAGGAGAAACTACCCCTTTATAGACGATGCGTTTTGACAAAAATTAGTGACTTGTCTCATATATAATATATTGTTTTAATGAAACTTTACACAGTACTTACATGTAGCTCGTTTATACTATATTGGATACAAAATGTGATTATGATTGTATAAGAGTAGCTACTTGTCTCCTATCTAACATTTTTTACTTTCACGAAACTATAACTGTGACTCATTATTTTCGATAGTACAGACGTGGTCTGCTTAGGAAAGGACAAGCGGAAGACTGTGACCTTTGTGACCTCGGGTGGGTATTACGATAACATTTATAACCGTCACCCTGATAAGCATCCGAGCAGCTTATTTCAAAAAGGAGTTTGAATACAAACAATTCCTTCAATCTACTACGATTATTACAATAACTGATTTCATTAATCTCCTCTCTTCTTTAGCAAAATATAAATTACCTTCAATTGGTCGATTCAGCAAACTTGTTCATAAAACTTATCGCTATTGCGTCACGTTTCGCAATTTTTCTAAAGTAAAAACAAAAACACGAACAAACGCCTACTCCTTTAACCTCATCGCTCTCTTATCTCTAGAATCCCGGGGGGTTGAGAACCTGAATTCTCTGTGGTGTGAAACAAAGCAACCCGCAGGAGCAATGACACGTTCAATTGTCCTAATAATAGAAAAAAAATTACACGTCATTTAGTGTATTCAGAACATTTTTACAGGACCGTGTAGGATATTCACTCTCCTGTCGAATAGTTTCGGCGGCTGGTAGGCGATACGCATTAATTAAAATAATACTTGCGTACCTTGTTCAGGACAGTGACTGTGCTACTTTCTTTCTTTCTTTCTTTCTTTCTTTCTTTCTTTCTTTCTTTCTTTCCTTTATTTGTAGCTTATTGATGACACCAGATGCCATAACGGAAATGCCGTGATGGTATGTTTGTTTAATATTCAAAATCAAGTGACAGACGCTATTTGACTTTGCGGTGGAGGGGATAGGGACCTGATCTCGGATGTTCCGAGAGATGCCGGCGCACAGTTGTCCAGAACGCAAAACTATGTAAGAAAATCAACTTCATCATAACCGAAGTTTAAGTAATATCTAGGCTTAAACAAAAGCTAGGCATTGTGCACAACAGCATACAAAACATCAATATCAGTAAGAGGTGGGACAAAACATGAGTTTTTTTTTTAAAGTCACGCTCTTCAGTTGATTTTTGTTCGTGGGGTCAGTGGCTGTTTTATACTGTTAAACCTTCCCTTATGGAGGTCATAGGACAAGATGTGTACTTTCATTTAATACGCGAAAAGCAATCTATAATACGTTAGCATTCATTTAATTGGCACGTTTACTGAGATTTGTGCAACTAGTTTTTTTTTTTTTTTTTTTTTTTACGACATATTTAACAGGCTGTGCATTACAAGTAAACCTGAGTTAACTTTCAATTCTTCTACCCACACATTAATCAAATATTAAACTCTATACGGCTTAAAATTTAGCTGCTACATCCTGCAAACTTAGATGTTATATTCATCTCTTGGTGGCGCTTTACGAATTCGACAGCAGCCACTTTTCAGAGTCTGGATGAAGGAGCTTAATTTCTCCAAGAAAAATTCAACACTTCTTGAACATATAATGAACAACTAAATTATGGAGTATATCCATGAATCTAGCATTTTGTTACCAACTGCGAAAAATATGGCAGGCTAGTCATCTTTTAGGAGCATAATTTCTATTAAAACATTAAAAATTATCAGAAAAACTAATTTTTCCCTAATTCCCTAATTACACGAGCATAATTCGTTTTTGCATAGATGCGTATAAAATTTCATGGAAATATGTTACATAGGGGAGAAATTATTAACTCTGTATAAATGTAGCCTCTAAACACAAGAAGTAGATTCCCATATAAAAACCATTATCTGAATTTATGCTACCTGTAACTATACTGTGTGAAATATAATGTAAATATTTCAGTTAAGATAGAAATTATTAATTTAGTCTATAAAGCACTTCCGATACAACTCTTCACACAATAATAATAATAATAATAATAATAATAATAATAATAATAATAATAATAATAATAATAATAATAAATAATTCTGAGCTTCAGTGCAAGAACTCTTTAACCCTCACACAGCTTGTTCTGAGAAAAATCAGTATTAAAGAAATTTATACACATTAAACAAATTGTAATGCTATATGTTGTCATGTCTCTTCTATCCCTCACGTGGAAACTTAGGCTTACACAGCAGCAAGAATAAGATAACAACGTTATTATCATCTGTCCTTTTATGGCTATACAGTTTTTGCAGTGAACTACAGAATTATTAACTATTATTATTACAGACCTGTTATTTTTTTCACTTTTTTCACACACACACACACACACACACACACACACACACACACACATCTATTATACTAAACATAAACCCACAAGAGAAAACAATACTTGTATTAACTGTAAACATTTTTCTTCCTTTCTTTATTTTTAGCAGAATCCTCCATTTCACCCTTTATCTCACTAGATGCGCTTCCCGCAGACATTCTTCATTATATGTTTCACACACCACTTCGTAACACTTGCAGCGGTTGACTTTTGTTTTCTTGTCTTTTTCTCTAGGGTATATTGTACATAGTGCTCGGTATCGGTGCTCGTTCACGTGATATTTTACCTTTGTTTTTCTTGCTAACTCCTGCCAATTTTTCTGATATTTCCCGTAGTTGATTGGTCAAGTACTGCGGATTGATTCCCGGTTATAACAAACACACCTACACTACATTCCAATGATTTCTGACTCGTTACTGCACATTTTAGAAACACTGTACGAAAGCACACACAGTCTCTCGTAAATCAACAGGTTACAACAGAGACTTACACTTGCAAACGCGTGGGGATTTCAGAAAATTTCTTACTATTTCAGTACCTTTAACTGTACAACAGATTTTGTTTTCTCGAAAAAGAAAGGTCAACGTTACTATTGACAAAAGACAGAAACGTACGATTACAATACCTTTATTTTAAACAATCTTAGAGGTGGTCTGGGAATTCCTAAACTCACCACGCGACTACTTAACCCTAGACAGGTAATCATCACTGTACTCATGTTAAAGGTAAGCATTCGTAATTTTTACTACTCACATTTTAATTAACTGAAATCAACTCAATATCACACATTTAACAACTTTTACACATTTCGTAGCCATTAGTGTTCATTTAATTTTAAGTTTGTCATAAAGTCTTTACGTTCATGTTATTGTCCTATTTACAATTAGTGCAAACAACAGCGCGATGTTCTCTGCAGAACCCCTTTTTGCAAAGTCCACAAAATGTTGTCATCATTCTCCTCTTCTTTGCAGGACATTTATAGCAAACAGTACGTTCACCATCTGGCTGCATTACCTGGCATTGTTGTTGCACAGCAATGTTCAGATGTTCTTCAATTGTTGCCCGCAGAGATCGGTGTAAAGTAGGACGTGCAAAGCGGTGCTGCATCCACGGTTTTGTCAGCTCTTCACACAATTGGAAAATGAATTGTTTTCTTGATATTGTTTTCTGAGTTCTTCTAACTATAAATTATCCATGAATTTATACTTGCAATATTTAGCATGTTGTAAAATATTGCTAGTGGCCAGCGCCTCGTCTTTCTATTGCAGGAAAGATTGTGGCACATTTGACATAGTGTATCTACACCACCTTTAGTCCCATTGTAAATAATAATAATAATAATAATAATAATAATAATAATAATAATAATAATAATAATAATAATAAAGGCTTTACATATAACGTGTTGCTTACTGTTGTCATTGCAGTCCACGTCGGTGGGGGTGGGGGGGTTTCTTTCTCCTCCTCCTTCCTCTAGAAAGAGCAGTTACCAGGGTCTAAGGAAGTGAATGCCCTTTTCTTTCTGGGCTCATCCCTACATTTGTCTTAGCTCCTTAGGGAAAACCACGGAAAACCCTCAGGCTTGCGAATAGACTGAATGAATGAGAGGAGAAACTTTAAAGGTACGTGAAAACACGTCCATGCAAGGGAGTTGGGACTGTGAAAAATTGAATATGTGAAATCCAAGACTGTATTTGCCAGGCGAGCAAAGAAGAAGAAGAAGAAGAAAGGCTTACGTATGACGTGTGGCTTACTGTTGTCATTGCAGTCCGCGTCGGCCAGCGGTGGGAGGGGGGGGGTCAATATACCTGCACATATCAGTTCAAATTATAAAAACCTCTTAATGCTACTGCGGTACTATTCCATTGCCGAACACAATATGAAGAAATTAGCAGATCCCTGAACTGAACTCTTATTACTCTGAAATTACCGCGCAGTACAATTATAGCTATGACGCATTGCAAGCGTTAGTCACCATATCGATTTGCTAAGCAAATTTTATCCCTTTAGAGCATGTCCCCCCCCCCCTCCTCCTCCATATCAGCCAACAACATACTGGATGAAGAAGACTCCTGCAAAAGGGACGAATTAAGATTTAATTTTATTTTAATGATAGACTAACATTGCAAAGTTCCAAAATAATTTTTTGCATTCCTTCATTACACTAGTCGTACAAAATTGCGGTCGTATCTCGTACTATCTATACTAATAATAAATCTGTAGCCGAAATTTTTCTGGTAAGTTTCGATTTTCCAAAAGTAATTGGTCCTAACATATATAATTAACCACCCTGAAACCGAAAATCGCATTTTTGAAAATTTTGTTTGTATGTCTGTCTGTATGTTTGTTACCTTTTCACGCGATAATGGCTGAACCGATTTATATGAAAACTGGAATATAAATTAAGTTTGTTGTAACTTAGATTTTAGGCTATATGGCATTCGAAATACTTTATTTAAAAGGGGGGTTATAAGGGGGCCTTAATTAAATAAATCGAAATATCTCGCTTATTATTGATATTTGAGAAAAAATGTTACATAACAGATGTTCCTTTAAAAATGATTTCCGTTAAGTTTTATTTTTTTACAACATTTTGATAGGACTGATATTTAATGAGATAAATGAGTTTTAAAATTAAAATAACGCTATCTAAGACGGTGCAATGAATTAAGAACAAATGACTTCGTCTATAAGGGGCCTTGGACAACAACAATCGAAACAGGGGCCTTGGACATCAACAAACAATCGAAAGCTATTAAACATAGCCTACAGGGAATGTTTCTGTGTTTGTATGAAGTAATATCACAAGCTCGTAAATTAACTGATTTGTATAATTAGTTATTATTTCACCATTGGAAACTGTAGTTTCTCTAGATGGACATAATGCTATAATGTTATTA
This sequence comes from Periplaneta americana, assembly GCF_040183065.1. Classification (NCBI taxonomy): domain Eukaryota; kingdom Metazoa; phylum Arthropoda; class Insecta; order Blattodea; family Blattidae; genus Periplaneta; species Periplaneta americana. The sequence goes on from NW_027185505.1 coordinate 552,243, forward strand.
CAGTAACGTCTGAGTAAATCGAGGACAGGTAAGATTAAAATAGCTTCTTATGCACAGAAAATTTGATAGGCTATTTTGTACATTCGTTTTCTGTATTTCTTAAAATAATATTTATGTACACGCATTTTAATCTCAGAGAATTAACGAACAACGAGAGTGTATTGATTTAGTATGCAGTAATAGTACTTTAGCTTGGCAATCCATTATTTTAATAATTCATATTTTAACTATGCTCAATTGAATCGTGTTAAAATACATAAAATATATATGCAATAAATGCAGTGCTAAAAAAAAATTGGGTAATATGCGAAGCAGATTATCTTGCGCTGTTGTAAAAGTTGTTCCATGGATCAGTCGTCCTATTTTAATTATGTAATTACTTTATATTTATTTCTAACAGGTGGAGCGGAGCGAACGGGTACGGCTAGCTAACAATAAGTGAGAACTTACAATACAACAACGACAACAACAACAACAGCTGATAATCTGAAAGGGAACATAGTAATTTGGGGTGAATTAAAATGCAGCTTCCATTCGTTTAAAATTTCTTTAAATTTTAACTAAATATTAATGTAGATATTACCTCTAAAGGTAAATGGGGGCATGTTTCACAACGCTAACAAATTACAAATTAACAATATACAATTAACAACGGAAATATTACATATGCTTGTTAACTGTGTTTCACAATGCAATCTTATTCACTTGTATGTTTTAACGAACTTTACAAAATCGGCGAAACAAACTTACAAATACGCATAATTGGTTGAACAAAATCGCCAACGACAGTTTACAAAAATCACTAAGGATCAGAGGTAAAGTAGCTGTAATTTTAGAACTATCGATGGACATGTTTATATTTTTTTATATATATTTTATTTAGATTTTGCTACATCGGCGACAACGGAGTTTCGCGGCATGCAATTGGTCGAGCATACCAATGCATTAATTAGCCTACGACTTAACTGACGAAAGTTAGCGCGAAATTCATTCAAATAATTGATAAATAATGGATTTGACCCACGTAGTTATATGCAGTTGATAGAGCAGCTAACATGTCCATCCATTAAAATCAACTTCGCTCTCTGCTGGTCCATCAGTATATTTTATTGTTTCATCCATAACCTCGCCAACATTAGGGAACCCAGCAGGAGGAGCATAAAAATCCTTTGCCCGAGTAAGCACATTCGGTGATCAATAACCCGCCTCGAGTTTTTTCAATCTTGTAACAACATCAACTACCATGTGTGAACTTTTGCACACTGTAATCTTATAAATTCCGTTCTTATCTGCTAACGCAGGGAACTGAGAGCTACTATGCAACCAATGCAGTTCTCGCTTTGTGGTTAGGGCACCACTTTTCCCTTTCAGATGTTGCATGTGATGTCCCATATCTTGTAGGAGAGATTACAGCGAAATGGGATTCGGAACGACTTCAGAATACTGCGTAAGTAATGCCGACATTGCATTATTAAGTGATTGGTTTTCGGTGCAAAGTTTTTCTTCTTTAAGTGCGAGTATTTATTAAATACGTTCCTCGTATATAAGAACTAACGCGGTATTCTGAAGTATAGCGCGGGATTCATTCGAAACCTTTCATTAATATTCGTACAATGATACGAACGTGGCCGGAAAATTCTACGTTAGGCCTAAATGCAAAATCTTCGTCTGAGTCGCTAGAACTACTCAATAACATCACAACTGCTTCAGTGTAATTCTTAATGGTACCCTGTTACTATAAAATTGATTTTATACATATGTGTTTATTTTTTTCATTCACAATTAGAAGCTATTTCAACAGGGCTACTGTAGAAAATGTGCTAACTTCACTAGTAAAGTTTAGTTTACACGTTTGTAAAATTACTCCTTCGTTGTGAAACAAACATATCACTTGTAAAGAGCGCAAAATTTCATTCGTAAAGATTTGATTTCCTTTGTACAGTCCACCTTTACAAACAAAGATTGTGAAACAGAAGTTTACAAACAGAGTTCACAATTTCCAAAGATTGTAAACTTTGTGAAACACCCCACTGGTGAATCAGCACGCCGAGCTCGATCGAAATACAACCAGTTACTATTATTTCCCTATCGTTTTTTGACATTTGATTCCGCGTCCTACCTCTTTCATTCGTTACTAACCAACAACGCCAATAGCAGAAGGTAACGCAAAAACAGTCACCGGTTCCCCGATGCATGGCTTTCTCTCTCAATGTCAACTGAGAGTTAAAAATATTCATTATAATATGCACTTTCCACTCACTCCTCAGAATGTCTTCTTTATTTTTATTTATTTATTTTTTAAGATATGTGAGCTACGTACTGTATGTCTGATGTTTTGCCATCGTACATTCAAATATTTATATTCACTGTACAGTACAGCGAACTGTTTATACTTACTGTACATGCTATAACTACTTCTCCCAACTCCGCTATTGCTATATTTCCTAAACTAAACGCTGATATTGAAATAACGCCTGGTCTGATAATGCAGTCTGTTTAAATTTCTACCGACCAAGTTCTGCCCTTCATCATGGGAAAACAACGAGCTTCTTTAAAGGATACAACTACTAGGACAGAGATATTTTCATTATGGAATTTGTACTACCCACTGAAATGTAGTAACTAATGGGATTTTAATTAGCCATATATGTACAGTATATTACATTCTTTACCTAAAATGTCTCTAACTTCTAGGGAGAGCGCGAGGTACGTTCACAATCCCCTGAATACATATTCCCTTCTTCGAGAAAACGCAGAGAAGTGAACCGTCTCATATGAATATGCTACCAGTCATAAGTTTCAATACGGAGCTGCAAGTACTTAAGAATTATCAATTACTCTACAATTATGCAGCGGCGTCATCATCCAAGCTATAGCTGGAATAGGGAAGGGAACATAATATCCCATAAGTCTTATTAGAACACGCTGGAAATAGTGACGTAAAAAAAAAAATCGCCAACGGCACGTGGTGTTCCCAAGCGGTCACCCATCCAAGTACTGACCACGCCCAATGTTGCTTGACTTCGGTGATCGGACGAGAACCGGTATTTTCAACATGGTATGGCCGTTGCCGATGAAACTGCGTAATCTGTAGGCACTTGAGGACGATGGGATTGGGGTGCACTCGATAAAACCTGCACTCGCTCACACACACACGTAAACTGCCTGCTTAGACTCTGTACCTAAATTACCAAGCTCGTTGGATGTCATTGGGATAGATGATAAATCTATCTATCAACGGCAGTTTGGTTACGTTTCAACGTCACACACTGCTGGATTGACACGGGATTAATAAAACAGCTAGTCGGCATTCTAAGTTAAGCCACAGGTGGATTGTTGTTCAACAGCGGAGCCTCCTTTCAACCACATGGTTGTGGAACTGTAGTCGGATTTTCGACATCATTTTCATGCCATACTACGGAACTTCACACAAACTTCAATTCACTTCTTGCACCGGCGGCTACTACGAATGGACTGAAGCTCGCTACTGACTAGGGGGGGGGGGGACATTTGTCTCTTGATGGATTACGTGACAGATATATAAAGTATCAGTCGTATGTTATGAACCCGAGTTTCAATAAAGATAGATTACCCGTATGTCCACAGATTCTCAGTAGTGGCCTGCGGAAGGATTATGCCCGCGGTCGACAAGTTACCTTCTAAGTTGTTTTCCCTCAACAATTAATGCTGCCAAGTGAGTAGGAATGACACCGCGCTCTCATATAAGTCGTACGAAACTATTAAGGAAACGAATTTGCCTCGTGGATCCAAGTCTCCCATGGACTGCCTATAATGTATTATCTATCCTAGAAGTGTTATCGGGGTGATTATTTAAATTTTCACTCGGTGGGAACCGCTGTTGTTCTTCATTCATCTACTCTGTTATGAATAACTTGTGGCCCTTAAAAGGGCCGGTTGCTGATTCCCTAGCAAGCACTCCCGCTTACTTGGAACTAGTGTATTTTGTGACGGCCTTGGTCCCTTCACTGACGGCGTGCTTGGCCAGCTCACCGGGTAGCAGGAGACGGACGGCTGTCTGGATCTCCCGACTGGTGATGGTCGACCGCTTGTTGTAATGCGCGAGCCGCGAAGCTTCCGCGGCGATGCGCTCGAAGATGTCGTTAACGAAGCTGTTCATGATGCTCATAGCCTTTGAACTGATTCCCGTGTCTGGGTGAACTTGTTTCAGAACCTTGTAGATGTAAATGGCGTAGCTCTCCTTCCTCTTGCGCTTCTTCTTCTTATCGCCCTTCGAAATATTCTTCTGGGCCTTGCCGGCCTTCTTGGCAGCCTTTCCGGAAGCTTTGGGGGGCATGGTGCTCGTCTGATGATGAGCCGAACGAACGAACGAATGAATGGGGACGAAGAAAGAATGAATGATGTTTAAAATGGCAGGCAGGGTAAGCATCCCATGCCTCCATTGGTTCCTCGACAAGCAATTCTCTAACTTTAGATCGAGGTACCCAGCTATAAGCCGTTTGCCCTCTCATCTAACAGTAGTGTATTTCCCCTGTGAATGATTTTATGAACATGTACACGTTATCAGTTGAATTGTGAATGAAATGAATGAAGTGAAGTGAGCACCATGCCTCGCAGATGTTAATGAGAGGTGGAGAGTCCAGTGCTCTGGTCAGTTCTGTCCTAGTCACGTTTTTGTAGTGGCGCTAGGGAAACTCGTAACCTGTTACCAACAAAGTGGTGGGCTACTCGTTTCCGTAGAAGCCGTCTGGCTGCCTGGTTGGCTGTGGCAAGTGTCGTGTGTCGTTTCGTAGGGTTTGTGTCAGTAGTGAGTAAAGAAATAGTGAATGTCACTATTTCGTCCTGTAGTCTGTTTAGTTGCCGGTCAATGTAGGATTCTATTTTCTGCATAGCAGAACGTAGAACCCCCTCGACCAGCTGTTCCGTAGTTGTTTTTTCTGTCTGTGGATCGTCTGTAGTGTTTGTCTTGGTTGTCGTTGTCTTAGCTGCATCCGCATAAGACAATTCGGGTTTGGGAAGTGTTGGGTTGAAAACGGACTGTGATGGTTTGGGTATAGGTTTCGGTATTGGTTTGTGGGTGTCTATGGGGACGTGCGTGGGATCGGTGGAGGTTATGAGATTAGTCCTTGGATATTTTGGACAGCGAGCTTGGCCCGTATAATGGGTGTCGCTGTTGCACGTGGCGCAATACCTAATCTGGGATAGGCGGTTGTGGTTGCACAGGTCGGGATTTTTGCCGCACTTAAAACAAGTCTTGGGCTTGTCGCAGTTTGTCCTTGTATGGCCGTATTGTGCACAGTTAAGGCACGGTCGGTGGAAGATTGTCTCGTGTGATGGCTCTACTCTGTAGTACCGTCCTGCAAGTTTAATTCCTTCTAGTAATTTGTCTGCTGTGGTGATGTCATTTGTGAAAATTCTAACTAAGTTGGTGGGTTTGTCTGTCTGTGCGGAGATAATTCTCTTAATGCGTGTGATGCCTGGATGTGTTACAGCCAGGATCTGCATTAGTTCGTCCTCAGAGATCAGCGTGTCGACATTTTTCATGACGACACTGATCTCTTTATTTCGGGTCTGTTTCTGTCTTGATTCACTAGGCGTGAGCCGCGAACGAATGAATGGGGACGAAGAAAGAATGAATGATGTTTAAAATGGCAGGCAGGGTAAGCATCCCATGCCTCCATTGGTTCCTCGACAAGCAATTCTCTAACTTTAGATCGAGGTACCCAGCTATAAGCCGTTTGCCCTCTCATCTAACAGTAGTGTATTTCCCCTGTGAATGATTTTATGAACATGTACACGTTATCAGTTGAATTGTGAATGAAATGAATGAAGTGAAGTGAGCACCATGCCTCGCAGATGTTAATGAGAGGTGGAGAGTCCAGTGCTCTGGTCAGTTCTGTCCTAGTCACGTTTTTGTAGTGGCGCTAGGGAAACTCGTAACCTGTTACCAACAAAGTGGTGGGCTACTCGTTTCCGTAGAAGCCGTCTGGCTGCCTGGTTGGCTGTGGCAAGTGTCGTGTGTCGTTTCGTAGGGTTTGTGTCAGTAGTGAGTAAAGAAATAGTGAATGTCACTATTTCGTCCTGTAGTCTGTTTAGTTGCCGGTCAATGTAGGATTCTATTTTCTGCATAGCAGAACGTAGAACCCCCTCGACCAGCTGTTCCGTAGTTGTTTTTTCTGTCTGTGGATCGTCTGTAGTGTTTGTCTTGGTTGTCGTTGTCTTAGCTGCATCCGCATAAGACAATTCGGGTTTGGGAAGTGTTGGGTTGAAAACGGACTGTGATGGTTTGGGTATAGGTTTCGGTATTGGTTTGTGGGTGTCTATGGGGACGTGCGTGGGATCGGTGGAGGTTATGAGATTAGTCCTTGGATATTTTGGACAGCGAGCTTGGCCCGTATAATGGGTGTCGCTGTTGCACGTGGCGCAATACCTAATCTGGGATAGGCGGTTGTGGTTGCACAGGTCGGGATTTTTGCCGCACTTAAAACAAGTCTTGGGCTTGTCGCAGTTTGTCCTTGTATGGCCGTATTGTGCACAGTTAAGGCACGGTCGGTGGAAGATTGTCTCGTGTGATGGCTCTACTCTGTAGTACCGTCCTGCAAGTTTAATTCCTTCTAGTAATTTGTCTGCTGTGGTGATGTCATTTGTGAAAATTCTAACTAAGTTGGTGGGTTTGTCTGTCTGTGCGGAGATAATTCTCTTAATGCGTGTGATGCCTGGATGTGTTACAGCCAGGATCTGCATTAGTTCGTCCTCAGAGATCAGCGTGTCGACATTTTTCATGACGACACTGATCTCTTTATTTCGGGTCTGTTTCTGTCTTGATTCACTAGGCGTAATGTTGATTTCTGCGGACGGACCGAAGTTGTACAGGGGAATTGCCCTAGCGAACTTCTCCGCGTCGTCAATCGTGGCGAATGTGAGTGTAGTTGTCTTGGTAGTGTGTGCCCAGAACTGTCGTGGAGTTTGAATGTCGAGTCGGTACTGTTTCATTAGTCGCTCTATGTGTAGTGGGTTGTTGCCGTTTTTTGTGTGGTTCAGTATTTTCAGTACTGTCCTTGTCTTGGTTCCTTGTGCGGTGTTAGGAGGAGTGGGAGAAGTGGGGCTTGCCGGAGTCGAACCGGATACTTTTGTGGGAATTGGTTTGCGCCTGTTGGACCGCTTCCCTTCTGAGGATTCGTGAGACGACGCCTCAGAGCTGGGAGGTGGTCCGTTGGGAGACTTCTCTGCTGTGGGTTTAGGGACAGGAGACCTCTCTGCTCTAGGTTTTGGAGCCGGCCCTTCTGAGGGCCCCTCTTGTGGAATGGAAGTAACCTCTGCCTCTTCCTCAGAAGAAGAAGAAGAAGAAGATTCACTGTCCAATAGAGAGGGGGGTGGGGTGGAGGAGGGATGGGATGGGTGGCCTGGTAGTTCCCAAGGTCCGAGGAGAGTGGCGGTTGGTGGAGTTTGGTATCGGGCGTGCTTCCCGAATTGTCGTGGATGCATTAAAGTCATCTGCCGTAAGTTTTCTCGGGAGGAAAAAACGTAGGCTCTCGTGGTTTTGTTTAAAGTCAAGGTCGTTGTGGGTTTCCGTGGAGTCACTGCGTCCAGTAGGTCGGGGTCAGCGTTTGTGATCACTACTGCTCTATTAGCAGTGATCGGTGCCATGGTCTTTAGTGTATGTAAGTCGTCGATCGTCTTGGTTGGTGAAGCGCTGGACTTACCAAATGATGATGGTTGTGGTGGTGATGTTGCTTCCGGAGAGACAGGTTTTGCGGCGGCCGTCGGTTTCACCGTCTTCCGCCTCGTCTTCCGCTTCCCCGGTGGCTGGCCTCCGTCCGGCCGAGACTTGTCGACACAAGGCGGCGGCCGGCTCCCGCTGTTCATCTTCGTTGGTTGTAAGCTGGCGACTTTTACCAGTGAGTGTCTTGCTAGATTCAGCTCCCTCTTCATGATGAGCCCGGAGAGGCGTGAGCCCGAACGCCGAACGAATGAATGGGGACGAAGAAAGAATGAATGATGTTTAAAATGGCAGGCAGGGTAAGCATCCCATGCCTCCATTGGTTCCTCGACAAGCAATTCTCTAACTTTAGATCGAGGTACCCAGCTATAAGCCGTTTGCCCTCTCATCTAACAGTAGTGTATTTCCCCTGTGAATGATTTTATGAACATGTACACGTTATCAGTTGAATTGTGAATGAAATGAATGAAGTGAAGTGAGCACCATGCCTCGCAGATGTTAATGAGAGGTGGAGAGTCCAGTGCTCTGGTCAGTTCTGTCCTAGTCACGTTTTTGTAGTGGCGCTAGGGAAACTCGTAACCTGTTACCAACAAAGTGGTGGGCTACTCGTTTCCGTAGAAGCCGTCTGGCTGCCTGGTTGGCTGTGGCAAGTGTCGTGTGTCGTTTCGTAGGGTTTGTGTCAGTAGTGAGTAAAGAAATAGTGAATGTCACTATTTCGTCCTGTAGTCTGTTTAGTTGCCGGTCAATGTAGGATTCTATTTTCTGCATAGCAGAACGTAGAACCCCCTCGACCAGCTGTTCCGTAGTTGTTTTTTCTGTCTGTGGATCGTCTGTAGTGTTTGTCTTGGTTGTCGTTGTCTTAGCTGCATCCGCATAAGACAATTCGGGTTTGGGAAGTGTTGGGTTGAAAACGGACTGTGATGGTTTGGGTATAGGTTTCGGTATTGGTTTGTGGGTGTCTATGGGGACGTGCGTGGGATCGGTGGAGGTTATGAGATTAGTCCTTGGATATTTTGGACAGCGAGCTTGGCCCGTATAATGGGTGTCGCTGTTGCACGTGGCGCAATACCTAATCTGGGATAGGCGGTTGTGGTTGCACAGGTCGGGATTTTTGCCGCACTTAAAACAAGTCTTGGGCTTGTCGCAGTTTGTCCTTGTATGGCCGTATTGTGCACAGTTAAGGCACGGTCGGTGGAAGATTGTCTCGTGTGATGGCTCTACTCTGTAGTACCGTCCTGCAAGTTTAATTCCTTCTAGTAATTTGTCTGCTGTGGTGATGTCATTTGTGAAAATTCTAACTAAGTTGGTGGGTTTGTCTGTCTGTGCGGAGATAATTCTCTTAATGCGTGTGATGCCTGGATGTGTTACAGCCAGGATCTGCATTAGTTCGTCCTCAGAGATCAGCGTGTCGACATTTTTCATGACGACACTGATCTCTTTATTTCGGGTCTGTTTCTGTCTTGATTCACTAGGCGTAATGTTGATTTCTGCGGACGGACCGAAGTTGTACAGGGGAATTGCCCTAGCGAACTTCTCCGCGTCGTCAATCGTGGCGAATGTGAGTGTAGTTGTCTTGGTAGTGTGTGCCCAGAACTGTCGTGGAGTTTGAATGTCGAGTCGGTACTGTTTCATTAGTCGCTCTATGTGTAGTGGGTTGTTGCCGTTTTTTGTGTGGTTCAGTATTTTCAGTACTGTCCTTGTCTTGGTTCCTTGTGCGGTGTTAGGAGGAGTGGGAGAAGTGGGGCTTGCCGGAGTCGAACCGGATACTTTTGTGGGAATTGGTTTGCGCCTGTTGGACCGCTTCCCTTCTGAGGATTCGTGAGACGACGCCTCAGAGCTGGGAGGTGGTCCGTTGGGAGACTTCTCTGCTGTGGGTTTAGGGACAGGAGACCTCTCTGCTCTAGGTTTTGGAGCCGGCCCTTCTGAGGGCCCCTCTTGTGGAATGGAAGTAACCTCTGCCTCTTCCTCAGAAGAAGAAGAAGAAGAAGATTCACTGTCCAATAGAGAGGGGGGTGGGGTGGAGGAGGGATGGGATGGGTGGCCTGGTAGTTCCCAAGGTCCGAGGAGAGTGGCGGTTGGTGGAGTTTGGTATCGGGCGTGCTTCCCGAATTGTCGTGGATGCATTAAAGTCATCTGCCGTAAGTTTTCTCGGGAGGAAAAAACGTAGGCTCTCGTGGTTTTGTTTAAAGTCAAGGTCGTTGTGGGTTTCCGTGGAGTCACTGCGTCCAGTAGGTCGGGGTCAGCGTTTGTGATCACTACTGCTCTATTAGCAGTGATCGGTGCCATGGTCTTTAGTGTATGTAAGTCGTCGATCGTCTTGGTTGGTGAAGCGCTGGACTTACCAAATGATGATGGTTGTGGTGGTGATGTTGCTTCCGGAGAGACAGGTTTTGCGGCGGCCGTCGGTTTCACCGTCTTTCGCCTCGTCTTCCGCTTCCCCGGTGGCTGGCCTCCGTCCGGCCGAGACTTGTCGACACAAGGCGGCGGCCGGCTCCCGCTGTTCATCTTCGTTGGTTGTAAGCTGGCGACTTTTACCAGCGTGAGCCCGGAGGGAGAAAAATATTTAAGTCGCAGGGACAATGCCGTACTGCCTTCCCAGTGCGAGCCAATAGAAACAGCGCAAACGTTTGTGACTTTACGATTGGTCCGCTGTCGATTATTGACGTTGGCGTAAAAGTGAAGGTTACCGTGGGCGAGGCGTCGTTCTTGTAGTTAAACAGCTGCAAGTAGGAGTAGCATCATGTCGGGTCGTGGAAAGGGAGGCAAGGTGAAGGGAAAGTCAAAGTCTCGATCCAGCCGTGCTGGGTTGCAGTTCCCGGTAGGCCGTATCCACCGTCTTTTGCGTAAGGGCAATTACGCAGAGCGAGTTGGTGCCGGTGCGCCAGTCTACCTGGCCGCGGTGATGGAGTACCTGGCGGCCGAAGTTCTCGAGTTGGCTGGCAACGCAGCTCGTGACAACAAGAAGACTAGGATCATTCCTCGTCACTTACAGCTCGCCATTCGCAACGACGAGGAGCTGAACAAACTCCTGTCCGGCGTCACCATCGCCCAGGGTGGTGTGTTGCCCAACATCCAGGCGGTTCTCCTCCCGAAGAAAACCGAGAAGAAGGCTTAAGCCCCTTCTCCGTAAAACGGCCCTTTTAAGGGCCCCACTAACCTCACAAAAGTCAGAAATAGCCAGTATTGTTAATCCTCTCTCACGGCTTCGTAATGTAATTTCATTACGCGTGTCAACTTTCTCTCTCTCTCTATACCGGTGGGCTGATTTAATATCATCATTCTGTAATTTTGTGCTCTGAACGATGTCGTTGTCCCAGGTTCGCACTGAAGTACTTGAAACCGTTGTACATTTACTAGGCTATTGTGTGATAACACATTATACTGATGCATATAGAAAGGTTTCATTATTATTATATAATTTAACACAATACGAATTAAATTAGATGATGATGCCAAAGTACATAGTTGGCTTCGAAATTTATGTAATATATTTCTATCATATTAGAGTAATGGAGATTATCGTGAAAATAATCACAAGTCCCCTTCTTTGGTGCCCATCGTGGTTTTAGACATATACGTTTGAATATACTAGTTTACTTTACTACATACTACGAATGAAACTAATTTTGAATAAGAAATCGATAACTGGTGAACAACTTACGGCGTTATAATAGAGTTCCTAATGCGTTTGTTTGTTGGTGCACATATTGGCCGCACGCGCAGGAACCCCAATACTGAGATGATGACATGACCTTCTCGTAGGAATCGAAGGCTTTGACAATTTGCGTTCGAATTTCCCCTCTCTCTGTCGTTTCGTTCGAACCGAAATGACGCAAGCTATACGTGGAAGTTGTCTGACAGGACGAAGTCCTGTGTTCTGACATGCGATGTGTACCTCTTCTCCCCAGTGTTTACCACACTGGATTCCTATGACCTAAAAGTTGGCATTGCAAAAACGTGGTGATGTGATGTTCAGTATGTGTCAATCCCCTCGGTTCCTTGTTACGGTCTGGTGAGCATTGCCTACCTGCGTTGTCATATTACCCACCAATTCTTCGGGATTATTGACTTACAGAAGTTTACAGTAACAGGTAACATAATCCGAGGAGCAAGGCTTCACAGAGGAATCCGGTCTTTCCACTTGATATACCAAGCGTTGGGGTCAGACCCATTTGAAAAACGGAGAGGCATTTCTTACAACGTCTTTTGCTGATACTGAAGTGCCCCTACGAAATAAGTTCTGTTTTCCGCACTGGCCTGTTGAGCTAGTGGTCACACAGTAAAGGTGAATTAAATTAATCTCGACAACTACTGCCCTTTTTAGACGGATTTTATGGCCCTGAAAAGGGCCGTTTTGCCGACGGATTCGGCAGCAGACGTGTGTAGGCAGTCTAACCGCCGAACCCGTAGAGAGTCCTCCCCTGCCTCTTCAAGGCGTATACCACGTCCATGGCCGTGACTGTCTTCCGCTTCGCGTGCTCGGTGTATGTTACAGCGTCACGGATTACGTTCTCCAGAAAGACCTTGAGAACACCTCTCGTCTCCTCGTAGATGAGGCCGGAGATACGCTTTACGCCTCCACGTCGGGCGAGACGACGAATGGCCGGCTTCGTGATGCCCTGAATATTATCTCGGAGAACCTTCCTGTGGCGCTTCGCTCCACCTTTGCCAAGACCCTTGCCTCCCTTGCCGCGTCCAGTCATGTTGCTCGTGTGACGAAGGTTAAAAGTGATCTCGACGGCGGGTCATTTTTTGGTTTATATACTAAAACCCGCGGACCAATCACATTACGGAAGGGGCGTGGCTTCTCAACGGGCGAAGACATAAATACCCCTCTTGGGGGCAGCGGGGGCGACTGTATTGCGTCAACTTGGGTTGCGAGGACTAAGGAGTAAGCGATGGCACGTACGAAGCAAACTGCGCGTAAGTCCACGGGAGGCAAGGCTCCACGAAAGCAGCTGGCAACGAAGGCCGCTAGGAAGAGCGCACCGGCTACTGGAGGCGTGAAGAAACCCCATCGATACCGCCCTGGTACAGTTGCTCTTCGCGAGATCCGTCGTTACCAGAAGAGCACCGAGCTCCTCATCCGCAAGCTGCCTTTCCAGCGCTTGGTGCGTGAAATCGCTCAGGATTTCAAAACCGACCTCCGTTTCCAGAGCTCAGCCGTAATGGCCTTGCAGGAGGCAAGCGAGGCATACCTCGTCGGTCTCTTCGAGGATACCAACCTTTGCGCCATCCACGCCAAGCGCGTGACCATTATGCCCAAGGATATTCAGCTGGCTAGGCGCATCCGCGGCGAGAGGGCTTGAATTAACAAAGGTACTCCTGCCCGCAAAAAGGCCCTTTTCAGGGCCACTAGTTATTTCTCGGAAGAGCCGGTTGTACCGTACTCCAGGTCTCGTTCCTACTACCCTCAGTTCAAGGTCACCTCAATAATATAAATGGTTTCTCCCTTTCCATTCCTCACCGTATCAGCATTTTCCCACAGCCTGTTTGACAAATATCGCAATGTATCCTATAGGTTAATAAACAATTTTTTAATAGAACGATGGATAACAAAGTTTCTTAGGAAAATTAAAAAAAAATTTCACAGTTCTATAATATTGCACATTATATATATTTACCAAATTAAGGGTTAACGCCGCCGGGACGAGTGATCCTCCGTCCGACCGATCACAAGCGCCAAGGCTCAAAGTGGTCCAGAAAGCAAATCTAGCTGGACTAAAAATGTGACATATTTCCATGAAACTTCGCACTATAGTCACTACTGTATAAGAGGAGAAACTACCCCTTTATAGACGATGCGTTTTGACAAAAATTAGTGACTTGTCTCATATATAATATATTGTTTTAATGAAACTTTACACAGTACTTACATGTAGCTCGTTTATACTATATTGGATACAAAATGTGATTATGATTGTATAAGAGTAGCTACTTGTCTCCTATCTAACATTTTTTACTTTCACGAAACTATAACTGTGACTCATTATTTTCGATAGTACAGACGTGGTCTGCTTAGGAAAGGACAAGCGGAAGACTGTGACCTTTGTGACCTCGGGTGGGTATTACGATAACATTTATAACCGTCACCCTGATAAGCATCCGAGCAGCTTATTTCAAAAAGGAGTTTGAATACAAACAATTCCTTCAATCTACTACGATTATTACAATAACTGATTTCATTAATCTCCTCTCTTCTTTAGCAAAATATAAATTACCTTCAATTGGTCGATTCAGCAAACTTGTTCATAAAACTTATCGCTATTGCGTCACGTTTCGCAATTTTTCTAAAGTAAAAACAAAAACACGAACAAACGCCTACTCCTTTAACCTCATCGCTCTCTTATCTCTAGAATCCCGGGGGGTTGAGAACCTGAATTCTCTGTGGTGTGAAACAAAGCAACCCGCAGGAGCAATGACACGTTCAATTGTCCTAATAATAGAAAAAAAATTACACGTCATTTAGTGTATTCAGAACATTTTTACAGGACCGTGTAGGATATTCACTCTCCTGTCGAATAGTTTCGGCGGCTGGTAGGCGATACGCATTAATTAAAATAATACTTGCGTACCTTGTTCAGGACAGTGACTGTGCTACTTTCTTTCTTTCTTTCTTTCTTTCTTTCTTTCTTTCTTTCTTTCTTTCCTTTATTTGTAGCTTATTGATGACACCAGATGCCATAACGGAAATGCCGTGATGGTATGTTTGTTTAATATTCAAAATCAAGTGACAGACGCTATTTGACTTTGCGGTGGAGGGGATAGGGACCTGATCTCGGATGTTCCGAGAGATGCCGGCGCACAGTTGTCCAGAACGCAAAACTATGTAAGAAAATCAACTTCATCATAACCGAAGTTTAAGTAATATCTAGGCTTAAACAAAAGCTAGGCATTGTGCACAACAGCATACAAAACATCAATATCAGTAAGAGGTGGGACAAAACATGAGTTTTTTTTTTAAAGTCACGCTCTTCAGTTGATTTTTGTTCGTGGGGTCAGTGGCTGTTTTATACTGTTAAACCTTCCCTTATGGAGGTCATAGGACAAGATGTGTACTTTCATTTAATACGCGAAAAGCAATCTATAATACGTTAGCATTCATTTAATTGGCACGTTTACTGAGATTTGTGCAACTAGTTTTTTTTTTTTTTTTTTTTTTTTACGACATATTTAACAGGCTGTGCATTACAAGTAAACCTGAGTTAACTTTCAATTCTTCTACCCACACATTAATCAAATATTAAACTCTATACGGCTTAAAATTTAGCTGCTACATCCTGCAAACTTAGATGTTATATTCATCTCTTGGTGGCGCTTTACGAATTCGACAGCAGCCACTTTTCAGAGTCTGGATGAAGGAGCTTAATTTCTCCAAGAAAAATTCAACACTTCTTGAACATATAATGAACAACTAAATTATGGAGTATATCCATGAATCTAGCATTTTGTTACCAACTGCGAAAAATATGGCAGGCTAGTCATCTTTTAGGAGCATAATTTCTATTAAAACATTAAAAATTATCAGAAAAACTAATTTTTCCCTAATTCCCTAATTACACGAGCATAATTCGTTTTTGCATAGATGCGTATAAAATTTCATGGAAATATGTTACATAGGGGAGAAATTATTAACTCTGTATAAATGTAGCCTCTAAACACAAGAAGTAGATTCCCATATAAAAACCATTATCTGAATTTATGCTACCTGTAACTATACTGTGTGAAATATAATGTAAATATTTCAGTTAAGATAGAAATTATTAATTTAGTCTATAAAGCACTTCCGATACAACTCTTCACACAATAATAATAATAATAATAATAATAATAATAATAATAATAATAATAATAATAATAATAATAATAAATAATTCTGAGCTTCAGTGCAAGAACTCTTTAACCCTCACACAGCTTGTTCTGAGAAAAATCAGTATTAAAGAAATTTATACACATTAAACAAATTGTAATGCTATATGTTGTCATGTCTCTTCTATCCCTCACGTGGAAACTTAGGCTTACACAGCAGCAAGAATAAGATAACAACGTTATTATCATCTGTCCTTTTATGGCTATACAGTTTTTGCAGTGAACTACAGAATTATTAACTATTATTATTACAGACCTGTTATTTTTTTCACTTTTTTCACACACACACACACACACACACACACACACACACACACACATCTATTATACTAAACATAAACCCACAAGAGAAAACAATACTTGTATTAACTGTAAACATTTTTCTTCCTTTCTTTATTTTTAGCAGAATCCTCCATTTCACCCTTTATCTCACTAGATGCGCTTCCCGCAGACATTCTTCATTATATGTTTCACACACCACTTCGTAACACTTGCAGCGGTTGACTTTTGTTTTCTTGTCTTTTTCTCTAGGGTATATTGTACATAGTGCTCGGTATCGGTGCTCGTTCACGTGATATTTTACCTTTGTTTTTCTTGCTAACTCCTGCCAATTTTTCTGATATTTCCCGTAGTTGATTGGTCAAGTACTGCGGATTGATTCCCGGTTATAACAAACACACCTACACTACATTCCAATGATTTCTGACTCGTTACTGCACATTTTAGAAACACTGTACGAAAGCACACACAGTCTCTCGTAAATCAACAGGTTACAACAGAGACTTACACTTGCAAACGCGTGGGGATTTCAGAAAATTTCTTACTATTTCAGTACCTTTAACTGTACAACAGATTTTGTTTTCTCGAAAAAGAAAGGTCAACGTTACTATTGACAAAAGACAGAAACGTACGATTACAATACCTTTATTTTAAACAATCTTAGAGGTGGTCTGGGAATTCCTAAACTCACCACGCGACTACTTAACCCTAGACAGGTAATCATCACTGTACTCATGTTAAAGGTAAGCATTCGTAATTTTTACTACTCACATTTTAATTAACTGAAATCAACTCAATATCACACATTTAACAACTTTTACACATTTCGTAGCCATTAGTGTTCATTTAATTTTAAGTTTGTCATAAAGTCTTTACGTTCATGTTATTGTCCTATTTACAATTAGTGCAAACAACAGCGCGATGTTCTCTGCAGAACCCCTTTTTGCAAAGTCCACAAAATGTTGTCATCATTCTCCTCTTCTTTGCAGGACATTTATAGCAAACAGTACGTTCACCATCTGGCTGCATTACCTGGCATTGTTGTTGCACAGCAATGTTCAGATGTTCTTCAATTGTTGCCCGCAGAGATCGGTGTAAAGTAGGACGTGCAAAGCGGTGCTGCATCCACGGTTTTGTCAGCTCTTCACACAATTGGAAAATGAATTGTTTTCTTGATATTGTTTTCTGAGTTCTTCTAACTATAAATTATCCATGAATTTATACTTGCAATATTTAGCATGTTGTAAAATATTGCTAGTGGCCAGCGCCTCGTCTTTCTATTGCAGGAAAGATTGTGGCACATTTGACATAGTGTATCTACACCACCTTTAGTCCCATTGTAAATAATAATAATAATAATAATAATAATAATAATAATAATAATAATAATAATAATAATAATAATAATAAAGGCTTTACATATAACGTGTTGCTTACTGTTGTCATTGCAGTCCACGTCGGTGGGGGTGGGGGGGTTTCTTTCTCCTCCTCCTTCCTCTAGAAAGAGCAGTTACCAGGGTCTAAGGAAGTGAATGCCCTTTTCTTTCTGGGCTCATCCCTACATTTGTCTTAGCTCCTTAGGGAAAACCACGGAAAACCCTCAGGCTTGCGAATAGACTGAATGAATGAGAGGAGAAACTTTAAAGGTACGTGAAAACACGTCCATGCAAGGGAGTTGGGACTGTGAAAAATTGAATATGTGAAATCCAAGACTGTATTTGCCAGGCGAGCAAAGAAGAAGAAGAAGAAGAAAGGCTTACGTATGACGTGTGGCTTACTGTTGTCATTGCAGTCCGCGTCGGCCAGCGGTGGGAGGGGGGGGGTCAATATACCTGCACATATCAGTTCAAATTATAAAAACCTCTTAATGCTACTGCGGTACTATTCCATTGCCGAACACAATATGAAGAAATTAGCAGATCCCTGAACTGAACTCTTATTACTCTGAAATTACCGCGCAGTACAATTATAGCTATGACGCATTGCAAGCGTTAGTCACCATATCGATTTGCTAAGCAAATTTTATCCCTTTAGAGCATGTCCCCCCCCCCCTCCTCCTCCATATCAGCCAACAACATACTGGATGAAGAAGACTCCTGCAAAAGGGACGAATTAAGATTTAATTTTATTTTAATGATAGACTAACATTGCAAAGTTCCAAAATAATTTTTTGCATTCCTTCATTACACTAGTCGTACAAAATTGCGGTCGTATCTCGTACTATCTATACTAATAATAAATCTGTAGCCGAAATTTTTCTGGTAAGTTTCGATTTTCCAAAAGTAATTGGTCCTAACATATATAATTAACCACCCTGAAACCGAAAATCGCATTTTTGAAAATTTTGTTTGTATGTCTGTCTGTATGTTTGTTACCTTTTCACGCGATAATGGCTGAACCGATTTATATGAAAACTGGAATATAAATTAAGTTTGTTGTAACTTAGATTTTAGGCTATATGGCATTCGAAATACTTTATTTAAAAGGGGGGTTATAAGGGGGCCTTAATTAAATAAATCGAAATATCTCGCTTATTATTGATATTTGAGAAAAAATGTTACATAACAGATGTTCCTTTAAAAATGATTTCCGTTAAGTTTTATTTTTTTACAACATTTTGATAGGACTGATATTTAATGAGATAAATGAGTTTTAAAATTAAAATAACGCTATCTAAGACGGTGCAATGAATTAAGAACAAATGACTTCGTCTATAAGGGGCCTTGGACAACAACAATCGAAACAGGGGCCTTGGACATCAACAAACAATCGAAAGCTATTAAACATAGCCTACAGGGAATGTTTCTGTGTTTGTATGAAGTAATATCACAAGCTCGTAAATTAACTGATTTGTATAATTAGTTATTATTTCACCATTGGAAACTGTAGTTTCTCTAGATGGACATAATGCTATAATGTTATTACAGTAACGTCTGAGTAAATCGAGGACAGGTAAGATTAAAATAGCTTCTTATGCACAGAAAATTTGATAGGCTATTTTGTACATTCGTTTTCTGTATTTCTTAAAATAATATTTATGTACACGCATTTTAATCTCAGAGAATTAACGAACAACGAGAGTGTATTGATTTAGTATGCAGTAATAGTACTTTAGCTTGGCAATCCATTATTTTAATAATTCATATTTTAACTATGCTCAATTGAATCGTGTTAAAATACATAAAATATATATGCAATAAATGCAGTGCTAAAAAAAAATTGGGTAATATGCGAAGCAGATTATCTTGCGCTGTTGTAAAAGTTGTTCCATGGATCAGTCGTCCTATTTTAATTATGTAATTACTTTATATTTATTTCTAACAGGTGGAGCGGAGCGAACGGGTACGGCTAGCTAACAATAAGTGAGAACTTACAATACAACAACGACAACAACAACAACAGCTGATAATCTGAAAGGGAACATAGTAATTTGGGGTGAATTAAAATGCAGCTTCCATTCGTTTAAAATTTCTTTAAATTTTAACTAAATATTAATGTAGATATTACCTCTAAAGGTAAATGGGGGCATGTTTCACAACGCTAACAAATTACAAATTAACAATATACAATTAACAACGGAAATATTACATATGCTTGTTAACTGTGTTTCACAATGCAATCTTATTCACTTGTATGTTTTAACGAACTTTACAAAATCGGCGAAACAAACTTACAAATACGCATAATTGGTTGAACAAAATCGCCAACGACAGTTTACAAAAATCACTAAGGATCAGAGGTAAAGTAGCTGTAATTTTAGAACTATCGATGGACATGTTTATATTTTTTTATATATATTTTATTTAGATTTTGCTACATCGGCGACAACGGAGTTTCGCGGCATGCAATTGGTCGAGCATACCAATGCATTAATTAGCCTACGACTTAACTGACGAAAGTTAGCGCGAAATTCATTCAAATAATTGATAAATAATGGATTTGACCCACGTAGTTATATGCAGTTGATAGAGCAGCTAACATGTCCATCCATTAAAATCAACTTCGCTCTCTGCTGGTCCATCAGTATATTTTATTGTTTCATCCATAACCTCGCCAACATTAGGGAACCCAGCAGGAGGAGCATAAAAATCCTTTGCCCGAGTAAGCACATTCGGTGATCAATAACCCGCCTCGAGTTTTTTCAATCTTGTAACAACATCAACTACCATGTGTGAACTTTTGCACACTGTAATCTTATAAATTCCGTTCTTATCTGCTAACGCAGGGAACTGAGAGCTACTATGCAACCAATGCAGTTCTCGCTTTGTGGTTAGGGCACCACTTTTCCCTTTCAGATGTTGCATGTGATGTCCCATATCTTGTAGGAGAGATTACAGCGAAATGGGATTCGGAACGACTTCAGAATACTGCGTAAGTAATGCCGACATTGCATTATTAAGTGATTGGTTTTCGGTGCAAAGTTTTTCTTCTTTAAGTGCGAGTATTTATTAAATACGTTCCTCGTATATAAGAACTAACGCGGTATTCTGAAGTATAGCGCGGGATTCATTCGAAACCTTTCATTAATATTCGTACAATGATACGAACGTGGCCGGAAAATTCTACGTTAGGCCTAAATGCAAAATCTTCGTCTGAGTCGCTAGAACTACTCAATAACATCACAACTGCTTCAGTGTAATTCTTAATGGTACCCTGTTACTATAAAATTGATTTTATACATATGTGTTTATTTTTTTCATTCACAATTAGAAGCTATTTCAACAGGGCTACTGTAGAAAATGTGCTAACTTCACTAGTAAAGTTTAGTTTACACGTTTGTAAAATTACTCCTTCGTTGTGAAACAAACATATCACTTGTAAAGAGCGCAAAATTTCATTCGTAAAGATTTGATTTCCTTTGTACAGTCCACCTTTACAAACAAAGATTGTGAAACAGAAGTTTACAAACAGAGTTCACAATTTCCAAAGATTGTAAACTTTGTGAAACACCCCACTGGTGAATCAGCACGCCGAGCTCGATCGAAATACAACCAGTTACTATTATTTCCCTATCGTTTTTTGACATTTGATTCCGCGTCCTACCTCTTTCATTCGTTACTAACCAACAACGCCAATAGCAGAAGGTAACGCAAAAACAGTCACCGGTTCCCCGATGCATGGCTTTCTCTCTCAATGTCAACTGAGAGTTAAAAATATTCATTATAATATGCACTTTCCACTCACTCCTCAGAATGTCTTCTTTATTTTTATTTATTTATTTTTTAAGATATGTGAGCTACGTACTGTATGTCTGATGTTTTGCCATCGTACATTCAAATATTTATATTCACTGTACAGTACAGCGAACTGTTTATACTTACTGTACATGCTATAACTACTTCTCCCAACTCCGCTATTGCTATATTTCCTAAACTAAACGCTGATATTGAAATAACGCCTGGTCTGATAATGCAGTCTGTTTAAATTTCTACCGACCAAGTTCTGCCCTTCATCATGGGAAAACAACGAGCTTCTTTAAAGGATACAACTACTAGGACAGAGATATTTTCATTATGGAATTTGTACTACCCACTGAAATGTAGTAACTAATGGGATTTTAATTAGCCATATATGTACAGTATATTACATTCTTTACCTAAAATGTCTCTAACTTCTAGGGAGAGCGCGAGGTACGTTCACAATCCCCTGAATACATATTCCCTTCTTCGAGAAAACGCAGAGAAGTGAACCGTCTCATATGAATATGCTACCAGTCATAAGTTTCAATACGGAGCTGCAAGTACTTAAGAATTATCAATTACTCTACAATTATGCAGCGGCGTCATCATCCAAGCTATAGCTGGAATAGGGAAGGGAACATAATATCCCATAAGTCTTATTAGAACACGCTGGAAATAGTGACGTAAAAAAAAAAATCGCCAACGGCACGTGGTGTTCCCAAGCGGTCACCCATCCAAGTACTGACCACGCCCAATGTTGCTTGACTTCGGTGATCGGACGAGAACCGGTATTTTCAACATGGTATGGCCGTTGCCGATGAAACTGCGTAATCTGTAGGCACTTGAGGACGATGGGATTGGGGTGCACTCGATAAAACCTGCACTCGCTCACACACACACGTAAACTGCCTGCTTAGACTCTGTACCTAAATTACCAAGCTCGTTGGATGTCATTGGGATAGATGATAAATCTATCTATCAACGGCAGTTTGGTTACGTTTCAACGTCACACACTGCTGGATTGACACGGGATTAATAAAACAGCTAGTCGGCATTCTAAGTTAAGCCACAGGTGGATTGTTGTTCAACAGCGGAGCCTCCTTTCAACCACATGGTTGTGGAACTGTAGTCGGATTTTCGACATCATTTTCATGCCATACTACGGAACTTCACACAAACTTCAATTCACTTCTTGCACCGGCGGCTACTACGAATGGACTGAAGCTCGCTACTGACTAGGGGGGGGGGGACATTTGTCTCTTGATGGATTACGTGACAGATATATAAAGTATCAGTCGTATGTTATGAACCCGAGTTTCAATAAAGATAGATTACCCGTATGTCCACAGATTCTCAGTAGTGGCCTGCGGAAGGATTATGCCCGCGGTCGACAAGTTACCTTCTAAGTTGTTTTCCCTCAACAATTAATGCTGCCAAGTGAGTAGGAATGACACCGCGCTCTCATATAAGTCGTACGAAACTATTAAGGAAACGAATTTGCCTCGTGGATCCAAGTCTCCCATGGACTGCCTATAATGTATTATCTATCCTAGAAGTGTTATCGGGGTGATTATTTAAATTTTCACTCGGTGGGAACCGCTGTTGTTCTTCATTCATCTACTCTGTTATGAATAACTTGTGGCCCTTAAAAGGGCCGGTTGCTGATTCCCTAGCAAGCACTCCCGCTTACTTGGAACTAGTGTATTTTGTGACGGCCTTGGTCCCTTCACTGACGGCGTGCTTGGCCAGCTCACCGGGTAGCAGGAGACGGACGGCTGTCTGGATCTCCCGACTGGTGATGGTCGACCGCTTGTTGTAATGCGCGAGCCGCGAAGCTTCCGCGGCGATGCGCTCGAAGATGTCGTTAACGAAGCTGTTCATGATGCTCATAGCCTTTGAACTGATTCCCGTGTCTGGGTGAACTTGTTTCAGAACCTTGTAGATGTAAATGGCGTAGCTCTCCTTCCTCTTGCGCTTCTTCTTCTTATCGCCCTTCGAAATATTCTTCTGGGCCTTGCCGGCCTTCTTGGCAGCCTTTCCGGAAGCTTTGGGGGGCATGGTGCTCGTCTGATGATGAGCCCGGAGGGAGAAAAATATTTAAGTCGCAGGGACAATGCCGTACTGCCTTCCCAGTGCGAGCCAATAGAAACAGCGCAAACGTTTGTGACTTTACGATTGGTCCGCTGTCGATTATTGACGTTGGCGTAAAAGTGAAGGTTACCGTGGGCGAGGCGTCGTTCTTGTAGTTAAACAGCTGCAAGTAGGAGTAGCATCATGTCGGGTCGTGGAAAGGGAGGCAAGGTGAAGGGAAAGTCAAAGTCTCGATCCAGCCGTGCTGGGTTGCAGTTCCCGGTAGGCCGTATCCACCGTCTTTTGCGTAAGGGCAATTACGCAGAGCGAGTTGGTGCCGGTGCGCCAGTCTACCTGGCCGCGGTGATGGAGTACCTGGCGGCCGAAGTTCTCGAGTTGGCTGGCAACGCAGCTCGTGACAACAAGAAGACTAGGATCATTCCTCGTCACTTACAGCTCGCCATTCGCAACGACG
Organism: Periplaneta americana; assembly: GCF_040183065.1. Classification (NCBI taxonomy): domain Eukaryota; kingdom Metazoa; phylum Arthropoda; class Insecta; order Blattodea; family Blattidae; genus Periplaneta; species Periplaneta americana. The sequence continues at coordinate 575,815 of NW_027185505.1, forward strand.
AGGAGCTGAACAAACTCCTGTCCGGCGTCACCATCGCCCAGGGTGGTGTGTTGCCCAACATCCAGGCGGTTCTCCTCCCGAAGAAAACCGAGAAGAAGGCTTAAGCCCCTTCTCCGTAAAACGGCCCTTTTAAGGGCCCCACTAACCTCACAAAAGTCAGAAATAGCCAGTATTGTTAATCCTCTCTCACGGCTTCGTAATGTAATTTCATTACGCGTGTCAACTTTCTCTCTCTCTCTATACCGGTGGGCTGATTTAATATCATCATTCTGTAATTTTGTGCTCTGAACGATGTCGTTGTCCCAGGTTCGCACTGAAGTACTTGAAACCGTTGTACATTTACTAGGCTATTGTGTGATAACACATTATACTGATGCATATAGAAAGGTTTCATTATTATTATATAATTTAACACAATACGAATTAAATTAGATGATGATGCCAAAGTACATAGTTGGCTTCGAAATTTATGTAATATATTTCTATCATATTAGAGTAATGGAGATTATCGTGAAAATAATCACAAGTCCCCTTCTTTGGTGCCCATCGTGGTTTTAGACATATACGTTTGAATATACTAGTTTACTTTACTACATACTACGAATGAAACTAATTTTGAATAAGAAATCGATAACTGGTGAACAACTTACGGCGTTATAATAGAGTTCCTAATGCGTTTGTTTGTTGGTGCACATATTGGCCGCACGCGCAGGAACCCCAATACTGAGATGATGACATGACCTTCTCGTAGGAATCGAAGGCTTTGACAATTTGCGTTCGAATTTCCCCTCTCTCTGTCGTTTCGTTCGAACCGAAATGACGCAAGCTATACGTGGAAGTTGTCTGACAGGACGAAGTCCTGTGTTCTGACATGCGATGTGTACCTCTTCTCCCCAGTGTTTACCACACTGGATTCCTATGACCTAAAAGTTGGCATTGCAAAAACGTGGTGATGTGATGTTCAGTATGTGTCAATCCCCTCGGTTCCTTGTTACGGTCTGGTGAGCATTGCCTACCTGCGTTGTCATATTACCCACCAATTCTTCGGACAGTGATTATTGACTTACAGAAGTTTACAGTAACAGGTAACATAATCCGAGGAGCAAGGCTTCACAGAGGAATCCGGTCTTTCCACTTGATATACCAAGCGTTGGGGTCAGACCCATTTGAAAAACGGAGAGGCATTTCTTACAACGTCTTTTGCTGATACTGAAGTGCCCCTACGAAATAAGTTCTGTTTTCCGCACTGGCCTGTTGAGCTAGTGGTCACACAGTAAAGGTGAATTAAATTAATCTCGACAACTACTGCCCTTTTTAGACGGATTTTATGGCCCTGAAAAGGGCCGTTTTGCCGACGGATTCGGCAGCAGACGTGTGTAGGCAGTCTAACCGCCGAACCCGTAGAGAGTCCTCCCCTGCCTCTTCAAGGCGTATACCACGTCCATGGCCGTGACTGTCTTCCGCTTCGCGTGCTCGGTGTATGTTACAGCGTCACGGATTACGTTCTCCAGAAAGACCTTGAGAACACCTCTCGTCTCCTCGTAGATGAGGCCGGAGATACGCTTTACGCCTCCACGTCGGGCGAGACGACGAATGGCCGGCTTCGTGATGCCCTGAATATTATCTCGGAGAACCTTCCTGTGGCGCTTCGCTCCACCTTTGCCAAGACCCTTGCCTCCCTTGCCGCGTCCAGTCATGTTGCTCGTGTGACGAAGGTTAAAAGTGATCTCGACGGCGGGTCATTTTTTGGTTTATATACTAAAACCCGCGGACCAATCACATTACGGAAGGGGCGTGGCTTCTCAACGGGCGAAGACATAAATACCCCTCTTGGGGGCAGCGGGGGCTCCTTCAGGGGAGCAGCGTAACCCGGAGTGAGACTAGTGGCCAACAGGCTTGGAGCTCACATATTTAGTTTTGTACAGCCCCCAACCCCTTGCAAGGACGCGTTTTGCGTACCTTTTAAATTTTCCTCCCAATTCTCCTTCGATTTTTCGATTTTTCGATTCAGCGGGGGCGACTGTATTGCGTCAACTTGGGTTGCGAGGACTAAGGAGTAAGCGATGGCACGTACGAAGCAAACTGCGCGTAAGTCCACGGGAGGCAAGGCTCCACGAAAGCAGCTGGCAACGAAGGCCGCTAGGAAGAGCGCACCGGCTACTGGAGGCGTGAAGAAACCCCATCGATACCGCCCTGGTACAGTTGCTCTTCGCGAGATCCGTCGTTACCAGAAGAGCACCGAGCTCCTCATCCGCAAGCTGCCTTTCCAGCGCTTGGTGCGTGAAATCGCTCAGGATTTCAAAACCGACCTCCGTTTCCAGAGCTCAGCCGTAATGGCCTTGCAGGAGGCAAGCGAGGCATACCTCGTCGGTCTCTTCGAGGATACCAACCTTTGCGCCATCCACGCCAAGCGCGTGACCATTATGCCCAAGGATATTCAGCTGGCTAGGCGCATCCGCGGCGAGAGGGCTTGAATTAACAAAGGTACTCCTGCCCGCAAAAAGGCCCTTTTCAGGGCCACTAGTTATTTCTCGGAAGAGCCGGTTGTACCGTACTCCAGGTCTCGTTCCTACTACCCTCAGTTCAAGGTCACCTCAATAATATAAATGGTTTCTCCCTTTCCATTCCTCACCGTATCAGCATTTTCCCACAGCCTGTTTGACAAATATCGCAATGTATCCTATAGGTTAATAAACAATTTTTTAATAGAACGATGGATAACAAAGTTTCTTAGGAAAATTAAAAAAAAATTTCACAGTTCTATAATATTGCACATTATATATATTTACCAAATTAAGGGTTAACGCCGCCGGGACGAGTGATCCTCCGTCCGACCGATCACAAGCGCCAAGGCTCAAAGTGGTCCAGAAAGCAAATCTAGCTGGACTAAAAATGTGACATATTTCCATGAAACTTCGCACTATAGTCACTACTGTATAAGAGGAGAAACTACCCCTTTATAGACGATGCGTTTTGACAAAAATTAGTGACTTGTCTCATATATAATATATTGTTTTAATGAAACTTTACACAGTACTTACATGTAGCTCGTTTATACTATATTGGATACAAAATGTGATTATGATTGTATAAGAGTAGCTACTTGTCTCCTATCTAACATTTTTTACTTTCACGAAACTATAACTGTGACTCATTATTTTCGATAGTACAGACGTGGTCTGCTTAGGAAAGGACAAGCGGAAGACTGTGACCTTTGTGACCTCGGGTGGGTATTACGATAACATTTATAACCGTCACCCTGATAAGCATCCGAGCAGCTTATTTCAAAAAGGAGTTTGAATACAAACAATTCCTTCAATCTACTACGATTATTACAATAACTGATTTCATTAATCTCCTCTCTTCTTTAGCAAAATATAAATTACCTTCAATTGGTCGATTCAGCAAACTTGTTCATAAAACTTATCGCTATTGCGTCACGTTTCGCAATTTTTCTAAAGTAAAAACAAAAACACGAACAAACGCCTACTCCTTTAACCTCATCGCTCTCTTATCTCTAGAATCCCGGGGGGTTGAGAACCTGAATTCTCTGTGGTGTGAAACAAAGCAACCCGCAGGAGCAATGACACGTTCAATTGTCCTAATAATAGAAAAAAAATTACACGTCATTTAGTGTATTCAGAACATTTTTACAGGACCGTGTAGGATATTCACTCTCCTGTCGAATAGTTTCGGCGGCTGGTAGGCGATACGCATTAATTAAAATAATACTTGCGTACCTTGTTCAGGACAGTGACTGTGCTACTTTCTTTCTTTCTTTCTTTCTTTCTTTCTTTCTTTCTTTCTTTCTTTCTTTCCTTTATTTGTAGCTTATTGATGACACCAGATGCCATAACGGAAATGCCGTGATGGTATGTTTGTTTAATATTCAAAATCAAGTGACAGACGCTATTTGACTTTGCGGTGGAGGGGATAGGGACCTGATCTCGGATGTTCCGAGAGATGCCGGCGCACAGTTGTCCAGAACGCAAAACTATGTAAGAAAATCAACTTCATCATAACCGAAGTTTAAGTAATATCTAGGCTTAAACAAAAGCTAGGCATTGTGCACAACAGCATACAAAACATCAATATCAGTAAGAGGTGGGACAAAACATGAGTTTTTTTTTTAAAGTCACGCTCTTCAGTTGATTTTTGTTCGTGGGGTCAGTGGCTGTTTTATACTGTTAAACCTTCCCTTATGGAGGTCATAGGACAAGATGTGTACTTTCATTTAATACGCGAAAAGCAATCTATAATACGTTAGCATTCATTTAATTGGCACGTTTACTGAGATTTGTGCAACTAGTTTTTTTTTTTTTTTTTTTTTTTTACGACATATTTAACAGGCTGTGCATTACAAGTAAACCTGAGTTAACTTTCAATTCTTCTACCCACACATTAATCAAATATTAAACTCTATACGGCTTAAAATTTAGCTGCTACATCCTGCAAACTTAGATGTTATATTCATCTCTTGGTGGCGCTTTACGAATTCGACAGCAGCCACTTTTCAGAGTCTGGATGAAGGAGCTTAATTTCTCCAAGAAAAATTCAACACTTCTTGAACATATAATGAACAACTAAATTATGGAGTATATCCATGAATCTAGCATTTTGTTACCAACTGCGAAAAATATGGCAGGCTAGTCATCTTTTAGGAGCATAATTTCTATTAAAACATTAAAAATTATCAGAAAAACTAATTTTTCCCTAATTCCCTAATTACACGAGCATAATTCGTTTTTGCATAGATGCGTATAAAATTTCATGGAAATATGTTACATAGGGGAGAAATTATTAACTCTGTATAAATGTAGCCTCTAAACACAAGAAGTAGATTCCCATATAAAAACCATTATCTGAATTTATGCTACCTGTAACTATACTGTGTGAAATATAATGTAAATATTTCAGTTAAGATAGAAATTATTAATTTAGTCTATAAAGCACTTCCGATACAACTCTTCACACAATAATAATAATAATAATAATAATAATAATAATAATAATAATAATAATAATAATAATAATAATAATAATAAATAATTCTGAGCTTCAGTGCAAGAACTCTTTAACCCTCACACAGCTTGTTCTGAGAAAAATCAGTATTAAAGAAATTTATACACATTAAACAAATTGTAATGCTATATGTTGTCATGTCTCTTCTATCCCTCACGTGGAAACTTAGGCTTACACAGCAGCAAGAATAAGATAACAACGTTATTATCATCTGTCCTTTTATGGCTATACAGTTTTTGCAGTGAACTACAGAATTATTAACTATTATTATTACAGACCTGTTATTTTTTTCACTTTTTTCACACACACACACACACACACACACACACACACACACACACACATCTATTATACTAAACATAAACCCACAAGAGAAAACAATACTTGTATTAACTGTAAACATTTTTCTTCCTTTCTTTATTTTTAGCAGAATCCTCCATTTCACCCTTTATCTCACTAGATGCGCTTCCCGCAGACATTCTTCATTATATGTTTCACACACCACTTCGTAACACTTGCAGCGGTTGACTTTTGTTTTCTTGTCTTTTTCTCTAGGGTATATTGTACATAGTGCTCGGTATCGGTGCTCGTTCACGTGATATTTTACCTTTGTTTTTCTTGCTAACTCCTGCCAATTTTTCTGATATTTCCCGTAGTTGATTGGTCAAGTACTGCGGATTGATTCCCGGTTATAACAAACACACCTACACTACATTCCAATGATTTCTGACTCGTTACTGCACATTTTAGAAACACTGTACGAAAGCACACACAGTCTCTCGTAAATCAACAGGTTACAACAGAGACTTACACTTGCAAACGCGTGGGGATTTCAGAAAATTTCTTACTATTTCAGTACCTTTAACTGTACAACAGATTTTGTTTTCTCGAAAAAGAAAGGTCAACGTTACTATTGACAAAAGACAGAAACGTACGATTACAATACCTTTATTTTAAACAATCTTAGAGGTGGTCTGGGAATTCCTAAACTCACCACGCGACTACTTAACCCTAGACAGGTAATCATCACTGTACTCATGTTAAAGGTAAGCATTCGTAATTTTTACTACTCACATTTTAATTAACTGAAATCAACTCAATATCACACATTTAACAACTTTTACACATTTCGTAGCCATTAGTGTTCATTTAATTTTAAGTTTGTCATAAAGTCTTTACGTTCATGTTATTGTCCTATTTACAATTAGTGCAAACAACAGCGCGATGTTCTCTGCAGAACCCCTTTTTGCAAAGTCCACAAAATGTTGTCATCATTCTCCTCTTCTTTGCAGGACATTTATAGCAAACAGTACGTTCACCATCTGGCTGCATTACCTGGCATTGTTGTTGCACAGCAATGTTCAGATGTTCTTCAATTGTTGCCCGCAGAGATCGGTGTAAAGTAGGACGTGCAAAGCGGTGCTGCATCCACGGTTTTGTCAGCTCTTCACACAATTGGAAAATGAATTGTTTTCTTGATATTGTTTTCTGAGTTCTTCTAACTATAAATTATCCATGAATTTATACTTGCAATATTTAGCATGTTGTAAAATATTGCTAGTGGCCAGCGCCTCGTCTTTCTATTGCAGGAAAGATTGTGGCACATTTGACATAGTGTATCTACACCACCTTTAGTCCCATTGAATAATAATAATAATAATAATAATAATAATAATAATAATAATAATAATAATAATAATAATAATAATAATAATAATAAAGGCTTTACATATAACGTGTTGCTTACTGTTGTCATTGCAGTCCACGTCGGTGGGGGTGGGGGGGTTTCTTTCTCCTCCTCCTTCCTCTAGAAAGAGCAGTTACCAGGGTCTAAGGAAGTGAATGCCCTTTTCTTTCTGGGCTCATCCCTACATTTGTCTTAGCTCCTTAGGGAAAACCACGGAAAACCCTCAGGCTTGCGAATAGACTGAATGAATGAGAGGAGAAACTTTAAAGGTACGTGAAAACACGTCCATGCAAGGGAGTTGGGACTGTGAAAAATTGAATATGTGAAATCCAAGACTGTATTTGCCAGGCGAGCAAAGAAGAAGAAGAAGAAGAAAGGCTTACGTATGACGTGTGGCTTACTGTTGTCATTGCAGTCCGCGTCGGCCAGCGGTGGGAGGGGGGGGGTCAATATACCTGCACATATCAGTTCAAATTATAAAAACCTCTTAATGCTACTGCGGTACTATTCCATTGCCGAACACAATATGAAGAAATTAGCAGATCCCTGAACTGAACTCTTATTACTCTGAAATTACCGCGCAGTACAATTATAGCTATGACGCATTGCAAGCGTTAGTCACCATATCGATTTGCTAAGCAAATTTTATCCCTTTAGAGCATGTCCCCCCCCCCCTCCTCCTCCATATCAGCCAACAACATACTGGATGAAGAAGACTCCTGCAAAAGGGACGAATTAAGATTTAATTTTATTTTAATGATAGACTAACATTGCAAAGTTCCAAAATAATTTTTTGCATTCCTTCATTACACTAGTCGTACAAAATTGCGGTCGTATCTCGTACTATCTATACTAATAATAAATCTGTAGCCGAAATTTTTCTGGTAAGTTTCGATTTTCCAAAAGTAATTGGTCCTAACATATATAATTAACCACCCTGAAACCGAAAATCGCATTTTTGAAAATTTTGTTTGTATGTCTGTCTGTATGTTTGTTACCTTTTCACGCGATAATGGCTGAACCGATTTATATGAAAACTGGAATATAAATTAAGTTTGTTGTAACTTAGATTTTAGGCTATATGGCATTCGAAATACTTTATTTAAAAGGGGGGTTATAAGGGGGCCTTAATTAAATAAATCGAAATATCTCGCTTATTATTGATATTTGAGAAAAAATGTTACATAACAGATGTTCCTTTAAAAATGATTTCCGTTAAGTTTTATTTTTTTACAACATTTTGATAGGACTGATATTTAATGAGATAAATGAGTTTTAAAATTAAAATAACGCTATCTAAGACGGTGCAATGAATTAAGAACAAATGACTTCGTCTATAAGGGGCCTTGGACAACAACAATCGAAACAGGGGCCTTGGACATCAACAAACAATCGAAAGCTATTAAACATAGCCTACAGGGAATGTTTCTGTGTTTGTATGAAGTAATATCACAAGCTCGTAAATTAACTGATTTGTATAATTAGTTATTATTTCACCATTGGAAACTGTAGTTTCTCTAGATGGACATAATGCTATAATGTTATTACAGTAACGTCTGAGTAAATCGAGGACAGGTAAGATTAAAATAGCTTCTTATGCACAGAAAATTTGATAGGCTATTTTGTACATTCGTTTTCTGTATTTCTTAAAATAATATTTATGTACACGCATTTTAATCTCAGAGAATTAACGAACAACGAGAGTGTATTGATTTAGTATGCAGTAATAGTACTTTAGCTTGGCAATCCATTATTTTAATAATTCATATTTTAACTATGCTCAATTGAATCGTGTTAAAATACATAAAATATATATGCAATAAATGCAGTGCTAAAAAAAAATTGGGTAATATGCGAAGCAGATTATCTTGCGCTGTTGTAAAAGTTGTTCCATGGATCAGTCGTCCTATTTTAATTATGTAATTACTTTATATTTATTTCTAACAGGTGGAGCGGAGCGAACGGGTACGGCTAGCTAACAATAAGTGAGAACTTACAATACAACAACGACAACAACAACAACAGCTGATAATCTGAAAGGGAACATAGTAATTTGGGGTGAATTAAAATGCAGCTTCCATTCGTTTAAAATTTCTTTAAATTTTAACTAAATATTAATGTAGATATTACCTCTAAAGGTAAATGGGGGCATGTTTCACAACGCTAACAAATTACAAATTAACAATATACAATTAACAACGGAAATATTACATATGCTTGTTAACTGTGTTTCACAATGCAATCTTATTCACTTGTATGTTTTAACGAACTTTACAAAATCGGCGAAACAAACTTACAAATACGCATAATTGGTTGAACAAAATCGCCAACGACAGTTTACAAAAATCACTAAGGATCAGAGGTAAAGTAGCTGTAATTTTAGAACTATCGATGGACATGTTTATATTTTTTTATATATATTTTATTTAGATTTTGCTACATCGGCGACAACGGAGTTTCGCGGCATGCAATTGGTCGAGCATACCAATGCATTAATTAGCCTACGACTTAACTGACGAAAGTTAGCGCGAAATTCATTCAAATAATTGATAAATAATGGATTTGACCCACGTAGTTATATGCAGTTGATAGAGCAGCTAACATGTCCATCCATTAAAATCAACTTCGCTCTCTGCTGGTCCATCAGTATATTTTATTGTTTCATCCATAACCTCGCCAACATTAGGGAACCCAGCAGGAGGAGCATAAAAATCCTTTGCCCGAGTAAGCACATTCGGTGATCAATAACCCGCCTCGAGTTTTTTCAATCTTGTAACAACATCAACTACCATGTGTGAACTTTTGCACACTGTAATCTTATAAATTCCGTTCTTATCTGCTAACGCAGGGAACTGAGAGCTACTATGCAACCAATGCAGTTCTCGCTTTGTGGTTAGGGCACCACTTTTCCCTTTCAGATGTTGCATGTGATGTCCCATATCTTGTAGGAGAGATTACAGCGAAATGGGATTCGGAACGACTTCAGAATACTGCGTAAGTAATGCCGACATTGCATTATTAAGTGATTGGTTTTCGGTGCAAAGTTTTTCTTCTTTAAGTGCGAGTATTTATTAAATACGTTCCTCGTATATAAGAACTAACGCGGTATTCTGAAGTATAGCGCGGGATTCATTCGAAACCTTTCATTAATATTCGTACAATGATACGAACGTGGCCGGAAAATTCTACGTTAGGCCTAAATGCAAAATCTTCGTCTGAGTCGCTAGAACTACTCAATAACATCACAACTGCTTCAGTGTAATTCTTAATGGTACCCTGTTACTATAAAATTGATTTTATACATATGTGTTTATTTTTTTCATTCACAATTAGAAGCTATTTCAACAGGGCTACTGTAGAAAATGTGCTAACTTCACTAGTAAAGTTTAGTTTACACGTTTGTAAAATTACTCCTTCGTTGTGAAACAAACATATCACTTGTAAAGAGCGCAAAATTTCATTCGTAAAGATTTGATTTCCTTTGTACAGTCCACCTTTACAAACAAAGATTGTGAAACAGAAGTTTACAAACAGAGTTCACAATTTCCAAAGATTGTAAACTTTGTGAAACACCCCACTGGTGAATCAGCACGCCGAGCTCGATCGAAATACAACCAGTTACTATTATTTCCCTATCGTTTTTTGACATTTGATTCCGCGTCCTACCTCTTTCATTCGTTACTAACCAACAACGCCAATAGCAGAAGGTAACGCAAAAACAGTCACCGGTTCCCCGATGCATGGCTTTCTCTCTCAATGTCAACTGAGAGTTAAAAATATTCATTATAATATGCACTTTCCACTCACTCCTCAGAATGTCTTCTTTATTTTTATTTATTTATTTTTTAAGATATGTGAGCTACGTACTGTATGTCTGATGTTTTGCCATCGTACATTCAAATATTTATATTCACTGTACAGTACAGCGAACTGTTTATACTTACTGTACATGCTATAACTACTTCTCCCAACTCCGCTATTGCTATATTTCCTAAACTAAACGCTGATATTGAAATAACGCCTGGTCTGATAATGCAGTCTGTTTAAATTTCTACCGACCAAGTTCTGCCCTTCATCATGGGAAAACAACGAGCTTCTTTAAAGGATACAACTACTAGGACAGAGATATTTTCATTATGGAATTTGTACTACCCACTGAAATGTAGTAACTAATGGGATTTTAATTAGCCATATATGTACAGTATATTACATTCTTTACCTAAAATGTCTCTAACTTCTAGGGAGAGCGCGAGGTACGTTCACAATCCCCTGAATACATATTCCCTTCTTCGAGAAAACGCAGAGAAGTGAACCGTCTCATATGAATATGCTACCAGTCATAAGTTTCAATACGGAGCTGCAAGTACTTAAGAATTATCAATTACTCTACAATTATGCAGCGGCGTCATCATCCAAGCTATAGCTGGAATAGGGAAGGGAACATAATATCCCATAAGTCTTATTAGAACACGCTGGAAATAGTGACGTAAAAAAAAAAATCGCCAACGGCACGTGGTGTTCCCAAGCGGTCACCCATCCAAGTACTGACCACGCCCAATGTTGCTTGACTTCGGTGATCGGACGAGAACCGGTATTTTCAACATGGTATGGCCGTTGCCGATGAAACTGCGTAATCTGTAGGCACTTGAGGACGATGGGATTGGGGTGCACTCGATAAAACCTGCACTCGCTCACACACACACGTAAACTGCCTGCTTAGACTCTGTACCTAAATTACCAAGCTCGTTGGATGTCATTGGGATAGATGATAAATCTATCTATCAACGGCAGTTTGGTTACGTTTCAACGTCACACACTGCTGGATTGACACGGGATTAATAAAACAGCTAGTCGGCATTCTAAGTTAAGCCACAGGTGGATTGTTGTTCAACAGCGGAGCCTCCTTTCAACCACATGGTTGTGGAACTGTAGTCGGATTTTCGACATCATTTTCATGCCATACTACGGAACTTCACACAAACTTCAATTCACTTCTTGCACCGGCGGCTACTACGAATGGACTGAAGCTCGCTACTGACTAGGGGGGGGGGGACATTTGTCTCTTGATGGATTACGTGACAGATATATAAAGTATCAGTCGTATGTTATGAACCCGAGTTTCAATAAAGATAGATTACCCGTATGTCCACAGATTCTCAGTAGTGGCCTGCGGAAGGATTATGCCCGCGGTCGACAAGTTACCTTCTAAGTTGTTTTCCCTCAACAATTAATGCTGCCAAGTGAGTAGGAATGACACCGCGCTCTCATATAAGTCGTACGAAACTATTAAGGAAACGAATTTGCCTCGTGGATCCAAGTCTCCCATGGACTGCCTATAATGTATTATCTATCCTAGAAGTGTTATCGGGGTGATTATTTAAATTTTCACTCGGTGGGAACCGCTGTTGTTCTTCATTCATCTACTCTGTTATGAATAACTTGTGGCCCTTAAAAGGGCCGGTTGCTGATTCCCTAGCAAGCACTCCCGCTTACTTGGAACTAGTGTATTTTGTGACGGCCTTGGTCCCTTCACTGACGGCGTGCTTGGCCAGCTCACCGGGTAGCAGGAGACGGACGGCTGTCTGGATCTCCCGACTGGTGATGGTCGACCGCTTGTTGTAATGCGCGAGCCGCGAAGCTTCCGCGGCGATGCGCTCGAAGATGTCGTTAACGAAGCTGTTCATGATGCTCATAGCCTTTGAACTGATTCCCGTGTCTGGGTGAACTTGTTTCAGAACCTTGTAGATGTAAATGGCGTAGCTCTCCTTCCTCTTGCGCTTCTTCTTCTTATCGCCCTTCGAAATATTCTTCTGGGCCTTGCCGGCCTTCTTGGCAGCCTTTCCGGAAGCTTTGGGGGGCATGGTGCTCGTCTGATGATGAGCCCTCGACAAGCAATTCGCTAACTTTAGATCGAGGTACCCAGCTATAAGCCGTTTGCCCTCTCATCTAACAGTAGTGTATTTCCCCTGTGAATGATTTTATGAACATGTATACGCTATCAGTTAAATTGTGAATGAAATGAATGAAGTGAAGTGAGCACCATGCCTCGCAGATGTTAATGAGAGGTGGAGAGTCCAGTGCTCTGGTCAGTTCTGTCCTAGTCACGTTTTTGTAGTGGCGCTAGGGAAACTCGTAACCTATTACCAACAAAGTGGTGGGCTACTCGTTTCCGTAGAAGCCGTCTGGCTGCCTGGTTGGCTGTGGCAAGTGTCGTGTGTCGTTTCGTAGGGTTTGTGTCAGTAGTGAGTAAAGAAATAGTGAATGTCACTATTTCGTCCTGTAGTCTGTTTAGTTGCCGGTCAATGTAGGATTCTATTTTCTGCATAGCAGAACGTAGAACCCCCTCGACCAGCTGTTCCGTAGTTGTTTTTTCTGTCTGTGGATCGTCTGTAGTGTTTGTCTTGGTTGTCGTTGTCTTAGCTGCATCCGCATAAGACAATTCGGGTTTGGGAAGTGTTGGGTAGAAAACGGACTGTGATGGTTTGGGTATAGGTTTCGGTATTGGTTTGTGGGTGTCTATGGGGACGTGCGTGGGATCGGTGGAGGTTATGAGATTAGTCCTTGGATATTTTGGACAGCGAGCTTGGCCCGTATAATGGGTGTCGCTGTTGCACGTGGCGCAATACCTAATCTGGGATAGGCGGTTGTGGTTGCACAGGTCGGGATTTTTGCCGCACTTAAAACAAGTCTTGGGCTTGTCGCAGTTTGTCCTTGTATGGCCGTATTGTGCACAGTTAAGGCACGGTCGGTGGAAGATTGTCTCGTGTGATGGCTCTACTCTGTAGTACCGTCCTGCAAGTTTAATTCCTTCTAGTAATTTGTCTGCTGTGGTGATGTCATTTGTGAAAATTCTAACTAAGTTGGTGGGTTTGTCTGTCTGTGCGGAGATAATTCTCTTAATGCGTGTGATGCCTGGATGTGTTACAGCCAGGATCTGCATTAGTTCGTCCTCAGAGATCAGCGTGTCGACATTTTTCATGACGACACTGATCTCTTTATTTCGGGTCTGTTTCTGTCTTGATTCACTAGGCGTAATGTTGATTTCTGCGGACGGACCGAAGTTGTACAGGGGAATTGCCCTAGCGAACTTCTCCGCGTCGTCAATCGTGGCGAATGTGAGTGTAGTTGTCTTGGTAGTGTGTGCCCAGAACTGTCGTGGAGTTTGAATGTCGAGTCGGTACTGTTTCATTAGTCGCTCTATGTGTAGTGGGTTGTTGCCGTTTTTTGTGTGGTTCAGTATTTTCAGTACTGTCCTTGTCTTGGGTACTTGTGCGGTGTTAGGAGGAGTGGGAGAAGTGGGGCTTGCCGGAGTCGAACCGGATACTTTTGTGGGGATTGGTTTGCGCCTGTTGGACCGCTTCCCTTCTGAGGATTCGTGAGACGACGCCTCAGAGCTGGGAGGTGGTCCGTTGGGAGACTTCTCTGCTGTGGGTTTAGGGACAGGAGACCTCTCTGCTCTAGGTTTTGGAGCCGGCCCTTCTGAGGGCCCCTCTTGTGGAATGGAAGTAACCTCTGCCTCTTCCTCAGAAGAAGAAGAAGATTCACTGTCCAATAGAGAGGGGGGTGGGGTGGAGGAGGGATGGGATGGGTGGCCTGGTAGTTCCCAAGGTCCGAGGAGAGTGGCGGTTGGTGGAGTTTGGTATCGGGCGTGCTTCCCGAATTGTCGTGGATGCATTAAAGTCATCTGCCGTAAGTTTTCTCGGGAGGAAAAAACGTAGGCTCTCGTGGTTTTGTTTAAAGTCAAGGTCGTTGTGGGTTTCCGTGGAGTCACTGCGTCCAGTAGGTCGGGGTCAGCGTTTGTGATCACTACTGCTCTATTAGCAGTGATCGGTGCCATGGTCTTTAGTGTATGTAAGTCGTCGATCGTCTTGGTTGGTGAAGCGCTGGACTTACCAAATGATGATGGTTGTGGTGGTGATGTTGCTTCCGGAGAGACAGGTTTTGCGGCGGCCGTCGCCGGAGGGAGAAAAATATTTAAGTCGCAGGGACAATGCCGTACTGCCTTCCCAGTGCGAGCCAATAGAAACAGCGCAAACGTTTGTGACTTTACGATTGGTCCGCTGTCGATTATTGACGTTGGCGTAAAAGTGAAGGTTACCGTGGGCGAGGCGGATCATCAATCAATCAGATCAGAGATCAATCAGGGAGCTGAATCTAGCAAGACACTCACTGGTAAAAGTCGCCAGCTTACAACCAACGAAGATGAACAGCGGGAGCCGGCCGCCGCCTTGTGTCGACAAGTCTCGGCCGGACGGAGGCCAGCCACCGGGGAAGCGGAAGACGAGGCGGAAGACGGTGAAACCGACGGCCGCCGCAAAACCTGTCTCTCCGGAAGCCACATCACCACCACAACCATCATCATTTGGTAAGTCCAGCGCTTCACCAACCAAGACGATCGACGACTTACATACACTAAAGACCATGGCACCGATCACTGCTAATAGAGCAGTAGTGATCACAAACGCTGACCCCGACCTACTGGACGCAGTGACTCCACGGAAACCCACAACGACCTTGACTTTAAACAAAACCACGAGAGCCTACGTTTTTTTCCTCCCGAGAAAACTTACGGCAGATGACTTTAATGCATCCACGACAATTCGGGAAGCACGCCCGATACCAAACTCCACCAACCGCCACTCTCCTCGGACCTTGGGAACTACCAGGCCACCCATCCCATCCCTCCTCCACCCCACCCCCCTCTCTATTGGACAGTGAATCTTCTTCTTCTTCTTCTTCTTCTGAGGAAGAGGCAGAGGTTACTTCCATTCCACAAGAGGGGCCCTCAGAAGGGCCGGCTCCAAAACCTAGAGCAGAGAGGTCTCCTGTCCCTAAACCCACAGCAGAGAAGTCTCCCAACGGACCACCTCCCAGCTCTGAGGCGTCGTCTCACGAATCCTCAGAAGGGAAGCGGTCCAACAGGCGCAAACCAATTCCCACAAAAGTATCCGGTTCGACTCCGGCAAGCCCCACTTCTCCCACTCCTCCTAACACCGCACAAGGAACCAAGACAAGGACAGTACTGAAAATACTGAACCACACAAAAAACGGCAACAACCCACTACACATAGAGCGACTAATGAAACAGTACCGACTCGACATTCAAACTCCACGACAGTTCTGGGCACACACTACCAAGACAACTACACTCACATTCGCCACGATTGACGACGCGGAGAAGTTCGCTAGGGCAATTCCCCTGTACAACTTCGGTCCGTCCGCAGAAATCAACATTACGCCTAGTGAATCAAGACAGAAACAGACCCGAAATAAAGAGATCAGTGTCGTCATGAAAAATGTCGACACGCTGATCTCTGAGGACGAACTAATGCAGATCCTGGCTGTAACACATCCAGGCATCACACGCATTAAGAGAATTATCTCCGCACAGACAGACAAACCCACCAACTTAGTTAGAATTTTCACAAATGACATCACCACAGCAGACAAATTACTAGAAGGAATTAAACTTGCAGGGCGGTACTACAGAGTAGAGCCATCACACGAGACAATCTTCCACCGACCGTGCCTTAACTGTGCACAATACGGCCATACAAGGACAAACTGCGACAAGCCCAAGACTTGTTTTAAGTGCGGAAAAAATCCCGACCTGTGCAACCACAACCGCCTATCCCAGATTAGGTATTGCGCCACGTGCAACAGCGACACCCATTATACGGGCCAAGCTCGCTGTCCAAAATATCCAAGGACTAATCTCATAACCTCCACCGATCCCACGCACGTCCCCATAGACACCCACAAACCAATACCGAAACCTATACCCAAACCATCACAGTCCGTTTTCAACCCAACACTTCCCAAACCCGAATTGTCTTATGCGGATGCAGCTAAGACAACGACAACCAAGACAAACACTACAGACGATCCACAGACAGAAAAAACAACTACGGAACAGCTGGTCGAGGGGGTTCTACGTTCTGCTATGCAGAAAATAGAATCCTACATTGACCGGCAACTAAACAGACTACAGGACGAAATAGTGACATTCACTATTTCTTTACTCACTACTGACACAAACCCTACGAAACGACACACGACACTTGCCACAGCCAACCAGGCAGCCAGACGGCTTCTACGGAAACGAGTAGCCCACCACTTTGTTGGTAACAGGTTACGAGTTTCCCTAGCGCCACTACAAAAACGTGACTAGGACAGAACTGACCAGAGCACTGGACTCTCCACCTCTCATTAACATCTGCGAGGCATGGTGCTCACTTCACTTCTTTCATTTCATTCACAATTCAACTGATAGCGTATACATGTTCATAAAATCATTCACAGGGGAAATACACTACTGTTAGATGAGAGGGCAAACGGCTTATAGCTGGGTACCTCGATCTAAAGTTAGCGAATTGCTTGTCGAGGAACCAATGGAGGCATGGGATGCTTACCCTGCCTGCCATTTTAAACATCATTCATTCTTTCTTCGTCCCCATTCATTCGTCGTCGGCGAGGCGTCGTTCTTGTAGTTAAACAGCTGCAAGTAGGAGTAGCATCATGTCGGGTCGTGGAAAGGGAGGCAAGGTGAAGGGAAAGTCAAAGTCTCGATCCAGCCGTGCTGGGTTGCAGTTCCCGGTAGGCCGTATCCACCGTCTTTTGCGTAAGGGCAATTACGCAGAGCGAGTTGGTGCCGGTGCGCCAGTCTACCTGGCCGCGGTGATGGAGTACCTGGCGGCCGAAGTTCTCGAGTTGGCTGGCAACGCAGCTCGTGACAACAAGAAGACTAGGATCATTCCTCGTCACTTACAGCTCGCCATTCGCAACGACGAGGAGCTGAACAAACTCCTGTCCGGCGTCACCATCGCCCAGGGTGGTGTGTTGCCCAACATCCAGGCGGTTCTCCTCCCGAAGAAAACCGAGAAGAAGGCTTAAGCCCCTTCTCCGTAAAACGGCCCTTTTAAGGGCCCCACTAACCTCACAAAAGTCAGAAATAGCCAGTATTGTTAATCCTCTCTCACGGCTTCGTAATGTAATTTCATTACGCGTGTCAACTTTCTCTCTCTCTCTATACCGGTGGGCTGATTTAATATCATCATTCTGTAATTTTGTGCTCTGAACGATGTCGTTGTCCCAGGTTCGCACTGAAGTACTTGAAACCGTTGTACATTTACTAGGCTATTGTGTGATAACACATTATACTGATGCATATAGAAAGGTTTCATTATTATTATATAATTTAACACAATACGAATTAAATTAGATGATGATGCCAAAGTACATAGTTGGCTTCGAAATTTATGTAATATATTTCTATCATATTAGAGTAATGGAGATTATCGTGAAAATAATCACAAGTCCCCTTCTTTGGTGCCCATCGTGGTTTTAGACATATACGTTTGAATATACTAGTTTACTTTACTACATACTACGAATGAAACTAATTTTGAATAAGAAATCGATAACTGGTGAACAACTTACGGCGTTATAATAGAGTTCCTAATGCGTTTGTTTGTTGGTGCACATATTGGCCGCACGCGCAGGAACCCCAATACTGAGATGATGACATGACCTTCTCGTAGGAATCGAAGGCTTTGACAATTTGCGTTCGAATTTCCCCTCTCTCTGTCGTTTCGTTCGAACCGAAATGACGCAAGCTATACGTGGAAGTTGTCTGACAGGACGAAGTCCTGTGTTCTGACATGCGATGTGTACCTCTTCTCCCCAGTGTTTACCACACTGGATTCCTATGACCTAAAAGTTGGCATTGCAAAAACGTGGTGATGTGATGTTCAGTATGTGTCAATCCCCTCGGTTCCTTGTTACGGTCTGGTGAGCATTGCCTACCTGCGTTGTCATATTACCCACCAATTCTTCGGACAGTGATTATTGACTTACAGAAGTTTACAGTAACAGGTAACATAATCCGAGGAGCAAGGCTTCACAGAGGAATCCGGTCTTTCCACTTGATATACCAAGCGTTGGGGTCAGACCCATTTGAAAAACGGAGAGGCATTTCTTACAACGTCTTTTGCTGATACTGAAGTGCCCCTACGAAATAAGTTCTGTTTTCCGCACTGGCCTGTTGAGCTAGTGGTCACACAGTAAAGGTGAATTAAATTAATCTCGACAACTACTGCCCTTTTTAGACGGATTTTATGGCCCTGAAAAGGGCCGTTTTGCCGACGGATTCGGCAGCAGACGTGTGTAGGCAGTCTAACCGCCGAACCCGTAGAGAGTCCTCCCCTGCCTCTTCAAGGCGTATACCACGTCCATGGCCGTGACTGTCTTCCGCTTCGCGTGCTCGGTGTATGTTACAGCGTCACGGATTACGTTCTCCAGAAAGACCTTGAGAACACCTCTCGTCTCCTCGTAGATGAGGCCGGAGATACGCTTTACGCCTCCACGTCGGGCGAGACGACGAATGGCCGGCTTCGTGATGCCCTGAATATTATCTCGGAGAACCTTCCTGTGGCGCTTCGCTCCACCTTTGCCAAGACCCTTGCCTCCCTTGCCGCGTCCAGTCATGTTGCTCGTGTGACGAAGGTTAAAAGTGATCTCGACGGCGGGTCATTTTTTGGTTTATATACTAAAACCCGCGGACCAATCACATTACGGAAGGGGCGTGGCTTCTCAACGGGCGAAGACATAAATACCCCTCTTGGGGGCAGCGGGGGCGACTGTATTGCGTCAACTTGGGTTGCGAGGACTAAGGAGTAAGCGATGGCACGTACGAAGCAAACTGCGCGTAAGTCCACGGGAGGCAAGGCTCCACGAAAGCAGCTGGCAACGAAGGCCGCTAGGAAGAGCGCACCGGCTACTGGAGGCGTGAAGAAACCCCATCGATACCGCCCTGGTACAGTTGCTCTTCGCGAGATCCGTCGTTACCAGAAGAGCACCGAGCTCCTCATCCGCAAGCTGCCTTTCCAGCGCTTGGTGCGTGAAATCGCTCAGGATTTCAAAACCGACCTCCGTTTCCAGAGCTCAGCCGTAATGGCCTTGCAGGAGGCAAGCGAGGCATACCTCGTCGGTCTCTTCGAGGATACCAACCTTTGCGCCATCCACGCCAAGCGCGTGACCATTATGCCCAAGGATATTCAGCTGGCTAGGCGCATCCGCGGCGAGAGGGCTTGAATTAACAAAGGTACTCCTGCCCGCAAAAAGGCCCTTTTCAGGGCCACTAGTTATTTCTCGGAAGAGCCGGTTGTACCGTACTCCAGGTCTCGTTCCTACTACCCTCAGTTCAAGGTCACCTCAATAATATAAATGGTTTCTCCCTTTCCATTCCTCACCGTATCAGCATTTTCCCACAGCCTGTTTGACAAATATCGCAATGTATCCTATAGGTTAATAAACAATTTTTTAATAGAACGATGGATAACAAAGTTTCTTAGGAAAATTAAAAAAAAATTTCACAGTTCTATAATATTGCACATTATATATATTTACCAAATTAAGGGTTAACGCCGCCGGGACGAGTGATCCTCCGTCCGACCGATCACAAGCGCCAAGGCTCAAAGTGGTCCAGAAAGCAAATCTAGCTGGACTAAAAATGTGACATATTTCCATGAAACTTCGCACTATAGTCACTACTGTATAAGAGGAGAAACTACCCCTTTATAGACGATGCGTTTTGACAAAAATTAGTGACTTGTCTCATATATAATATATTGTTTTAATGAAACTTTACACAGTACTTACATGTAGCTCGTTTATACTATATTGGATACAAAATGTGATTATGATTGTATAAGAGTAGCTACTTGTCTCCTATCTAACATTTTTTACTTTCACGAAACTATAACTGTGACTCATTATTTTCGATAGTACAGACGTGGTCTGCTTAGGAAAGGACAAGCGGAAGACTGTGACCTTTGTGACCTCGGGTGGGTATTACGATAACATTTATAACCGTCACCCTGATAAGCATCCGAGCAGCTTATTTCAAAAAGGAGTTTGAATACAAACAATTCCTTCAATCTACTACGATTATTACAATAACTGATTTCATTAATCTCCTCTCTTCTTTAGCAAAATATAAATTACCTTCAATTGGTCGATTCAGCAAACTTGTTCATAAAACTTATCGCTATTGCGTCACGTTTCGCAATTTTTCTAAAGTAAAAACAAAAACACGAACAAACGCCTACTCCTTTAACCTCATCGCTCTCTTATCTCTAGAATCCCGGGGGGTTGAGAACCTGAATTCTCTGTGGTGTGAAACAAAGCAACCCGCAGGAGCAATGACACGTTCAATTGTCCTAATAATAGAAAAAAAATTACACGTCATTTAGTGTATTCAGAACATTTTTACAGGACCGTGTAGGATATTCACTCTCCTGTCGAATAGTTTCGGCGGCTGGTAGGCGATACGCATTAATTAAAATAATACTTGCGTACCTTGTTCAGGACAGTGACTGTGCTACTTTCTTTCTTTCTTTCTTTCTTTCTTTCTTTCTTTCTTTCTTTCTTTCTTTCCTTTATTTGTAGCTTATTGATGACACCAGATGCCATAACGGAAATGCCGTGATGGTATGTTTGTTTAATATTCAAAATCAAGTGACAGACGCTATTTGACTTTGCGGTGGAGGGGATAGGGACCTGATCTCGGATGTTCCGAGAGATGCCGGCGCACAGTTGTCCAGAACGCAAAACTATGTAAGAAAATCAACTTCATCATAACCGAAGTTTAAGTAATATCTAGGCTTAAACAAAAGCTAGGCATTGTGCACAACAGCATACAAAACATCAATATCAGTAAGAGGTGGGACAAAACATGAGTTTTTTTTTTAAAGTCACGCTCTTCAGTTGATTTTTGTTCGTGGGGTCAGTGGCTGTTTTATACTGTTAAACCTTCCCTTATGGAGGTCATAGGACAAGATGTGTACTTTCATTTAATACGCGAAAAGCAATCTATAATACGTTAGCATTCATTTAATTGGCACGTTTACTGAGATTTGTGCAACTAGTTTTTTTTTTTTTTTTTTTTTTTACGACATATTTAACAGGCTGTGCATTACAAGTAAACCTGAGTTAACTTTCAATTCTTCTACCCACACATTAATCAAATATTAAACTCTATACGGCTTAAAATTTAGCTGCTACATCCTGCAAACTTAGATGTTATATTCATCTCTTGGTGGCGCTTTACGAATTCGACAGCAGCCACTTTTCAGAGTCTGGATGAAGGAGCTTAATTTCTCCAAGAAAAATTCAACACTTCTTGAACATATAATGAACAACTAAATTATGGAGTATATCCATGAATCTAGCATTTTGTTACCAACTGCGAAAAATATGGCAGGCTAGTCATCTTTTAGGAGCATAATTTCTATTAAAACATTAAAAATTATCAGAAAAACTAATTTTTCCCTAATTCCCTAATTACACGAGCATAATTCGTTTTTGCATAGATGCGTATAAAATTTCATGGAAATATGTTACATAGGGGAGAAATTATTAACTCTGTATAAATGTAGCCTCTAAACACAAGAAGTAGATTCCCATATAAAAACCATTATCTGAATTTATGCTACCTGTAACTATACTGTGTGAAATATAATGTAAATATTTCAGTTAAGATAGAAATTATTAATTTAGTCTATAAAGCACTTCCGATACAACTCTTCACACAATAATAATAATAATAATAATAATAATAATAATAATAATAATAATAATAATAATAATAATAATAAATAATTCTGAGCTTCAGTGCAAGAACTCTTTAACCCTCACACAGCTTGTTCTGAGAAAAATCAGTATTAAAGAAATTTATACACATTAAACAAATTGTAATGCTATATGTTGTCATGTCTCTTCTATCCCTCACGTGGAAACTTAGGCTTACACAGCAGCAAGAATAAGATAACAACGTTATTATCATCTGTCCTTTTATGGCTATACAGTTTTTGCAGTGAACTACAGAATTATTAACTATTATTATTACAGACCTGTTATTTTTTTCACTTTTTTCACACACACACACACACACACACACACACACACACACACACACATCTATTATACTAAACATAAACCCACAAGAGAAAACAATACTTGTATTAACTGTAAACATTTTTCTTCCTTTCTTTATTTTTAGCAGAATCCTCCATTTCACCCTTTATCTCACTAGATGCGCTTCCCGCAGACATTCTTCATTATATGTTTCACACACCACTTCGTAACACTTGCAGCGGTTGACTTTTGTTTTCTTGTCTTTTTCTCTAGGGTATATTGTACATAGTGCTCGGTATCGGTGCTCGTTCACGTGATATTTTACCTTTGTTTTTCTTGCTAACTCCTGCCAATTTTTCTGATATTTCCCGTAGTTGATTGGTCAAGTACTGCGGATTGATTCCCGGTTATAACAAACACACCTACACTACATTCCAATGATTTCTGACTCGTTACTGCACATTTTAGAAACACTGTACGAAAGCACACACAGTCTCTCGTAAATCAACAGGTTACAACAGAGACTTACACTTGCAAACGCGTGGGGATTTCAGAAAATTTCTTACTATTTCAGTACCTTTAACTGTACAACAGATTTTGTTTTCTCGAAAAAGAAAGGTCAACGTTACTATTGACAAAAGACAGAAACGTACGATTACAATACCTTTATTTTAAACAATCTTAGAGGTGGTCTGGGAATTCCTAAACTCACCACGCGACTACTTAACCCTAGACAGGTAATCATCACTGTACTCATGTTAAAGGTAAGCATTCGTAATTTTTACTACTCACATTTTAATTAACTGAAATCAACTCAATATCACACATTTAACAACTTTTACACATTTCGTAGCCATTAGTGTTCATTTAATTTTAAGTTTGTCATAAAGTCTTTACGTTCATGTTATTGTCCTATTTACAATTAGTGCAAACAACAGCGCGATGTTCTCTGCAGAACCCCTTTTTGCAAAGTCCACAAAATGTTGTCATCATTCTCCTCTTCTTTGCAGGACATTTATAGCAAACAGTACGTTCACCATCTGGCTGCATTACCTGGCATTGTTGTTGCACAGCAATGTTCAGATGTTCTTCAATTGTTGCCCGCAGAGATCGGTGTAAAGTAGGACGTGCAAAGCGGTGCTGCATCCACGGTTTTGTCAGCTCTTCACACAATTGGAAAATGAATTGTTTTCTTGATATTGTTTTCTGAGTTCTTCTAACTATAAATTATCCATGAATTTATACTTGCAATATTTAGCATGTTGTAAAATATTGCTAGTGGCCAGCGCCTCGTCTTTCTATTGCAGGAAAGATTGTGGCACATTTGACATAGTGTATCTACACCACCTTTAGTCCCATTGTAAATAATAATAATAATAATAATAATAATAATAATAATAATAATAATAATAATAATAATAATAAAGGCTTTACATATAACGTGTTGCTTACTGTTGTCATTGCAGTCCACGTCGGTGGGGGTGGGGGGGTTTCTTTCTCCTCCTCCTTCCTCTAGAAAGAGCAGTTACCAGGGTCTAAGGAAGTGAATGCCCTTTTCTTTCTGGGCTCATCCCTACATTTGTCTTAGCTCCTTAGGGAAAACCACGGAAAACCCTCAGGCTTGCGAATAGACTGAATGAATGAGAGGAGAAACTTTAAAGGTACGTGAAAACACGTCCATGCAAGGGAGTTGGGACTGTGAAAAATTGAATATGTGAAATCCAAGACTGTATTTGCCAGGCGAGCAAAGAAGAAGAAGAAGAAGAAAGGCTTACGTATGACGTGTGGCTTACTGTTGTCATTGCAGTCCGCGTCGGCCAGCGGTGGGAGGGGGGGGGTCAATATACCTGCACATATCAGTTCAAATTATAAAAACCTCTTAATGCTACTGCGGTACTATTCCATTGCCGAACACAATATGAAGAAATTAGCAGATCCCTGAACTGAACTCTTATTACTCTGAAATTACCGCGCAGTACAATTATAGCTATGACGCATTGCAAGCGTTAGTCACCATATCGATTTGCTAAGCAAATTTTATCCCTTTAGAGCATGTCCCCCCCCCCCTCCTCCTCCATATCAGCCAACAACATACTGGATGAAGAAGACTCCTGCAAAAGGGACGAATTAAGATTTAATTTTATTTTAATGATAGACTAACATTGCAAAGTTCCAAAATAATTTTTTGCATTCCTTCATTACACTAGTCGTACAAAATTGCGGTCGTATCTCGTACTATCTATACTAATAATAAATCTGTAGCCGAAATTTTTCTGGTAAGTTTCGATTTTCCAAAAGTAATTGGTCCTAACATATATAATTAACCACCCTGAAACCGAAAATCGCATTTTTGAAAATTTTGTTTGTATGTCTGTCTGTATGTTTGTTACCTTTTCACGCGATAATGGCTGAACCGATTTATATGAAAACTGGAATATAAATTAAGTTTGTTGTAACTTAGATTTTAGGCTATATGGCATTCGAAATACTTTATTTAAAAGGGGGGTTATAAGGGGGCCTTAATTAAATAAATCGAAATATCTCGCTTATTATTGATATTTGAGAAAAAATGTTACATAACAGATGTTCCTTTAAAAATGATTTCCGTTAAGTTTTATTTTTTTACAACATTTTGATAGGACTGATATTTAATGAGATAAATGAGTTTTAAAATTAAAATAACGCTATCTAAGACGGTGCAATGAATTAAGAACAAATGACTTCGTCTATAAGGGGCCTTGGACAACAACAATCGAAACAGGGGCCTTGGACATCAACAAACAATCGAAAGCTATTAAACATAGCCTACAGGGAATGTTTCTGTGTTTGTATGAAGTAATATCACAAGCTCGTAAATTAACTGATTTGTATAATTAGTTATTATTTCACCATTGGAAACTGTAGTTTCTCTAGATGGACATAATGCTATAATGTTATTACAGTAACGTCTGAGTAAATCGAGGACAGGTAAGATTAAAATAGCTTCTTATGCACAGAAAATTTGATAGGCTATTTTGTACATTCGTTTTCTGTATTTCTTAAAATAATATTTATGTACACGCATTTTAATCTCAGAGAATTAACGAACAACGAGAGTGTATTGATTTAGTATGCAGTAATAGTACTTTAGCTTGGCAATCCATTATTTTAATAATTCATATTTTAACTATGCTCAATTGAATCGTGTTAAAATACATAAAATATATATGCAATAAATGCAGTGCTAAAAAAAAATTGGGTAATATGCGAAGCAGATTATCTTGCGCTGTTGTAAAAGTTGTTCCATGGATCAGTCGTCCTATTTTAATTATGTAATTACTTTATATTTATTTCTAACAGGTGGAGCGGAGCGAACGGGTACGGCTAGCTAACAATAAGTGAGAACTTACAATACAACAACGACAACAACAACAACAGCTGATAATCTGAAAGGGAACATAGTAATTTGGGGTGAATTAAAATGCAGCTTCCATTCGTTTAAAATTTCTTTAAATTTTAACTAAATATTAATGTAGATATTACCTCTAAAGGTAAATGGGGGCATGTTTCACAACGCTAACAAATTACAAATTAACAATATACAATTAACAACGGAAATATTACATATGCTTGTTAACTGTGTTTCACAATGCAATCTTATTCACTTGTATGTTTTAACGAACTTTACAAAATCGGCGAAACAAACTTACAAATACGCATAATTGGTTGAACAAAATCGCCAACGACAGTTTACAAAAATCACTAAGGATCAGAGGTAAAGTAGCTGTAATTTTAGAACTATCGATGGACATGTTTATATTTTTTTATATATATTTTATTTAGATTTTGCTACATCGGCGACAACGGAGTTTCGCGGCATGCAATTGGTCGAGCATACCAATGCATTAATTAGCCTACGACTTAACTGACGAAAGTTAGCGCGAAATTCATTCAAATAATTGATAAATAATGGATTTGACCCACGTAGTTATATGCAGTTGATAGAGCAGCTAACATGTCCATCCATTAAAATCAACTTCGCTCTCTGCTGGTCCATCAGTATATTTTATTGTTTCATCCATAACCTCGCCAACATTAGGGAACCCAGCAGGAGGAGCATAAAAATCCTTTGCCCGAGTAAGCACATTCGGTGATCAATAACCCGCCTCGAGTTTTTTCAATCTTGTAACAACATCAACTACCATGTGTGAACTTTTGCACACTGTAATCTTATAAATTCCGTTCTTATCTGCTAACGCAGGGAACTGAGAGCTACTATGCAACCAATGCAGTTCTCGCTTTGTGGTTAGGGCACCACTTTTCCCTTTCAGATGTTGCATGTGATGTCCCATATCTTGTAGGAGAGATTACAGCGAAATGGGATTCGGAACGACTTCAGAATACTGCGTAAGTAATGCCGACATTGCATTATTAAGTGATTGGTTTTCGGTGCAAAGTTTTTCTTCTTTAAGTGCGAGTATTTATTAAATACGTTCCTCGTATATAAGAACTAACGCGGTATTCTGAAGTATAGCGCGGGATTCATTCGAAACCTTTCATTAATATTCGTACAATGATACGAACGTGGCCGGAAAATTCTACGTTAGGCCTAAATGCAAAATCTTCGTCTGAGTCGCTAGAACTACTCAATAACATCACAACTGCTTCAGTGTAATTCTTAATGGTACCCTGTTACTATAAAATTGATTTTATACATATGTGTTTATTTTTTTCATTCACAATTAGAAGCTATTTCAACAGGGCTACTGTAGAAAATGTGCTAACTTCACTAGTAAAGTTTAGTTTACACGTTTGTAAAATTACTCCTTCGTTGTGAAACAAACATATCACTTGTAAAGAGCGCAAAATTTCATTCGTAAAGATTTGATTTCCTTTGTACAGTCCACCTTTACAAACAAAGATTGTGAAACAGAAGTTTACAAACAGAGTTCACAATTTCCAAAGATTGTAAACTTTGTGAAACACCCCACTGGTGAATCAGCACGCCGAGCTCGATCGAAATACAACCAGTTACTATTATTTCCCTATCGTTTTTTGACATTTGATTCCGCGTCCTACCTCTTTCATTCGTTACTAACCAACAACGCCAATAGCAGAAGGTAACGCAAAAACAGTCACCGGTTCCCCGATGCATGGCTTTCTCTCTCAATGTCAACTGAGAGTTAAAAATATTCATTATAATATGCACTTTCCACTCACTCCTCAGAATGTCTTCTTTATTTTTATTTATTTATTTTTTAAGATATGTGAGCTACGTACTGTATGTCTGATGTTTTGCCATCGTACATTCAAATATTTATATTCACTGTACAGTACAGCGAACTGTTTATACTTACTGTACATGCTATAACTACTTCTCCCAACTCCGCTATTGCTATATTTCCTAAACTAAACGCTGATATTGAAATAACGCCTGGTCTGATAATGCAGTCTGTTTAAATTTCTACCGACCAAGTTCTGCCCTTCATCATGGGAAAACAACGAGCTTCTTTAAAGGATACAACTACTAGGACAGAGATATTTTCATTATGGAATTTGTACTACCCACTGAAATGTAGTAACTAATGGGATTTTAATTAGCCATATATGTACAGTATATTACATTCTTTACCTAAAATGTCTCTAACTTCTAGGGAGAGCGCGAGGTACGTTCACAATCCCCTGAATACATATTCCCTTCTTCGAGAAAACGCAGAGAAGTGAACCGTCTCATATGAATATGCTACCAGTCATAAGTTTCAATACGGAGCTGCAAGTACTTAAGAATTATCAATTACTCTACAATTATGCAGCGGCGTCATCATCCAAGCTATAGCTGGAATAGGGAAGGGAACATAATATCCCATAAGTCTTATTAGAACACGCTGGAAATAGTGACGTAAAAAAAAAAATCGCCAACGGCACGTGGTGTTCCCAAGCGGTCACCCATCCAAGTACTGACCACGCCCAATGTTGCTTGACTTCGGTGATCGGACGAGAACCGGTATTTTCAACATGGTATGGCCGTTGCCGATGAAACTGCGTAATCTGTAGGCACTTGAGGACGATGGGATTGGGGTGCACTCGATAAAACCTGCACTCGCTCACACACACACGTAAACTGCCTGCTTAGACTCTGTACCTAAATTACCAAGCTCGTTGGATGTCATTGGGATAGATGATAAATCTATCTATCAACGGCAGTTTGGTTACGTTTCAACGTCACACACTGCTGGATTGACACGGGATTAATAAAACAGCTAGTCGGCATTCTAAGTTAAGCCACAGGTGGATTGTTGTTCAACAGCGGAGCCTCCTTTCAACCACATGGTTGTGGAACTGTAGTCGGATTTTCGACATCATTTTCATGCCATACTACGGAACTTCACACAAACTTCAATTCACTTCTTGCACCGGCGGCTACTACGAATGGACTGAAGCTCGCTACTGACTAGGGGGGGGGGACATTTGTCTCTTGATGGATTACGTGACAGATATATAAAGTATCAGTCGTATGTTATGAACCCGAGTTTCAATAAAGATAGATTACCCGTATGTCCACAGATTCTCAGTAGTGGCCTGCGGAAGGATTATGCCCGCGGTCGACAAGTTACCTTCTAAGTTGTTTTCCCTCAACAATTAATGCTGCCAAGTGAGTAGGAATGACACCGCGCTCTCATATAAGTCGTACGAAACTATTAAGGAAACGAATTTGCCTCGTGGATCCAAGTCTCCCATGGACTGCCTATAATGTATTATCTATCCTAGAAGTGTTATCGGGGTGATTATTTAAATTTTCACTCGGTGGGAACCGCTGTTGTTCTTCATTCATCTACTCTGTTATGAATAACTTGTGGCCCTTAAAAGGGCCGGTTGCTGATTCCCTAGCAAGCACTCCCGCTTACTTGGAACTAGTGTATTTTGTGACGGCCTTGGTCCCTTCACTGACGGCGTGCTTGGCCAGCTCACCGGGTAGCAGGAGACGGACGGCTGTCTGGATCTCCCGACTGGTGATGGTCGACCGCTTGTTGTAATGCGCGAGCCGCGAAGCTTCCGCGGCGATGCGCTCGAAGATGTCGTTAACGAAGCTGTTCATGATGCTCATAGCCTTTGAACTGATTCCCGTGTCTGGGTGAACTTGTTTCAGAACCTTGTAGATGTAAATGGCGTAGCTCTCCTTCCTCTTGCGCTTCTTCTTCTTATCGCCCTTCGAAATATTCTTCTGGGCCTTGCCGGCCTTCTTGGCAGCCTTTCCGGAAGCTTTGGGGGGCATGGTGCTCGTCTGATGATGAGCCCGGAGGGAGAAAAATATTTAAGTCGCAGGGACAATGCCGTACTGCCTTCCCAGTGCGAGCCAATAGAAACAGCGCAAACGTTTGTGACTTTACGATTGGTCCGCTGTCGATTATTGACGTTGGCGTAAAAGTGAAGGTTACCGTGGGCGCGGCGTACAAAAGAAATTTGAGTCCCGTGAAAGGAAATTATTGCGCCAGATATTTCGACTACCCAAACATACCAGAAACGACACAGTATACATCCACACCAAAACGAAACCACTCTCCACACACCTAATCCGAACAGTCACTAAATACACACACTTCGCACTACGTCGCTCATACACACAACATATGTTTAACAATCCTCCACACACCAACAAGAACACAACCATTGAAAAACTCCTACAAGCCTATCAAGATCACTTCAATCCACAAAATAACCACTAAACTCTCCCCCTCTCTCTCCCTCTCTACAACACCCCTCGTCTCCCGGAGTCGGCTCATTCGCGCTCTGTCTCCCATAAATACCCCAAAAGAATGCCATCGTTGAGGAATGCACATACATGTCATAGACCAGAACCCGACACATACAATTAATAATCCACTTTCATCTACAACGAGAGGAAATCGAAATCAAATACCCCACCCACAACATAACGTACCAGCGAACATCTCTCCGACTGCTGGATAGCCGAAGTCAAAATGCCAACGCACAAACACAAGGATAACAACAATATAAACAAATTGTGACTGCCCTCACCACTGCTTAGTGATGCATGATAGCTATCGTTGAATAACTAAACAATAAATAAATACATTCAAAATTCACGCAAGCCCAGTAAATAATTTACATCACAAACAGTTCATGGTCACTCCTCAAATAACAACAAATCAAAACTTAAAATCTGCTTCTTAAATCTTCTTTCTTACTTTCTACCCACCTGTCTTCTTTCCACGTCTCAATCTCAATCTCATAAAAGCCCTAAATATCCAACATTCTAATAACACTGCACTCACAAGCACTCACGGTCGAAGAGGGCATTGTAATGTAAGACCCTAAAACGACCGCTGGCTCTGCCAGCAATCAACTCTGACATCGGCGAGGCGTCGTTCTTGTAGTTAAACAGCTGCAAGTAGGAGTAGCATCATGTCGGGTCGTGGAAAGGGAGGCAAGGTGAAGGGAAAGTCAAAGTCTCGATCCAGCCGTGCTGGGTTGCAGTTCCCGGTAGGCCGTATCCACCGTCTTTTGCGTAAGGGCAATTACGCAGAGCGAGTTGGTGCCGGTGCGCCAGTCTACCTGGCCGCGGTGATGGAGTACCTGGCGGCCGAAGTTCTCGAGTTGGCTGGCAACGCAGCTCGTGACAACAAGAAGACTAGGATCATTCCTCGTCACTTACAGCTCGCCATTCGCAACGACGAGGAGCTGAACAAACTCCTGTCCGGCGTCACCATCGCCCAGGGTGGTGTGTTGCCCAACATCCAGGCGGTTCTCCTCCCGAAGAAAACCGAGAAGAAGGCTTAAGCCCCTTCTCCGTAAAACGGCCCTTTTAAGGGCCCCACTAACCTCACAAAAGTCAGAAATAGCCAGTATTGTTAATCCTCTCTCACGGCTTCGTAATGTAATTTCATTACGCGTGTCAACTTTCTCTCTCTCTCTATACCGGTGGGCTGATTTAATATCATCATTCTGTAATTTTGTGCTCTGAACGATGTCGTTGTCCCAGGTTCGCACTGAAGTACTTGAAACCGTTGTACATTTACTAGGCTATTGTGTGATAACACATTATACTGATGCATATAGAAAGGTTTCATTATTATTATATAATTTAACACAATACGAATTAAATTAGATGATGATGCCAAAGTACATAGTTGGCTTCGAAATTTATGTAATATATTTCTATCATATTAGAGTAATGGAGATTATCGTGAAAATAATCACAAGTCCCCTTCTTTGGTGCCCATCGTGGTTTTAGACATATACGTTTGAATATACTAGTTTACTTTACTACATACTACGAATGAAACTAATTTTGAATAAGAAATCGATAACTGGTGAACAACTTACGGCGTTATAATAGAGTTCCTAATGCGTTTGTTTGTTGGTGCACATATTGGCCGCACGCGCAGGAACCCCAATACTGAGATGATGACATGACCTTCTCGTAGGAATCGAAGGCTTTGACAATTTGCGTTCGAATTTCCCCTCTCTCTGTCGTTTCGTTCGAACCGAAATGACGCAAGCTATACGTGGAAGTTGTCTGACAGGACGAAGTCCTGTGTTCTGACATGCGATGTGTACCTCTTCTCCCCAGTGTTTACCACACTGGATTCCTATGACCTAAAAGTTGGCATTGCAAAAACGTGGTGATGTGATGTTCAGTATGTGTCAATCCCCTCGGTTCCTTGTTACGGTCTGGTGAGCATTGCCTACCTGCGTTGTCATATTACCCACCAATTCTTCGGACAGTGATTATTGACTTACAGAAGTTTACAGTAACAGGTAACATAATCCGAGGAGCAAGGCTTCACAGAGGAATCCGGTCTTTCCACTTGATATACCAAGCGTTGGGGTCAGACCCATTTGAAAAACGGAGAGGCATTTCTTACAACGTCTTTTGCTGATACTGAAGTGCCCCTACGAAATAAGTTCTGTTTTCCGCACTGGCCTGTTGAGCTAGTGGTCACACAGTAAAGGTGAATTAAATTAATCTCGACAACTACTGCCCTTTTTAGACGGATTTTATGGCCCTGAAAAGGGCCGTTTTGCCGACGGATTCGGCAGCAGACGTGTGTAGGCAGTCTAACCGCCGAACCCGTAGAGAGTCCTCCCCTGCCTCTTCAAGGCGTATACCACGTCCATGGCCGTGACTGTCTTCCGCTTCGCGTGCTCGGTGTATGTTACAGCGTCACGGATTACGTTCTCCAGAAAGACCTTGAGAACACCTCTCGTCTCCTCGTAGATGAGGCCGGAGATACGCTTTACGCCTCCACGTCGGGCGAGACGACGAATGGCCGGCTTCGTGATGCCCTGAATATTATCTCGGAGAACCTTCCTGTGGCGCTTCGCTCCACCTTTGCCAAGACCCTTGCCTCCCTTGCCGCGTCCAGTCATGTTGCTCGTGTGACGAAGGTTAAAAGTGATCTCGACGGCGAAATCGAAAAATCGAAGGAGAATTGGGAGGAAAATTTAAAAGGTACGCAAAACGCGTCCTTGCAAGGGGTTGGGGGCTGTACAAAACTAAATATGTGAGCTCCAAGCCTGTTGGCCACTAGTCTCACTCCGGGTTACGCTGCTCCTCTGAAGGAGCTCTAGAAAATTTTGAAGGGGAAGCCGAAATTGGACGTAACCTCTTAGGTACCACATACGCGAGGGGGGCTGAGATTGATCAATTGATCACGGAACGGGGCGAGGAGTCGTTGGCTGGTGTTTGCCGTCAGGATGGCAAGACGCCGTCATCTGTTGTTCGATGACAAAGCAGGTGAAGGCCGTCGGAAGAAGCGCCGTGAAATCTAAATCTCGACGGCGGGTCATTTTTTGGTTTATATACTAAAACCCGCGGACCAATCACATTACGGAAGGGGCGTGGCTTCTCAACGGGCGAAGACATAAATACCCCTCTTGGGGGCAGCGGGGGCGACTGTATTGCGTCAACTTGGGTTGCGAGGACTAAGGAGTAAGCGATGGCACGTACGAAGCAAACTGCGCGTAAGTCCACGGGAGGCAAGGCTCCACGAAAGCAGCTGGCAACGAAGGCCGCTAGGAAGAGCGCACCGGCTACTGGAGGCGTGAAGAAACCCCATCGATACCGCCCTGGTACAGTTGCTCTTCGCGAGATCCGTCGTTACCAGAAGAGCACCGAGCTCCTCATCCGCAAGCTGCCTTTCCAGCGCTTGGTGCGTGAAATCGCTCAGGATTTCAAAACCGACCTCCGTTTCCAGAGCTCAGCCGTAATGGCCTTGCAGGAGGCAAGCGAGGCATACCTCGTCGGTCTCTTCGAGGATACCAACCTTTGCGCCATCCACGCCAAGCGCGTGACCATTATGCCCAAGGATATTCAGCTGGCTAGGCGCATCCGCGGCGAGAGGGCTTGAATTAACAAAGGTACTCCTGCCCGCAAAAAGGCCCTTTTCAGGGCCACTAGTTATTTCTCGGAAGAGCCGGTTGTACCGTACTCCAGGTCTCGTTCCTACTACCCTCAGTTCAAGGTCACCTCAATAATATAAATGGTTTCTCCCTTTCCATTCCTCACCGTATCAGCATTTTCCCACAGCCTGTTTGACAAATATCGCAATGTATCCTATAGGTTAATAAACAATTTTTTAATAGAACGATGGATAACAAAGTTTCTTAGGAAAATTAAAAAAAAATTTCACAGTTCTATAATATTGCACATTATATATATTTACCAAATTAAGGGTTAACGCCGCCGGGACGAGTGATCCTCCGTCCGACCGATCACAAGCGCCAAGGCTCAAAGTGGTCCAGAAAGCAAATCTAGCTGGACTAAAAATGTGACATATTTCCATGAAACTTCGCACTATAGTCACTACTGTATAAGAGGAGAAACTACCCCTTTATAGACGATGCGTTTTGACAAAAATTAGTGACTTGTCTCATATATAATATATTGTTTTAATGAAACTTTACACAGTACTTACATGTAGCTCGTTTATACTATATTGGATACAAAATGTGATTATGATTGTATAAGAGTAGCTACTTGTCTCCTATCTAACATTTTTTACTTTCACGAAACTATAACTGTGACTCATTATTTTCGATAGTACAGACGTGGTCTGCTTAGGAAAGGACAAGCGGAAGACTGTGACCTTTGTGACCTCGGGTGGGTATTACGATAACATTTATAACCGTCACCCTGATAAGCATCCGAGCAGCTTATTTCAAAAAGGAGTTTGAATACAAACAATTCCTTCAATCTACTACGATTATTACAATAACTGATTTCATTAATCTCCTCTCTTCTTTAGCAAAATATAAATTACCTTCAATTGGTCGATTCAGCAAACTTGTTCATAAAACTTATCGCTATTGCGTCACGTTTCGCAATTTTTCTAAAGTAAAAACAAAAACACGAACAAACGCCTACTCCTTTAACCTCATCGCTCTCTTATCTCTAGAATCCCGGGGGGTTGAGAACCTGAATTCTCTGTGGTGTGAAACAAAGCAACCCGCAGGAGCAATGACACGTTCAATTGTCCTAATAATAGAAAAAAAATTACACGTCATTTAGTGTATTCAGAACATTTTTACAGGACCGTGTAGGATATTCACTCTCCTGTCGAATAGTTTCGGCGGCTGGTAGGCGATACGCATTAATTAAAATAATACTTGCGTACCTTGTTCAGGACAGTGACTGTGCTACTTTCTTTCTTTCTTTCTTTCTTTCTTTCTTTCTTTCTTTCTTTCCTTTATTTGTAGCTTATTGATGACACCAGATGCCATAACGGAAATGCCGTGATGGTATGTTTGTTTAATATTCAAAATCAAGTGACAGACGCTATTTGACTTTGCGGTGGAGGGGATAGGGACCTGATCTCGGATGTTCCGAGAGATGCCGGCGCACAGTTGTCCAGAACGCAAAACTATGTAAGAAAATCAACTTCATCATAACCGAAGTTTAAGTAATATCTAGGCTTAAACAAAAGCTAGGCATTGTGCACAACAGCATACAAAACATCAATATCAGTAAGAGGTGGGACAAAACATGAGTTTTTTTTTTAAAGTCACGCTCTTCAGTTGATTTTTGTTCGTGGGGTCAGTGGCTGTTTTATACTGTTAAACCTTCCCTTATGGAGGTCATAGGACAAGATGTGTACTTTCATTTAATACGCGAAAAGCAATCTATAATACGTTAGCATTCATTTAATTGGCACGTTTACTGAGATTTGTGCAACTAGTTTTTTTTTTTTTTTTTTTTTTTACGACATATTTAACAGGCTGTGCATTACAAGTAAACCTGAGTTAACTTTCAATTCTTCTACCCACACATTAATCAAATATTAAACTCTATACGGCTTAAAATTTAGCTGCTACATCCTGCAAACTTAGATGTTATATTCATCTCTTGGTGGCGCTTTACGAATTCGACAGCAGCCACTTTTCAGAGTCTGGATGAAGGAGCTTAATTTCTCCAAGAAAAATTCAACACTTCTTGAACATATAATGAACAACTAAATTATGGAGTATATCCATGAATCTAGCATTTTGTTACCAACTGCGAAAAATATGGCAGGCTAGTCATCTTTTAGGAGCATAATTTCTATTAAAACATTAAAAATTATCAGAAAAACTAATTTTTCCCTAATTCCCTAATTACACGAGCATAATTCGTTTTTGCATAGATGCGTATAAAATTTCATGGAAATATGTTACATAGGGGAGAAATTATTAACTCTGTATAAATGTAGCCTCTAAACACAAGAAGTAGATTCCCATATAAAAACCATTATCTGAATTTATGCTACCTGTAACTATACTGTGTGAAATATAATGTAAATATTTCAGTTAAGATAGAAATTATTAATTTAGTCTATAAAGCACTTCCGATACAACTCTTCACACAATAATAATAATAATAATAATAATAATAATAATAATAATAATAATAATAATAATAATAATAATAATAATAATAATTCTGAGCTTCAGTGCAAGAACTCTTTAACCCTCACACAGCTTGTTCTGAGAAAAATCAGTATTAAAGAAATTTATACACATTAAACAAATTGTAATGCTATATGTTGTCATGTCTCTTCTATCCCTCACGTGGAAACTTAGGCTTACACAGCAGCAAGAATAAGATAACAACGTTATTATCATCTGTCCTTTTATGGCTATACAGTTTTTGCAGTGAACTACAGAATTATTAACTATTATTATTACAGACCTGTTATTTTTTTCACTTTTTTCACACACACACACACACACACACACACACACACACACACACACATCTATTATACTAAACATAAACCCACAAGAGAAAACAATACTTGTATTAACTGTAAACATTTTTCTTCCTTTCTTTATTTTTAGCAGAATCCTCCATTTCACCCTTTATCTCACTAGATGCGCTTCCCGCAGACATTCTTCATTATATGTTTCACACACCACTTCGTAACACTTGCAGCGGTTGACTTTTGTTTTCTTGTCTTTTTCTCTAGGGTATATTGTACATAGTGCTCGGTATCGGTGCTCGTTCACGTGATATTTTACCTTTGTTTTTCTTGCTAACTCCTGCCAATTTTTCTGATATTTCCCGTAGTTGATTGGTCAAGTACTGCGGATTGATTCCCGGTTATAACAAACACACCTACACTACATTCCAATGATTTCTGACTCGTTACTGCACATTTTAGAAACACTGTACGAAAGCACACACAGTCTCTCGTAAATCAACAGGTTACAACAGAGACTTACACTTGCAAACGCGTGGGGATTTCAGAAAATTTCTTACTATTTCAGTACCTTTAACTGTACAACAGATTTTGTTTTCTCGAAAAAGAAAGGTCAACGTTACTATTGACAAAAGACAGAAACGTACGATTACAATACCTTTATTTTAAACAATCTTAGAGGTGGTCTGGGAATTCCTAAACTCACCACGCGACTACTTAACCCTAGACAGGTAATCATCACTGTACTCATGTTAAAGGTAAGCATTCGTAATTTTTACTACTCACATTTTAATTAACTGAAATCAACTCAATATCACACATTTAACAACTTTTACACATTTCGTAGCCATTAGTGTTCATTTAATTTTAAGTTTGTCATAAAGTCTTTACGTTCATGTTATTGTCCTATTTACAATTAGTGCAAACAACAGCGCGATGTTCTCTGCAGAACCCCTTTTTGCAAAGTCCACAAAATGTTGTCATCATTCTCCTCTTCTTTGCAGGACATTTATAGCAAACAGTACGTTCACCATCTGGCTGCATTACCTGGCATTGTTGTTGCACAGCAATGTTCAGATGTTCTTCAATTGTTGCCCGCAGAGATCGGTGTAAAGTAGGACGTGCAAAGCGGTGCTGCATCCACGGTTTTGTCAGCTCTTCACACAATTGGAAAATGAATTGTTTTCTTGATATTGTTTTCTGAGTTCTTCTAACTATAAATTATCCATGAATTTATACTTGCAATATTTAGCATGTTGTAAAATATTGCTAGTGGCCAGCGCCTCGTCTTTCTATTGCAGGAAAGATTGTGGCACATTTGACATAGTGTATCTACACCACCTTTAGTCCCATTGTAAATAATAATAATAATAATAATAATAATAATAATAATAATAATAATAATAATAATAATAAAGGCTTTACATATAACGTGTTGCTTACTGTTGTCATTGCAGTCCACGTCGGTGGGGGTGGGGGGGTTTCTTTCTCCTCCTCCTTCCTCTAGAAAGAGCAGTTACCAGGGTCTAAGGAAGTGAATGCCCTTTTCTTTCTGGGCTCATCCCTACATTTGTCTTAGCTCCTTAGGGAAAACCACGGAAAACCCTCAGGCTTGCGAATAGACTGAATGAATGAGAGGAGAAACTTTAAAGGTACGTGAAAACACGTCCATGCAAGGGAGTTGGGACTGTGAAAAATTGAATATGTGAAATCCAAGACTGTATTTGCCAGGCGAGCAAAGAAGAAGAAGAAGAAGAAAGGCTTACGTATGACGTGTGGCTTACTGTTGTCATTGCAGTCCGCGTCGGCCAGCGGTGGGAGGGGGGGGGTCAATATACCTGCACATATCAGTTCAAATTATAAAAACCTCTTAATGCTACTGCGGTACTATTCCATTGCCGAACACAATATGAAGAAATTAGCAGATCCCTGAACTGAACTCTTATTACTCTGAAATTACCGCGCAGTACAATTATAGCTATGACGCATTGCAAGCGTTAGTCACCATATCGATTTGCTAAGCAAATTTTATCCCTTTAGAGCATGTCCCCCCCCCCCTCCTCCTCCATATCAGCCAACAACATACTGGATGAAGAAGACTCCTGCAAAAGGGACGAATTAAGATTTAATTTTATTTTAATGATAGACTAACATTGCAAAGTTCCAAAATAATTTTTTGCATTCCTTCATTACACTAGTCGTACAAAATTGCGGTCGTATCTCGTACTATCTATACTAATAATAAATCTGTAGCCGAAATTTTTCTGGTAAGTTTCGATTTTCCAAAAGTAATTGGTCCTAACATATATAATTAACCACCCTGAAACCGAAAATCGCATTTTTGAAAATTTTGTTTGTATGTCTGTCTGTATGTTTGTTACCTTTTCACGCGATAATGGCTGAACCGATTTATATGAAAACTGGAATATAAATTAAGTTTGTTGTAACTTAGATTTTAGGCTATATGGCATTCGAAATACTTTATTTAAAAGGGGGGTTATAAGGGGGCCTTAATTAAATAAATCGAAATATCTCGCTTATTATTGATATTTGAGAAAAAATGTTACATAACAGATGTTCCTTTAAAAATGATTTCCGTTAAGTTTTATTTTTTTACAACATTTTGATAGGACTGATATTTAATGAGATAAATGAGTTTTAAAATTAAAATAACGCTATCTAAGACGGTGCAATGAATTAAGAACAAATGACTTCGTCTATAAGGGGCCTTGGACAACAACAATCGAAACAGGGGCCTTGGACATCAACAAACAATCGAAAGCTATTAAACATAGCCTACAGGGAATGTTTCTGTGTTTGTATGAAGTAATATCACAAGCTCGTAAATTAACTGATTTGTATAATTAGTTATTATTTCACCATTGGAAACTGTAGTTTCTCTAGATGGACATAATGCTATAATGTTATTACAGTAACGTCTGAGTAAATCGAGGACAGGTAAGATTAAAATAGCTTCTTATGCACAGAAAATTTGATAGGCTATTTTGTACATTCGTTTTCTGTATTTCTTAAAATAATATTTATGTACACGCATTTTAATCTCAGAGAATTAACGAACAACGAGAGTGTATTGATTTAGTATGCAGTAATAGTACTTTAGCTTGGCAATCCATTATTTTAATAATTCATATTTTAACTATGCTCAATTGAATCGTGTTAAAATACATAAAATATATATGCAATAAATGCAGTGCTAAAAAAAAATTGGGTAATATGCGAAGCAGATTATCTTGCGCTGTTGTAAAAGTTGTTCCATGGATCAGTCGTCCTATTTTAATTATGTAATTACTTTATATTTATTTCTAACAGGTGGAGCGGAGCGAACGGGTACGGCTAGCTAACAATAAGTGAGAACTTACAATACAACAACGACAACAACAACAACAGCTGATAATCTGAAAGGGAACATAGTAATTTGGGGTGAATTAAAAT
Source organism: Periplaneta americana (assembly GCF_040183065.1). Taxonomy (NCBI): domain Eukaryota; kingdom Metazoa; phylum Arthropoda; class Insecta; order Blattodea; family Blattidae; genus Periplaneta; species Periplaneta americana. The sequence continues at coordinate 616,069 of NW_027185505.1, forward strand.
GCAGCTTCCATTCGTTTAAAATTTCTTTAAATTTTAACTAAATATTAATGTAGATATTACCTCTAAAGGTAAATGGGGGCATGTTTCACAACGCTAACAAATTACAAATTAACAATATACAATTAACAACGGAAATATTACATATGCTTGTTAACTGTGTTTCACAATGCAATCTTATTCACTTGTATGTTTTAACGAACTTTACAAAATCGGCGAAACAAACTTACAAATACGCATAATTGGTTGAACAAAATCGCCAACGACAGTTTACAAAAATCACTAAGGATCAGAGGTAAAGTAGCTGTAATTTTAGAACTATCGATGGACATGTTTATATTTTTTTATATATATTTTATTTAGATTTTGCTACATCGGCGACAACGGAGTTTCGCGGCATGCAATTGGTCGAGCATACCAATGCATTAATTAGCCTACGACTTAACTGACGAAAGTTAGCGCGAAATTCATTCAAATAATTGATAAATAATGGATTTGACCCACGTAGTTATATGCAGTTGATAGAGCAGCTAACATGTCCATCCATTAAAATCAACTTCGCTCTCTGCTGGTCCATCAGTATATTTTATTGTTTCATCCATAACCTCGCCAACATTAGGGAACCCAGCAGGAGGAGCATAAAAATCCTTTGCCCGAGTAAGCACATTCGGTGATCAATAACCCGCCTCGAGTTTTTTCAATCTTGTAACAACATCAACTACCATGTGTGAACTTTTGCACACTGTAATCTTATAAATTCCGTTCTTATCTGCTAACGCAGGGAACTGAGAGCTACTATGCAACCAATGCAGTTCTCGCTTTGTGGTTAGGGCACCACTTTTCCCTTTCAGATGTTGCATGTGATGTCCCATATCTTGTAGGAGAGATTACAGCGAAATGGGATTCGGAACGACTTCAGAATACTGCGTAAGTAATGCCGACATTGCATTATTAAGTGATTGGTTTTCGGTGCAAAGTTTTTCTTCTTTAAGTGCGAGTATTTATTAAATACGTTCCTCGTATATAAGAACTAACGCGGTATTCTGAAGTATAGCGCGGGATTCATTCGAAACCTTTCATTAATATTCGTACAATGATACGAACGTGGCCGGAAAATTCTACGTTAGGCCTAAATGCAAAATCTTCGTCTGAGTCGCTAGAACTACTCAATAACATCACAACTGCTTCAGTGTAATTCTTAATGGTACCCTGTTACTATAAAATTGATTTTATACATATGTGTTTATTTTTTTCATTCACAATTAGAAGCTATTTCAACAGGGCTACTGTAGAAAATGTGCTAACTTCACTAGTAAAGTTTAGTTTACACGTTTGTAAAATTACTCCTTCGTTGTGAAACAAACATATCACTTGTAAAGAGCGCAAAATTTCATTCGTAAAGATTTGATTTCCTTTGTACAGTCCACCTTTACAAACAAAGATTGTGAAACAGAAGTTTACAAACAGAGTTCACAATTTCCAAAGATTGTAAACTTTGTGAAACACCCCACTGGTGAATCAGCACGCCGAGCTCGATCGAAATACAACCAGTTACTATTATTTCCCTATCGTTTTTTGACATTTGATTCCGCGTCCTACCTCTTTCATTCGTTACTAACCAACAACGCCAATAGCAGAAGGTAACGCAAAAACAGTCACCGGTTCCCCGATGCATGGCTTTCTCTCTCAATGTCAACTGAGAGTTAAAAATATTCATTATAATATGCACTTTCCACTCACTCCTCAGAATGTCTTCTTTATTTTTATTTATTTATTTTTTAAGATATGTGAGCTACGTACTGTATGTCTGATGTTTTGCCATCGTACATTCAAATATTTATATTCACTGTACAGTACAGCGAACTGTTTATACTTACTGTACATGCTATAACTACTTCTCCCAACTCCGCTATTGCTATATTTCCTAAACTAAACGCTGATATTGAAATAACGCCTGGTCTGATAATGCAGTCTGTTTAAATTTCTACCGACCAAGTTCTGCCCTTCATCATGGGAAAACAACGAGCTTCTTTAAAGGATACAACTACTAGGACAGAGATATTTTCATTATGGAATTTGTACTACCCACTGAAATGTAGTAACTAATGGGATTTTAATTAGCCATATATGTACAGTATATTACATTCTTTACCTAAAATGTCTCTAACTTCTAGGGAGAGCGCGAGGTACGTTCACAATCCCCTGAATACATATTCCCTTCTTCGAGAAAACGCAGAGAAGTGAACCGTCTCATATGAATATGCTACCAGTCATAAGTTTCAATACGGAGCTGCAAGTACTTAAGAATTATCAATTACTCTACAATTATGCAGCGGCGTCATCATCCAAGCTATAGCTGGAATAGGGAAGGGAACATAATATCCCATAAGTCTTATTAGAACACGCTGGAAATAGTGACGTAAAAAAAAAAATCGCCAACGGCACGTGGTGTTCCCAAGCGGTCACCCATCCAAGTACTGACCACGCCCAATGTTGCTTGACTTCGGTGATCGGACGAGAACCGGTATTTTCAACATGGTATGGCCGTTGCCGATGAAACTGCGTAATCTGTAGGCACTTGAGGACGATGGGATTGGGGTGCACTCGATAAAACCTGCACTCGCTCACACACACACGTAAACTGCCTGCTTAGACTCTGTACCTAAATTACCAAGCTCGTTGGATGTCATTGGGATAGATGATAAATCTATCTATCAACGGCAGTTTGGTTACGTTTCAACGTCACACACTGCTGGATTGACACGGGATTAATAAAACAGCTAGTCGGCATTCTAAGTTAAGCCACAGGTGGATTGTTGTTCAACAGCGGAGCCTCCTTTCAACCACATGGTTGTGGAACTGTAGTCGGATTTTCGACATCATTTTCATGCCATACTACGGAACTTCACACAAACTTCAATTCACTTCTTGCACCGGCGGCTACTACGAATGGACTGAAGCTCGCTACTGACTAGGGGGGGGGGGACATTTGTCTCTTGATGGATTACGTGACAGATATATAAAGTATCAGTCGTATGTTATGAACCCGAGTTTCAATAAAGATAGATTACCCGTATGTCCACAGATTCTCAGTAGTGGCCTGCGGAAGGATTATGCCCGCGGTCGACAAGTTACCTTCTAAGTTGTTTTCCCTCAACAATTAATGCTGCCAAGTGAGTAGGAATGACACCGCGCTCTCATATAAGTCGTACGAAACTATTAAGGAAACGAATTTGCCTCGTGGATCCAAGTCTCCCATGGACTGCCTATAATGTATTATCTATCCTAGAAGTGTTATCGGGGTGATTATTTAAATTTTCACTCGGTGGGAACCGCTGTTGTTCTTCATTCATCTACTCTGTTATGAATAACTTGTGGCCCTTAAAAGGGCCGGTTGCTGATTCCCTAGCAAGCACTCCCGCTTACTTGGAACTAGTGTATTTTGTGACGGCCTTGGTCCCTTCACTGACGGCGTGCTTGGCCAGCTCACCGGGTAGCAGGAGACGGACGGCTGTCTGGATCTCCCGACTGGTGATGGTCGACCGCTTGTTGTAATGCGCGAGCCGCGAAGCTTCCGCGGCGATGCGCTCGAAGATGTCGTTAACGAAGCTGTTCATGATGCTCATAGCCTTTGAACTGATTCCCGTGTCTGGGTGAACTTGTTTCAGAACCTTGTAGATGTAAATGGCGTAGCTCTCCTTCCTCTTGCGCTTCTTCTTCTTATCGCCCTTCGAAATATTCTTCTGGGCCTTGCCGGCCTTCTTGGCAGCCTTTCCGGAAGCTTTGGGGGGCATGGTGCTCGTCTGATGATGAGCCCGGAGGGAGAAAAATATTTAAGTCGCAGGGACAATGCCGTACTGCCTTCCCAGTGCGAGCCAATAGAAACAGCGCAAACGTTTGTGACTTTACGATTGGTCCGCTGTCGATTATTGACGTTGGCGTAAAAGTGAAGGTTACCGTGGGCTGCTCTATAACATATATGTATCTGACATCCCTCAACCCAACAGATCAGATCAATCATCAATCATCAGATCAGATCAGATCAGGATCAAGAGGGAGCTGAATCTAGCAAGACACTCACTGGTAAAAGTCGCCAGCTTACAACCAACGAAGATGAACAGCGGGAGCCGGCCGCCGCCTTGTGTCGACAAGTCTCGGCCGGACGGAGGCCAGCCACCGGGGAAGCGGAAGACGAGGCGGAAGACGGTGAAACCGACGGCCGCCGCAAAACCTGTCTCTCCGGAAGCAACATCACCACCACAACCATCATCATTTGGTAAGTCCAGCGCTTCACCAACCAAGACGATCGACGACTTACATACACTAAAGACCATGGCACCGATCACTGCTAATAGAGCAGTAGTGATCACAAACGCTGACCCCGACCTACTGGACGCAGTGACTCCACGGAAACCCACAACGACCTTGACTTTAAACAAAACCACGAGAGCCTACGTTTTTTCCTCCCGAGAAAACTTACGGCAGATGACTTTAATGCATCCACGACAATTCGGGAAGCACGCCCGATACCAAACTCCACCAACCGCCACTCTCCTCGGACCTTGGGAACTACCAGGCCACCCATCCCATCCCTCCTCCACCCCACCCCCCTCTCTATTGGACAGTGAATCTTCTTCTTCTTCTGAGGAAGAGGCAGAGGTTACTTCCATTCCACAAGAGGGGCCCTCAGAAGGGCCGGCTCCAAAACCTAGAGCAGAGAGGTCTCCTGTCCCTAAACCCACAGCAGAGAAGTCTCCCAACGGACCACCTCCCAGCTCTGAGGCGTCGTCTCACGAATCCTCAGAAGGGAAGCGGTCCAACAGGCGCAAACCAATCCCCACAAAAGTATCCGGTTCGACTCCGGCAAGCCCCACTTCTCCCACTCCTCCTAACACCGCACAAGTACCCAAGACAAGGACAGTACTGAAAATACTGAACCACACAAAAAACGGCAACAACCCACTACACATAGAGCGACTAATGAAACAGTACCGACTCGACATTCAAACTCCACGACAGTTCTGGGCACACACTACCAAGACAACTACACTCACATTCGCCACGATTGACGACGCGGAGAAGTTCGCTAGGGCAATTCCCCTGTACAACTTCGGTCCGTCCGCAGAAATCAACATTACGCCTAGTGAATCAAGACAGAAACAGACCCGAAATAAAGAGATCAGTGTCGTCATGAAAAATGTCGACACGCTGATCTCTGAGGACGAACTAATGCAGATCCTGGCTGTAACACATCCAGGCATCACACGCATTAAGAGAATTATCTCCGCACAGACAGACAAACCCACCAACTTAGTTAGAATTTTCACAAATGACATCACCACAGCAGACAAATTACTAGAAGGAATTAAACTTGCAGGACGGTACTACAGAGTAGAGCCATCACACGAGACAATCTTCCACCGACCGTGCCTTAACTGTGCACAATACGGCCATACAAGGACAAACTGCGACAAGCCCAAGACTTGTTTTAAGTGCGGCAAAAATCCCGACCTGTGCAACCACAACCGCCTATCCCAGATTAGGTATTGCGCCACGTGCAACAGCGACACCCATTATACGGGCCAAGCTCGCTGTCCAAAATATCCAAGGACTAATCTCATAACCTCCACCGATCCCACGCACGTCCCCATAGACACCCACAAACCAATACCGAAACCTATACCCAAACCATCACAGTCCGTTTTCTACCCAACACTTCCCAAACCCGAATTGTCTTATGCGGATGCAGCTAAGACAACGACAACCAAGACAAACACTACAGACGATCCACAGACAGAAAAAACAACTACGGAACAGCTGGTCGAGGGGGTTCTACGTTCTGCTATGCAGAAAATAGAATCCTACATTGACCGGCAACTAAACAGACTACAGGACGAAATAGTGACATTCACTATTTCTTTACTCACTACTGACACAAACCCTACGAAACGACACACGACACTTGCCACAGCCAACCAGGCAGCCAGACGGCTTCTACGGAAACGAGTAGCCCACCACTTTGTTGGTAATAGGTTACGAGTTTCCCTAGCGCCACTACAAAAACGTGACTAGGACAGAACTGACCAGAGCACTGGACTCTCCACCTCTCATTAACATCTGCGAGGCATGGTGCTCACTTCACTTCATTCATTTCATTCACAATTTAACTGATAGCGTATACATGTTCATAAAATCATTCACAGGGGAAATACACTACTGTTAGATGAGAGGGCAAACGGCTTATAGCTGGGTACCTCGATCTAAAGTTAGCGAATTGCTTGTCGAGGAACCAATGGAGGCATGGGATGCTTACCCTGCCTGCCATTTTAAACATCATTCATTCTTTCTTCGTCCCCATTCATTCGTTTTTTTTTTTCGTTTTCTCAACCCAACAACAATCAAGTGGGCCTGGCACAGTTTGCTGACGATGTTGCTTTCTGGGCCACCCATCCCCGCTTACGATCCGCCAGGGTACTAATAGACAACGCCCTGAGACAGTACACTGAGTGGGCCAACACCTGGAGAATTACCATCAACACCGAAAAAACCCAAACCTGTGTCTTCCGCCCCTCTTTAAAATCACGAATCACAAACAGACAACACATTACAATCGGACAAGCATTAATACCACTCCAACACAAAGTAACATATCTAGGCATTCCACTCACATCAAAACTCTCTTGGACTACAATAGCGCAAACAATATGGGACAAATACAACAAAGCTACTAAAGCAGTAAGCTACCTAAGCGGCATTAGACGACAAGGCTGCCACGCCAACACATTACTACACCTATATAAAGCACTGGTTCGATCCCAGTGCACCTACTCCTCCTACTTTCTATTGCAATCTTCACCCTCAACACAAAAGAAATTTGAGTCCCGTGAAAGGAAATTATTGCGCCAGATATTTCGACTACCCAAACATACCAGAAACGACACAGTATACATCCACACCAAAACGAAACCACTCTCCACACACCTAATCCGAACAGTCACTAAATACACACACTTCGCACTACGTCGCTCATACACACAACATATGTTTAACAATCCTCCACACACCAACAAGAACACAACCATTGAAAAACTCCTACAAGCCTATCAAGATCACTTCAATCCACAAAATAACCATTAAACTCTCCCCCTCTCTCTCCCTCTCTACAACACCCCTCGTCTCCCGGAGTCGGCTCATTCGCGGTCTGTCTCCCATAAATACCCCAAAAGAATGCCATCGTTGAGGAATTCACATACATGTCATAGACCAGAACCCGACACATACAATTAACAATCCACTTTCATCTACAACGAGAGGAAATCGAAATCAAATACCCCACCCACAACATAACGTACCAGCGAACATCTCTCCGACTGCTGGATAGCTGAAGTCAAAATGCCAACGCACAAACACAAGGATAACAACAATATAATCAAATTGTGACTGCCCTCACCACTGCTTAGTGATGCATGATAGCTATCGTTGAATAACTAAACAATAAATAAATACATTCAAAATTCACGCAAGCCCAGTAAATAATTTACATCACAAACAGTTCATGGTCACTCCTCAAATAACAACAAATCAAAACTTAAAATCTGCTTCTTAAATCTTCTTTCTTACTTTCTACCCACCTGTCTTCTTTCCACGTCTCAATCTCAATCTCATAAAAGCCCTAAATATCCAACATTCTATTAACACTGCACTCACAAGCACTCACGGTCGAAGAGGGCATTGTAATGTAAGACCCTAAAACGACCGCTGGCTCTGCCAGCAATCAACTCTGACACCGGCGAGGCGTCGTTCTTGTAGTTAAACAGCTGCAAGTAGGAGTAGCATCATGTCGGGTCGTGGAAAGGGAGGCAAGGTGAAGGGAAAGTCAAAGTCTCGATCCAGCCGTGCTGGGTTGCAGTTCCCGGTAGGCCGTATCCACCGTCTTTTGCGTAAGGGCAATTACGCAGAGCGAGTTGGTGCCGGTGCGCCAGTCTACCTGGCCGCGGTGATGGAGTACCTGGCGGCCGAAGTTCTCGAGTTGGCTGGCAACGCAGCTCGTGACAACAAGAAGACTAGGATCATTCCTCGTCACTTACAGCTCGCCATTCGCAACGACGAGGAGCTGAACAAACTCCTGTCCGGCGTCACCATCGCCCAGGGTGGTGTGTTGCCCAACATCCAGGCGGTTCTCCTCCCGAAGAAAACCGAGAAGAAGGCTTAAGCCCCTTCTCCGTAAAACGGCCCTTTTAAGGGCCCCACTAACCTCACAAAAGTCAGAAATAGCCAGTATTGTTAATCCTCTCTCACGGCTTCGTAATGTAATTTCATTACGCGTGTCAACTTTCTCTCTCTCTCTATACCGGTGGGCTGATTTAATATCATCATTCTGTAATTTTGTGCTCTGAACGATGTCGTTGTCCCAGGTTCGCACTGAAGTACTTGAAACCGTTGTACATTTACTAGGCTATTGTGTGATAACACATTATACTGATGCATATAGAAAGGTTTCATTATTATTATATAATTTAACACAATACGAATTAAATTAGATGATGATGCCAAAGTACATAGTTGGCTTCGAAATTTATGTAATATATTTCTATCATATTAGAGTAATGGAGATTATCGTGAAAATAATCACAAGTCCCCTTCTTTGGTGCCCATCGTGGTTTTAGACATATACGTTTGAATATACTAGTTTACTTTACTACATACTACGAATGAAACTAATTTTGAATAAGAAATCGATAACTGGTGAACAACTTACGGCGTTATAATAGAGTTCCTAATGCGTTTGTTTGTTGGTGCACATATTGGCCGCACGCGCAGGAACCCCAATACTGAGATGATGACATGACCTTCTCGTAGGAATCGAAGGCTTTGACAATTTGCGTTCGAATTTCCCCTCTCTCTGTCGTTTCGTTCGAACCGAAATGACGCAAGCTATACGTGGAAGTTGTCTGACAGGACGAAGTCCTGTGTTCTGACATGCGATGTGTACCTCTTCTCCCCAGTGTTTACCACACTGGATTCCTATGACCTAAAAGTTGGCATTGCAAAAACGTGGTGATGTGATGTTCAGTATGTGTCAATCCCCTCGGTTCCTTGTTACGGTCTGGTGAGCATTGCCTACCTGCGTTGTCATATTACCCACCAATTCTTCGGACAGTGATTATTGACTTACAGAAGTTTACAGTAACAGGTAACATAATCCGAGGAGCAAGGCTTCACAGAGGAATCCGGTCTTTCCACTTGATATACCAAGCGTTGGGGTCAGACCCATTTGAAAAACGGAGAGGCATTTCTTACAACGTCTTTTGCTGATACTGAAGTGCCCCTACGAAATAAGTTCTGTTTTCCGCACTGGCCTGTTGAGCTAGTGGTCACACAGTAAAGGTGAATTAAATTAATCTCGACAACTACTGCCCTTTTTAGACGGATTTTATGGCCCTGAAAAGGGCCGTTTTGCCGACGGATTCGGCAGCAGACGTGTGTAGGCAGTCTAACCGCCGAACCCGTAGAGAGTCCTCCCCTGCCTCTTCAAGGCGTATACCACGTCCATGGCCGTGACTGTCTTCCGCTTCGCGTGCTCGGTGTATGTTACAGCGTCACGGATTACGTTCTCCAGAAAGACCTTGAGAACACCTCTCGTCTCCTCGTAGATGAGGCCGGAGATACGCTTTACGCCTCCACGTCGGGCGAGACGACGAATGGCCGGCTTCGTGATGCCCTGAATATTATCTCGGAGAACCTTCCTGTGGCGCTTCGCTCCACCTTTGCCAAGACCCTTGCCTCCCTTGCCGCGTCCAGTCATGTTGCTCGTGTGACGAAGGTTAAAAGTGATCTCGACGGCGAAAAATCGAAAAATCGAAGGAGAATTGGGAGGAAAATTTAAAAGGTACGCAAAACGCGTCCTTGCAAGGGGTTGGGGGCTGTACAAAACTAAATATGTGAGCTCCAAGCCTGTTGGCCACTAGTCTCACTCCGGGTTACGCTGCTCCCCTGAAGGAGCTCTAGAAAATTTTGAAGGGGAAGCCGAAATTGGACGTAACCTCTTAGGTACCACATACGCGAGGGGGGCTGAGACTGATCAATTGATCACGGAACGGGGCGAGGAGGAGTTGGCTGGTGTGTGCCGTTTGGATGGCAAGACGCCGTCATCTGTTGTTCGATGACAAAGCAGGTGAAGGCCGTCGGAAGAAGCGCCGTGAAATCTAAACTGAAATTTGAGAGGTCCCTGTCCTTTCAATTTGCGACTTATTGAGTGACCTCGTATGTTTAATATACTATTAATATTATCTGAAATAGGGCATACATAATTTATAAGAAAGGTGGAATATATATGGGGAAGGGCATATAGGTCCGTGGCCCATTTCTTATAGGGCTCATCCCGACATTTGTCTTACGCCTGAGGAAAACCACGGAATACCTTAGGCAGGATGAGTTGTCTCATATAAGAGACTAGCCAATTTGGCTATTATGTTGGAGGTCATGAGCCTTGTTGATTGTCTCAATTTCGAGACCATCTCGACGGCGGGTCATTTTTTGGTTTATATACTAAAACCCGCGGACCAATCACATTACGGAAGGGGCGTGGCTTCTCAACGGGCGAAGACATAAATACCCCTCTTGGGGGCAGCGGGGGCGACTGTATTGCGTCAACTTGGGTTGCGAGGACTAAGGAGTAAGCGATGGCACGTACGAAGCAAACTGCGCGTAAGTCCACGGGAGGCAAGGCTCCACGAAAGCAGCTGGCAACGAAGGCCGCTAGGAAGAGCGCACCGGCTACTGGAGGCGTGAAGAAACCCCATCGATACCGCCCTGGTACAGTTGCTCTTCGCGAGATCCGTCGTTACCAGAAGAGCACCGAGCTCCTCATCCGCAAGCTGCCTTTCCAGCGCTTGGTGCGTGAAATCGCTCAGGATTTCAAAACCGACCTCCGTTTCCAGAGCTCAGCCGTAATGGCCTTGCAGGAGGCAAGCGAGGCATACCTCGTCGGTCTCTTCGAGGATACCAACCTTTGCGCCATCCACGCCAAGCGCGTGACCATTATGCCCAAGGATATTCAGCTGGCTAGGCGCATCCGCGGCGAGAGGGCTTGAATTAACAAAGGTACTCCTGCCCGCAAAAAGGCCCTTTTCAGGGCCACTAGTTATTTCTCGGAAGAGCCGGTTGTACCGTACTCCAGGTCTCGTTCCTACTACCCTCAGTTCAAGGTCACCTCAATAATATAAATGGTTTCTCCCTTTCCATTCCTCACCGTATCAGCATTTTCCCACAGCCTGTTTGACAAATATCGCAATGTATCCTATAGGTTAATAAACAATTTTTTAATAGAACGATGGATAACAAAGTTTCTTAGGAAAATTAAAAAAAAATTTCACAGTTCTATAATATTGCACATTATATATATTTACCAAATTAAGGGTTAACGCCGCCGGGACGAGTGATCCTCCGTCCGACCGATCACAAGCGCCAAGGCTCAAAGTGGTCCAGAAAGCAAATCTAGCTGGACTAAAAATGTGACATATTTCCATGAAACTTCGCACTATAGTCACTACTGTATAAGAGGAGAAACTACCCCTTTATAGACGATGCGTTTTGACAAAAATTAGTGACTTGTCTCATATATAATATATTGTTTTAATGAAACTTTACACAGTACTTACATGTAGCTCGTTTATACTATATTGGATACAAAATGTGATTATGATTGTATAAGAGTAGCTACTTGTCTCCTATCTAACATTTTTTACTTTCACGAAACTATAACTGTGACTCATTATTTTCGATAGTACAGACGTGGTCTGCTTAGGAAAGGACAAGCGGAAGACTGTGACCTTTGTGACCTCGGGTGGGTATTACGATAACATTTATAACCGTCACCCTGATAAGCATCCGAGCAGCTTATTTCAAAAAGGAGTTTGAATACAAACAATTCCTTCAATCTACTACGATTATTACAATAACTGATTTCATTAATCTCCTCTCTTCTTTAGCAAAATATAAATTACCTTCAATTGGTCGATTCAGCAAACTTGTTCATAAAACTTATCGCTATTGCGTCACGTTTCGCAATTTTTCTAAAGTAAAAACAAAAACACGAACAAACGCCTACTCCTTTAACCTCATCGCTCTCTTATCTCTAGAATCCCGGGGGGTTGAGAACCTGAATTCTCTGTGGTGTGAAACAAAGCAACCCGCAGGAGCAATGACACGTTCAATTGTCCTAATAATAGAAAAAAAATTACACGTCATTTAGTGTATTCAGAACATTTTTACAGGACCGTGTAGGATATTCACTCTCCTGTCGAATAGTTTCGGCGGCTGGTAGGCGATACGCATTAATTAAAATAATACTTGCGTACCTTGTTCAGGACAGTGACTGTGCTACTTTCTTTCTTTCTTTCTTTCTTTCTTTCTTTCTTTCTTTCTTTCTTTCCTTTATTTGTAGCTTATTGATGACACCAGATGCCATAACGGAAATGCCGTGATGGTATGTTTGTTTAATATTCAAAATCAAGTGACAGACGCTATTTGACTTTGCGGTGGAGGGGATAGGGACCTGATCTCGGATGTTCCGAGAGATGCCGGCGCACAGTTGTCCAGAACGCAAAACTATGTAAGAAAATCAACTTCATCATAACCGAAGTTTAAGTAATATCTAGGCTTAAACAAAAGCTAGGCATTGTGCACAACAGCATACAAAACATCAATATCAGTAAGAGGTGGGACAAAACATGAGTTTTTTTTTTAAAGTCACGCTCTTCAGTTGATTTTTGTTCGTGGGGTCAGTGGCTGTTTTATACTGTTAAACCTTCCCTTATGGAGGTCATAGGACAAGATGTGTACTTTCATTTAATACGCGAAAAGCAATCTATAATACGTTAGCATTCATTTAATTGGCACGTTTACTGAGATTTGTGCAACTAGTTTTTTTTTTTTTTTTTTTTTTTACGACATATTTAACAGGCTGTGCATTACAAGTAAACCTGAGTTAACTTTCAATTCTTCTACCCACACATTAATCAAATATTAAACTCTATACGGCTTAAAATTTAGCTGCTACATCCTGCAAACTTAGATGTTATATTCATCTCTTGGTGGCGCTTTACGAATTCGACAGCAGCCACTTTTCAGAGTCTGGATGAAGGAGCTTAATTTCTCCAAGAAAAATTCAACACTTCTTGAACATATAATGAACAACTAAATTATGGAGTATATCCATGAATCTAGCATTTTGTTACCAACTGCGAAAAATATGGCAGGCTAGTCATCTTTTAGGAGCATAATTTCTATTAAAACATTAAAAATTATCAGAAAAACTAATTTTTCCCTAATTCCCTAATTACACGAGCATAATTCGTTTTTGCATAGATGCGTATAAAATTTCATGGAAATATGTTACATAGGGGAGAAATTATTAACTCTGTATAAATGTAGCCTCTAAACACAAGAAGTAGATTCCCATATAAAAACCATTATCTGAATTTATGCTACCTGTAACTATACTGTGTGAAATATAATGTAAATATTTCAGTTAAGATAGAAATTATTAATTTAGTCTATAAAGCACTTCCGATACAACTCTTCACACAATAATAATAATAATAATAATAATAATAATAATAATAATAATAATAATAATAATAATAATAATAATAATAATAATAATAAATAATTCTGAGCTTCAGTGCAAGAACTCTTTAACCCTCACACAGCTTGTTCTGAGAAAAATCAGTATTAAAGAAATTTATACACATTAAACAAATTGTAATGCTATATGTTGTCATGTCTCTTCTATCCCTCACGTGGAAACTTAGGCTTACACAGCAGCAAGAATAAGATAACAACGTTATTATCATCTGTCCTTTTATGGCTATACAGTTTTTGCAGTGAACTACAGAATTATTAACTATTATTATTACAGACCTGTTATTTTTTTCACTTTTTTCACACACACACACACACACACACACACACACACACACACACACACACATCTATTATACTAAACATAAACCCACAAGAGAAAACAATACTTGTATTAACTGTAAACATTTTTCTTCCTTTCTTTATTTTTAGCAGAATCCTCCATTTCACCCTTTATCTCACTAGATGCGCTTCCCGCAGACATTCTTCATTATATGTTTCACACACCACTTCGTAACACTTGCAGCGGTTGACTTTTGTTTTCTTGTCTTTTTCTCTAGGGTATATTGTACATAGTGCTCGGTATCGGTGCTCGTTCACGTGATATTTTACCTTTGTTTTTCTTGCTAACTCCTGCCAATTTTTCTGATATTTCCCGTAGTTGATTGGTCAAGTACTGCGGATTGATTCCCGGTTATAACAAACACACCTACACTACATTCCAATGATTTCTGACTCGTTACTGCACATTTTAGAAACACTGTACGAAAGCACACACAGTCTCTCGTAAATCAACAGGTTACAACAGAGACTTACACTTGCAAACGCGTGGGGATTTCAGAAAATTTCTTACTATTTCAGTACCTTTAACTGTACAACAGATTTTGTTTTCTCGAAAAAGAAAGGTCAACGTTACTATTGACAAAAGACAGAAACGTACGATTACAATACCTTTATTTTAAACAATCTTAGAGGTGGTCTGGGAATTCCTAAACTCACCACGCGACTACTTAACCCTAGACAGGTAATCATCACTGTACTCATGTTAAAGGTAAGCATTCGTAATTTTTACTACTCACATTTTAATTAACTGAAATCAACTCAATATCACACATTTAACAACTTTTACACATTTCGTAGCCATTAGTGTTCATTTAATTTTAAGTTTGTCATAAAGTCTTTACGTTCATGTTATTGTCCTATTTACAATTAGTGCAAACAACAGCGCGATGTTCTCTGCAGAACCCCTTTTTGCAAAGTCCACAAAATGTTGTCATCATTCTCCTCTTCTTTGCAGGACATTTATAGCAAACAGTACGTTCACCATCTGGCTGCATTACCTGGCATTGTTGTTGCACAGCAATGTTCAGATGTTCTTCAATTGTTGCCCGCAGAGATCGGTGTAAAGTAGGACGTGCAAAGCGGTGCTGCATCCACGGTTTTGTCAGCTCTTCACACAATTGGAAAATGAATTGTTTTCTTGATATTGTTTTCTGAGTTCTTCTAACTATAAATTATCCATGAATTTATACTTGCAATATTTAGCATGTTGTAAAATATTGCTAGTGGCCAGCGCCTCGTCTTTCTATTGCAGGAAAGATTGTGGCACATTTGACATAGTGTATCTACACCACCTTTAGTCCCATTGTAAATAATAATAATAATAATAATAATAATAATAATAATAATAATAATAATAATAATAATAATAAAGGCTTTACATATAACGTGTTGCTTACTGTTGTCATTGCAGTCCACGTCGGTGGGGGTGGGGGGGTTTCTTTCTCCTCCTCCTTCCTCTAGAAAGAGCAGTTACCAGGGTCTAAGGAAGTGAATGCCCTTTTCTTTCTGGGCTCATCCCTACATTTGTCTTAGCTCCTTAGGGAAAACCACGGAAAACCCTCAGGCTTGCGAATAGACTGAATGAATGAGAGGAGAAACTTTAAAGGTACGTGAAAACACGTCCATGCAAGGGAGTTGGGACTGTGAAAAATTGAATATGTGAAATCCAAGACTGTATTTGCCAGGCGAGCAAAGAAGAAGAAGAAGAAGAAAGGCTTACGTATGACGTGTGGCTTACTGTTGTCATTGCAGTCCGCGTCGGCCAGCGGTGGGAGGGGGGGGGTCAATATACCTGCACATATCAGTTCAAATTATAAAAACCTCTTAATGCTACTGCGGTACTATTCCATTGCCGAACACAATATGAAGAAATTAGCAGATCCCTGAACTGAACTCTTATTACTCTGAAATTACCGCGCAGTACAATTATAGCTATGACGCATTGCAAGCGTTAGTCACCATATCGATTTGCTAAGCAAATTTTATCCCTTTAGAGCATGTCCCCCCCCCCCTCCTCCTCCATATCAGCCAACAACATACTGGATGAAGAAGACTCCTGCAAAAGGGACGAATTAAGATTTAATTTTATTTTAATGATAGACTAACATTGCAAAGTTCCAAAATAATTTTTTGCATTCCTTCATTACACTAGTCGTACAAAATTGCGGTCGTATCTCGTACTATCTATACTAATAATAAATCTGTAGCCGAAATTTTTCTGGTAAGTTTCGATTTTCCAAAAGTAATTGGTCCTAACATATATAATTAACCACCCTGAAACCGAAAATCGCATTTTTGAAAATTTTGTTTGTATGTCTGTCTGTATGTTTGTTACCTTTTCACGCGATAATGGCTGAACCGATTTATATGAAAACTGGAATATAAATTAAGTTTGTTGTAACTTAGATTTTAGGCTATATGGCATTCGAAATACTTTATTTAAAAGGGGGGTTATAAGGGGGCCTTAATTAAATAAATCGAAATATCTCGCTTATTATTGATATTTGAGAAAAAATGTTACATAACAGATGTTCCTTTAAAAATGATTTCCGTTAAGTTTTATTTTTTTACAACATTTTGATAGGACTGATATTTAATGAGATAAATGAGTTTTAAAATTAAAATAACGCTATCTAAGACGGTGCAATGAATTAAGAACAAATGACTTCGTCTATAAGGGGCCTTGGACAACAACAATCGAAACAGGGGCCTTGGACATCAACAAACAATCGAAAGCTATTAAACATAGCCTACAGGGAATGTTTCTGTGTTTGTATGAAGTAATATCACAAGCTCGTAAATTAACTGATTTGTATAATTAGTTATTATTTCACCATTGGAAACTGTAGTTTCTCTAGATGGACATAATGCTATAATGTTATTACAGTAACGTCTGAGTAAATCGAGGACAGGTAAGATTAAAATAGCTTCTTATGCACAGAAAATTTGATAGGCTATTTTGTACATTCGTTTTCTGTATTTCTTAAAATAATATTTATGTACACGCATTTTAATCTCAGAGAATTAACGAACAACGAGAGTGTATTGATTTAGTATGCAGTAATAGTACTTTAGCTTGGCAATCCATTATTTTAATAATTCATATTTTAACTATGCTCAATTGAATCGTGTTAAAATACATAAAATATATATGCAATAAATGCAGTGCTAAAAAAAAATTGGGTAATATGCGAAGCAGATTATCTTGCGCTGTTGTAAAAGTTGTTCCATGGATCAGTCGTCCTATTTTAATTATGTAATTACTTTATATTTATTTCTAACAGGTGGAGCGGAGCGAACGGGTACGGCTAGCTAACAATAAGTGAGAACTTACAATACAACAACGACAACAACAACAACAGCTGATAATCTGAAAGGGAACATAGTAATTTGGGGTGAATTAAAATGCAGCTTCCATTCGTTTAAAATTTCTTTAAATTTTAACTAAATATTAATGTAGATATTACCTCTAAAGGTAAATGGGGGCATGTTTCACAACGCTAACAAATTACAAATTAACAATATACAATTAACAACGGAAATATTACATATGCTTGTTAACTGTGTTTCACAATGCAATCTTATTCACTTGTATGTTTTAACGAACTTTACAAAATCGGCGAAACAAACTTACAAATACGCATAATTGGTTGAACAAAATCGCCAACGACAGTTTACAAAAATCACTAAGGATCAGAGGTAAAGTAGCTGTAATTTTAGAACTATCGATGGACATGTTTATATTTTTTTATATATATTTTATTTAGATTTTGCTACATCGGCGACAACGGAGTTTCGCGGCATGCAATTGGTCGAGCATACCAATGCATTAATTAGCCTACGACTTAACTGACGAAAGTTAGCGCGAAATTCATTCAAATAATTGATAAATAATGGATTTGACCCACGTAGTTATATGCAGTTGATAGAGCAGCTAACATGTCCATCCATTAAAATCAACTTCGCTCTCTGCTGGTCCATCAGTATATTTTATTGTTTCATCCATAACCTCGCCAACATTAGGGAACCCAGCAGGAGGAGCATAAAAATCCTTTGCCCGAGTAAGCACATTCGGTGATCAATAACCCGCCTCGAGTTTTTTCAATCTTGTAACAACATCAACTACCATGTGTGAACTTTTGCACACTGTAATCTTATAAATTCCGTTCTTATCTGCTAACGCAGGGAACTGAGAGCTACTATGCAACCAATGCAGTTCTCGCTTTGTGGTTAGGGCACCACTTTTCCCTTTCAGATGTTGCATGTGATGTCCCATATCTTGTAGGAGAGATTACAGCGAAATGGGATTCGGAACGACTTCAGAATACTGCGTAAGTAATGCCGACATTGCATTATTAAGTGATTGGTTTTCGGTGCAAAGTTTTTCTTCTTTAAGTGCGAGTATTTATTAAATACGTTCCTCGTATATAAGAACTAACGCGGTATTCTGAAGTATAGCGCGGGATTCATTCGAAACCTTTCATTAATATTCGTACAATGATACGAACGTGGCCGGAAAATTCTACGTTAGGCCTAAATGCAAAATCTTCGTCTGAGTCGCTAGAACTACTCAATAACATCACAACTGCTTCAGTGTAATTCTTAATGGTACCCTGTTACTATAAAATTGATTTTATACATATGTGTTTATTTTTTTCATTCACAATTAGAAGCTATTTCAACAGGGCTACTGTAGAAAATGTGCTAACTTCACTAGTAAAGTTTAGTTTACACGTTTGTAAAATTACTCCTTCGTTGTGAAACAAACATATCACTTGTAAAGAGCGCAAAATTTCATTCGTAAAGATTTGATTTCCTTTGTACAGTCCACCTTTACAAACAAAGATTGTGAAACAGAAGTTTACAAACAGAGTTCACAATTTCCAAAGATTGTAAACTTTGTGAAACACCCCACTGGTGAATCAGCACGCCGAGCTCGATCGAAATACAACCAGTTACTATTATTTCCCTATCGTTTTTTGACATTTGATTCCGCGTCCTACCTCTTTCATTCGTTACTAACCAACAACGCCAATAGCAGAAGGTAACGCAAAAACAGTCACCGGTTCCCCGATGCATGGCTTTCTCTCTCAATGTCAACTGAGAGTTAAAAATATTCATTATAATATGCACTTTCCACTCACTCCTCAGAATGTCTTCTTTATTTTTATTTATTTATTTTTTAAGATATGTGAGCTACGTACTGTATGTCTGATGTTTTGCCATCGTACATTCAAATATTTATATTCACTGTACAGTACAGCGAACTGTTTATACTTACTGTACATGCTATAACTACTTCTCCCAACTCCGCTATTGCTATATTTCCTAAACTAAACGCTGATATTGAAATAACGCCTGGTCTGATAATGCAGTCTGTTTAAATTTCTACCGACCAAGTTCTGCCCTTCATCATGGGAAAACAACGAGCTTCTTTAAAGGATACAACTACTAGGACAGAGATATTTTCATTATGGAATTTGTACTACCCACTGAAATGTAGTAACTAATGGGATTTTAATTAGCCATATATGTACAGTATATTACATTCTTTACCTAAAATGTCTCTAACTTCTAGGGAGAGCGCGAGGTACGTTCACAATCCCCTGAATACATATTCCCTTCTTCGAGAAAACGCAGAGAAGTGAACCGTCTCATATGAATATGCTACCAGTCATAAGTTTCAATACGGAGCTGCAAGTACTTAAGAATTATCAATTACTCTACAATTATGCAGCGGCGTCATCATCCAAGCTATAGCTGGAATAGGGAAGGGAACATAATATCCCATAAGTCTTATTAGAACACGCTGGAAATAGTGACGTAAAAAAAAAATCGCCAACGGCACGTGGTGTTCCCAAGCGGTCACCCATCCAAGTACTGACCACGCCCAATGTTGCTTGACTTCGGTGATCGGACGAGAACCGGTATTTTCAACATGGTATGGCCGTTGCCGATGAAACTGCGTAATCTGTAGGCACTTGAGGACGATGGGATTGGGGTGCACTCGATAAAACCTGCACTCGCTCACACACACACGTAAACTGCCTGCTTAGACTCTGTACCTAAATTACCAAGCTCGTTGGATGTCATTGGGATAGATGATAAATCTATCTATCAACGGCAGTTTGGTTACGTTTCAACGTCACACACTGCTGGATTGACACGGGATTAATAAAACAGCTAGTCGGCATTCTAAGTTAAGCCACAGGTGGATTGTTGTTCAACAGCGGAGCCTCCTTTCAACCACATGGTTGTGGAACTGTAGTCGGATTTTCGACATCATTTTCATGCCATACTACGGAACTTCACACAAACTTCAATTCACTTCTTGCACCGGCGGCTACTACGAATGGACTGAAGCTCGCTACTGACTAGGGGGGGGGGACATTTGTCTCTTGATGGATTACGTGACAGATATATAAAGTATCAGTCGTATGTTATGAACCCGAGTTTCAATAAAGATAGATTACCCGTATGTCCACAGATTCTCAGTAGTGGCCTGCGGAAGGATTATGCCCGCGGTCGACAAGTTACCTTCTAAGTTGTTTTCCCTCAACAATTAATGCTGCCAAGTGAGTAGGAATGACACCGCGCTCTCATATAAGTCGTACGAAACTATTAAGGAAACGAATTTGCCTCGTGGATCCAAGTCTCCCATGGACTGCCTATAATGTATTATCTATCCTAGAAGTGTTATCGGGGTGATTATTTAAATTTTCACTCGGTGGGAACCGCTGTTGTTCTTCATTCATCTACTCTGTTATGAATAACTTGTGGCCCTTAAAAGGGCCGGTTGCTGATTCCCTAGCAAGCACTCCCGCTTACTTGGAACTAGTGTATTTTGTGACGGCCTTGGTCCCTTCACTGACGGCGTGCTTGGCCAGCTCACCGGGTAGCAGGAGACGGACGGCTGTCTGGATCTCCCGACTGGTGATGGTCGACCGCTTGTTGTAATGCGCGAGCCGCGAAGCTTCCGCGGCGATGCGCTCGAAGATGTCGTTAACGAAGCTGTTCATGATGCTCATAGCCTTTGAACTGATTCCCGTGTCTGGGTGAACTTGTTTCAGAACCTTGTAGATGTAAATGGCGTAGCTCTCCTTCCTCTTGCGCTTCTTCTTCTTATCGCCCTTCGAAATATTCTTCTGGGCCTTGCCGGCCTTCTTGGCAGCCTTTCCGGAAGCTTTGGGGGGCATGGTGCTCGTCTGATGATGAGCCCGGAGGGAGAAAAATATTTAAGTCGCAGGGACAATGCCGTACTGCCTTCCCAGTGCGAGCCAATAGAAACAGCGCAAACGTTTGTGACTTTACGATTGGTCCGCTGTCGATTATTGACGTTGGCGTAAAAGTGAAGGTTACCGTGGACGATCACTCCCTCATTTTCCAATCACGAAACACGAAGACTTAGACACCGCAGAGACTTTGTTTGTACAGGTGCTTAATGAAGCTATTCAAGACTCAATACCACAAAAACGATATACCACTGACCGTCGCCGTGCACTACCTCCAGACATCTTAAAAATCATAAAGACAAAAAGAGCAGCACACAGACTCTACATGCGCACCCATGAAGATGAAGACAGACGCCTCTACCGCTCACTACAAGAAGATGTCAAAGACGCTATACAGAGATACGAGACGCGACGATGGGACAAATTCATTCAGAAAGTCGACAAAGACAGACTAAACGCTCCCAAGCGATTTTGGGAAACCATAAAGCGTATTAGGGGCAAGTACCAATATACTTCCCACCCATTACGCAACAGACAACAAACGATTATTGACACACCAGGCAAACTGGAAGCCTTCCGACAGTTTCTATCCAACACGCACACAACACCTATACATCCAGATTTCGACCAAGATCATTACCATTTCATCACAGATCATATCAATAACCATCATATCCTCTATAATCCACTCCCAGCACCAGCACCACGATCAACCGACGACCCCATCATTGATGACATCACCATACTAGACATCTCACTTGCCCTCCAAACATGCAAGAACTCAGCACCAGGACCTGATGGTATCACATACCAAACACTTAAACAACTCCCGCCGACAGCCCTTAATTTTCTTGCTGGTCTTTTCACCCTCTCTTTGAAACTTGGACACGCTCCGACACGCTGGAGACATTCACACATACTTCTATTTCCAAAACCTGGTAAAGACGCCTCAGACCCCGCCAACTACCGACCCATAAGCCTCACCCCGACTATTGCCAAGTTAATGGAGAAAGTACTCGTTTCACGCTTGCAGGTTTACCTGCGCGACCGAAATATGATTCCCGATTCTCAGGCGGGCTTCAGACCGGGAGTCCAGCCGACTGATCAGCTGATACGGGTACTTACCCCCATTGAGGAGGCCTACTCTAAACGACATTACTCAATCTTGGTAGCGCTCGACGCCAGACGAGCCTTTGACACAGTATGGCTGGACGCCTTGCGATATAAATTAACAAACATGCAATTTCCGCACGAAATAACACGCTGGATCTCCAGCTTCCTGAATAACCGATCTGGCCAGGTCCGTCTTGGCAGACAAGATCTGTCCCGCACCTTCCAAATCGAAGCAGGAGTTCCCCAGGGCAGCGTGATTTCCCCCCTGCTCTATAACATATATGTATCTGACATCCCTCAACCCAACAACAATCAAGTGGGCCTGGCACAGTTTGCTGACGATGTTGCTTTCTGGGCCACCCATCCCCGCTTACGATCCGCCAGGGTACTAATAGACAACGCCCTGAGACAGTACACTGAGTGGGCCAACACCTGGAGAATTACCATCAACACCGAAAAAACCCAAACCTGTGTCTTCCGCCCCTCTTTAAAATCACGAATCACAAACAGACAACACATTACAATCGGACAAGCATTAATACCACTCCAACACAAAGTAACATATCTAGGCATTCCACTCACATCAAAACTCTCTTGGACTACAATAGCGCAAACAATATGGGACAAATACAACAAAGCCACTAAAGCAGTAAGCTACCTAAGCGGCATTAGACGACAAGGCTGCCACGCCAACACATTACTACACCTATATAAAGCACTGGTTCGATCCCAGTGCACCTACTCCTCCTACTTTCTATTGCAATCTTCACCCTCAACACAAAAGAAATTTGAGTCCCGTGAAAGGAAATTATTGCGCCAGATATTTCGACTACCCAAACATACCAGAAACGACACAGTATACATCCACACCAAAACGAAACCACTCTCCACACACCTAATCCGAACAGTCACTAAATACACACACTTCGCACTACGTCGCTCATACACACAACATATGTTTAACAATCCTCCACACACCAACAAGAACACAACCATTGAAAAACTCCTACAAGCCTATCAAGATCACTTCAATCCACAAAATAACCATTAAACTCTCCCCCTCTCTCTCCCTCTCTACAAAACCCCTCGTATCCCGGAGTCGGCTCATTCGCGGTCTGTCTCCCATAAATACCCCAAAAGAATGCCATCGTTGAGGAATGCACATACATGTCATAGACCAGAACCCGACACATACAATTAATAATCCACTTTCATCTACAACGAGAGGAAATCGAAATCAAATACCCCACCCACAACATAACGTACCAGCGAACATCTCTCCGACTGCTGGATAGCTGAAGTCAAAATGCCAACGCACAAACACAAGGATAACAACAATATAAACAAATTGTGACTGCCCTCACCACTGCTTAGTGATGCATGATAGCTATCGTTGAATAATTAACAGTAAATAAATACATTCAAAATTCACGCAAGCCCAGTAAATAATTTACATCACAAACAGTTCATGGTCACTCCTCAAATAACAACAAATCAAAACTTAAATTCTGCTTCTTAAATCTTCTTTCTTACTTTCTACCCACCTGTCTTCTTTCCACGTCTCAATCTCAATCTCATAAAAGCCCTAAATATCCAACATTCTATTAACACTGCACTCACAAGCACTCACGGTCGAAGAGGGCATTGTAATGTAAGACCCTAAAACGACCGCTGGCTCTGCCAGCAATCAACTCTGACACCGGGCGAGGCGTCGTTCTTGTAGTTAAACAGCTGCAAGTAGGAGTAGCATCATGTCGGGTCGTGGAAAGGGAGGCAAGGTGAAGGGAAAGTCAAAGTCTCGATCCAGCCGTGCTGGGTTGCAGTTCCCGGTAGGCCGTATCCACCGTCTTTTGCGTAAGGGCAATTACGCAGAGCGAGTTGGTGCCGGTGCGCCAGTCTACCTGGCCGCGGTGATGGAGTACCTGGCGGCCGAAGTTCTCGAGTTGGCTGGCAACGCAGCTCGTGACAACAAGAAGACTAGGATCATTCCTCGTCACTTACAGCTCGCCATTCGCAACGACGAGGAGCTGAACAAACTCCTGTCCGGCGTCACCATCGCCCAGGGTGGTGTGTTGCCCAACATCCAGGCGGTTCTCCTCCCGAAGAAAACCGAGAAGAAGGCTTAAGCCCCTTCTCCGTAAAACGGCCCTTTTAAGGGCCCCACTAACCTCACAAAAGTCAGAAATAGCCAGTATTGTTAATCCTCTCTCACGGCTTCGTAATGTAATTTCATTACGCGTGTCAACTTTCTCTCTCTCTCTATACCGGTGGGCTGATTTAATATCATCATTCTGTAATTTTGTGCTCTGAACGATGTCGTTGTCCCAGGTTCGCACTGAAGTACTTGAAACCGTTGTACATTTACTAGGCTATTGTGTGATAACACATTATACTGATGCATATAGAAAGGTTTCATTATTATTATATAATTTAACACAATACGAATTAAATTAGATGATGATGCCAAAGTACATAGTTGGCTTCGAAATTTATGTAATATATTTCTATCATATTAGAGTAATGGAGATTATCGTGAAAATAATCACAAGTCCCCTTCTTTGGTGCCCATCGTGGTTTTAGACATATACGTTTGAATATACTAGTTTACTTTACTACATACTACGAATGAAACTAATTTTGAATAAGAAATCGATAACTGGTGAACAACTTACGGCGTTATAATAGAGTTCCTAATGCGTTTGTTTGTTGGTGCACATATTGGCCGCACGCGCAGGAACCCCAATACTGAGATGATGACATGACCTTCTCGTAGGAATCGAAGGCTTTGACAATTTGCGTTCGAATTTCCCCTCTCTCTGTCGTTTCGTTCGAACCGAAATGACGCAAGCTATACGTGGAAGTTGTCTGACAGGACGAAGTCCTGTGTTCTGACATGCGATGTGTACCTCTTCTCCCCAGTGTTTACCACACTGGATTCCTATGACCTAAAAGTTGGCATTGCAAAAACGTGGTGATGTGATGTTCAGTATGTGTCAATCCCCTCGGTTCCTTGTTACGGTCTGGTGAGCATTGCCTACCTGCGTTGTCATATTACCCACCAATTCTTCGGACAGTGATTATTGACTTACAGAAGTTTACAGTAACAGGTAACATAATCCGAGGAGCAAGGCTTCACAGAGGAATCCGGTCTTTCCACTTGATATACCAAGCGTTGGGGTCAGACCCATTTGAAAAACGGAGAGGCATTTCTTACAACGTCTTTTGCTGATACTGAAGTGCCCCTACGAAATAAGTTCTGTTTTCCGCACTGGCCTGTTGAGCTAGTGGTCACACAGTAAAGGTGAATTAAATTAATCTCGACAACTACTGCCCTTTTTAGACGGATTTTATGGCCCTGAAAAGGGCCGTTTTGCCGACGGATTCGGCAGCAGACGTGTGTAGGCAGTCTAACCGCCGAACCCGTAGAGAGTCCTCCCCTGCCTCTTCAAGGCGTATACCACGTCCATGGCCGTGACTGTCTTCCGCTTCGCGTGCTCGGTGTATGTTACAGCGTCACGGATTACGTTCTCCAGAAAGACCTTGAGAACACCTCTCGTCTCCTCGTAGATGAGGCCGGAGATACGCTTTACGCCTCCACGTCGGGCGAGACGACGAATGGCCGGCTTCGTGATGCCCTGAATATTATCTCGGAGAACCTTCCTGTGGCGCTTCGCTCCACCTTTGCCAAGACCCTTGCCTCCCTTGCCGCGTCCAGTCATGTTGCTCGTGTGACGAAGGTTAAAAGTGATCTCGACGGCGGGTCATTTTTTGGTTTATATACTAAAACCCGCGGACCAATCACATTACGGAAGGGGCGTGGCTTCTCAACGGGCGAAGACATAAATACCCCTCTTGGGGGCAGCGGGGGCGACTGTATTGCGTCAACTTGGGTTGCGAGGACTAAGGAGTAAGCGATGGCACGTACGAAGCAAACTGCGCGTAAGTCCACGGGAGGCAAGGCTCCACGAAAGCAGCTGGCAACGAAGGCCGCTAGGAAGAGCGCACCGGCTACTGGAGGCGTGAAGAAACCCCATCGATACCGCCCTGGTACAGTTGCTCTTCGCGAGATCCGTCGTTACCAGAAGAGCACCGAGCTCCTCATCCGCAAGCTGCCTTTCCAGCGCTTGGTGCGTGAAATCGCTCAGGATTTCAAAACCGACCTCCGTTTCCAGAGCTCAGCCGTAATGGCCTTGCAGGAGGCAAGCGAGGCATACCTCGTCGGTCTCTTCGAGGATACCAACCTTTGCGCCATCCACGCCAAGCGCGTGACCATTATGCCCAAGGATATTCAGCTGGCTAGGCGCATCCGCGGCGAGAGGGCTTGAATTAACAAAGGTACTCCTGCCCGCAAAAAGGCCCTTTTCAGGGCCACTAGTTATTTCTCGGAAGAGCCGGTTGTACCGTACTCCAGGTCTCGTTCCTACTACCCTCAGTTCAAGGTCACCTCAATAATATAAATGGTTTCTCCCTTTCCATTCCTCACCGTATCAGCATTTTCCCACAGCCTGTTTGACAAATATCGCAATGTATCCTATAGGTTAATAAACAATTTTTTAATAGAACGATGGATAACAAAGTTTCTTAGGAAAATTAAAAAAAAATTTCACAGTTCTATAATATTGCACATTATATATATTTACCAAATTAAGGGTTAACGCCGCCGGGACGAGTGATCCTCCGTCCGACCGATCACAAGCGCCAAGGCTCAAAGTGGTCCAGAAAGCAAATCTAGCTGGACTAAAAATGTGACATATTTCCATGAAACTTCGCACTATAGTCACTACTGTATAAGAGGAGAAACTACCCCTTTATAGACGATGCGTTTTGACAAAAATTAGTGACTTGTCTCATATATAATATATTGTTTTAATGAAACTTTACACAGTACTTACATGTAGCTCGTTTATACTATATTGGATACAAAATGTGATTATGATTGTATAAGAGTAGCTACTTGTCTCCTATCTAACATTTTTTACTTTCACGAAACTATAACTGTGACTCATTATTTTCGATAGTACAGACGTGGTCTGCTTAGGAAAGGACAAGCGGAAGACTGTGACCTTTGTGACCTCGGGTGGGTATTACGATAACATTTATAACCGTCACCCTGATAAGCATCCGAGCAGCTTATTTCAAAAAGGAGTTTGAATACAAACAATTCCTTCAATCTACTACGATTATTACAATAACTGATTTCATTAATCTCCTCTCTTCTTTAGCAAAATATAAATTACCTTCAATTGGTCGATTCAGCAAACTTGTTCATAAAACTTATCGCTATTGCGTCACGTTTCGCAATTTTTCTAAAGTAAAAACAAAAACACGAACAAACGCCTACTCCTTTAACCTCATCGCTCTCTTATCTCTAGAATCCCGGGGGGTTGAGAACCTGAATTCTCTGTGGTGTGAAACAAAGCAACCCGCAGGAGCAATGACACGTTCAATTGTCCTAATAATAGAAAAAAAATTACACGTCATTTAGTGTATTCAGAACATTTTTACAGGACCGTGTAGGATATTCACTCTCCTGTCGAATAGTTTCGGCGGCTGGTAGGCGATACGCATTAATTAAAATAATACTTGCGTACCTTGTTCAGGACAGTGACTGTGCTACTTTCTTTCTTTCTTTCTTTCTTTCTTTCTTTCTTTCTTTCTTTCTTTCCTTTATTTGTAGCTTATTGATGACACCAGATGCCATAACGGAAATGCCGTGATGGTATGTTTGTTTAATATTCAAAATCAAGTGACAGACGCTATTTGACTTTGCGGTGGAGGGGATAGGGACCTGATCTCGGATGTTCCGAGAGATGCCGGCGCACAGTTGTCCAGAACGCAAAACTATGTAAGAAAATCAACTTCATCATAACCGAAGTTTAAGTAATATCTAGGCTTAAACAAAAGCTAGGCATTGTGCACAACAGCATACAAAACATCAATATCAGTAAGAGGTGGGACAAAACATGAGTTTTTTTTTTAAAGTCACGCTCTTCAGTTGATTTTTGTTCGTGGGGTCAGTGGCTGTTTTATACTGTTAAACCTTCCCTTATGGAGGTCATAGGACAAGATGTGTACTTTCATTTAATACGCGAAAAGCAATCTATAATACGTTAGCATTCATTTAATTGGCACGTTTACTGAGATTTGTGCAACTAGTTTTTTTTTTTTTTTTTTTTTTTACGACATATTTAACAGGCTGTGCATTACAAGTAAACCTGAGTTAACTTTCAATTCTTCTACCCACACATTAATCAAATATTAAACTCTATACGGCTTAAAATTTAGCTGCTACATCCTGCAAACTTAGATGTTATATTCATCTCTTGGTGGCGCTTTACGAATTCGACAGCAGCCACTTTTCAGAGTCTGGATGAAGGAGCTTAATTTCTCCAAGAAAAATTCAACACTTCTTGAACATATAATGAACAACTAAATTATGGAGTATATCCATGAATCTAGCATTTTGTTACCAACTGCGAAAAATATGGCAGGCTAGTCATCTTTTAGGAGCATAATTTCTATTAAAACATTAAAAATTATCAGAAAAACTAATTTTTCCCTAATTCCCTAATTACACGAGCATAATTCGTTTTTGCATAGATGCGTATAAAATTTCATGGAAATATGTTACATAGGGGAGAAATTATTAACTCTGTATAAATGTAGCCTCTAAACACAAGAAGTAGATTCCCATATAAAAACCATTATCTGAATTTATGCTACCTGTAACTATACTGTGTGAAATATAATGTAAATATTTCAGTTAAGATAGAAATTATTAATTTAGTCTATAAAGCACTTCCGATACAACTCTTCACACAATAATAATAATAATAATAATAATAATAATAATAATAATAATAATAATAATAATAATAATAATAAATAATTCTGAGCTTCAGTGCAAGAACTCTTTAACCCTCACACAGCTTGTTCTGAGAAAAATCAGTATTAAAGAAATTTATACACATTAAACAAATTGTAATGCTATATGTTGTCATGTCTCTTCTATCCCTCACGTGGAAACTTAGGCTTACACAGCAGCAAGAATAAGATAACAACGTTATTATCATCTGTCCTTTTATGGCTATACAGTTTTTGCAGTGAACTACAGAATTATTAACTATTATTATTACAGACCTGTTATTTTTTTCACTTTTTTCACACACACACACACACACACACACACACACACACACACACACACACATCTATTATACTAAACATAAACCCACAAGAGAAAACAATACTTGTATTAACTGTAAACATTTTTCTTCCTTTCTTTATTTTTAGCAGAATCCTCCATTTCACCCTTTATCTCACTAGATGCGCTTCCCGCAGACATTCTTCATTATATGTTTCACACACCACTTCGTAACACTTGCAGCGGTTGACTTTTGTTTTCTTGTCTTTTTCTCTAGGGTATATTGTACATAGTGCTCGGTATCGGTGCTCGTTCACGTGATATTTTACCTTTGTTTTTCTTGCTAACTCCTGCCAATTTTTCTGATATTTCCCGTAGTTGATTGGTCAAGTACTGCGGATTGATTCCCGGTTATAACAAACACACCTACACTACATTCCAATGATTTCTGACTCGTTACTGCACATTTTAGAAACACTGTACGAAAGCACACACAGTCTCTCGTAAATCAACAGGTTACAACAGAGACTTACACTTGCAAACGCGTGGGGATTTCAGAAAATTTCTTACTATTTCAGTACCTTTAACTGTACAACAGATTTTGTTTTCTCGAAAAAGAAAGGTCAACGTTACTATTGACAAAAGACAGAAACGTACGATTACAATACCTTTATTTTAAACAATCTTAGAGGTGGTCTGGGAATTCCTAAACTCACCACGCGACTACTTAACCCTAGACAGGTAATCATCACTGTACTCATGTTAAAGGTAAGCATTCGTAATTTTTACTACTCACATTTTAATTAACTGAAATCAACTCAATATCACACATTTAACAACTTTTACACATTTCGTAGCCATTAGTGTTCATTTAATTTTAAGTTTGTCATAAAGTCTTTACGTTCATGTTATTGTCCTATTTACAATTAGTGCAAACAACAGCGCGATGTTCTCTGCAGAACCCCTTTTTGCAAAGTCCACAAAATGTTGTCATCATTCTCCTCTTCTTTGCAGGACATTTATAGCAAACAGTACGTTCACCATCTGGCTGCATTACCTGGCATTGTTGTTGCACAGCAATGTTCAGATGTTCTTCAATTGTTGCCCGCAGAGATCGGTGTAAAGTAGGACGTGCAAAGCGGTGCTGCATCCACGGTTTTGTCAGCTCTTCACACAATTGGAAAATGAATTGTTTTCTTGATATTGTTTTCTGAGTTCTTCTAACTATAAATTATCCATGAATTTATACTTGCAATATTTAGCATGTTGTAAAATATTGCTAGTGGCCAGCGCCTCGTCTTTCTATTGCAGGAAAGATTGTGGCACATTTGACATAGTGTATCTACACCACCTTTAGTCCCATTGTAAATAATAATAATAATAATAATAATAATAATAATAATAATAATAATAATAATAATAATAATAAAGGCTTTACATATAACGTGTTGCTTACTGTTGTCATTGCAGTCCACGTCGGTGGGGGTGGGGGGGTTTCTTTCTCCTCCTCCTTCCTCTAGAAAGAGCAGTTACCAGGGTCTAAGGAAGTGAATGCCCTTTTCTTTCTGGGCTCATCCCTACATTTGTCTTAGCTCCTTAGGGAAAACCACGGAAAACCCTCAGGCTTGCGAATAGACTGAATGAATGAGAGGAGAAACTTTAAAGGTACGTGAAAACACGTCCATGCAAGGGAGTTGGGACTGTGAAAAATTGAATATGTGAAATCCAAGACTGTATTTGCCAGGCGAGCAAAGAAGAAGAAGAAGAAGAAAGGCTTACGTATGACGTGTGGCTTACTGTTGTCATTGCAGTCCGCGTCGGCCAGCGGTGGGAGGGGGGGGGTCAATATACCTGCACATATCAGTTCAAATTATAAAAACCTCTTAATGCTACTGCGGTACTATTCCATTGCCGAACACAATATGAAGAAATTAGCAGATCCCTGAACTGAACTCTTATTACTCTGAAATTACCGCGCAGTACAATTATAGCTATGACGCATTGCAAGCGTTAGTCACCATATCGATTTGCTAAGCAAATTTTATCCCTTTAGAGCATGTCCCCCCCCCCCTCCTCCTCCATATCAGCCAACAACATACTGGATGAAGAAGACTCCTGCAAAAGGGACGAATTAAGATTTAATTTTATTTTAATGATAGACTAACATTGCAAAGTTCCAAAATAATTTTTTGCATTCCTTCATTACACTAGTCGTACAAAATTGCGGTCGTATCTCGTACTATCTATACTAATAATAAATCTGTAGCCGAAATTTTTCTGGTAAGTTTCGATTTTCCAAAAGTAATTGGTCCTAACATATATAATTAACCACCCTGAAACCGAAAATCGCATTTTTGAAAATTTTGTTTGTATGTCTGTCTGTATGTTTGTTACCTTTTCACGCGATAATGGCTGAACCGATTTATATGAAAACTGGAATATAAATTAAGTTTGTTGTAACTTAGATTTTAGGCTATATGGCATTCGAAATACTTTATTTAAAAGGGGGGTTATAAGGGGGCCTTAATTAAATAAATCGAAATATCTCGCTTATTATTGATATTTGAGAAAAAATGTTACATAACAGATGTTCCTTTAAAAATGATTTCCGTTAAGTTTTATTTTTTTACAACATTTTGATAGGACTGATATTTAATGAGATAAATGAGTTTTAAAATTAAAATAACGCTATCTAAGACGGTGCAATGAATTAAGAACAAATGACTTCGTCTATAAGGGGCCTTGGACAACAACAATCGAAACAGGGGCCTTGGACATCAACAAACAATCGAAAGCTATTAAACATAGCCTACAGGGAATGTTTCTGTGTTTGTATGAAGTAATATCACAAGCTCGTAAATTAACTGATTTGTATAATTAGTTATTATTTCACCATTGGAAACTGTAGTTTCTCTAGATGGACATAATGCTATAATGTTATTACAGTAACGTCTGAGTAAATCGAGGACAGGTAAGATTAAAATAGCTTCTTATGCACAGAAAATTTGATAGGCTATTTTGTACATTCGTTTTCTGTATTTCTTAAAATAATATTTATGTACACGCATTTTAATCTCAGAGAATTAACGAACAACGAGAGTGTATTGATTTAGTATGCAGTAATAGTACTTTAGCTTGGCAATCCATTATTTTAATAATTCATATTTTAACTATGCTCAATTGAATCGTGTTAAAATACATAAAATATATATGCAATAAATGCAGTGCTAAAAAAAAATTGGGTAATATGCGAAGCAGATTATCTTGCGCTGTTGTAAAAGTTGTTCCATGGATCAGTCGTCCTATTTTAATTATGTAATTACTTTATATTTATTTCTAACAGGTGGAGCGGAGCGAACGGGTACGGCTAGCTAACAATAAGTGAGAACTTACAATACAACAACGACAACAACAACAACAGCTGATAATCTGAAAGGGAACATAGTAATTTGGGGTGAATTAAAATGCAGCTTCCATTCGTTTAAAATTTCTTTAAATTTTAACTAAATATTAATGTAGATATTACCTCTAAAGGTAAATGGGGGCATGTTTCACAACGCTAACAAATTACAAATTAACAATATACAATTAACAACGGAAATATTACATATGCTTGTTAACTGTGTTTCACAATGCAATCTTATTCACTTGTATGTTTTAACGAACTTTACAAAATCGGCGAAACAAACTTACAAATACGCATAATTGGTTGAACAAAATCGCCAACGACAGTTTACAAAAATCACTAAGGATCAGAGGTAAAGTAGCTGTAATTTTAGAACTATCGATGGACATGTTTATATTTTTTTATATATATTTTATTTAGATTTTGCTACATCGGCGACAACGGAGTTTCGCGGCATGCAATTGGTCGAGCATACCAATGCATTAATTAGCCTACGACTTAACTGACGAAAGTTAGCGCGAAATTCATTCAAATAATTGATAAATAATGGATTTGACCCACGTAGTTATATGCAGTTGATAGAGCAGCTAACATGTCCATCCATTAAAATCAACTTCGCTCTCTGCTGGTCCATCAGTATATTTTATTGTTTCATCCATAACCTCGCCAACATTAGGGAACCCAGCAGGAGGAGCATAAAAATCCTTTGCCCGAGTAAGCACATTCGGTGATCAATAACCCGCCTCGAGTTTTTTCAATCTTGTAACAACATCAACTACCATGTGTGAACTTTTGCACACTGTAATCTTATAAATTCCGTTCTTATCTGCTAACGCAGGGAACTGAGAGCTACTATGCAACCAATGCAGTTCTCGCTTTGTGGTTAGGGCACCACTTTTCCCTTTCAGATGTTGCATGTGATGTCCCATATCTTGTAGGAGAGATTACAGCGAAATGGGATTCGGAACGACTTCAGAATACTGCGTAAGTAATGCCGACATTGCATTATTAAGTGATTGGTTTTCGGTGCAAAGTTTTTCTTCTTTAAGTGCGAGTATTTATTAAATACGTTCCTCGTATATAAGAACTAACGCGGTATTCTGAAGTATAGCGCGGGATTCATTCGAAACCTTTCATTAATATTCGTACAATGATACGAACGTGGCCGGAAAATTCTACGTTAGGCCTAAATGCAAAATCTTCGTCTGAGTCGCTAGAACTACTCAATAACATCACAACTGCTTCAGTGTAATTCTTAATGGTACCCTGTTACTATAAAATTGATTTTATACATATGTGTTTATTTTTTTCATTCACAATTAGAAGCTATTTCAACAGGGCTACTGTAGAAAATGTGCTAACTTCACTAGTAAAGTTTAGTTTACACGTTTGTAAAATTACTCCTTCGTTGTGAAACAAACATATCACTTGTAAAGAGCGCAAAATTTCATTCGTAAAGATTTGATTTCCTTTGTACAGTCCACCTTTACAAACAAAGATTGTGAAACAGAAGTTTACAAACAGAGTTCACAATTTCCAAAGATTGTAAACTTTGTGAAACACCCCACTGGTGAATCAGCACGCCGAGCTCGATCGAAATACAACCAGTTACTATTATTTCCCTATCGTTTTTTGACATTTGATTCCGCGTCCTACCTCTTTCATTCGTTACTAACCAACAACGCCAATAGCAGAAGGTAACGCAAAAACAGTCACCGGTTCCCCGATGCATGGCTTTCTCTCTCAATGTCAACTGAGAGTTAAAAATATTCATTATAATATGCACTTTCCACTCACTCCTCAGAATGTCTTCTTTATTTTTATTTATTTATTTTTTAAGATATGTGAGCTACGTACTGTATGTCTGATGTTTTGCCATCGTACATTCAAATATTTATATTCACTGTACAGTACAGCGAACTGTTTATACTTACTGTACATGCTATAACTACTTCTCCCAACTCCGCTATTGCTATATTTCCTAAACTAAACGCTGATATTGAAATAACGCCTGGTCTGATAATGCAGTCTGTTTAAATTTCTACCGACCAAGTTCTGCCCTTCATCATGGGAAAACAACGAGCTTCTTTAAAGGATACAACTACTAGGACAGAGATATTTTCATTATGGAATTTGTACTACCCACTGAAATGTAGTAACTAATGGGATTTTAATTAGCCATATATGTACAGTATATTACATTCTTTACCTAAAATGTCTCTAACTTCTAGGGAGAGCGCGAGGTACGTTCACAATCCCCTGAATACATATTCCCTTCTTCGAGAAAACGCAGAGAAGTGAACCGTCTCATATGAATATGCTACCAGTCATAAGTTTCAATACGGAGCTGCAAGTACTTAAGAATTATCAATTACTCTACAATTATGCAGCGGCGTCATCATCCAAGCTATAGCTGGAATAGGGAAGGGAACATAATATCCCATAAGTCTTATTAGAACACGCTGGAAATAGTGACGTAAAAAAAAAAATCGCCAACGGCACGTGGTGTTCCCAAGCGGTCACCCATCCAAGTACTGACCACGCCCAATGTTGCTTGACTTCGGTGATCGGACGAGAACCGGTATTTTCAACATGGTATGGCCGTTGCCGATGAAACTGCGTAATCTGTAGGCACTTGAGGACGATGGGATTGGGGTGCACTCGATAAAACCTGCACTCGCTCACACACACACGTAAACTGCCTGCTTAGACTCTGTACCTAAATTACCAAGCTCGTTGGATGTCATTGGGATAGATGATAAATCTATCTATCAACGGCAGTTTGGTTACGTTTCAACGTCACACACTGCTGGATTGACACGGGATTAATAAAACAGCTAGTCGGCATTCTAAGTTAAGCCACAGGTGGATTGTTGTTCAACAGCGGAGCCTCCTTTCAACCACATGGTTGTGGAACTGTAGTCGGATTTTCGACATCATTTTCATGCCATACTACGGAACTTCACACAAACTTCAATTCACTTCTTGCACCGGCGGCTACTACGAATGGACTGAAGCTCGCTACTGACTAGGGGGGGGGGGACATTTGTCTCTTGATGGATTACGTGACAGATATATAAAGTATCAGTCGTATGTTATGAACCCGAGTTTCAATAAAGATAGATTACCCGTATGTCCACAGATTCTCAGTAGTGGCCTGCGGAAGGATTATGCCCGCGGTCGACAAGTTACCTTCTAAGTTGTTTTCCCTCAACAATTAATGCTGCCAAGTGAGTAGGAATGACACCGCGCTCTCATATAAGTCGTACGAAACTATTAAGGAAACGAATTTGCCTCGTGGATCCAAGTCTCCCATGGACTGCCTATAATGTATTATCTATCCTAGAAGTGTTATCGGGGTGATTATTTAAATTTTCACTCGGTGGGAACCGCTGTTGTTCTTCATTCATCTACTCTGTTATGAATAACTTGTGGCCCTTAAAAGGGCCGGTTGCTGATTCCCTAGCAAGCACTCCCGCTTACTTGGAACTAGTGTATTTTGTGACGGCCTTGGTCCCTTCACTGACGGCGTGCTTGGCCAGCTCACCGGGTAGCAGGAGACGGACGGCTGTCTGGATCTCCCGACTGGTGATGGTCGACCGCTTGTTGTAATGCGCGAGCCGCGAAGCTTCCGCGGCGATGCGCTCGAAGATGTCGTTAACGAAGCTGTTCATGATGCTCATAGCCTTTGAACTGATTCCCGTGTCTGGGTGAACTTGTTTCAGAACCTTGTAGATGTAAATGGCGTAGCTCTCCTTCCTCTTGCGCTTCTTCTTCTTATCGCCCTTCGAAATATTCTTCTGGGCCTTGCCGGCCTTCTTGGCAGCCTTTCCGGAAGCTTTGGGGGGCATGGTGCTCGTCTGATGATGAGCCGAACGAACGAATGAATGGGGACGAAGAAAGAATGAATGATGTTTAAAATGGCAGGCAGGGTAAGCATCCCATGCCTCCATTGGTTCCTCGACAAGCAATTCTCTAACTTTAGATCGAGGTACCCAGCTATAAGCCGTTTGCCCTCTCATCTAACAGTAGTGTATTTCCCCTGTGAATGATTTTATGAACATGTACACGTTATCAGTTGAATTGTGAATGAAATGAATGAAGTGAAGTGAGCACCATGCCTCGCAGATGTTAATGAGAGGTGGAGAGTCCAGTGCTCTGGTCAGTTCTGTCCTAGTCACGTTTTTGTAGTGGCGCTAGGGAAACTCGTAACCTGTTACCAACAAAGTGGTGGGCTACTCGTTTCCGTAGAAGCCGTCTGGCTGCCTGGTTGGCTGTGGCAAGTGTCGTGTGTCGTTTCGTAGGGTTTGTGTCAGTAGTGAGTAAAGAAATAGTGAATGTCACTATTTCGTCCTGTAGTCTGTTTAGTTGCCGGTCAATGTAGGATTCTATTTTCTGCATAGCAGAACGTAGAACCCCCTCGACCAGCTGTTCCGTAGTTGTTTTTTCTGTCTGTGGATCGTCTGTAGTGTTTGTCTTGGTTGTCGTTGTCTTAGCTGCATCCGCATAAGACAATTCGGGTTTGGGAAGTGTTGGGTTGAAAACGGACTGTGATGGTTTGGGTATAGGTTTCGGTATTGGTTTGTGGGTGTCTATGGGGACGTGCGTGGGATCGGTGGAGGTTATGAGATTAGTCCTTGGATATTTTGGACAGCGAGCTTGGCCCGTATAATGGGTGTCGCTGTTGCACGTGGCGCAATACCTAATCTGGGATAGGCGGTTGTGGTTGCACAGGTCGGGATTTTTGCCGCACTTAAAACAAGTCTTGGGCTTGTCGCAGTTTGTCCTTGTATGGCCGTATTGTGCACAGTTAAGGCACGGTCGGTGGAAGATTGTCTCGTGTGATGGCTCTACTCTGTAGTACCGTCCTGCAAGTTTAATTCCTTCTAGTAATTTGTCTGCTGTGGTGATGTCATTTGTGAAAATTCTAACTAAGTTGGTGGGTTTGTCTGTCTGTGCGGAGATAATTCTCTTAATGCGTGTGATGCCTGGATGTGTTACAGCCAGGATCTGCATTAGTTCGTCCTCAGAGATCAGCGTGTCGACATTTTTCATGACGACACTGATCTCTTTATTTCGGGTCTGTTTCTGTCTTGATTCACTAGGCGTAATGTTGATTTCTGCGGACGGACCGAAGTTGTACAGGGGAATTGCCCTAGCGAACTTCTCCGCGTCGTCAATCGTGGCGAATGTGAGTGTAGTTGTCTTGGTAGTGTGTGCCCAGAACTGTCGTGGAGTTTGAATGTCGAGTCGGTACTGTTTCATTAGTCGCTCTATGTGTAGTGGGTTGTTGCCGTTTTTTGTGTGGTTCAGTATTTTCAGTACTGTCCTTGTCTTGGTTCCTTGTGCGGTGTTAGGAGGAGTGGGAGAAGTGGGGCTTGCCGGAGTCGAACCGGATACTTTTGTGGGAATTGGTTTGCGCCTGTTGGACCGCTTCCCTTCTGAGGATTCGTGAGACGACGCCTCAGAGCTGGGAGGTGGTCCGTTGGGAGACTTCTCTGCTGTGGGTTTAGGGACAGGAGACCTCTCTGCTCTAGGTTTTGGAGCCGGCCCTTCTGAGGGCCCCTCTTGTGGAATGGAAGTAACCTCTGCCTCTTCCTCAGAAGAAGAAGAAGAAGAAGAAGATTCACTGTCCAATAGAGAGGGGGGTGGGGTGGAGGAGGGATGGGATGGGTGGCCTGGTAGTTCCCAAGGTCCGAGGAGAGTGGCGGTTGGTGGAGTTTGGTATCGGGCGTGCTTCCCGAATTGTCGTGGATGCATTAAAGTCATCTGCCGTAAGTTTTCTCGGGAGGAAAAAACGTAGGCTCTCGTGGTTTTGTTTAAAGTCAAGGTCGTTGTGGGTTTCCGTGGAGTCACTGCGTCCAGTAGGTCGGGGTCAGCGTTTGTGATCACTACTGCTCTATTAGCAGTGATCGGTGCCATGGTCTTTAGTGTATGTAAGTCGTCGATCGTCTTGGTTGGTGAAGCGCTGGACTTACCAAATGATGATGGTTGTGGTGGTGATGTTGCTTCCGGAGAGACAGGTTTTGCGGCGGCCGTCGGTTTCACCGTCTTCCGCCTCGTCTTCCGCTTCCCCGGTGGCTGGCCTCCGTCCGGCCGAGACTTGTCGACACAAGGCGGCGGCCGGCTCCCGCTGTTCATCTTCGTTGGTTGTAAGCTGGCGACTTTTACCAGTGAGTGTCTTGCTAGATTCAGCTCCCTCTTGATCTGATCTGATCGATGATGAGCCCGGAGGGAGAAAAATATTTAAGTCGCAGGGACAATGCCGTACTGCCTTCCCAGTGCGAGCCAATAGAAACAGCGCAAACGTTTGTGACTTTACGATTGGTCCGCTGTCGATTATTGACGTTGGCGTAAAAGTGAAGGTTACCGTGGGCGAGGCGTGGTGATGATGATCCGTCGGGCCCTGCATGGCAGAGGATTGATCAGTCGCGCTCCGCATCGTACTGTGCATCGAGTGCGGACCGTACGGGAACACGCCCGAGGCGAAAAGTGAAGGCCACCGTTTTGCTTATAATACCGGGCGCGGACCGTACGAGAACACGCCTGAGGCGTATTTGTATACTTCAGAGAGAAACCCTTTAGTTGCGTGTTTTCTTTCCAGTGAGAACCGAAACAGTGGGTAGGTCTATTCAGTGTTCGTGTGTGTGTACTCTTCCGTAAAGATGTAGCTACGAAGGAACCTCTACAGTGTGGCCACTGAGTAGTGATCAATAGTGCTAGAGAAGCCGTACGCAAGTGACTAAACCCTCAAGACTGTGTGATTTTGTGCCATTGCCTCGAGTGAACTCTTCAATTGTTAACATCTCTAGTGTGGTGCTAGTGTACGGACCACTAGTTAACCGATCCAGATATACAGTTCTCTCCGCTTAACGATAGGACGTTACTGCGGAAATTTCCATCTAGTTGTAGCGCACCTTTACTACAAATATTGTTCCAGTTAGAGAGAAGCCAACACAGTGTAGCATACCGAGTGACTGACAATTTGGGCGTGTATTAAATCTTATATCACGTCAAGTGTATTCGAGTGCAAGACATTTACTATGCGTGCAGTCATGTTTCACTCTCTCTGGAAGTGAAAACTAAACAGTGCTCTGTGTGCTCATAGTACAAAACAATCTAACGTGCAGTGAGTGAACCAACTAAATATTGTCAACGAAACTTTACACTCCAAATATTCTCCTTTGTCTTTTCATTTCTGGACTTAGTTTAACCTTTCTTATCTCTTTCTCCAATATATACCTCAAATGCCGCAGTGTCAATTACAGTGTTTAGTGCTACGTATTACATCTTCAACCAAATAGTGCATCATAACTCCAACACAAATCAAAAGGAGGAGCCACCATGAATAACAACAACCCTGAAAGCAGAGCAACACAACCAGCAGACAGAGGTAAGGGCAGTCACAACTCCTCAAAAAACCGCTCTCACTCCGCTGAGGATTTGTCAGTAAACACTCCATCCACTGACAATCCTTTTCCAGGTCTACTACACCAGCAGTCACCGCCTGACGCTTTCACAGAATCAGAGGCAAACACAACCCTAATAATATATAATTATAGTGCCTCAGAGCTCAAAAAAGTTCTAAACCAAATTCGTGTGCATGTTCGCTGGTATAAACACCATGAACACCTACTTATTATAAATTTCCATACCCGAGCTCACCTCTCAAAATTTACACAGTACATTCCACCCTCAATTCTTGGGCCTAGTGATAAAACTCAGTACATGATTCCGGAGCAAGCTAAATTGCAAGCTCCTTGGCTCTCACAACCCGCTCAAAGACAATACAAACCAAATGCAGCTACCAAAGAAATATCTGCCCCTACCGCAAAAACTCCACTCAAAACAAATAACAGAGAACTACGATACAGACTAGAAAATCTGATATCGTCTCTGCCACTTCCCTCTCAAAGCACCACAGTACACCAAGACCTACAATCCCCCGTGTCACCAATCCAAACGAATCCTAATTTTGCCCCCAATCAAATCACGCCACAACCTTCCGCATCAAATGCAAATAATAAAACCACTCCTAGCAAAGACATTCGAATATCACAAACGCAACCACCGCCTGCTGCAACTCAAATTGACTCACGCGTAGCTATGCGTATCAATAACCAAGATCTACACAAAAACAACCCCACCATCATATATCAAGATTGCCTAAAAATTCAAATCACACCACCTAGACAAACCTGGTCGCAAAAATTCAGTTCAACAACTCTTATTTTCGAAAACCAAGAGCACTTAGATAAATTCATCTCCTCCTACCCACCCAACACTTTCGGACCCAACGCAGAATATGCAATTAAAATTAACAGACAAAACAGAAATACGGAGAGTGCTCAATCTTACGCCAAAGAAACCAATCTAGTTGCTACTGGAATCTCCCCGGAAATAGATATAGAAACAGTATCAGCTGCTATGACAAACATCAACTTAGAACACACTAGGATCACAAGAATAAGAAATAGCTACGGACCAACGCCCCTTGTTCGCATTTTCACAAAAAACCCGAACACCATATCGACACTTCTCAGCGATGGCCTCCGACTGTGGGGCAGAACATATCATTGTGAACCACCCAAACTAGGAAAACGCCATATTCCATGCAGGAACTGTCATCAGTATCTGCATGAGAAGAAAAACTGCACAAACCCCGCAGTTTGTTTTCACTGTGGGAACATTGGCACTTCCTGTGCACATAAAGATCGACCACATCATTGCGCCACCTGTAATAGAGACGGACATTATACAGGACAGATGCACTGTCCACTATATCCACGCGAAATCCAACTCCCCGATGAACCTACCTACAGACCATTCATTAGGAAACAAAATATTGATTCGCCACTTAAACCCAGCCAAATGACACCCCCAAACCAGCCCCCGTCTCTTAACACAATCAATTTCCCAACCCTCAACTCCGTCGACAGCGACATATCCAACATACCAAACGAAACCACCAACAGTCCCAAACCCCACACATTTGCTCAGATCTTGGCAACACCGCAAAAAACCGACAAAAATGATCTACCCACCCCCCAACAAATCGCCAACTTTATAGATGAACGTATCGCCATCCACATAACCCGCATTGAAAAATACATTGACGAAAAAATCAATCAAGCCATCAACAATTTAACACAATTTATCACAGCCACAACAATAAACACGACCCCACCCTCACGACTCGAAAATACCACAGCCACTATAAATGCCACAGCCAAAAAGACCATAAATAGGAAAGTCAGCGTTGCACCTTATGGAAACAATATAGATGTAATAATCACGCCCATAGTCCAGAAAGTCCAAACTATGATAGGTGGCGCAATAGAACGAGCCCTGGCGGATTACCAATCCCTACCCTGCCCCTCAGGAAATTCACGGCACCTAGACACCACAAACAGCCTCTCACCAACAACCTAATACCACTATAATGGCGTCCATCCTACTTCGACATGACATCACGATAATTCATTGCAATATTAGGCACCTGTATAACAACAGAACGGAACTCACTCACCTCATCCAAGAGCAAAAACCCGAAATCATATGTTTAAATGAAACCCACCTTCGAGACAAAGACCGCTTTACTATGAGAGACTTCACTATATATCGACGCGACAGACCTACGATAGGAGGAGGAGTTATGATTATGACTAACAAAAACTTGACAACAACTCAAATTCCCCTACCCCTTCACCTCGACGACCAAGAATGTGTAATAATTCAAATCCACATAGGAAATTCTCGCATGCATGTGGCTTCTTTCTACTCTCCGCCAGCTAATCCACTCCCATCCACACTCCTGCGTTACCTTCACACCCTTCCAAATGTCATAATCACCACAGATATCAACGCCCACCACCCCTTCCTCCATGATAACAATCGGAACACCAAAGGCAACCACCTAGTGACGCTCTTACCCAGTCTCAACCTAGTACAAGTTCCACTCCCTGCCCCCACACGCCTACCAACTCCTACTCAACAATTTACAACTCCTGATAAAATATTCATCTCTCCCAGATTACATAACCGACTCATCAATACTCTAGTCCTTCCCCCTCTAAATTCAGATCACGCACCCATACAAATTAAACTTGCCTGCCCCTTTTACCGCTCTCAACCCGTAAACGAAGCTATATACATGCGAGATTATCGTAACGCTGATTGGCAGAAATTCAAAGATTACATATCTAAATCACTCCCTCATTTTCCAATCACGAAACACGAAGACTTAGACACCGCAGAGACTTTGTTTGTACAGGTGCTTAATGAAGCTATTCAAGACTCAATACCACAAAAACGATATACCACTGACCGTCGCCGTGCACTACCTCCAGACATCTTAAAAATCATAA
Source organism: Periplaneta americana (assembly GCF_040183065.1). Lineage (NCBI taxonomy): Eukaryota > Metazoa > Arthropoda > Insecta > Blattodea > Blattidae > Periplaneta > Periplaneta americana. The sequence continues at coordinate 659,314 of NW_027185505.1, forward strand.
AGACAAAAAGAGCAGCACACAGACTCTACATGCGCACCCATGAAGATGAAGACAGACGCCTCTACCGCTCACTACAAGAAGATGTCAAAGACGCTATACAGAGATACGAGACGCGACGATGGGACAAATTCATTCAGAAAGTCGACAAAGACAGACTAAACGCTCCCAAGCGATTTTGGGAAACCATAAAGCGTATTAGGGGCAAGTACCAATATACTTCCCACCCATTACGCAACAGACAACAAACGATTATTGACACACCAGGCAAACTGGAAGCCTTCCGACAGTTTCTATCCAACACGCACACAACACCTATACATCCAGATTTCGACCAAGATCATTACCATTTCATCACAGATCATATCAATAACCATCATATCCTCTATAATCCACTCCCAGCACCAGCACCACGATCAACCGACGACCCCATCATTGATGACATCACCATACTAGACATCTCACTTGCCCTCCAAACATGCAAGAACTCAGCTCCAGGACCTGATGGTATCACATACCAAACACTTAAACAACTCCCGCCGACAGCCCTTAATTTTCTTGCTGGTCTTTTCACCCTCTCTTTGAAACTTGGACACGCTCCGACACGCTGGAGACATTCACACATACTTCTATTTCCAAAACCTGGTAAAGACGCCTCAGACCCCGCCAACTACCGACCCATAAGCCTCACCCCGACTATTGCCAAGTTAATGGAGAAAGTACTCGTTTCACGCTTGCAGGTTTACCTGCGCGACCGAAATATGATTCCCGATTCTCAGGCGGGCTTCAGACCGGGAGTCCAGCCGACTGATCAGCTGATACGGGTACTTACCCCCATTGAGGAGGCCTACTCTAAACGACATTACTCAATCTTGGTAGCGCTCGACGCCAGACGAGCCTTTGACACAGTATGGCTGGACGCCTTGCGATATAAATTAACAAACATGCAATTTCCGCACGAAATAACACGCTGGATCTCCAGCTTCCTGAATAACCGATCTGGCCAGGTCCGTCTTGGCAGACAAGATCTGTCCCGCACCTTCCAAATCGAAGCAGGAGTTCCCCAGGGCAGCGTGATTTCCCCCCTGCTCTATAACATATATGTATCTGACATCCCTCAACCCAACAACAATCAAGTGGGCCTGGCACAGTTTGCTGACGATGTTGCTTTCTGGGCCACCCATCCCCGCTTACGATCCGCCAGGGTACTAATAGACAACGCCCTGAGACAGTACACTGAGTGGGCCAACACCTGGAGAATTACCATCAACACCGAAAAAACCCAAACCTGTGTCTTCCGCCCCTCTTTAAAATCACGAATCACAAACAGACAACACATTACAATCGGACAAGCATTAATACCACTCCAACACAAAGTAACATATCTAGGCATTCCACTCACATCAAAACTCTCTTGGACTACAATAGCGCAAACAATATGGGACAAATACAACAAAGCTACTAAAGCAGTAAGCTACCTAAGCGGCATTAGACGACAAGGCTGCCACGCCAACACATTACTACACCTATATAAAGCACTGGTTCGATCCCAGTGCACCTACTCCTCCTACTTTCTATTGCAATCTTCACCCTCAACACAAAAGAAATTTGAGTCCCGTGAAAGGAAATTATTGCGCCAGATATTTCGACTACCCAAACATACCAGAAACGACACAGTATACATCCACACCAAAACGAAACCACTCTCCACACACCTAATCCGAACAGTCACTAAATACACACACTTCGCACTACGTCGCTCATACACACAACATATGTTTAACAATCCTCCACACACCAACAAGAACACAACCATTGAAAAACTCCTACAAGCCTATCAAGACCACTTCAATCCACAAAATAACCATTAAACCCTCCCCCTCTCTCTCCCTCTCTACAACACCCCTCGTCTCCCGGAGTCGGCTCATTCGCGGTCTGTCTCCCATAAATACCCCACAAGAATGCCATCGTTGAGGAATGCACATACATGTCATTGACCAGTACCCGACACATACAATTAATAATCCACCTTCATCTACAACGAGAGGAAATCGAAATCAAACACCCCACCCACAACATAACGTACCAGCGAACATCACTCCGACTGCTGGATAGCTGAAGTCAAAATGCCAACGCCCAAACACAAGGATAACAACAATATAAACAAATTGTGACTGCCCTCACCACTGCTTAGTGATGCATGACAGCCACCGTTGAATAACTAAACAATAAATAAATACATTCAAAATTCACGCAAGCCCAGTAAATAATTTACATCACAAATAGTTCATGGTTACTCCTCAAATAACAACAAATCAGAACTTAAAATCTGCTTCTTAAATCTTCTTTCTTACTTTCTACCCACCTGTCTTCTTTCCACGTCTCAATCTCAATCTCATAAAAGCCCTAAATATCCAACATTCTATTAACACTGCACTCACAAGCACTCACGGTCGAAGAGGGCATTGTAATGTAAGACCCTAAAACGACCGCTGGCTCTGCCAGCAATCAACTCTGACACCGGCGAGGCGTCGTTCTTGTAGTTAAACAGCTGCAAGTAGGAGTAGCATCATGTCGGGTCGTGGAAAGGGAGGCAAGGTGAAGGGAAAGTCAAAGTCTCGATCCAGCCGTGCTGGGTTGCAGTTCCCGGTAGGCCGTATCCACCGTCTTTTGCGTAAGGGCAATTACGCAGAGCGAGTTGGTGCCGGTGCGCCAGTCTACCTGGCCGCGGTGATGGAGTACCTGGCGGCCGAAGTTCTCGAGTTGGCTGGCAACGCAGCTCGTGACAACAAGAAGACTAGGATCATTCCTCGTCACTTACAGCTCGCCATTCGCAACGACGAGGAGCTGAACAAACTCCTGTCCGGCGTCACCATCGCCCAGGGTGGTGTGTTGCCCAACATCCAGGCGGTTCTCCTCCCGAAGAAAACCGAGAAGAAGGCTTAAGCCCCTTCTCCGTAAAACGGCCCTTTTAAGGGCCCCACTAACCTCACAAAAGTCAGAAATAGCCAGTATTGTTAATCCTCTCTCACGGCTTCGTAATGTAATTTCATTACGCGTGTCAACTTTCTCTCTCTCTCTATACCGGTGGGCTGATTTAATATCATCATTCTGTAATTTTGTGCTCTGAACGATGTCGTTGTCCCAGGTTCGCACTGAAGTACTTGAAACCGTTGTACATTTACTAGGCTATTGTGTGATAACACATTATACTGATGCATATAGAAAGGTTTCATTATTATTATATAATTTAACACAATACGAATTAAATTAGATGATGATGCCAAAGTACATAGTTGGCTTCGAAATTTATGTAATATATTTCTATCATATTAGAGTAATGGAGATTATCGTGAAAATAATCACAAGTCCCCTTCTTTGGTGCCCATCGTGGTTTTAGACATATACGTTTGAATATACTAGTTTACTTTACTACATACTACGAATGAAACTAATTTTGAATAAGAAATCGATAACTGGTGAACAACTTACGGCGTTATAATAGAGTTCCTAATGCGTTTGTTTGTTGGTGCACATATTGGCCGCACGCGCAGGAACCCCAATACTGAGATGATGACATGACCTTCTCGTAGGAATCGAAGGCTTTGACAATTTGCGTTCGAATTTCCCCTCTCTCTGTCGTTTCGTTCGAACCGAAATGACGCAAGCTATACGTGGAAGTTGTCTGACAGGACGAAGTCCTGTGTTCTGACATGCGATGTGTACCTCTTCTCCCCAGTGTTTACCACACTGGATTCCTATGACCTAAAAGTTGGCATTGCAAAAACGTGGTGATGTGATGTTCAGTATGTGTCAATCCCCTCGGTTCCTTGTTACGGTCTGGTGAGCATTGCCTACCTGCGTTGTCATATTACCCACCAATTCTTCGGACAGTGATTATTGACTTACAGAAGTTTACAGTAACAGGTAACATAATCCGAGGAGCAAGGCTTCACAGAGGAATCCGGTCTTTCCACTTGATATACCAAGCGTTGGGGTCAGACCCATTTGAAAAACGGAGAGGCATTTCTTACAACGTCTTTTGCTGATACTGAAGTGCCCCTACGAAATAAGTTCTGTTTTCCGCACTGGCCTGTTGAGCTAGTGGTCACACAGTAAAGGTGAATTAAATTAATCTCGACAACTACTGCCCTTTTTAGACGGATTTTATGGCCCTGAAAAGGGCCGTTTTGCCGACGGATTCGGCAGCAGACGTGTGTAGGCAGTCTAACCGCCGAACCCGTAGAGAGTCCTCCCCTGCCTCTTCAAGGCGTATACCACGTCCATGGCCGTGACTGTCTTCCGCTTCGCGTGCTCGGTGTATGTTACAGCGTCACGGATTACGTTCTCCAGAAAGACCTTGAGAACACCTCTCGTCTCCTCGTAGATGAGGCCGGAGATACGCTTTACGCCTCCACGTCGGGCGAGACGACGAATGGCCGGCTTCGTGATGCCCTGAATATTATCTCGGAGAACCTTCCTGTGGCGCTTCGCTCCACCTTTGCCAAGACCCTTGCCTCCCTTGCCGCGTCCAGTCATGTTGCTCGTGTGACGAAGGTTAAAAGTGATCTCGACGGCGGGTCATTTTTTGGTTTATATACTAAAACCCGCGGACCAATCACATTACGGAAGGGGCGTGGCTTCTCAACGGGCGAAGACATAAATACCCCTCTTGGGGGCAGCGGGGGCGACTGTATTGCGTCAACTTGGGTTGCGAGGACTAAGGAGTAAGCGATGGCACGTACGAAGCAAACTGCGCGTAAGTCCACGGGAGGCAAGGCTCCACGAAAGCAGCTGGCAACGAAGGCCGCTAGGAAGAGCGCACCGGCTACTGGAGGCGTGAAGAAACCCCATCGATACCGCCCTGGTACAGTTGCTCTTCGCGAGATCCGTCGTTACCAGAAGAGCACCGAGCTCCTCATCCGCAAGCTGCCTTTCCAGCGCTTGGTGCGTGAAATCGCTCAGGATTTCAAAACCGACCTCCGTTTCCAGAGCTCAGCCGTAATGGCCTTGCAGGAGGCAAGCGAGGCATACCTCGTCGGTCTCTTCGAGGATACCAACCTTTGCGCCATCCACGCCAAGCGCGTGACCATTATGCCCAAGGATATTCAGCTGGCTAGGCGCATCCGCGGCGAGAGGGCTTGAATTAACAAAGGTACTCCTGCCCGCAAAAAGGCCCTTTTCAGGGCCACTAGTTATTTCTCGGAAGAGCCGGTTGTACCGTACTCCAGGTCTCGTTCCTACTACCCTCAGTTCAAGGTCACCTCAATAATATAAATGGTTTCTCCCTTTCCATTCCTCACCGTATCAGCATTTTCCCACAGCCTGTTTGACAAATATCGCAATGTATCCTATAGGTTAATAAACAATTTTTTAATAGAACGATGGATAACAAAGTTTCTTAGGAAAATTAAAAAAAAATTTCACAGTTCTATAATATTGCACATTATATATATTTACCAAATTAAGGGTTAACGCCGCCGGGACGAGTGATCCTCCGTCCGACCGATCACAAGCGCCAAGGCTCAAAGTGGTCCAGAAAGCAAATCTAGCTGGACTAAAAATGTGACATATTTCCATGAAACTTCGCACTATAGTCACTACTGTATAAGAGGAGAAACTACCCCTTTATAGACGATGCGTTTTGACAAAAATTAGTGACTTGTCTCATATATAATATATTGTTTTAATGAAACTTTACACAGTACTTACATGTAGCTCGTTTATACTATATTGGATACAAAATGTGATTATGATTGTATAAGAGTAGCTACTTGTCTCCTATCTAACATTTTTTACTTTCACGAAACTATAACTGTGACTCATTATTTTCGATAGTACAGACGTGGTCTGCTTAGGAAAGGACAAGCGGAAGACTGTGACCTTTGTGACCTCGGGTGGGTATTACGATAACATTTATAACCGTCACCCTGATAAGCATCCGAGCAGCTTATTTCAAAAAGGAGTTTGAATACAAACAATTCCTTCAATCTACTACGATTATTACAATAACTGATTTCATTAATCTCCTCTCTTCTTTAGCAAAATATAAATTACCTTCAATTGGTCGATTCAGCAAACTTGTTCATAAAACTTATCGCTATTGCGTCACGTTTCGCAATTTTTCTAAAGTAAAAACAAAAACACGAACAAACGCCTACTCCTTTAACCTCATCGCTCTCTTATCTCTAGAATCCCGGGGGGTTGAGAACCTGAATTCTCTGTGGTGTGAAACAAAGCAACCCGCAGGAGCAATGACACGTTCAATTGTCCTAATAATAGAAAAAAAATTACACGTCATTTAGTGTATTCAGAACATTTTTACAGGACCGTGTAGGATATTCACTCTCCTGTCGAATAGTTTCGGCGGCTGGTAGGCGATACGCATTAATTAAAATAATACTTGCGTACCTTGTTCAGGACAGTGACTGTGCTACTTTCTTTCTTTCTTTCTTTCTTTCTTTCTTTCTTTCTTTCTTTCTTTCCTTTATTTGTAGCTTATTGATGACACCAGATGCCATAACGGAAATGCCGTGATGGTATGTTTGTTTAATATTCAAAATCAAGTGACAGACGCTATTTGACTTTGCGGTGGAGGGGATAGGGACCTGATCTCGGATGTTCCGAGAGATGCCGGCGCACAGTTGTCCAGAACGCAAAACTATGTAAGAAAATCAACTTCATCATAACCGAAGTTTAAGTAATATCTAGGCTTAAACAAAAGCTAGGCATTGTGCACAACAGCATACAAAACATCAATATCAGTAAGAGGTGGGACAAAACATGAGTTTTTTTTTTAAAGTCACGCTCTTCAGTTGATTTTTGTTCGTGGGGTCAGTGGCTGTTTTATACTGTTAAACCTTCCCTTATGGAGGTCATAGGACAAGATGTGTACTTTCATTTAATACGCGAAAAGCAATCTATAATACGTTAGCATTCATTTAATTGGCACGTTTACTGAGATTTGTGCAACTAGTTTTTTTTTTTTTTTTTTTTTTTACGACATATTTAACAGGCTGTGCATTACAAGTAAACCTGAGTTAACTTTCAATTCTTCTACCCACACATTAATCAAATATTAAACTCTATACGGCTTAAAATTTAGCTGCTACATCCTGCAAACTTAGATGTTATATTCATCTCTTGGTGGCGCTTTACGAATTCGACAGCAGCCACTTTTCAGAGTCTGGATGAAGGAGCTTAATTTCTCCAAGAAAAATTCAACACTTCTTGAACATATAATGAACAACTAAATTATGGAGTATATCCATGAATCTAGCATTTTGTTACCAACTGCGAAAAATATGGCAGGCTAGTCATCTTTTAGGAGCATAATTTCTATTAAAACATTAAAAATTATCAGAAAAACTAATTTTTCCCTAATTCCCTAATTACACGAGCATAATTCGTTTTTGCATAGATGCGTATAAAATTTCATGGAAATATGTTACATAGGGGAGAAATTATTAACTCTGTATAAATGTAGCCTCTAAACACAAGAAGTAGATTCCCATATAAAAACCATTATCTGAATTTATGCTACCTGTAACTATACTGTGTGAAATATAATGTAAATATTTCAGTTAAGATAGAAATTATTAATTTAGTCTATAAAGCACTTCCGATACAACTCTTCACACAATAATAATAATAATAATAATAATAATAATAATAATAATAATAATAATAATAATAAATAATTCTGAGCTTCAGTGCAAGAACTCTTTAACCCTCACACAGCTTGTTCTGAGAAAAATCAGTATTAAAGAAATTTATACACATTAAACAAATTGTAATGCTATATGTTGTCATGTCTCTTCTATCCCTCACGTGGAAACTTAGGCTTACACAGCAGCAAGAATAAGATAACAACGTTATTATCATCTGTCCTTTTATGGCTATACAGTTTTTGCAGTGAACTACAGAATTATTAACTATTATTATTACAGACCTGTTATTTTTTTCACTTTTTTCACACACACACACACACACACACACACACACACACACACATCTATTATACTAAACATAAACCCACAAGAGAAAACAATACTTGTATTAACTGTAAACATTTTTCTTCCTTTCTTTATTTTTAGCAGAATCCTCCATTTCACCCTTTATCTCACTAGATGCGCTTCCCGCAGACATTCTTCATTATATGTTTCACACACCACTTCGTAACACTTGCAGCGGTTGACTTTTGTTTTCTTGTCTTTTTCTCTAGGGTATATTGTACATAGTGCTCGGTATCGGTGCTCGTTCACGTGATATTTTACCTTTGTTTTTCTTGCTAACTCCTGCCAATTTTTCTGATATTTCCCGTAGTTGATTGGTCAAGTACTGCGGATTGATTCCCGGTTATAACAAACACACCTACACTACATTCCAATGATTTCTGACTCGTTACTGCACATTTTAGAAACACTGTACGAAAGCACACACAGTCTCTCGTAAATCAACAGGTTACAACAGAGACTTACACTTGCAAACGCGTGGGGATTTCAGAAAATTTCTTACTATTTCAGTACCTTTAACTGTACAACAGATTTTGTTTTCTCGAAAAAGAAAGGTCAACGTTACTATTGACAAAAGACAGAAACGTACGATTACAATACCTTTATTTTAAACAATCTTAGAGGTGGTCTGGGAATTCCTAAACTCACCACGCGACTACTTAACCCTAGACAGGTAATCATCACTGTACTCATGTTAAAGGTAAGCATTCGTAATTTTTACTACTCACATTTTAATTAACTGAAATCAACTCAATATCACACATTTAACAACTTTTACACATTTCGTAGCCATTAGTGTTCATTTAATTTTAAGTTTGTCATAAAGTCTTTACGTTCATGTTATTGTCCTATTTACAATTAGTGCAAACAACAGCGCGATGTTCTCTGCAGAACCCCTTTTTGCAAAGTCCACAAAATGTTGTCATCATTCTCCTCTTCTTTGCAGGACATTTATAGCAAACAGTACGTTCACCATCTGGCTGCATTACCTGGCATTGTTGTTGCACAGCAATGTTCAGATGTTCTTCAATTGTTGCCCGCAGAGATCGGTGTAAAGTAGGACGTGCAAAGCGGTGCTGCATCCACGGTTTTGTCAGCTCTTCACACAATTGGAAAATGAATTGTTTTCTTGATATTGTTTTCTGAGTTCTTCTAACTATAAATTATCCATGAATTTATACTTGCAATATTTAGCATGTTGTAAAATATTGCTAGTGGCCAGCGCCTCGTCTTTCTATTGCAGGAAAGATTGTGGCACATTTGACATAGTGTATCTACACCACCTTTAGTCCCATTGTAAATAATAATAATAATAATAATAATAATAATAATAATAATAATAATAATAATAATAATAATAATAATAAAGGCTTTACATATAACGTGTTGCTTACTGTTGTCATTGCAGTCCACGTCGGTGGGGGTGGGGGGGTTTCTTTCTCCTCCTCCTTCCTCTAGAAAGAGCAGTTACCAGGGTCTAAGGAAGTGAATGCCCTTTTCTTTCTGGGCTCATCCCTACATTTGTCTTAGCTCCTTAGGGAAAACCACGGAAAACCCTCAGGCTTGCGAATAGACTGAATGAATGAGAGGAGAAACTTTAAAGGTACGTGAAAACACGTCCATGCAAGGGAGTTGGGACTGTGAAAAATTGAATATGTGAAATCCAAGACTGTATTTGCCAGGCGAGCAAAGAAGAAGAAGAAGAAGAAAGGCTTACGTATGACGTGTGGCTTACTGTTGTCATTGCAGTCCGCGTCGGCCAGCGGTGGGAGGGGGGGGGTCAATATACCTGCACATATCAGTTCAAATTATAAAAACCTCTTAATGCTACTGCGGTACTATTCCATTGCCGAACACAATATGAAGAAATTAGCAGATCCCTGAACTGAACTCTTATTACTCTGAAATTACCGCGCAGTACAATTATAGCTATGACGCATTGCAAGCGTTAGTCACCATATCGATTTGCTAAGCAAATTTTATCCCTTTAGAGCATGTCCCCCCCCCCCTCCTCCTCCATATCAGCCAACAACATACTGGATGAAGAAGACTCCTGCAAAAGGGACGAATTAAGATTTAATTTTATTTTAATGATAGACTAACATTGCAAAGTTCCAAAATAATTTTTTGCATTCCTTCATTACACTAGTCGTACAAAATTGCGGTCGTATCTCGTACTATCTATACTAATAATAAATCTGTAGCCGAAATTTTTCTGGTAAGTTTCGATTTTCCAAAAGTAATTGGTCCTAACATATATAATTAACCACCCTGAAACCGAAAATCGCATTTTTGAAAATTTTGTTTGTATGTCTGTCTGTATGTTTGTTACCTTTTCACGCGATAATGGCTGAACCGATTTATATGAAAACTGGAATATAAATTAAGTTTGTTGTAACTTAGATTTTAGGCTATATGGCATTCGAAATACTTTATTTAAAAGGGGGGTTATAAGGGGGCCTTAATTAAATAAATCGAAATATCTCGCTTATTATTGATATTTGAGAAAAAATGTTACATAACAGATGTTCCTTTAAAAATGATTTCCGTTAAGTTTTATTTTTTTACAACATTTTGATAGGACTGATATTTAATGAGATAAATGAGTTTTAAAATTAAAATAACGCTATCTAAGACGGTGCAATGAATTAAGAACAAATGACTTCGTCTATAAGGGGCCTTGGACAACAACAATCGAAACAGGGGCCTTGGACATCAACAAACAATCGAAAGCTATTAAACATAGCCTACAGGGAATGTTTCTGTGTTTGTATGAAGTAATATCACAAGCTCGTAAATTAACTGATTTGTATAATTAGTTATTATTTCACCATTGGAAACTGTAGTTTCTCTAGATGGACATAATGCTATAATGTTATTACAGTAACGTCTGAGTAAATCGAGGACAGGTAAGATTAAAATAGCTTCTTATGCACAGAAAATTTGATAGGCTATTTTGTACATTCGTTTTCTGTATTTCTTAAAATAATATTTATGTACACGCATTTTAATCTCAGAGAATTAACGAACAACGAGAGTGTATTGATTTAGTATGCAGTAATAGTACTTTAGCTTGGCAATCCATTATTTTAATAATTCATATTTTAACTATGCTCAATTGAATCGTGTTAAAATACATAAAATATATATGCAATAAATGCAGTGCTAAAAAAAAATTGGGTAATATGCGAAGCAGATTATCTTGCGCTGTTGTAAAAGTTGTTCCATGGATCAGTCGTCCTATTTTAATTATGTAATTACTTTATATTTATTTCTAACAGGTGGAGCGGAGCGAACGGGTACGGCTAGCTAACAATAAGTGAGAACTTACAATACAACAACGACAACAACAACAACAGCTGATAATCTGAAAGGGAACATAGTAATTTGGGGTGAATTAAAATGCAGCTTCCATTCGTTTAAAATTTCTTTAAATTTTAACTAAATATTAATGTAGATATTACCTCTAAAGGTAAATGGGGGCATGTTTCACAACGCTAACAAATTACAAATTAACAATATACAATTAACAACGGAAATATTACATATGCTTGTTAACTGTGTTTCACAATGCAATCTTATTCACTTGTATGTTTTAACGAACTTTACAAAATCGGCGAAACAAACTTACAAATACGCATAATTGGTTGAACAAAATCGCCAACGACAGTTTACAAAAATCACTAAGGATCAGAGGTAAAGTAGCTGTAATTTTAGAACTATCGATGGACATGTTTATATTTTTTTATATATATTTTATTTAGATTTTGCTACATCGGCGACAACGGAGTTTCGCGGCATGCAATTGGTCGAGCATACCAATGCATTAATTAGCCTACGACTTAACTGACGAAAGTTAGCGCGAAATTCATTCAAATAATTGATAAATAATGGATTTGACCCACGTAGTTATATGCAGTTGATAGAGCAGCTAACATGTCCATCCATTAAAATCAACTTCGCTCTCTGCTGGTCCATCAGTATATTTTATTGTTTCATCCATAACCTCGCCAACATTAGGGAACCCAGCAGGAGGAGCATAAAAATCCTTTGCCCGAGTAAGCACATTCGGTGATCAATAACCCGCCTCGAGTTTTTTCAATCTTGTAACAACATCAACTACCATGTGTGAACTTTTGCACACTGTAATCTTATAAATTCCGTTCTTATCTGCTAACGCAGGGAACTGAGAGCTACTATGCAACCAATGCAGTTCTCGCTTTGTGGTTAGGGCACCACTTTTCCCTTTCAGATGTTGCATGTGATGTCCCATATCTTGTAGGAGAGATTACAGCGAAATGGGATTCGGAACGACTTCAGAATACTGCGTAAGTAATGCCGACATTGCATTATTAAGTGATTGGTTTTCGGTGCAAAGTTTTTCTTCTTTAAGTGCGAGTATTTATTAAATACGTTCCTCGTATATAAGAACTAACGCGGTATTCTGAAGTATAGCGCGGGATTCATTCGAAACCTTTCATTAATATTCGTACAATGATACGAACGTGGCCGGAAAATTCTACGTTAGGCCTAAATGCAAAATCTTCGTCTGAGTCGCTAGAACTACTCAATAACATCACAACTGCTTCAGTGTAATTCTTAATGGTACCCTGTTACTATAAAATTGATTTTATACATATGTGTTTATTTTTTTCATTCACAATTAGAAGCTATTTCAACAGGGCTACTGTAGAAAATGTGCTAACTTCACTAGTAAAGTTTAGTTTACACGTTTGTAAAATTACTCCTTCGTTGTGAAACAAACATATCACTTGTAAAGAGCGCAAAATTTCATTCGTAAAGATTTGATTTCCTTTGTACAGTCCACCTTTACAAACAAAGATTGTGAAACAGAAGTTTACAAACAGAGTTCACAATTTCCAAAGATTGTAAACTTTGTGAAACACCCCACTGGTGAATCAGCACGCCGAGCTCGATCGAAATACAACCAGTTACTATTATTTCCCTATCGTTTTTTGACATTTGATTCCGCGTCCTACCTCTTTCATTCGTTACTAACCAACAACGCCAATAGCAGAAGGTAACGCAAAAACAGTCACCGGTTCCCCGATGCATGGCTTTCTCTCTCAATGTCAACTGAGAGTTAAAAATATTCATTATAATATGCACTTTCCACTCACTCCTCAGAATGTCTTCTTTATTTTTATTTATTTATTTTTTAAGATATGTGAGCTACGTACTGTATGTCTGATGTTTTGCCATCGTACATTCAAATATTTATATTCACTGTACAGTACAGCGAACTGTTTATACTTACTGTACATGCTATAACTACTTCTCCCAACTCCGCTATTGCTATATTTCCTAAACTAAACGCTGATATTGAAATAACGCCTGGTCTGATAATGCAGTCTGTTTAAATTTCTACCGACCAAGTTCTGCCCTTCATCATGGGAAAACAACGAGCTTCTTTAAAGGATACAACTACTAGGACAGAGATATTTTCATTATGGAATTTGTACTACCCACTGAAATGTAGTAACTAATGGGATTTTAATTAGCCATATATGTACAGTATATTACATTCTTTACCTAAAATGTCTCTAACTTCTAGGGAGAGCGCGAGGTACGTTCACAATCCCCTGAATACATATTCCCTTCTTCGAGAAAACGCAGAGAAGTGAACCGTCTCATATGAATATGCTACCAGTCATAAGTTTCAATACGGAGCTGCAAGTACTTAAGAATTATCAATTACTCTACAATTATGCAGCGGCGTCATCATCCAAGCTATAGCTGGAATAGGGAAGGGAACATAATATCCCATAAGTCTTATTAGAACACGCTGGAAATAGTGACGTAAAAAAAAAAATCGCCAACGGCACGTGGTGTTCCCAAGCGGTCACCCATCCAAGTACTGACCACGCCCAATGTTGCTTGACTTCGGTGATCGGACGAGAACCGGTATTTTCAACATGGTATGGCCGTTGCCGATGAAACTGCGTAATCTGTAGGCACTTGAGGACGATGGGATTGGGGTGCACTCGATAAAACCTGCACTCGCTCACACACACACGTAAACTGCCTGCTTAGACTCTGTACCTAAATTACCAAGCTCGTTGGATGTCATTGGGATAGATGATAAATCTATCTATCAACGGCAGTTTGGTTACGTTTCAACGTCACACACTGCTGGATTGACACGGGATTAATAAAACAGCTAGTCGGCATTCTAAGTTAAGCCACAGGTGGATTGTTGTTCAACAGCGGAGCCTCCTTTCAACCACATGGTTGTGGAACTGTAGTCGGATTTTCGACATCATTTTCATGCCATACTACGGAACTTCACACAAACTTCAATTCACTTCTTGCACCGGCGGCTACTACGAATGGACTGAAGCTCGCTACTGACTAGGGGGGGGGGACATTTGTCTCTTGATGGATTACGTGACAGATATATAAAGTATCAGTCGTATGTTATGAACCCGAGTTTCAATAAAGATAGATTACCCGTATGTCCACAGATTCTCAGTAGTGGCCTGCGGAAGGATTATGCCCGCGGTCGACAAGTTACCTTCTAAGTTGTTTTCCCTCAACAATTAATGCTGCCAAGTGAGTAGGAATGACACCGCGCTCTCATATAAGTCGTACGAAACTATTAAGGAAACGAATTTGCCTCGTGGATCCAAGTCTCCCATGGACTGCCTATAATGTATTATCTATCCTAGAAGTGTTATCGGGGTGATTATTTAAATTTTCACTCGGTGGGAACCGCTGTTGTTCTTCATTCATCTACTCTGTTATGAATAACTTGTGGCCCTTAAAAGGGCCGGTTGCTGATTCCCTAGCAAGCACTCCCGCTTACTTGGAACTAGTGTATTTTGTGACGGCCTTGGTCCCTTCACTGACGGCGTGCTTGGCCAGCTCACCGGGTAGCAGGAGACGGACGGCTGTCTGGATCTCCCGACTGGTGATGGTCGACCGCTTGTTGTAATGCGCGAGCCGCGAAGCTTCCGCGGCGATGCGCTCGAAGATGTCGTTAACGAAGCTGTTCATGATGCTCATAGCCTTTGAACTGATTCCCGTGTCTGGGTGAACTTGTTTCAGAACCTTGTAGATGTAAATGGCGTAGCTCTCCTTCCTCTTGCGCTTCTTCTTCTTATCGCCCTTCGAAATATTCTTCTGGGCCTTGCCGGCCTTCTTGGCAGCCTTT
Organism: Periplaneta americana; assembly: GCF_040183065.1. Taxonomy (NCBI): domain Eukaryota; kingdom Metazoa; phylum Arthropoda; class Insecta; order Blattodea; family Blattidae; genus Periplaneta; species Periplaneta americana. The sequence continues at coordinate 674,500 of NW_027185505.1, forward strand.
CCGGAAGCTTTGGGGGGCATGGTGCTCGTCTGATGATGAGCCCGGAGGGAGAAAAATATTTAAGTCGCAGGGACAATGCCGTACTGCCTTCCCAGTGCGAGCCAATAGAAACAGCGCAAACGTTTGTGACTTTACGATTGGTCCGCTGTCGATTATTGACGTTGGCGTAAAAGTGAAGGTTACCGTGGGCTGCTCTATAACATATATGTATCTGACATCCCTCAACCCAACAACAATCAAGTGGGCCTGGCACAGTTTGCTGACGATGTTGCTTTCTGGGCCACCCATCCCCGCTTACGATCCGCCAGGGTACTAATAGACAACGCCCTGAGACAGTACACTGAGTGGGCCAACACCTGGAGAATTACCATCAACACCGAAAAAACCCAAACCTGTGTCTTCCGCCCCTCTTTAAAATCACGAATCACAAACAGACAACACATTACAATCGGACAAGCATTAATACCACTCCAACACAAAGTAACATATCTAGGCATTCCACTCACATCAAAACTCTCTTGGACTACAATAGCGCAAACAATATGGGACAAATACAACAAAGCTACTAAAGCAGTAAGCTACCTAAGCGGCATTAGACGACAAGGCTGCCACGCCAACACATTACTACACCTATATAAAGCACTGGTTCGATCCCAGTGCACCTACTCCTCCTACTTTCTATTGCAATCTTCACCCTCAACACAAAAGAAATTTGAGTCCCGTGAAAGGAAATTATTGCGCCAGATATTTCGACTACCCAAACATACCAGAAACGACACAGTATACATCCACACCAAAACGAAACCACTCTCCACACACCTAATCCGAACAGTCACTAAATACACACACTTCGCACTACGTCGCTCATACACACAACATATGTTTAACAATCCTCCACACACCAACAAGAACACAACCATTGAAAAACTCCTACAAGCCTATCAAGATCACTTCAATCCACAAAATAACCATTAAACTCTCCCCCTCTCTCTCCCTCTCTACAACACCCCTCGTCTCCCGGAGTCGGCTCATTCGCGGTCTGTCTCCCATAAATACCCCAAAAGAATGCCATCGTTGAGGAATTCACATACATGTCATAGACCAGAACCCGACACATACAATTAACAATCCACTTTCATCTACAACGAGAGGAAATCGAAATCAAATACCCCACCCACAACATAACGTACCAGCGAACATCTCTCCGACTGCTGGATAGCTGAAGTCAAAATGCCAACGCACAAACACAAGGATAACAACAATATAATCAAATTGTGACTGCCCTCACCACTGCTTAGTGATGCATGATAGCTATCGTTGAATAACTAAACAATAAATAAATACATTCAAAATTCACGCAAGCCCAGTAAATAATTTACATCACAAACAGTTCATGGTCACTCCTCAAATAACAACAAATCAAAACTTAAAATCTGCTTCTTAAATCTTCTTTCTTACTTTCTACCCACCTGTCTTCTTTCCACGTCTCAATCTCAATCTCATAAAAGCCCTAAATATCCAACATTCTATTAACACTGCACTCACAAGCACTCACGGTCGAAGAGGGCATTGTAATGTAAGACCCTAAAACGACCGCTGGCTCTGCCAGCAATCAACTCTGACACCGGCGAGGCGTCGTTCTTGTAGTTAAACAGCTGCAAGTAGGAGTAGCATCATGTCGGGTCGTGGAAAGGGAGGCAAGGTGAAGGGAAAGTCAAAGTCTCGATCCAGCCGTGCTGGGTTGCAGTTCCCGGTAGGCCGTATCCACCGTCTTTTGCGTAAGGGCAATTACGCAGAGCGAGTTGGTGCCGGTGCGCCAGTCTACCTGGCCGCGGTGATGGAGTACCTGGCGGCCGAAGTTCTCGAGTTGGCTGGCAACGCAGCTCGTGACAACAAGAAGACTAGGATCATTCCTCGTCACTTACAGCTCGCCATTCGCAACGACGAGGAGCTGAACAAACTCCTGTCCGGCGTCACCATCGCCCAGGGTGGTGTGTTGCCCAACATCCAGGCGGTTCTCCTCCCGAAGAAAACCGAGAAGAAGGCTTAAGCCCCTTCTCCGTAAAACGGCCCTTTTAAGGGCCCCACTAACCTCACAAAAGTCAGAAATAGCCAGTATTGTTAATCCTCTCTCACGGCTTCGTAATGTAATTTCATTACGCGTGTCAACTTTCTCTCTCTCTCTATACCGGTGGGCTGATTTAATATCATCATTCTGTAATTTTGTGCTCTGAACGATGTCGTTGTCCCAGGTTCGCACTGAAGTACTTGAAACCGTTGTACATTTACTAGGCTATTGTGTGATAACACATTATACTGATGCATATAGAAAGGTTTCATTATTATTATATAATTTAACACAATACGAATTAAATTAGATGATGATGCCAAAGTACATAGTTGGCTTCGAAATTTATGTAATATATTTCTATCATATTAGAGTAATGGAGATTATCGTGAAAATAATCACAAGTCCCCTTCTTTGGTGCCCATCGTGGTTTTAGACATATACGTTTGAATATACTAGTTTACTTTACTACATACTACGAATGAAACTAATTTTGAATAAGAAATCGATAACTGGTGAACAACTTACGGCGTTATAATAGAGTTCCTAATGCGTTTGTTTGTTGGTGCACATATTGGCCGCACGCGCAGGAACCCCAATACTGAGATGATGACATGACCTTCTCGTAGGAATCGAAGGCTTTGACAATTTGCGTTCGAATTTCCCCTCTCTCTGTCGTTTCGTTCGAACCGAAATGACGCAAGCTATACGTGGAAGTTGTCTGACAGGACGAAGTCCTGTGTTCTGACATGCGATGTGTACCTCTTCTCCCCAGTGTTTACCACACTGGATTCCTATGACCTAAAAGTTGGCATTGCAAAAACGTGGTGATGTGATGTTCAGTATGTGTCAATCCCCTCGGTTCCTTGTTACGGTCTGGTGAGCATTGCCTACCTGCGTTGTCATATTACCCACCAATTCTTCGGACAGTGATTATTGACTTACAGAAGTTTACAGTAACAGGTAACATAATCCGAGGAGCAAGGCTTCACAGAGGAATCCGGTCTTTCCACTTGATATACCAAGCGTTGGGGTCAGACCCATTTGAAAAACGGAGAGGCATTTCTTACAACGTCTTTTGCTGATACTGAAGTGCCCCTACGAAATAAGTTCTGTTTTCCGCACTGGCCTGTTGAGCTAGTGGTCACACAGTAAAGGTGAATTAAATTAATCTCGACAACTACTGCCCTTTTTAGACGGATTTTATGGCCCTGAAAAGGGCCGTTTTGCCGACGGATTCGGCAGCAGACGTGTGTAGGCAGTCTAACCGCCGAACCCGTAGAGAGTCCTCCCCTGCCTCTTCAAGGCGTATACCACGTCCATGGCCGTGACTGTCTTCCGCTTCGCGTGCTCGGTGTATGTTACAGCGTCACGGATTACGTTCTCCAGAAAGACCTTGAGAACACCTCTCGTCTCCTCGTAGATGAGGCCGGAGATACGCTTTACGCCTCCACGTCGGGCGAGACGACGAATGGCCGGCTTCGTGATGCCCTGAATATTATCTCGGAGAACCTTCCTGTGGCGCTTCGCTCCACCTTTGCCAAGACCCTTGCCTCCCTTGCCGCGTCCAGTCATGTTGCTCGTGTGACGAAGGTTAAAAGTGATCTCGACGGCGGGTCATTTTTTGGTTTATATACTAAAACCCGCGGACCAATCACATTACGGAAGGGGCGTGGCTTCTCAACGGGCGAAGACATAAATACCCCTCTTGGGGGCAGCGGGGGCGGAAGACTTCTTTCTTGGACGTGAAAGGAGCAAGACGTGTCCTGAGACCTTCTGATTGGCGCACCAGCGAAAGCAGCTACAGCGGACAACCAACCAGATCCCTCAGTGCTACAGCAGCAAGCGAACGCAGCAGCCAAGCAGCTCTCGGCCAGGGAGGCTCGAGGCGCCGAGCATCGTACTTCTGTCGGCCAGGCGGCGGACAACTACGTAATCGGCACTTCTTAAAGAGCAGCCTATTGGTTCCACTGCCGCACCGGCGCTCAGCGCGAAGAAAGCCGCGCAGCCTACGGAGGGCTGTGCGCACTAACTTCCCTAGGCCAGGCGGATCCCGGTCGGGGATTGGGTCCTCTCTCGAGGAGACCCCTAGCCGTCCTCGGCCCCTAGGCAGGCTTCCTGCTAGGGAGAGACTCTGTGCCTTCGTGCCGGAGTGACTGCCCAAAGGCAGGGCCTTCGGGCTAATTTGCTTTCCGCCCTCCACTCTTCTACTATTGCCCGGCCCTTCTGAGGGCTACGCAAATTTTCGTCCGGCCCTTATCAGGGCCAACGAAATTAGCGAACCAAACCGACGGTCCCCGGCGGGCTCCGCAACGCTTGTTGCGATCGGCTAACCGGGCTAGGCTTCGGCGACCGGTCGGGCGTAACTGCTGGGCTTCCACCCTTAGTGGGAAAGGGGCCTAGCAGGTTCTTGCACTGCGGACAGAGTGCCGCTTAGGTTCCCCCCCTGACAGGATCGAATTTCTAATTCGAATGGCTCCACTTAAGAGCAACAAGGCCACGAGCCAACCTACTGCAGGTGGCGTAAAGCGGTTGCTAGTTTGCACTAGCCAGACAGGGCCCACCACCTCCTACTTGCGCGTGTCGCGTCCCGCGCAGATTACTCCTCCGCCCAGGCGTCGGAACTTGCGATCGGCTGGACCTATACGGACACCGCCTGTCCCGGTTCCCGTTGCGGAGATCCTTGAGCTCCGTCCACCTACCACCATCCCAGTCCCTTCAGGACTCCCACGAAAGCCCACCCCTCCCAAGTTAGCTCCCAAGGTCACAGAGGTGACACGTGTTGACTCGCCCGGTCCTAGCGGACTGAATAGCCGTGGTGTTACGGTCTTGGCTGATGAGGTGCCGCCGATTCCATCTGGGTCCGGCGCACTTCAGGTCATTAAGGCCAAAAAGAAGAAGAAGAAGGGCTCAGCTAAGACTGAGCAGGGCGGCATTACTTCCGCTAGTGAGCTCACTAAGGAAGAGAGATCGGCTCTCTCTACCTTGGAGCAATTAGAGGCGGCGACTCTTCAAGTCGTGACCGAGGAGGCAGCACCCCCCGCCGAACCTGAGGCCCCACAGGAGACGGCTGCTGCCTCTGAGGTAGATGAGGCAGTTCCCCGCCCCCCTTCCCCAGCTCGTACTCACGTGTCGGAGAGTGAGGACGATGGAGATGATGTTGAGACTGCCCTCACTAGGCGACGCGGTGATATCCCACCCGTTATTATTACGCCAGCCTTCACTGGCTCGCTGGGCCGACTGAACTTAGAGTTCAAGGCCGAATACGAACCGTTGGGCTTATGCTCGTACAGGGCGCGCGGCGGGACGGCCGTGAAAACTGTTTGCGAAAGGGACTACGCAAATCTTTGCAGGTTCCTGACCGAACGGGGAGTAGCGTACAACTTGCTGCGCCCCAAGAACGACAAGCCTCTGCGATTCGTTCTAAGAGGAATAGATATCCACACAGATGAGGAGGACATCCAGGGCGACCTGGAATTCCAAAGCATAATCGTCCGGCGAGTGACGAGGATGCACTCATCAAGGACAAAGGCCAAACTCCCAATGGTCATTGTCGATGTGGAGAATTCCCCCGAAACCCGGGATAGAATGAGAGCCTTGCGTCAGTGCTGCCTGATGAGGGTAACAGTTGAGGACTACGTCCCCAGCAAGCGCCCGCCTCAGTGCAGCAACTGCCAGTGGTACTACCACACGCAGGCTAGCTGCAAAGCGCAGCCTATGTGTCGAGCTTGTGCACGCCCCCATAAGACTAAAGATTGTCGCAAGCCGCACGATGTCCCCGCTACATGCGCACTCTGTACTGGCGCTCACACCGCCAATTATGGAGGGTGTCCCGTGGCACTACAGGTTAGAGATGCCACGGAAGGAACGAGCAGGGCTGCCAGACGGAGGAGGGCAGAGCTCGAGGAACAGCGGACGCTCCAATACGAGTGGCTCCGGCAGCAGCGTGTGGAGCGAGCTGCGAGGCAGCAGCAGCTGTTCCGAGAACAGCAGCCGCAGCCACAGGCTCGCGCCCCTGTGCAGGTGCCCCGTGCGGAGCGACGCACGGAACTCGGGCCGGTCCGCCAACAGCAGCAGCAAACGCAGCAGCAGCAGGCGACCATCCCTTCGCTTTTGGAAGTGCCCGTTGCCGCGCCTCTGTGGTCCACCGTGGCAGCGACAGCCCCCCAAACTGCTGCCAATAATGTAGGACCCCTTTCTCAGCGCCCTAAGCGCAACAGGGGCAGCAGAAAAGCCACCAAGGCTACCACGGTAGAGTCCATCTCCGCCCCTGTCCCACCGGCCCAGCAGGAAGCTATTGCAAGCACCTCGAAAGGCCCGACCGGTCAAGGCGCGACCTTGGACCAAGTCCAGCACTTTGCCGAGGCGTTGCAATTAGCAAACCCTAACCTCCCGCTCGCCCCAATCCTGGAAGGATTAACCAGAGTGATAGTTCTCCTTATGGAGAATCCTATGTCTGCCCTCCCGGAGATATTTAAGCTCCTAACCTCCCTCGTTTCTCTCAATGGCCAGACGAAGTGACGGAGTTGCTAGGATGTGCATATGGAACGCCAGGGGCCTTAGACATGATAGACATGAGTTCAGGGCTTTCCTAGACGCTAATAATATAGACGTAGCATTTATAACAGAAACGTTCCTGACACCCCAAGTAAATTTAAGATGCGCGGGGTTTAAAGTCTATAGACAAGATAGAGCAGGTAGAAGAGGCGGAGGTGTAGCGGTGTTCGTTCGTTCTACGATCGCGCACTGTGAGTATCTCCTTCCCCAGCTAGCGGCATTAGAGGCAGTGGCTATTAGAGCCTACATAGGCAGACTCCCCTTTCTGCTTATGGCTGCCTACAGTCCTCCGGGCATACTAGATGAACGCGATTTAGATATAGTGACAAGTCTATCCGATAGATTCGTAGTCGCCGGCGACCTCAATGCGAAGCACGCTAGCTGGAACTGTCAACGCCCCAATCGGCAGGGCGATAGGCTTTTTCTTAATTCTACAGGAAACGGATACGTCGTGATGGCCCCTAGGGAACCCACACACGTACCGGATGCTGCAAATCAACTGCCTGACATATTAGACATCGCTCTGGTGAAAGGTCTCACAACTAGAGCGAGACTAACAACCCTGGATGATCTTCCGTCCGACCACCTACCGGTGATAATGGAGATCATGCACCCAGTCGAACTCTCCCCAACCGCTGAGAAATTCAACTACAAGGCGGCAGACTGGGTGTTCTTTCAAGACCAGGTAGCCGCTACGCTTCCACCACTCCCCCCTGAAGTCACTCCGGCAGGGATAGATAGGTCAGTTAGCGACCTGACGGAGTGCATAAAGAAGGCAATGGTTGCTGCAATACCGAAACGGTCTTCACAACCGGGACGGATGCAGCTGCCAGCCTATATTAGAGACCTAAAGATCGCCCGCAATAGAGCAAGAACATTGTGGAAGCGTACTAGGTTAGATCAATATAGAATAGAAATGAACCGCTTGCGCAGGCGGATCAGTGAGGCGGTCCACGAAACGGTCGTGGATGCTTGGAAATCCAAGGTTGAGACGATGGACAGCAGAAACATGTCAGATGTCTGGCGTGTATCTCGAGCTCTGTCCAATCCGTCTCAATCTATTCACCCATTAGTAGTCGGTCCAGATGTCACGGCCTTTACTCCTGAGGAGAAGGCTACCGCACTGGCAGACGTTCTAGAGACCACTTTTCAACCCGTGGAACAAAATTTAAACTTTCCCCATATCAGAGCTGTTGAGGAATCGGTTCGAGACCTCCTTAGCAGGGAGCCGGAAAATGGGATACGACCTACGAACACCCACGAGGTCGCCCATTTCATTCGTCGCCTCGGCCCTCATAAGGCCGCAGGAGCCGACGGTATCCAAGGAATTATATTGCAGCATCTCCCAAGGTCAGCTATGAAGCGCATAGCAGAGATAATTAATAACATCTTGGCTTCCGGTCACTATCCCATTCCCTGGAAAGAAGCTCACGTAGTTCTCTTTCCAAAGCCCGGAAAGGATAAGACGAATCCAAGCAACTATAGACCTATTAGTCTCCTCAGTTGTCTCAGCAAACTGGCGGAGCGGGTCATACATAGACGCCTCACTGAAGTAGTATTGCCCCAAATCAGGAACGAGCAATTCGGTTTTCACCCTGGCCGTTCCACTACACTCCAGGCACTCCGCATGACGGAGGACATTACCTGGGCTATGAGCACGAAGCGTGTAGTAGCTGCAGCTTACCTGGACATCGAGCGAGCATTCGACAAGGTTTGGCATGAGGGACTCCTCGTTAAGTTACTGGGCATGGGAGTCCCAGATGGAATGATACGCCTCATTTCTAACTACCTCCGAGGCCGTACATTCAAAACCCGTGTAGGCACTAGTTTCTCCACCCCCCGTGAAATTCACGCAGGAGTCCCACAGGGTTCCATTATCGGGCCCATACTTTTCAATATATTCATTAATGACCTCCCGTTTCGCTATATCCACGGCAGAAGTAGTCATCTGTATATCTATGCAGACGACACTGCCCTCTTGGCGATGGGCAAAACCTATAGATTAGCGTCCCGTAGATTACAGTCGATCTTAGATCACCTCCAGCCGTGGTTCCACGACTGGAGAATCAAGGTCAATGTAGAGAAATGTCAGGCCATACTCTTTTCACTAAGAGCGAGGCTCGAAGACATACCACCACCACCCACACTTTTCGGACGAGAAATGCCGTGGATGAACCAAATTAAATATTTAGGGATCATTATGGACTCTCATCTCAACTTCCGAGATCACATCCAATCCCTTCTTCGTAAGGCCAACGGGCTGATAGTTAGACACTATCCCATTCTGGCGGCCTTAACTCCTGACAACCTGAGGGTAGGACTTACCATGTATAAGGCCCTCATTCGCTCTGTCATTACCTATGCCGCACCCGCATGGGGGTTTGCGGCAGTGTCCCATCTCCGTAAACTCCAAGTTGTCCAAAACCAGGTGATTCGACTCATTACCCATCTCCCCCGAGTCGCCTCGAGAAGAAAGTTCCATGATGAACTAGAGTTGCCAACCATAGACGAGTTCATTGCTCGACTGGCTAGGAACCTGTATGCGGAAGCTCGTGCTAACCCCAACCCGCTCATATCTGGCCTCGGCCAGTATGATCCTAGGTTACGGCGTAGACACCAGACAGGACCATTAGCTATACTATTGAGACAGGAGGACAGGGAGGCTGGCGTTACTCCCAGGTTTTGGTAGCCACGACCCAACTCCATGAGACTCCTTGGATAGTGCAACCGCTGTAAAATGACCTTGTCTTAACTGGGCTAAACAAAATCCCTCCATAACATATCTACATTGTTGATCGATGGAAATCTAATAAAAGCCAATTGGCTAGTATATATCCATCGATTCATAGAGTCATTCAACCTAAGAGCCAACTGGCTAGTCTCTGATATTGAGACAACTCATCCTGCCTAAGGTTTTTCCGTGGTTTTCCTAAGGCGCTAAGACAAATGTCGGGATGAGCCCTAAAAGAAATGGGCCACGGACCTGCACTCATATCCCCATGAATCCCCTTAATTAACAATCACATCTCTCCCCCCTCTTCGCAATTGAGCCATCATATAGCCAAATGGCTGGTCTCGAAATTGAGACAAATCAACAAGGCTCATGACCTCCAACAGAATAGCCAAATTGGCTAGTCTCTTATATGAGACAACTCATCCTGCCTAAGGTATTCCGTGGTTTTCCTCAGACGTAAGACAAATGTCGGGATGAGCCCTATAAGAAATGGGCCACGGACCTATATGCCCTTCCCCATATATATTCCACCTTCCTTATAAATTATGTATGCCCTATTTCAGATAATATTAATAGTATATTAAACATACGAGGTCACTCAATAAGACGCAAATTGAAAGGACAGGGACCCCTCAAATTGCAGTTTAGATTTCACGGCGCTTCTTCCGAAAGCCTTCACCTGCTTTGTCATCGAACAACAGATGACGGCGTCTTGCCATCCTAACGGCACACACCAGCCAACTCCTCCTCGCCCCGTTCCGTGATCAATTGATCAGTCTCAGCCCCCCTCGCGTATGTGGTACCTAAGAGGTTACGTCCAATTTCGGCTTCCCCTTCAAAATTTTCTAGAGCTCCTTCAGGGGAGCAGCGTAACCCGGAGTGAGACTAGTGGCCAACAGGCTTGGAGCTCACATATTTAGTTTTGTACAGCCCCCAACCCCTTGCAAGGACGCGTTTTGCGTACCTTTTAAATTTTCCTCCCAATTCTCCTTCGATTTTTCGATTTTTTTTCAGCGGGGGCGACTGTATTGCGTCAACTTGGGTTGCGAGGACTAAGGAGTAAGCGATGGCACGTACGAAGCAAACTGCGCGTAAGTCCACGGGAGGCAAGGCTCCACGAAAGCAGCTGGCAACGAAGGCCGCTAGGAAGAGCGCACCGGCTACTGGAGGCGTGAAGAAACCCCATCGATACCGCCCTGGTACAGTTGCTCTTCGCGAGATCCGTCGTTACCAGAAGAGCACCGAGCTCCTCATCCGCAAGCTGCCTTTCCAGCGCTTGGTGCGTGAAATCGCTCAGGATTTCAAAACCGACCTCCGTTTCCAGAGCTCAGCCGTAATGGCCTTGCAGGAGGCAAGCGAGGCATACCTCGTCGGTCTCTTCGAGGATACCAACCTTTGCGCCATCCACGCCAAGCGCGTGACCATTATGCCCAAGGATATTCAGCTGGCTAGGCGCATCCGCGGCGAAAGGGCTTGAATTAACAAAGGTACTCCTGCCCGCAAAAAGGCCCTTTTCAGGGCCACTAGTTATTTCTCGGAAGAGCCGGTTGTACCGTACTCCAGGTCTCGTTCCTACTACCCTCAGTTCAAGGTCACCTCAATAATATAAATGGTTTCTCCCTTTCCATTCCTCACCGTATCAGCATTTTCCCACAGCCTGTTTGACAAATATCGCAATGTATCCTATAGGTTAATAAACAATTTTTTAATAGAACGATGGATAACAAAGTTTCTTAGGAAAATTAAAAAAAAATTTCACAGTTCTATAATATTGCACATTATATATATTTACCAAATTAAGGGTTAACGCCGCCGGGACGAGTGATCCTCCGTCCGACCGATCACAAGCGCCAAGGCTCAAAGTGGTCCAGAAAGCAAATCTAGCTGGACTAAAAATGTGACATATTTCCATGAAACTTCGCACTATAGTCACTACTGTATAAGAGGAGAAACTACCCCTTTATAGACGATGCGTTTTGACAAAAATTAGTGACTTGTCTCATATATAATATATTGTTTTAATGAAACTTTACACAGTACTTACATGTAGCTCGTTTATACTATATTGGATACAAAATGTGATTATGATTGTATAAGAGTAGCTACTTGTCTCCTATCTAACATTTTTTACTTTCACGAAACTATAACTGTGACTCATTATTTTCGATAGTACAGACGTGGTCTGCTTAGGAAAGGACAAGCGGAAGACTGTGACCTTTGTGACCTCGGGTGGGTATTACGATAACATTTATAACCGTCACCCTGATAAGCATCCGAGCAGCTTATTTCAAAAAGGAGTTTGAATACAAACAATTCCTTCAATCTACTACGATTATTACAATAACTGATTTCATTAATCTCCTCTCTTCTTTAGCAAAATATAAATTACCTTCAATTGGTCGATTCAGCAAACTTGTTCATAAAACTTATCGCTATTGCGTCACGTTTCGCAATTTTTCTAAAGTAAAAACAAAAACACGAACAAACGCCTACTCCTTTAACCTCATCGCTCTCTTATCTCTAGAATCCCGGGGGGTTGAGAACCTGAATTCTCTGTGGTGTGAAACAAAGCAACCCGCAGGAGCAATGACACGTTCAATTGTCCTAATAATAGAAAAAAAATTACACGTCATTTAGTGTATTCAGAACATTTTTACAGGACCGTGTAGGATATTCACTCTCCTGTCGAATAGTTTCGGCGGCTGGTAGGCGATACGCATTAATTAAAATAATACTTGCGTACCTTGTTCAGGACAGTGACTGTGCTACTTTCTTTCTTTCTTTCTTTCTTTCTTTCTTTCTTTCTTTCTTTCTTTCCTTTATTTGTAGCTTATTGATGACACCAGATGCCATAACGGAAATGCCGTGATGGTATGTTTGTTTAATATTCAAAATCAAGTGACAGACGCTATTTGACTTTGCGGTGGAGGGGATAGGGACCTGATCTCGGATGTTCCGAGAGATGCCGGCGCACAGTTGTCCAGAACGCAAAACTATGTAAGAAAATCAACTTCATCATAACCGAAGTTTAAGTAATATCTAGGCTTAAACAAAAGCTAGGCATTGTGCACAACAGCATACAAAACATCAATATCAGTAAGAGGTGGGACAAAACATGAGTTTTTTTTTTAAAGTCACGCTCTTCAGTTGATTTTTGTTCGTGGGGTCAGTGGCTGTTTTATACTGTTAAACCTTCCCTTATGGAGGTCATAGGACAAGATGTGTACTTTCATTTAATACGCGAAAAGCAATCTATAATACGTTAGCATTCATTTAATTGGCACGTTTACTGAGATTTGTGCAACTAGTTTTTTTTTTTTTTTTTTTTTTTACGACATATTTAACAGGCTGTGCATTACAAGTAAACCTGAGTTAACTTTCAATTCTTCTACCCACACATTAATCAAATATTAAACTCTATACGGCTTAAAATTTAGCTGCTACATCCTGCAAACTTAGATGTTATATTCATCTCTTGGTGGCGCTTTACGAATTCGACAGCAGCCACTTTTCAGAGTCTGGATGAAGGAGCTTAATTTCTCCAAGAAAAATTCAACACTTCTTGAACATATAATGAACAACTAAATTATGGAGTATATCCATGAATCTAGCATTTTGTTACCAACTGCGAAAAATATGGCAGGCTAGTCATCTTTTAGGAGCATAATTTCTATTAAAACATTAAAAATTATCAGAAAAACTAATTTTTCCCTAATTCCCTAATTACACGAGCATAATTCGTTTTTGCATAGATGCGTATAAAATTTCATGGAAATATGTTACATAGGGGAGAAATTATTAACTCTGTATAAATGTAGCCTCTAAACACAAGAAGTAGATTCCCATATAAAAACCATTATCTGAATTTATGCTACCTGTAACTATACTGTGTGAAATATAATGTAAATATTTCAGTTAAGATAGAAATTATTAATTTAGTCTATAAAGCACTTCCGATACAACTCTTCACACAATAATAATAATAATAATAATAATAATAATAATAATAATAATAATAATAATAATAATAATAATAAATAATTCTGAGCTTCAGTGCAAGAACTCTTTAACCCTCACACAGCTTGTTCTGAGAAAAATCAGTATTAAAGAAATTTATACACATTAAACAAATTGTAATGCTATATGTTGTCATGTCTCTTCTATCCCTCACGTGGAAACTTAGGCTTACACAGCAGCAAGAATAAGATAACAACGTTATTATCATCTGTCCTTTTATGGCTATACAGTTTTTGCAGTGAACTACAGAATTATTAACTATTATTATTACAGACCTGTTATTTTTTTCACTTTTTTCACACACACACACACACACACACACACACACACACACACACACACACACACACATCTATTATACTAAACATAAACCCACAAGAGAAAACAATACTTGTATTAACTGTAAACATTTTTCTTCCTTTCTTTATTTTTAGCAGAATCCTCCATTTCACCCTTTATCTCACTAGATGCGCTTCCCGCAGACATTCTTCATTATATGTTTCACACACCACTTCGTAACACTTGCAGCGGTTGACTTTTGTTTTCTTGTCTTTTTCTCTAGGGTATATTGTACATAGTGCTCGGTATCGGTGCTCGTTCACGTGATATTTTACCTTTGTTTTTCTTGCTAACTCCTGCCAATTTTTCTGATATTTCCCGTAGTTGATTGGTCAAGTACTGCGGATTGATTCCCGGTTATAACAAACACACCTACACTACATTCCAATGATTTCTGACTCGTTACTGCACATTTTAGAAACACTGTACGAAAGCACACACAGTCTCTCGTAAATCAACAGGTTACAACAGAGACTTACACTTGCAAACGCGTGGGGATTTCAGAAAATTTCTTACTATTTCAGTACCTTTAACTGTACAACAGATTTTGTTTTCTCGAAAAAGAAAGGTCAACGTTACTATTGACAAAAGACAGAAACGTACGATTACAATACCTTTATTTTAAACAATCTTAGAGGTGGTCTGGGAATTCCTAAACTCACCACGCGACTACTTAACCCTAGACAGGTAATCATCACTGTACTCATGTTAAAGGTAAGCATTCGTAATTTTTACTACTCACATTTTAATTAACTGAAATCAACTCAATATCACACATTTAACAACTTTTACACATTTCGTAGCCATTAGTGTTCATTTAATTTTAAGTTTGTCATAAAGTCTTTACGTTCATGTTATTGTCCTATTTACAATTAGTGCAAACAACAGCGCGATGTTCTCTGCAGAACCCCTTTTTGCAAAGTCCACAAAATGTTGTCATCATTCTCCTCTTCTTTGCAGGACATTTATAGCAAACAGTACGTTCACCATCTGGCTGCATTACCTGGCATTGTTGTTGCACAGCAATGTTCAGATGTTCTTCAATTGTTGCCCGCAGAGATCGGTGTAAAGTAGGACGTGCAAAGCGGTGCTGCATCCACGGTTTTGTCAGCTCTTCACACAATTGGAAAATGAATTGTTTTCTTGATATTGTTTTCTGAGTTCTTCTAACTATAAATTATCCATGAATTTATACTTGCAATATTTAGCATGTTGTAAAATATTGCTAGTGGCCAGCGCCTCGTCTTTCTATTGCAGGAAAGATTGTGGCACATTTGACATAGTGTATCTACACCACCTTTAGTCCCATTGTAAATAATAATAATAATAATAATAATAATAATAATAATAATAATAATAATAATAATAATAATAATAATAAAGGCTTTACATATAACGTGTTGCTTACTGTTGTCATTGCAGTCCACGTCGGTGGGGGTGGGGGGGTTTCTTTCTCCTCCTCCTTCCTCTAGAAAGAGCAGTTACCAGGGTCTAAGGAAGTGAATGCCCTTTTCTTTCTGGGCTCATCCCTACATTTGTCTTAGCTCCTTAGGGAAAACCACGGAAAACCCTCAGGCTTGCGAATAGACTGAATGAATGAGAGGAGAAACTTTAAAGGTACGTGAAAACACGTCCATGCAAGGGAGTTGGGACTGTGAAAAATTGAATATGTGAAATCCAAGACTGTATTTGCCAGGCGAGCAAAGAAGAAGAAGAAGAAGAAAGGCTTACGTATGACGTGTGGCTTACTGTTGTCATTGCAGTCCGCGTCGGCCAGCGGTGGGAGGGGGGGGGTCAATATACCTGCACATATCAGTTCAAATTATAAAAACCTCTTAATGCTACTGCGGTACTATTCCATTGCCGAACACAATATGAAGAAATTAGCAGATCCCTGAACTGAACTCTTATTACTCTGAAATTACCGCGCAGTACAATTATAGCTATGACGCATTGCAAGCGTTAGTCACCATATCGATTTGCTAAGCAAATTTTATCCCTTTAGAGCATGTCCCCCCCCCCCTCCTCCTCCATATCAGCCAACAACATACTGGATGAAGAAGACTCCTGCAAAAGGGACGAATTAAGATTTAATTTTATTTTAATGATAGACTAACATTGCAAAGTTCCAAAATAATTTTTTGCATTCCTTCATTACACTAGTCGTACAAAATTGCGGTCGTATCTCGTACTATCTATACTAATAATAAATCTGTAGCCGAAATTTTTCTGGTAAGTTTCGATTTTCCAAAAGTAATTGGTCCTAACATATATAATTAACCACCCTGAAACCGAAAATCGCATTTTTGAAAATTTTGTTTGTATGTCTGTCTGTATGTTTGTTACCTTTTCACGCGATAATGGCTGAACCGATTTATATGAAAACTGGAATATAAATTAAGTTTGTTGTAACTTAGATTTTAGGCTATATGGCATTCGAAATACTTTATTTAAAAGGGGGGTTATAAGGGGGCCTTAATTAAATAAATCGAAATATCTCGCTTATTATTGATATTTGAGAAAAAATGTTACATAACAGATGTTCCTTTAAAAATGATTTCCGTTAAGTTTTATTTTTTTACAACATTTTGATAGGACTGATATTTAATGAGATAAATGAGTTTTAAAATTAAAATAACGCTATCTAAGACGGTGCAATGAATTAAGAACAAATGACTTCGTCTATAAGGGGCCTTGGACAACAACAATCGAAACAGGGGCCTTGGACATCAACAAACAATCGAAAGCTATTAAACATAGCCTACAGGGAATGTTTCTGTGTTTGTATGAAGTAATATCACAAGCTCGTAAATTAACTGATTTGTATAATTAGTTATTATTTCACCATTGGAAACTGTAGTTTCTCTAGATGGACATAATGCTATAATGTTATTACAGTAACGTCTGAGTAAATCGAGGACAGGTAAGATTAAAATAGCTTCTTATGCACAGAAAATTTGATAGGCTATTTTGTACATTCGTTTTCTGTATTTCTTAAAATAATATTTATGTACACGCATTTTAATCTCAGAGAATTAACGAACAACGAGAGTGTATTGATTTAGTATGCAGTAATAGTACTTTAGCTTGGCAATCCATTATTTTAATAATTCATATTTTAACTATGCTCAATTGAATCGTGTTAAAATACATAAAATATATATGCAATAAATGCAGTGCTAAAAAAAAATTGGGTAATATGCGAAGCAGATTATCTTGCGCTGTTGTAAAAGTTGTTCCATGGATCAGTCGTCCTATTTTAATTATGTAATTACTTTATATTTATTTCTAACAGGTGGAGCGGAGCGAACGGGTACGGCTAGCTAACAATAAGTGAGAACTTACAATACAACAACGACAACAACAACAACAGCTGATAATCTGAAAGGGAACATAGTAATTTGGGGTGAATTAAAATGCAGCTTCCATTCGTTTAAAATTTCTTTAAATTTTAACTAAATATTAATGTAGATATTACCTCTAAAGGTAAATGGGGGCATGTTTCACAACGCTAACAAATTACAAATTAACAATATACAATTAACAACGGAAATATTACATATGCTTGTTAACTGTGTTTCACAATGCAATCTTATTCACTTGTATGTTTTAACGAACTTTACAAAATCGGCGAAACAAACTTACAAATACGCATAATTGGTTGAACAAAATCGCCAACGACAGTTTACAAAAATCACTAAGGATCAGAGGTAAAGTAGCTGTAATTTTAGAACTATCGATGGACATGTTTATATTTTTTTATATATATTTTATTTAGATTTTGCTACATCGGCGACAACGGAGTTTCGCGGCATGCAATTGGTCGAGCATACCAATGCATTAATTAGCCTACGACTTAACTGACGAAAGTTAGCGCGAAATTCATTCAAATAATTGATAAATAATGGATTTGACCCACGTAGTTATATGCAGTTGATAGAGCAGCTAACATGTCCATCCATTAAAATCAACTTCGCTCTCTGCTGGTCCATCAGTATATTTTATTGTTTCATCCATAACCTCGCCAACATTAGGGAACCCAGCAGGAGGAGCATAAAAATCCTTTGCCCGAGTAAGCACATTCGGTGATCAATAACCCGCCTCGAGTTTTTTCAATCTTGTAACAACATCAACTACCATGTGTGAACTTTTGCACACTGTAATCTTATAAATTCCGTTCTTATCTGCTAACGCAGGGAACTGAGAGCTACTATGCAACCAATGCAGTTCTCGCTTTGTGGTTAGGGCACCACTTTTCCCTTTCAGATGTTGCATGTGATGTCCCATATCTTGTAGGAGAGATTACAGCGAAATGGGATTCGGAACGACTTCAGAATACTGCGTAAGTAATGCCGACATTGCATTATTAAGTGATTGGTTTTCGGTGCAAAGTTTTTCTTCTTTAAGTGCGAGTATTTATTAAATACGTTCCTCGTATATAAGAACTAACGCGGTATTCTGAAGTATAGCGCGGGATTCATTCGAAACCTTTCATTAATATTCGTACAATGATACGAACGTGGCCGGAAAATTCTACGTTAGGCCTAAATGCAAAATCTTCGTCTGAGTCGCTAGAACTACTCAATAACATCACAACTGCTTCAGTGTAATTCTTAATGGTACCCTGTTACTATAAAATTGATTTTATACATATGTGTTTATTTTTTTCATTCACAATTAGAAGCTATTTCAACAGGGCTACTGTAGAAAATGTGCTAACTTCACTAGTAAAGTTTAGTTTACACGTTTGTAAAATTACTCCTTCGTTGTGAAACAAACATATCACTTGTAAAGAGCGCAAAATTTCATTCGTAAAGATTTGATTTCCTTTGTACAGTCCACCTTTACAAACAAAGATTGTGAAACAGAAGTTTACAAACAGAGTTCACAATTTCCAAAGATTGTAAACTTTGTGAAACACCCCACTGGTGAATCAGCACGCCGAGCTCGATCGAAATACAACCAGTTACTATTATTTCCCTATCGTTTTTTGACATTTGATTCCGCGTCCTACCTCTTTCATTCGTTACTAACCAACAACGCCAATAGCAGAAGGTAACGCAAAAACAGTCACCGGTTCCCCGATGCATGGCTTTCTCTCTCAATGTCAACTGAGAGTTAAAAATATTCATTATAATATGCACTTTCCACTCACTCCTCAGAATGTCTTCTTTATTTTTATTTATTTATTTTTTAAGATATGTGAGCTACGTACTGTATGTCTGATGTTTTGCCATCGTACATTCAAATATTTATATTCACTGTACAGTACAGCGAACTGTTTATACTTACTGTACATGCTATAACTACTTCTCCCAACTCCGCTATTGCTATATTTCCTAAACTAAACGCTGATATTGAAATAACGCCTGGTCTGATAATGCAGTCTGTTTAAATTTCTACCGACCAAGTTCTGCCCTTCATCATGGGAAAACAACGAGCTTCTTTAAAGGATACAACTACTAGGACAGAGATATTTTCATTATGGAATTTGTACTACCCACTGAAATGTAGTAACTAATGGGATTTTAATTAGCCATATATGTACAGTATATTACATTCTTTACCTAAAATGTCTCTAACTTCTAGGGAGAGCGCGAGGTACGTTCACAATCCCCTGAATACATATTCCCTTCTTCGAGAAAACGCAGAGAAGTGAACCGTCTCATATGAATATGCTACCAGTCATAAGTTTCAATACGGAGCTGCAAGTACTTAAGAATTATCAATTACTCTACAATTATGCAGCGGCGTCATCATCCAAGCTATAGCTGGAATAGGGAAGGGAACATAATATCCCATAAGTCTTATTAGAACACGCTGGAAATAGTGACGTAAAAAAAAAAATCGCCAACGGCACGTGGTGTTCCCAAGCGGTCACCCATCCAAGTACTGACCACGCCCAATGTTGCTTGACTTCGGTGATCGGACGAGAACCGGTATTTTCAACATGGTATGGCCGTTGCCGATGAAACTGCGTAATCTGTAGGCACTTGAGGACGATGGGATTGGGGTGCACTCGATAAAACCTGCACTCGCTCACACACACACGTAAACTGCCTGCTTAGACTCTGTACCTAAATTACCAAGCTCGTTGGATGTCATTGGGATAGATGATAAATCTATCTATCAACGGCAGTTTGGTTACGTTTCAACGTCACACACTGCTGGATTGACACGGGATTAATAAAACAGCTAGTCGGCATTCTAAGTTAAGCCACAGGTGGATTGTTGTTCAACAGCGGAGCCTCCTTTCAACCACATGGTTGTGGAACTGTAGTCGGATTTTCGACATCATTTTCATGCCATACTACGGAACTTCACACAAACTTCAATTCACTTCTTGCACCGGCGGCTACTACGAATGGACTGAAGCTCGCTACTGACTAGGGGGGGGGGGACATTTGTCTCTTGATGGATTACGTGACAGATATATAAAGTATCAGTCGTATGTTATGAACCCGAGTTTCAATAAAGATAGATTACCCGTATGTCCACAGATTCTCAGTAGTGGCCTGCGGAAGGATTATGCCCGCGGTCGACAAGTTACCTTCTAAGTTGTTTTCCCTCAACAATTAATGCTGCCAAGTGAGTAGGAATGACACCGCGCTCTCATATAAGTCGTACGAAACTATTAAGGAAACGAATTTGCCTCGTGGATCCAAGTCTCCCATGGACTGCCTATAATGTATTATCTATCCTAGAAGTGTTATCGGGGTGATTATTTAAATTTTCACTCGGTGGGAACCGCTGTTGTTCTTCATTCATCTACTCTGTTATGAATAACTTGTGGCCCTTAAAAGGGCCGGTTGCTGATTCCCTAGCAAGCACTCCCGCTTACTTGGAACTAGTGTATTTTGTGACGGCCTTGGTCCCTTCACTGACGGCGTGCTTGGCCAGCTCACCGGGTAGCAGGAGACGGACGGCTGTCTGGATCTCCCGACTGGTGATGGTCGACCGCTTGTTGTAATGCGCGAGCCGCGAAGCTTCCGCGGCGATGCGCTCGAAGATGTCGTTAACGAAGCTGTTCATGATGCTCATAGCCTTTGAACTGATTCCCGTGTCTGGGTGAACTTGTTTCAGAACCTTGTAGATGTAAATGGCGTAGCTCTCCTTCCTCTTGCGCTTCTTCTTCTTATCGCCCTTCGAAATATTCTTCTGGGCCTTGCCGGCCTTCTTGGCAGCCTTTCCGGAAGCTTTGGGGGGCATGGTGCTCGTCTGATGATGAGCCCGGAGGGAGAAAAAATATTTAAGTCGCAGGGACAATGCCGTACTGCCTTCCCAGTGCGAGCCAATAGAAACAGCGCAAACGTTTGTGACTTTACGATTGGTCCGCTGTCGATTATTGACGTTGGCGTAAAAGTGAAGGTTACCGTGGGCGAGGCGTGAGGAGAGAATATTCTTTCTTGGACGTGAAAGGAGCAAGACGTGTCCTGAGAACTTCTGATTGGCGCACCGGCGAAAGCAGCTACAGCGGACAACCAACCAGATTCCTCAGTTCTACAGCAGCAAGCGAGCGCAGCAGCCAAGCAGCTCTCGGCCAGGGAGGCTCGAGGCGCCGAGCATCGTACTTCTGTCGGCCAGGCGGCGGACACCTACGTAATCGGCACTTCTTAAAGAGCAGCCTATTGGTTCCATTGCCGCACCGGCGCTCAGCGCGAAGAAAGCCGCGCAGCCTACGGAGGGCTGTGCGCACTAACTTCCCTAGGCCAGGCGGATCCCGGTCGGGGATTGGGTCCTCTCTCGAGGAGACCCCTAGCCGTCCTCGGCCCCTAGGCAGGCTTCCTGCTAGGGAGAGACTCTGTGCCTTCGTGCCGGAGTGACTGCCCAAAGGCAGGGCCTTCGGGCTAATTTGCTTTCCGCCCTCCACTCTTCTACTATTGCCCGGCCCTTCTGAGGGCTACGCAAATTTTCGTCCGGCCCTTATCAGGGCCAACGAAATTAGCGAACCAAACCGACGGTCCCCGGCGGGCTCCGCAACGCTTGTTGCGATCGGCTAACCGGGCTAGGCTTCGGCGACCGGTCGGGCGTAACTGCTGGGCTTCCACCCTTAGTGGGAAAGGGGCCTAGCAGGTTCTTGCACTGCGGACAGAGTGCCGCTTAGGTCTCCCCCCCCTGACAGGATCGAATCTGTAATTCGAATGGCTCCAGTTAAGAGCAACAAGGCCACGAGCCATCCTACTGCAGGTGGCGTACAGCGGTTGCTAGTTTGCACTAGCCAGACAGGGCCCACCACCTCCTACTTGCGCGTGTCGCGTCCCGCGCAGATTACTCCTCCGCCCAGACGTCGGAACCTGAGATCGGCTGGTCCTGTACGGACGCCGCCTGTCCCGGTCCCCGTTGCGGAGATCCTTGAGCTTCGTCCCCCTACCACCATCCCAGTCCCTTCAGGACTCCCGAGAAAGCCCACCCCTCCCAAGATAGCTCCCAAGGTCACTGAGGTGACACGTGTTGACTTGCCCGGTCCTAGCGGACTGAATAGCCGTGGTGTTACGGTCTTGGCTGATGAAGTGCCGTCGATTCCATCTGGGTCCGGCGCACTTCAGGTCATTAAGGCCAAAAAGAAGAAGAATAAGGGCTCAGCTAAGACTCAGCAGGGCGGCATTCCTTCCGCTAGTGAGCTCACCAAGGAAGAGAGATCGGCTCTCTCTACCTTGGAGCAATTGGAGGCGGCGACTCTTCAAGTCGTGACCGAGGAGGCAGCACCCCCCGCCGAACCTGAGGCCCCACAGGAGACGGCTGCTGCCCCTGAGGTAGATGAGGCAGTTCCCCGCCCCCCTTCCCCAGCTCGTACTCACGTGTCGGAGAGTGAGGACGAGGAAGTTGAAGTTGAGACTGCCCTCACTAGGCGACGTGGTGATATCCCACCTGTTATTATTACGCCAGCCTTCACTGGCTCGCTGGGCCGACTGAACCTAGAGTTCAAGGCACAATACGAACCGTTGGGCTTATGCTCGTACAGGGCGCGCGGCGGGACGGCCGTGAAAACTGTTTGCGAAAGGGATTACGCAAATCTTTGCAGGTTCCTGACCGAACGGGGAGTAGCGTACAACTTGCTGCGCCCCAAGAACGACAAGCCTCTGCGATTCGTTCTAAGAGGAATAGATATTCACACAGATGAGGAGGACATCCAGGGCGACCTGGAATTCCAAAGCATAATCGTCCGGCGAGTGACGAGGATGCACTCATCAAGGACAAAGGCCAAACTCCCAATGGTCATTGTCGATGTGGAGAATTCCCCCGAAACCCGGGATAGAATGAGAGCCTTGCGTCAGTGCTGCCTGATGAGGGTAACAGTTGAGGACTACGTCCCCAGCAAGCGCCCGCCTCAGTGCAGCAACTGCCAGTGGTACTACCACACGCAGGCTAGCTGCAAAGCGCAGCCTATGTGTCGAGCTTGTGCACGCCCCCATAAGACTAAAGATTGTCGCAAGCCGCACGATGTCCCCGCTACATGCGCACTCTGTACTGGCGCTCACACCGCCAATTATGGAGGGTGTCCCGTGGCACTACAGGTTAGAGATGCCACGGAAGGAACGAGCAGGGCTGCCCGACGGAGGAGGGCAGAGCTCGAGGAACAGCGGACGCTCCAATACGAGTGGCTCCGGCAGCAGCGTGTGGAGCGAGCTGCGAGGCAGCAGCAGCTGTTCCGAGAACAGCAGCCGCAGCCACAGGCTCGCGCCCCTGTGCAGGGGCCCCGTGCGGAGCGACGCACGGAACTCGGGCCGGTCCGCCAACAGCAGCAGCAAACGCAGCAGCAGCAGGCGACCATCCCTTCGCTTTTGGAAGTGCCCGTAGCCGCGCCTCTGTGGTCCACCGTGGCAGCGACAGCCCCCCAAACTGCTGCCAATAATGTAGGACCCCTTTCTCAGCGCCCTAAGCGCAACAGGGGCAGCAGAAAAGCCACCAAGGCTACCAAGGTAGAGTCCATCTCCGCCCCTGTCCCACCGGCCCAGCAGGAAGCTATTGCAAGCACCTCGAAAGGCCCGACCGGTCAAGGCGCGACCTTGGACCAAGTTCAGCACTTTGCCGAGGCGTTGCAATTAGCAAACCCTAACCTCCCGCTCGCCCCAATCCTAGAAGGATTAACCAAAGTGATAGTTCTCCTTATGGAGAATCCTATGTCTGCCCTCCCGGAGATATTTAAGCTCCTAACCTCCCTCGTTTCTCTCAATGGCCAGACGAAGTGACGGAGTTGCTAGGATGTGTATATGGAACGCCAGGGGCCTTAGACATGATAGACATGAGTTCAGGGCTTTCCTAGACGCTAATAATATAGACGTAGCATTTATAACAGAAACGTTCCTGACACCCCAAGTAAATTTAAGATGCGCGGGGTTTAAAGTCTATAGACAAGATAGAGCAGGTAGAAGAGGCGGAGGTGTAGCGGTGTTCGTTCGTTCTACGATCGCGCACTGTGAGTATCTCCTTCCCCAGCTAGCGGCATTAGAGGCAGTGGCTATTAGAGCCTACATAGGCAGACTCCCCTTTCTGCTTATGGCTGCCTACAGTCCTCCGGGCATACTAGATGAACGCGATTTAGATATAGTGACAAGTCTATCCGATAGATTCGTAGTCGCCGGCGACCTCAATGCGAAGCACGCTAGCTGGAACTGTCAACGCCCCAATCGGCAGGGCGATAGGCTTTTTCTTAATTCTACAGGAAACGGATACGTCGTGATGGCCCCTAGGGAACCCACACACGTACCGGATGCTGCAAATCAACTGCCTGACATATTAGACATCGCTCTGGTGAAAGGTCTCACAACTAGAGCGAGACTAACAACCCTGGATGATCTTCCGTCCGACCACCTACCGGTGATAATGGAGATCATGCACCCAGTCGAACTCTCCCCAACCGCTGAGAAATTCAACTACAAGGCGGCAGACTGGGTGTTCTTTCAAGACCAGGTAGCCGCTACGCTTCCACCACTCCCCCCTGAAGTCACTCCGGCAGGGATAGATAGGTCAGTTAGCGACCTGACGGAGTGCATAAAGAAGGCAATGGTTGCTGCTATACCGAAACGGTCTTCACAACCGGGACGGATGCAGCTCCCAGCCTATATTAGAGATCTAAAGATCGCCCGCAATAGAGCAAGAACATTGTGGAAGCGTACTAGGTTAGATCAACATAGAATAGAAATGAACCGCTTGCGCAGGCGGATCAGTGAGGCGGTCCACGAGACGGTCGTGGATGCTTGGAAATCCAAGGTTGAGACGATGGACAGCAGAAACATGTCAGAAGTCTGGCGTGTATCTCGAGCTCTGTCCAATCCGTCTCAATCTATTCACCCATTAGTAGTCGGTCCAGATGTCACGGCCTTTACTCCTGAGGAGAAGGCTACCGCACTGGCAGACGTTCTAGAGACCACTTTTCAACCCGTGGAACAAAATTTAAACTTGCCCCATATCAGAGCTGTTGAGGAATCGGTTCGAGACCTCCTTAGCAGGGAGCCGGAAAATGGGATACGACCTACGAACACCCACGAGGTCGCCCATTTCATTCGTCGCCTCGGCCCTCATAAGGCCGCAGGAGCCGACGGTATCCAAGGAATTATATTGCAGCATCTCCCAAGGTCAGCTATGAAGCGCATAGCAGAGATAATTAATAACATCTTGGCTTCCGGTCACTATCCCATTCCCTGGAAAGAAGCTCACGTAGTTCTCTTTCCAAAGCCCGGAAAGGATAAGACGAATCCAAGCAACTATAGGCCTATTAGTCTCCTCAGTTGTCTCAGCAAACTGGCGGAGCGGGTCATACATAGACGCCTCACTGAAGTAGTATTGCCCCAAATCAGGAACGAGCAATTCGGTTTTCACCCTGGTCGTTCCACTACACTCCAGGCACTCCGCATGACGGAGGACATTACCTGGGCTATGAGCACGAAGCGTGTAGTAGCTGCAGCTTACCTGGACATCGAGCGAGCATTCGACAAGGTTTGGCATGAGGGACTCCTCGTTAAGTTACTGGGCATGGGAGTCCCAGATGGAATGATACGCCTCATTTCTAACTACCTCCGAGGCCGTACATTCAAAACCCGTGTAGGCACTAGTTTCTCCACCCCCCGTGAAATTCACGCAGGAGTCCCACAGGGTTCCATTATCGGGCCCATACTTTTCAATATATTCATTAATGACCTCCCGTTTCGCTATATCCACGGCAGAAGTAGTCATCTGTATATCTATGCAGACGACACTGCCCTCTTGGCGATGGGCAAAACCTATAGATTAGCGTCCCGTAGATTACAGTCGATCTTAGATCACCTCCAGCCGTGGTTCCACGACTGGAGAATCAAGGTCAATGTAGAGAAATGTCAGGCCATACTCTTTTCACTAAGAGCGAGGCTCGAAGACATACCACCACCACCCACACTTTTCGGACGAGAAATGCCGTGGATGAACCAAATTAAATATTTAGGGATCATTATGGACTCTCATCTCAACTTCCGAGATCACATCCAATCCCTTCTTCGTAAGGCCAACGGGCTGATAGTTAGACACTATCCCATTCTGGCGGCCTTAACTCCTGACAACCTGAGGGTAGGACTTACCATGTATAAGGCCCTCATTCGCTCTGTCATTACCTATGCCGCACCCGCATGGGGGTTTGCGGCAGTGTCCCATCTCCGTAAACTCCAAGTTGTCCAAAACCAGGTGATTCGACTCATTACCCATCTCCCCCGAGTCGCCTCGAGAAGAAAGTTCCATGATGAACTAGAGTTGCCAACCATAGACGAGTTCATTGCTCGACTGGCTAGGAACCTGTATGCGGAAGCTCGTGCTAACCCCAACCCGCTCATATCTGGCCTCGGCCAGTATGATCCTAGGTTACGGCGTAGACACCAGACAGGTCCATTAGCTATACTATTGAGACAGGAGGACAGGGAGGCTGGCGCTACTCCCAGGTTTTGGTAGCTACGACTCAACTCCATGAGACTCCTTGGATAGTGCAACCGCTGTAAAATGACCTTGTCTTAACTGGGCTAAACAAAATCCCTCCATAACCTTACCTACTTTTGTTGATCGATGGAAATCTAATAGAGCCAATTGGCTAGTATATATCCATCGATTCATAGAGTCATTCAACCTAAGAGCCAACTGGCTAGTCTCTGATATTGAGACAACTCATCCTGCCTAAGGTTTTTCCGTGGTTTTCCTAAGGCGCTAAGACAAATGTCGGGATGAGCCCTAAAAGAAATGGGCCACGGACCTGCTCTCATATCCCCATGAATCCCCCTAATTAACAATCACATCTCTCCCCCCTCTTCGCAATTGAGCCATCATATAGCCAAATGGCTGGTCTCGAAATTGAGACAAATCAACAAGGCTCATGACCTCCAACATAATAGCCAAATTGGCTAGTCTCTTATATGAGACAACTCATCCTGCCTAAGGTATTCCGTGGTTTTCCTCAGGCGTAAGACAAATGTCGGGATGAGCCCTATAAGAAATGGGCCACGGACCTATATGCCCTTCCCCATATATATTCCACCTTTCTTATAAATTATGTATGCCCTATTTCAGATAATATTAATAGTATATTAAACATACGAGGTCACTCAATAAGTCGCAAATTGAAAGGACAGGGACCTCTCAAATTGCAGTTTAGATTTCACGGCGCTTCTTCCGACGGCCTTCACCTGCTTTGTCATCGAACAACAGATGACGGCGTCTTGCCATCCAAACGGCACACACCAGCCAACTCCTCCTCGCCCCGTTCCGTGATCAATTGATCAGTCTCAGCCCCCCTCGCGTATGTGGTACCTAAGAGGTTACGTCCAATTTCGGCTTCCCCTTCAAAATTTTCTAGAGCTCCTTCAGGGGAGCAGCGTAACCCGGAGTGAGACTAGTGGCCAACAGGCTTGGAGCTCACATATTTAGTTTTGTACAGCCCCCAACCCCTTGCAAGGACGCGTTTTGCGTACCTTTTAAATTTTCCTCCCAATTCTCCTTCGATTTTTCGATTTTCGATTTTCGGGGCGAGGCGTCGTTCTTGTAGTTAAACAGCTGCAAGTAGGAGTAGCATCATGTCGGGTCGTGGAAAGGGAGGCAAGGTGAAGGGAAAGTCAAAGTCTCGATCCAGCCGTGCTGGGTTGCAGTTCCCGGTAGGCCGTATCCACCGTCTTTTGCGTAAGGGCAATTACGCAGAGCGAGTTGGTGCCGGTGCGCCAGTCTACCTGGCCGCGGTGATGGAGTACCTGGCGGCCGAAGTTCTCGAGTTGGCTGGCAACGCAGCTCGTGACAACAAGAAGACTAGGATCATTCCTCGTCACTTACAGCTCGCCATTCGCAACGACGAGGAGCTGAACAAACTCCTGTCCGGCGTCACCATCGCCCAGGGTGGTGTGTTGCCCAACATCCAGGCGGTTCTCCTCCCGAAGAAAACCGAGAAGAAGGCTTAAGCCCCTTCTCCGTAAAACGGCCCTTTTAAGGGCCCCACTAACCTCACAAAAGTCAGAAATAGCCAGTATTGTTAATCCTCTCTCACGGCTTCGTAATGTAATTTCATTACGCGTGTCAACTTTCTCTCTCTCTCTATACCGGTGGGCTGATTTAATATCATCATTCTGTAATTTTGTGCTCTGAACGATGTCGTTGTCCCAGGTTCGCACTGAAGTACTTGAAACCGTTGTACATTTACTAGGCTATTGTGTGATAACACATTATACTGATGCATATAGAAAGGTTTCATTATTATTATATAATTTAACACAATACGAATTAAATTAGATGATGATGCCAAAGTACATAGTTGGCTTCGAAATTTATGTAATATATTTCTATCATATTAGAGTAATGGAGATTATCGTGAAAATAATCACAAGTCCCCTTCTTTGGTGCCCATCGTGGTTTTAGACATATACGTTTGAATATACTAGTTTACTTTACTACATACTACGAATGAAACTAATTTTGAATAAGAAATCGATAACTGGTGAACAACTTACGGCGTTATAATAGAGTTCCTAATGCGTTTGTTTGTTGGTGCACATATTGGCCGCACGCGCAGGAACCCCAATACTGAGATGATGACATGACCTTCTCGTAGGAATCGAAGGCTTTGACAATTTGCGTTCGAATTTCCCCTCTCTCTGTCGTTTCGTTCGAACCGAAATGACGCAAGCTATACGTGGAAGTTGTCTGACAGGACGAAGTCCTGGTTCTGACATGCGATGTGTACCTCTTCTCCCCAGTGTTTACCACACTGGATTCCTATGACCTAAAAGTTGGCATTGCAAAAACGTGGTGATGTGATGTTCAGTATGTGTCAATCCCCTCGGTTCCTTGTTACGGTCTGGTGAGCATTGCCTACCTGCGTTGTCATATTACCCACCAATTCTTCGGACAGTGATTATTGACTTACAGAAGTTTACAGTAACAGGTAACATAATCCGAGGAGCAAGGCTTCACAGAGGAACCGGTCTTTCCACTTGATATACCAAGCGTTGGGGTCAGACCCATTTGAAAAACGGAGAGGCATTTCTTACAACGTCTTTTGCTGATACTGAAGTGCCCCTACGAAATAAGTTCTGTTTTCCGCACTGGCCTGTTGAGCTAGTGGTCACACAGTAAAGGTGAATTAAATTAATCTCGACAACTACTGCCCTTTTTAGACGGATTTTATGGCCCTGAAAAGGGCCGTTTTGCCGACGGATTCGGCAGCAGACGTGTGTAGGCAGTCTAACCGCCGAACCCGTAGAGAGTCCTCCCCTGCCTCTTCAAGGCGTATACCACGTCCATGGCCGTGACTGTCTTCCGCTTCGCGTGCTCGGTGTATGTTACAGCGTCACGGATTACGTTCTCCAGAAAGACCTTGAGAACACCTCTCGTCTCCTCGTAGATGAGGCCGGAGATACGCTTTACGCCTCCACGTCGGGCGAGACGACGAATGGCCGGCTTCGTGATGCCCTGAATATTATCTCGGAGAACCTTCCTGTGGCGCTTCGCTCCACCTTTGCCAAGACCCTTGCCTCCCTTGCCGCGTCCAGTCATGTTGCTCGTGTGACGAAGGTTAAAAGTGATCTCGACGGCGGGTCATTTTTTGGTTTATATACTAAAACCCGCGGACCAATCACATTACGGAAGGGGCGTGGCTTCTCAACGGGCGAAGACATAAATACCCCTCTTGGGGGCAGCGGGGGCGACTGTATTGCGTCAACTTGGGTTGCGAGGACTAAGGAGTAAGCGATGGCACGTACGAAGCAAACTGCGCGTAAGTCCACGGGAGGCAAGGCTCCACGAAAGCAGCTGGCAACGAAGGCCGCTAGGAAGAGCGCACCGGCTACTGGAGGCGTGAAGAAACCCCATCGATACCGCCCTGGTACAGTTGCTCTTCGCGAGATCCGTCGTTACCAGAAGAGCACCGAGCTCCTCATCCGCAAGCTGCCTTTCCAGCGCTTGGTGCGTGAAATCGCTCAGGATTTCAAAACCGACCTCCGTTTCCAGAGCTCAGCCGTAATGGCCTTGCAGGAGGCAAGCGAGGCATACCTCGTCGGTCTCTTCGAGGATACCAACCTTTGCGCCATCCACGCCAAGCGCGTGACCATTATGCCCAAGGATATTCAGCTGGCTAGGCGCATCCGCGGCGAGAGGGCTTGAATTAACAAAGGTACTCCTGCCCGCAAAAAGGCCCTTTTCAGGGCCACTAGTTATTTCTCGGAAGAGCCGGTTGTACCGTACTCCAGGTCTCGTTCCTACTACCCTCAGTTCAAGGTCACCTCAATAATATAAATGGTTTCTCCCTTTCCATTCCTCACCGTATCAGCATTTTCCCACAGCCTGTTTGACAAATATCGCAATGTATCCTATAGGTTAATAAACAATTTTTTAATAGAACGATGGATAACAAAGTTTCTTAGGAAAATTAAAAAAAAATTTCACAGTTCTATAATATTGCACATTATATATATTTACCAAATTAAGGGTTAACGCCGCCGGGACGAGTGATCCTCCGTCCGACCGATCACAAGCGCCAAGGCTCAAAGTGGTCCAGAAAGCAAATCTAGCTGGACTAAAAATGTGACATATTTCCATGAAACTTCGCACTATAGTCACTACTGTATAAGAGGAGAAACTACCCCTTTATAGACGATGCGTTTTGACAAAAATTAGTGACTTGTCTCATATATAATATATTGTTTTAATGAAACTTTACACAGTACTTACATGTAGCTCGTTTATACTATATTGGATACAAAATGTGATTATGATTGTATAAGAGTAGCTACTTGTCTCCTATCTAACATTTTTTACTTTCACGAAACTATAACTGTGACTCATTATTTTCGATAGTACAGACGTGGTCTGCTTAGGAAAGGACAAGCGGAAGACTGTGACCTTTGTGACCTCGGGTGGGTATTACGATAACATTTATAACCGTCACCCTGATAAGCATCCGAGCAGCTTATTTCAAAAAGGAGTTTGAATACAAACAATTCCTTCAATCTACTACGATTATTACAATAACTGATTTCATTAATCTCCTCTCTTCTTTAGCAAAATATAAATTACCTTCAATTGGTCGATTCAGCAAACTTGTTCATAAAACTTATCGCTATTGCGTCACGTTTCGCAATTTTTCTAAAGTAAAAACAAAAACACGAACAAACGCCTACTCCTTTAACCTCATCGCTCTCTTATCTCTAGAATCCCGGGGGGTTGAGAACCTGAATTCTCTGTGGTGTGAAACAAAGCAACCCGCAGGAGCAATGACACGTTCAATTGTCCTAATAATAGAAAAAAAATTACACGTCATTTAGTGTATTCAGAACATTTTTACAGGACCGTGTAGGATATTCACTCTCCTGTCGAATAGTTTCGGCGGCTGGTAGGCGATACGCATTAATTAAAATAATACTTGCGTACCTTGTTCAGGACAGTGACTGTGCTACTTTCTTTCTTTCTTTCTTTCTTTCTTTCTTTCTTTCTTTCTTTCTTTCTTTCCTTTATTTGTAGCTTATTGATGACACCAGATGCCATAACGGAAATGCCGTGATGGTATGTTTGTTTAATATTCAAAATCAAGTGACAGACGCTATTTGACTTTGCGGTGGAGGGGATAGGGACCTGATCTCGGATGTTCCGAGAGATGCCGGCGCACAGTTGTCCAGAACGCAAAACTATGTAAGAAAATCAACTTCATCATAACCGAAGTTTAAGTAATATCTAGGCTTAAACAAAAGCTAGGCATTGTGCACAACAGCATACAAAACATCAATATCAGTAAGAGGTGGGACAAAACATGAGTTTTTTTTTTAAAGTCACGCTCTTCAGTTGATTTTTGTTCGTGGGGTCAGTGGCTGTTTTATACTGTTAAACCTTCCCTTATGGAGGTCATAGGACAAGATGTGTACTTTCATTTAATACGCGAAAAGCAATCTATAATACGTTAGCATTCATTTAATTGGCACGTTTACTGAGATTTGTGCAACTAGTTTTTTTTTTTTTTTTTTTTTTTTACGACATATTTAACAGGCTGTGCATTACAAGTAAACCTGAGTTAACTTTCAATTCTTCTACCCACACATTAATCAAATATTAAACTCTATACGGCTTAAAATTTAGCTGCTACATCCTGCAAACTTAGATGTTATATTCATCTCTTGGTGGCGCTTTACGAATTCGACAGCAGCCACTTTTCAGAGTCTGGATGAAGGAGCTTAATTTCTCCAAGAAAAATTCAACACTTCTTGAACATATAATGAACAACTAAATTATGGAGTATATCCATGAATCTAGCATTTTGTTACCAACTGCGAAAAATATGGCAGGCTAGTCATCTTTTAGGAGCATAATTTCTATTAAAACATTAAAAATTATCAGAAAAACTAATTTTTCCCTAATTCCCTAATTACACGAGCATAATTCGTTTTTGCATAGATGCGTATAAAATTTCATGGAAATATGTTACATAGGGGAGAAATTATTAACTCTGTATAAATGTAGCCTCTAAACACAAGAAGTAGATTCCCATATAAAAACCATTATCTGAATTTATGCTACCTGTAACTATACTGTGTGAAATATAATGTAAATATTTCAGTTAAGATAGAAATTATTAATTTAGTCTATAAAGCACTTCCGATACAACTCTTCACACAATAATAATAATAATAATAATAATAATAATAATAATAATAATAATAATAATAATAATAATAATAATAATAATTCTGAGCTTCAGTGCAAGAACTCTTTAACCCTCACACAGCTTGTTCTGAGAAAAATCAGTATTAAAGAAATTTATACACATTAAACAAATTGTAATGCTATATGTTGTCATGTCTCTTCTATCCCTCACGTGGAAACTTAGGCTTACACAGCAGCAAGAATAAGATAACAACGTTATTATCATCTGTCCTTTTATGGCTATACAGTTTTTGCAGTGAACTACAGAATTATTAACTATTATTATTACAGACCTGTTATTTTTTTCACTTTTTTCACACACACACACACACACACACACACACACACACACACACATCTATTATACTAAACATAAACCCACAAGAGAAAACAATACTTGTATTAACTGTAAACATTTTTCTTCCTTTCTTTATTTTTAGCAGAATCCTCCATTTCACCCTTTATCTCACTAGATGCGCTTCCCGCAGACATTCTTCATTATATGTTTCACACACCACTTCGTAACACTTGCAGCGGTTGACTTTTGTTTTCTTGTCTTTTTCTCTAGGGTATATTGTACATAGTGCTCGGTATCGGTGCTCGTTCACGTGATATTTTACCTTTGTTTTTCTTGCTAACTCCTGCCAATTTTTCTGATATTTCCCGTAGTTGATTGGTCAAGTACTGCGGATTGATTCCCGGTTATAACAAACACACCTACACTACATTCCAATGATTTCTGACTCGTTACTGCACATTTTAGAAACACTGTACGAAAGCACACACAGTCTCTCGTAAATCAACAGGTTACAACAGAGACTTACACTTGCAAACGCGTGGGGGATTTCAGAAAATTTCTTACTATTTCAGTACCTTTAACTGTACAACAGATTTTGTTTTCTCGAAAAAGAAAGGTCAACGTTACTATTGACAAAAGACAGAAACGTACGATTACAATACCTTTATTTTAAACAATCTTAGAGGTGGTCTGGGAATTCCTAAACTCACCACGCGACTACTTAACCCTAGACAGGTAATCATCACTGTACTCATGTTAAAGGTAAGCATTCGTAATTTTTACTACTCACATTTTAATTAACTGAAATCAACTCAATATCACACATTTAACAACTTTTACACATTTCGTAGCCATTAGTGTTCATTTAATTTTAAGTTTGTCATAAAGTCTTTACGTTCATGTTATTGTCCTATTTACAATTAGTGCAAACAACAGCGCGATGTTCTCTGCAGAACCCCTTTTTGCAAAGTCCACAAAATGTTGTCATCATTCTCCTCTTCTTTGCAGGACATTTATAGCAAACAGTACGTTCACCATCTGGCTGCATTACCTGGCATTGTTGTTGCACAGCAATGTTCAGATGTTCTTCAATTGTTGCCCGCAGAGATCGGTGTAAAGTAGGACGTGCAAAGCGGTGCTGCATCCACGGTTTTGTCAGCTCTTCACACAATTGGAAAATGAATTGTTTTCTTGATATTGTTTTCTGAGTTCTTCTAACTATAAATTATCCATGAATTTATACTTGCAATATTTAGCATGTTGTAAAATATTGCTAGTGGCCAGCGCCTCGTCTTTCTATTGCAGGAAAGATTGTGGCACATTTGACATAGTGTATCTACACCACCTTTAGTCCCATTGTAAATAATAATAATAATAATAATAATAATAATAATAATAATAATAATAATAATAATAATAATAATAATAAAGGCTTTACATATAACGTGTTGCTTACTGTTGTCATTGCAGTCCACGTCGGTGGGGGTGGGGGGGTTTCTTTCTCCTCCTCCTTCCTCTAGAAAGAGCAGTTACCAGGGTCTAAGGAAGTGAATGCCCTTTTCTTTCTGGGCTCATCCCTACATTTGTCTTAGCTCCTTAGGGAAAACCACGGAAAACCCTCAGGCTTGCGAATAGACTGAATGAATGAGAGGAGAAACTTTAAAGGTACGTGAAAACACGTCCATGCAAGGGAGTTGGGACTGTGAAAAATTGAATATGTGAAATCCAAGACTGTATTTGCCAGGCGAGCAAAGAAGAAGAAGAAGAAGAAAGGCTTACGTATGACGTGTGGCTTACTGTTGTCATTGCAGTCCGCGTCGGCCAGCGGTGGGAGGGGGGGGGTCAATATACCTGCACATATCAGTTCAAATTATAAAAACCTCTTAATGCTACTGCGGTACTATTCCATTGCCGAACACAATATGAAGAAATTAGCAGATCCCTGAACTGAACTCTTATTACTCTGAAATTACCGCGCAGTACAATTATAGCTATGACGCATTGCAAGCGTTAGTCACCATATCGATTTGCTAAGCAAATTTTATCCCTTTAGAGCATGTCCCCCCCCCCTCCTCCTCCATATCAGCCAACAACATACTGGATGAAGAAGACTCCTGCAAAAGGGACGAATTAAGATTTAATTTTATTTTAATGATAGACTAACATTGCAAAGTTCCAAAATAATTTTTTGCATTCCTTCATTACACTAGTCGTACAAAATTGCGGTCGTATCTCGTACTATCTATACTAATAATAAATCTGTAGCCGAAATTTTTCTGGTAAGTTTCGATTTTCCAAAAGTAATTGGTCCTAACATATATAATTAACCACCCTGAAACCGAAAATCGCATTTTTGAAAATTTTGTTTGTATGTCTGTCTGTATGTTTGTTACCTTTTCACGCGATAATGGCTGAACCGATTTATATGAAAACTGGAATATAAATTAAGTTTGTTGTAACTTAGATTTTAGGCTATATGGCATTCGAAATACTTTATTTAAAAGGGGGGTTATAAGGGGGCCTTAATTAAATAAATCGAAATATCTCGCTTATTATTGATATTTGAGAAAAAATGTTACATAACAGATGTTCCTTTAAAAATGATTTCCGTTAAGTTTTATTTTTTTACAACATTTTGATAGGACTGATATTTAATGAGATAAATGAGTTTTAAAATTAAAATAACGCTATCTAAGACGGTGCAATGAATTAAGAACAAATGACTTCGTCTATAAGGGGCCTTGGACAACAACAATCGAAACAGGGGCCTTGGACATCAACAAACAATCGAAAGCTATTAAACATAGCCTACAGGGAATGTTTCTGTGTTTGTATGAAGTAATATCACAAGCTCGTAAATTAACTGATTTGTATAATTAGTTATTATTTCACCATTGGAAACTGTAGTTTCTCTAGATGGACATAATGCTATAATGTTATTACAGTAACGTCTGAGTAAATCGAGGACAGGTAAGATTAAAATAGCTTCTTATGCACAGAAAATTTGATAGGCTATTTTGTACATTCGTTTTCTGTATTTCTTAAAATAATATTTATGTACACGCATTTTAATCTCAGAGAATTAACGAACAACGAGAGTGTATTGATTTAGTATGCAGTAATAGTACTTTAGCTTGGCAATCCATTATTTTAATAATTCATATTTTAACTATGCTCAATTGAATCGTGTTAAAATACATAAAATATATATGCAATAAATGCAGTGCTAAAAAAAAATTGGGTAATATGCGAAGCAGATTATCTTGCGCTGTTGTAAAAGTTGTTCCATGGATCAGTCGTCCTATTTTAATTATGTAATTACTTTATATTTATTTCTAACAGGTGGAGCGGAGCGAACGGGTACGGCTAGCTAACAATAAGTGAGAACTTACAATACAACAACGACAACAACAACAACAGCTGATAATCTGAAAGGGAACATAGTAATTTGGGGTGAATTAAAATGCAGCTTCCATTCGTTTAAAATTTCTTTAAATTTTAACTAAATATTAATGTAGATATTACCTCTAAAGGTAAATGGGGGCATGTTTCACAACGCTAACAAATTACAAATTAACAATATACAATTAACAACGGAAATATTACATATGCTTGTTAACTGTGTTTCACAATGCAATCTTATTCACTTGTATGTTTTAACGAACTTTACAAAATCGGCGAAACAAACTTACAAATACGCATAATTGGTTGAACAAAATCGCCAACGACAGTTTACAAAAATCACTAAGGATCAGAGGTAAAGTAGCTGTAATTTTAGAACTATCGATGGACATGTTTATATTTTTTTATATATATTTTATTTAGATTTTGCTACATCGGCGACAACGGAGTTTCGCGGCATGCAATTGGTCGAGCATACCAATGCATTAATTAGCCTACGACTTAACTGACGAAAGTTAGCGCGAAATTCATTCAAATAATTGATAAATAATGGATTTGACCCACGTAGTTATATGCAGTTGATAGAGCAGCTAACATGTCCATCCATTAAAATCAACTTCGCTCTCTGCTGGTCCATCAGTATATTTTATTGTTTCATCCATAACCTCGCCAACATTAGGGAACCCAGCAGGAGGAGCATAAAAATCCTTTGCCCGAGTAAGCACATTCGGTGATCAATAACCCGCCTCGAGTTTTTTCAATCTTGTAACAACATCAACTACCATGTGTGAACTTTTGCACACTGTAATCTTATAAATTCCGTTCTTATCTGCTAACGCAGGGAACTGAGAGCTACTATGCAACCAATGCAGTTCTCGCTTTGTGGTTAGGGCACCACTTTTCCCTTTCAGATGTTGCATGTGATGTCCCATATCTTGTAGGAGAGATTACAGCGAAATGGGATTCGGAACGACTTCAGAATACTGCGTAAGTAATGCCGACATTGCATTATTAAGTGATTGGTTTTCGGTGCAAAGTTTTTCTTCTTTAAGTGCGAGTATTTATTAAATACGTTCCTCGTATATAAGAACTAACGCGGTATTCTGAAGTATAGCGCGGGATTCATTCGAAACCTTTCATTAATATTCGTACAATGATACGAACGTGGCCGGAAAATTCTACGTTAGGCCTAAATGCAAAATCTTCGTCTGAGTCGCTAGAACTACTCAATAACATCACAACTGCTTCAGTGTAATTCTTAATGGTACCCTGTTACTATAAAATTGATTTTATACATATGTGTTTATTTTTTTCATTCACAATTAGAAGCTATTTCAACAGGGCTACTGTAGAAAATGTGCTAACTTCACTAGTAAAGTTTAGTTTACACGTTTGTAAAATTACTCCTTCGTTGTGAAACAAACATATCACTTGTAAAGAGCGCAAAATTTCATTCGTAAAGATTTGATTTCCTTTGTACAGTCCACCTTTACAAACAAAGATTGTGAAACAGAAGTTTACAAACAGAGTTCACAATTTCCAAAGATTGTAAACTTTGTGAAACACCCCACTGGTGAATCAGCACGCCGAGCTCGATCGAAATACAACCAGTTACTATTATTTCCCTATCGTTTTTTGACATTTGATTCCGCGTCCTACCTCTTTCATTCGTTACTAACCAACAACGCCAATAGCAGAAGGTAACGCAAAAACAGTCACCGGTTCCCCGATGCATGGCTTTCTCTCTCAATGTCAACTGAGAGTTAAAAATATTCATTATAATATGCACTTTCCACTCACTCCTCAGAATGTCTTCTTTATTTTTATTTATTTATTTTTTAAGATATGTGAGCTACGTACTGTATGTCTGATGTTTTGCCATCGTACATTCAAATATTTATATTCACTGTACAGTACAGCGAACTGTTTATACTTACTGTACATGCTATAACTACTTCTCCCAACTCCGCTATTGCTATATTTCCTAAACTAAACGCTGATATTGAAATAACGCCTGGTCTGATAATGCAGTCTGTTTAAATTTCTACCGACCAAGTTCTGCCCTTCATCATGGGAAAACAACGAGCTTCTTTAAAGGATACAACTACTAGGACAGAGATATTTTCATTATGGAATTTGTACTACCCACTGAAATGTAGTAACTAATGGGATTTTAATTAGCCATATATGTACAGTATATTACATTCTTTACCTAAAATGTCTCTAACTTCTAGGGAGAGCGCGAGGTACGTTCACAATCCCCTGAATACATATTCCCTTCTTCGAGAAAACGCAGAGAAGTGAACCGTCTCATATGAATATGCTACCAGTCATAAGTTTCAATACGGAGCTGCAAGTACTTAAGAATTATCAATTACTCTACAATTATGCAGCGGCGTCATCATCCAAGCTATAGCTGGAATAGGGAAGGGAACATAATATCCCATAAGTCTTATTAGAACACGCTGGAAATAGTGACGTAAAAAAAAAAATCGCCAACGGCACGTGGTGTTCCCAAGCGGTCACCCATCCAAGTACTGACCACGCCCAATGTTGCTTGACTTCGGTGATCGGACGAGAACCGGTATTTTCAACATGGTATGGCCGTTGCCGATGAAACTGCGTAATCTGTAGGCACTTGAGGACGATGGGATTGGGGTGCACTCGATAAAACCTGCACTCGCTCACACACACACGTAAACTGCCTGCTTAGACTCTGTACCTAAATTACCAAGCTCGTTGGATGTCATTGGGATAGATGATAAATCTATCTATCAACGGCAGTTTGGTTACGTTTCAACGTCACACACTGCTGGATTGACACGGGATTAATAAAACAGCTAGTCGGCATTCTAAGTTAAGCCACAGGTGGATTGTTGTTCAACAGCGGAGCCTCCTTTCAACCACATGGTTGTGGAACTGTAGTCGGATTTTCGACATCATTTTCATGCCATACTACGGAACTTCACACAAACTTCAATTCACTTCTTGCACCGGCGGCTACTACGAATGGACTGAAGCTCGCTACTGACTAGGGGGGGGGGGGACATTTGTCTCTTGATGGATTACGTGACAGATATATAAAGTATCAGTCGTATGTTATGAACCCGAGTTTCAATAAAGATAGATTACCCGTATGTCCACAGATTCTCAGTAGTGGCCTGCGGAAGGATTATGCCCGCGGTCGACAAGTTACCTTCTAAGTTGTTTTCCCTCAACAATTAATGCTGCCAAGTGAGTAGGAATGACACCGCGCTCTCATATAAGTCGTACGAAACTATTAAGGAAACGAATTTGCCTCGTGGATCCAAGTCTCCCATGGACTGCCTATAATGTATTATCTATCCTAGAAGTGTTATCGGGGTGATTATTTAAATTTTCACTCGGTGGGAACCGCTGTTGTTCTTCATTCATCTACTCTGTTATGAATAACTTGTGGCCCTTAAAAGGGCCGGTTGCTGATTCCCTAGCAAGCACTCCCGCTTACTTGGAACTAGTGTATTTTGTGACGGCCTTGGTCCCTTCACTGACGGCGTGCTTGGCCAGCTCACCGGGTAGCAGGAGACGGACGGCTGTCTGGATCTCCCGACTGGTGATGGTCGACCGCTTGTTGTAATGCGCGAGCCGCGAAGCTTCCGCGGCGATGCGCTCGAAGATGTCGTTAACGAAGCTGTTCATGATGCTCATAGCCTTTGAACTGATTCCCGTGTCTGGGTGAACTTGTTTCAGAACCTTGTAGATGTAAATGGCGTAGCTCTCCTTCCTCTTGCGCTTCTTCTTCTTATCGCCCTTCGAAATATTCTTCTGGGCCTTGCCGGCCTTCTTGGCAGCCTTTCCGGAAGCTTTGGGGGGCATGGTGCTCGTCTGATGATGAGCCCGGAGGGAGAAAAATATTTAAGTCGCAGGGACAATGCCGTACTGCCTTCCCAGTGCGAGCCAATAGAAACAGCGCAAACGTTTGTGACTTTACGATTGGTCCGCTGTCGATTATTGACGTTGGCGTAAAAGTGAAGGTTACCGTGGGCCCCTACCCTGCCCCTCAGGAAATTCACGGCACCTAGACACCACAAACAGCCTCTCACCAACAACCTAATACCACTATAATGGCGTCCATCCTACTTCGACATGACATCACGATAATTCATTGCAATATTAGACACCTGTATAACAACAGAACGGAACTCACTCACCTCATCCAAGAGCAAAAACCTGAAATTATATGTTTAAATGAAACCCACCTTCGAGACAAAGACCGCTTTACTATGAGAGACTTCACTATATATCGACGCGACAGACCTACGATAGGAGGAGGAGTTATGATTATGACTAACAAAAACTTGACAACAACTCAAATTCCCCTACCCCTCCACCTCGACGACCAAGAATGTGTAATAATTCAAATCCACATAGGTAATTCTCGCATGCATGTGGCTTCTTTCTACTCTCCGCCAGCCAATCCACTCCCATCCACACTCCTGCGTTACCTTCACACCCTTCCAAATGTCATAATCACCACAGATATCAACGCCCACCACCCCTTCCTCCATGATAACAATCGGAACACCAAAGGCAACCACCTAGTGACGCTCTTACCCAGTCTCAACCTAGTACAAGTTCCACTCCCTGCCCCCACACGCCTACCAACTCCTACTCAACAATTTACAACTCCTGATAAAATATTCATCTCTCCCAGATTACATAACCGACTCATCAATACTTTAGTCCTTCCCCCTCTAAATTCAGACCACGCACCCATACTAATAAAACTTGCCTGCCCCTTTTACCGCTCTCAACCCGTGAACGAAGCTATATACATGCGAGATTATCGTAACGCTGATTGGCAGAAATTCAAAGATTACATATCTAAATCACTCCCTCATTTTCCAATCACGAAACACGAAGACTTAGACACCGCAGAGACTTTGTTTGTACAGGTGCTTAATGAAGCTATTCAAGACTCAATACCACAAAAACGATATACCA
This sequence comes from Periplaneta americana, assembly GCF_040183065.1. Taxonomy (NCBI): domain Eukaryota; kingdom Metazoa; phylum Arthropoda; class Insecta; order Blattodea; family Blattidae; genus Periplaneta; species Periplaneta americana. The sequence goes on from NW_027185505.1 coordinate 716,026, forward strand.
CTGACCGTCGCCGTGCATTACCTCCAGACATCTTAAAAATCATAAAGACAAAAAGAGCAGCACACAGACTCTACATGCGCACCCATGAAGATGAAGACAGACGCCTCTACCGCTCACTGCAAGAAGATGTCAAAGACGCTATACAGAGATACGAGACGCGACGATGGGACAAATTCATTCAGAAAGTCGACAAAGACAGACTAAACGCTCCCAAGCGATTTTGGGAAACCATAAAGCGTATTAGGGGCAAGTACCAATATACTTCCCACCCATTACGCTACAGACAACAAACGATTATTGACACACCAGGCAAACTGGAAGTCTTCCGGCAGTTTCTATCCAACACGCACACAATACCTATACATCCAGACTTCGACCAAGATCATTACCATTTCATCACAGATCATATCACTAACCATCCTATCCTCTATAATCCACTCCCAGCACCAGCACCACGATCAACCGACGACCCCATCATTGATGACATCACCATACTAGACATCTCACTTGCCCTTCAAACATGCAAGAACTCAGCACCAGGACCTGATGGTATCACATACCAAACACTTAAACAACTCCCGCCGACAGCCCTTAATTTTCTTGCTGGGCTTTTCACCCTCTCTTTGAAACTTGGACACGCTCCAACACGCTGGAGACATTCACACATAATTCTATTTCCAAAACCTGGTAAAGACGCCTCAGACCCCGCCAACTACCGACCCATAAGCCTCACCCCGACTATTGCCAAGTTAATGGAGAAAGTACTCGTTTCACGCTTGCAGGTTTACCTGCGCGACCGAAATATGATTCCCGATTCTCAGGCGGGCTTCAGACCGGGAGTCCAGCCGACTGATCAGCTGATACGGGTACTTACCCCCATTGAGGAGGCCTACTCTAAACGACATTACTCAATCATGGTAGCGCTCGACGCCAGACGAGCCTTTGACACAGTATGGCTGGACGCCTTGCGATATAAACTAACAAACATGGAATTTCCGCACGAAATAACACGCTGGATCTCCAGCTTCCTGAAAAACCGATCTGGCCAGGTGCGTCTTGGCAGACAAGATCTGTCCCGCACCTTCCAAATCGAAGCAGGAGTTCCCCAGGGCAGCGTGATTTCCCCCCTGCTCTATAACATATATGTATCTGACATCCCCCAACCCAACAACAATCAAGTGGGCCTGGCACAGTTTGCTGACGATGTGGCATTCTGGGTCACCCATCCCCGCTTACGATCCGCCAGGGTACTAATAGACAACGCCCTGAGACAGTACACTGAGTGGGCCAACACCTGGAGAATTACCATCAACACCGAAAAAACCCAAACCTGTGTCTTCCGCCCTTCTTTAAAATCACGAATCACAAACAGACAACACATTACCATCGGACAAGCATTAATACCACTCCAACACAAAGTAACATATCTAGGCATTCCACTCACATCAAAACTCTCTTGGACCACAATAGCGCAAACAATATGGGACAAATACAACAAAGCCACTAAAGCAGTAAGCTACCTAAGCGGCATTAGAAGACAAGGCTGCCACGCCAACACATTACTACACCTATATAAAGCACTGGTTCGATCCCAGTGCACCTACTCCTCCTATTTTCTACTGCAATCTTCACCCTCAACACAAAAGAAATTTGAGTCCCGTGAAAGGAAATTATTGCGCCAGATATTTCGACTACCCAAACATACCAGAAACGACACAGTATACATCCACACTAAAACGAAACCACTCTCCACACACCTAATCCGAACAGTCACTAAATACACACACTTCGCACTACGTCGCTCATACACACAACATATGTTTAACAATCCTCCACACACCAATAAGAACACAACCATTGAAAAACTCCTACAAGCCTATCAAGATCACTTCAATCCACAAAATAACTATTAAACTCTCCCCCCCCTCTCTCCCTCTCTACAACACCCCTCGTCTCCCGGAATCGGCAAATTCGCGGCCTGTTTCCCATAAATACTCCACAAGAATGCCATCGTTGAGGAATACACATATATGTCATGGACCAGAACCCGACACATACAATTAATAATCCACCTTCATCTACAACGAGAGGAAATCGAAATCAAACACCCCACCCACAACATAACGTACCAGCGAACATCACTCCGACTGCTGGATAGCTGAAGTCAAAATGCCAACGCCCAAACACAAGGATAACAACAATATAAACAAATTGTGACTGCCCTCACCACTGCTTAGTGATGCATGATAGCTACCGTTGAATAACTAAACAATAAATAAATACATTCAAAATTCACGCAAGCCCAGTAAATAATTTACATCACAAATAGTTCATGGTTACTCCTCAAATAACAACAAATCAGAACTTAAAATCTGCTTCTTAAATCTTCTTTCTTACTTTCTACCCACCTGTCTTCTTTCCACGTCTCAACCTCAATCTCATAAAAGCCCTAAATATCCAACATTCTAATAACACTGCACTCACAAGCACTCACGGTCGAAGAGGGCATTGTAATGTAAGACCCTAAAACGACCGCTGGCTCTGCCAGCAATCAACTCAGACACCGGGCGAGGCGTCGTTCTTGTAGTTAAACAGCTGCAAGTAGGAGTAGCATCATGTCGGGTCGTGGAAAGGGAGGCAAGGTGAAGGGAAAGTCAAAGTCTCGATCCAGCCGTGCTGGGTTGCAGTTCCCGGTAGGCCGTATCCACCGTCTTTTGCGTAAGGGCAATTACGCAGAGCGAGTTGGTGCCGGTGCGCCAGTCTACCTGGCCGCGGTGATGGAGTACCTGGCGGCCGAAGTTCTCGAGTTGGCTGGCAACGCAGCTCGTGACAACAAGAAGACTAGGATCATTCCTCGTCACTTACAGCTCGCCATTCGCAACGACGAGGAGCTGAACAAACTCCTGTCCGGCGTCACCATCGCCCAGGGTGGTGTGTTGCCCAACATCCAGGCGGTTCTCCTCCCGAAGAAAACCGAGAAGAAGGCTTAAGCCCCTTCTCCGTAAAACGGCCCTTTTAAGGGCCCCACTAACCTCACAAAAGTCAGAAATAGCCAGTATTGTTAATCCTCTCTCACGGCTTCGTAATGTAATTTCATTACGCGTGTCAACTTTCTCTCTCTCTCTATACCGGTGGGCTGATTTAATATCATCATTCTGTAATTTTGTGCTCTGAACGATGTCGTTGTCCCAGGTTCGCACTGAAGTACTTGAAACCGTTGTACATTTACTAGGCTATTGTGTGATAACACATTATACTGATGCATATAGAAAGGTTTCATTATTATTATATAATTTAACACAATACGAATTAAATTAGATGATGATGCCAAAGTACATAGTTGGCTTCGAAATTTATGTAATATATTTCTATCATATTAGAGTAATGGAGATTATCGTGAAAATAATCACAAGTCCCCTTCTTTGGTGCCCATCGTGGTTTTAGACATATACGTTTGAATATACTAGTTTACTTTACTACATACTACGAATGAAACTAATTTTGAATAAGAAATCGATAACTGGTGAACAACTTACGGCGTTATAATAGAGTTCCTAATGCGTTTGTTTGTTGGTGCACATATTGGCCGCACGCGCAGGAACCCCAATACTGAGATGATGACATGACCTTCTCGTAGGAATCGAAGGCTTTGACAATTTGCGTTCGAATTTCCCCTCTCTCTGTCGTTTCGTTCGAACCGAAATGACGCAAGCTATACGTGGAAGTTGTCTGACAGGACGAAGTCCTGTGTTCTGACATGCGATGTGTACCTCTTCTCCCCAGTGTTTACCACACTGGATTCCTATGACCTAAAAGTTGGCATTGCAAAAACGTGGTGATGTGATGTTCAGTATGTGTCAATCCCCTCGGTTCCTTGTTACGGTCTGGTGAGCATTGCCTACCTGCGTTGTCATATTACCCACCAATTCTTCGGACAGTGATTATTGACTTACAGAAGTTTACAGTAACAGGTAACATAATCCGAGGAGCAAGGCTTCACAGAGGAATCCGGTCTTTCCACTTGATATACCAAGCGTTGGGGTCAGACCCATTTGAAAAACGGAGAGGCATTTCTTACAACGTCTTTTGCTGATACTGAAGTGCCCCTACGAAATAAGTTCTGTTTTCCGCACTGGCCTGTTGAGCTAGTGGTCACACAGTAAAGGTGAATTAAATTAATCTCGACAACTACTGCCCTTTTTAGACGGATTTTATGGCCCTGAAAAGGGCCGTTTTGCCGACGGATTCGGCAGCAGACGTGTGTAGGCAGTCTAACCGCCGAACCCGTAGAGAGTCCTCCCCTGCCTCTTCAAGGCGTATACCACGTCCATGGCCGTGACTGTCTTCCGCTTCGCGTGCTCGGTGTATGTTACAGCGTCACGGATTACGTTCTCCAGAAAGACCTTGAGAACACCTCTCGTCTCCTCGTAGATGAGGCCGGAGATACGCTTTACGCCTCCACGTCGGGCGAGACGACGAATGGCCGGCTTCGTGATGCCCTGAATATTATCTCGGAGAACCTTCCTGTGGCGCTTCGCTCCACCTTTGCCAAGACCCTTGCCTCCCTTGCCGCGTCCAGTCATGTTGCTCGTGTGACGAAGGTTAAAAGTGATCTCGACGGCTTTTTTTTTTTTTTTTTTTTTTTTTTTTTTTTTTTTTTTTTTTTTTTTTTTTTTTACCTTGGGGATTTGGTGAAGTGCGGGTCATTTTTTGGTTTATATACTAAAACCCGCGGACCAATCACATTACGGAAGGGGCGTGGCTTCTCAACGGGCGAAGACATAAATACCCCTCTTGGGGGCAGCGGGGGCGACTGTATTGCGTCAACTTGGGTTGCGAGGACTAAGGAGTAAGCGATGGCACGTACGAAGCAAACTGCGCGTAAGTCCACGGGAGGCAAGGCTCCACGAAAGCAGCTGGCAACGAAGGCCGCTAGGAAGAGCGCACCGGCTACTGGAGGCGTGAAGAAACCCCATCGATACCGCCCTGGTACAGTTGCTCTTCGCGAGATCCGTCGTTACCAGAAGAGCACCGAGCTCCTCATCCGCAAGCTGCCTTTCCAGCGCTTGGTGCGTGAAATCGCTCAGGATTTCAAAACCGACCTCCGTTTCCAGAGCTCAGCCGTAATGGCCTTGCAGGAGGCAAGCGAGGCATACCTCGTCGGTCTCTTCGAGGATACCAACCTTTGCGCCATCCACGCCAAGCGCGTGACCATTATGCCCAAGGATATTCAGCTGGCTAGGCGCATCCGCGGCGAGAGGGCTTGAATTAACAAAGGTACTCCTGCCCGCAAAAAGGCCCTTTTCAGGGCCACTAGTTATTTCTCGGAAGAGCCGGTTGTACCGTACTCCAGGTCTCGTTCCTACTACCCTCAGTTCAAGGTCACCTCAATAATATAAATGGTTTCTCCCTTTCCATTCCTCACCGTATCAGCATTTTCCCACAGCCTGTTTGACAAATATCGCAATGTATCCTATAGGTTAATAAACAATTTTTTAATAGAACGATGGATAACAAAGTTTCTTAGGAAAATTAAAAAAAAATTTCACAGTTCTATAATATTGCACATTATATATATTTACCAAATTAAGGGTTAACGCCGCCGGGACGAGTGATCCTCCGTCCGACCGATCACAAGCGCGCCAAGGCTCAAAGTGGTCCAGAAAGCAAATCTAGCTGGACTAAAAATGTGACATATTTCCATGAAACTTCGCACTATAGTCACTACTGTATAAGAGGAGAAACTACCCCTTTATAGACGATGCGTTTTGACAAAAATTAGTGACTTGTCTCATATATAATATATTGTTTTAATGAAACTTTACACAGTACTTACATGTAGCTCGTTTATACTATATTGGATACAAAATGTGATTATGATTGTATAAGAGTAGCTACTTGTCTCCTATCTAACATTTTTTACTTTCACGAAACTATAACTGTGACTCATTATTTTCGATAGTACAGACGTGGTCTGCTTAGGAAAGGACAAGCGGAAGACTGTGACCTTTGTGACCTCGGGTGGGTATTACGATAACATTTATAACCGTCACCCTGATAAGCATCCGAGCAGCTTATTTCAAAAAGGAGTTTGAATACAAACAATTCCTTCAATCTACTACGATTATTACAATAACTGATTTCATTAATCTCCTCTCTTCTTTAGCAAAATATAAATTACCTTCAATTGGTCGATTCAGCAAACTTGTTCATAAAACTTATCGCTATTGCGTCACGTTTCGCAATTTTTCTAAAGTAAAAACAAAAACACGAACAAACGCCTACTCCTTTAACCTCATCGCTCTCTTATCTCTAGAATCCCGGGGGGTTGAGAACCTGAATTCTCTGTGGTGTGAAACAAAGCAACCCGCAGGAGCAATGACACGTTCAATTGTCCTAATAATAGAAAAAAAATTACACGTCATTTAGTGTATTCAGAACATTTTTACAGGACCGTGTAGGATATTCACTCTCCTGTCGAATAGTTTCGGCGGCTGGTAGGCGATACGCATTAATTAAAATAATACTTGCGTACCTTGTTCAGGACAGTGACTGTGCTACTTTCTTTCTTTCTTTCTTTCTTTCTTTCTTTCTTTCTTTCTTTCTTTCCTTTATTTGTAGCTTATTGATGACACCAGATGCCATAACGGAAATGCCGTGATGGTATGTTTGTTTAATATTCAAAATCAAGTGACAGACGCTATTTGACTTTGCGGTGGAGGGGATAGGGACCTGATCTCGGATGTTCCGAGAGATGCCGGCGCACAGTTGTCCAGAACGCAAAACTATGTAAGAAAATCAACTTCATCATAACCGAAGTTTAAGTAATATCTAGGCTTAAACAAAAGCTAGGCATTGTGCACAACAGCATACAAAACATCAATATCAGTAAGAGGTGGGACAAAACATGAGTTTTTTTTTTAAAGTCACGCTCTTCAGTTGATTTTTGTTCGTGGGGTCAGTGGCTGTTTTATACTGTTAAACCTTCCCTTATGGAGGTCATAGGACAAGATGTGTACTTTCATTTAATACGCGAAAAGCAATCTATAATACGTTAGCATTCATTTAATTGGCACGTTTACTGAGATTTGTGCAACTAGTTTTTTTTTTTTTTTTTTTTTTTACGACATATTTAACAGGCTGTGCATTACAAGTAAACCTGAGTTAACTTTCAATTCTTCTACCCACACATTAATCAAATATTAAACTCTATACGGCTTAAAATTTAGCTGCTACATCCTGCAAACTTAGATGTTATATTCATCTCTTGGTGGCGCTTTACGAATTCGACAGCAGCCACTTTTCAGAGTCTGGATGAAGGAGCTTAATTTCTCCAAGAAAAATTCAACACTTCTTGAACATATAATGAACAACTAAATTATGGAGTATATCCATGAATCTAGCATTTTGTTACCAACTGCGAAAAATATGGCAGGCTAGTCATCTTTTAGGAGCATAATTTCTATTAAAACATTAAAAATTATCAGAAAAACTAATTTTTCCCTAATTCCCTAATTACACGAGCATAATTCGTTTTTGCATAGATGCGTATAAAATTTCATGGAAATATGTTACATAGGGGAGAAATTATTAACTCTGTATAAATGTAGCCTCTAAACACAAGAAGTAGATTCCCATATAAAAACCATTATCTGAATTTATGCTACCTGTAACTATACTGTGTGAAATATAATGTAAATATTTCAGTTAAGATAGAAATTATTAATTTAGTCTATAAAGCACTTCCGATACAACTCTTCACACAATAATAATAATAATAATAATAATAATAATAATAATAATAATAATAATAATAATAATAATAATAATAAATAATTCTGAGCTTCAGTGCAAGAACTCTTTAACCCTCACACAGCTTGTTCTGAGAAAAATCAGTATTAAAGAAATTTATACACATTAAACAAATTGTAATGCTATATGTTGTCATGTCTCTTCTATCCCTCACGTGGAAACTTAGGCTTACACAGCAGCAAGAATAAGATAACAACGTTATTATCATCTGTCCTTTTATGGCTATACAGTTTTTGCAGTGAACTACAGAATTATTAACTATTATTATTACAGACCTGTTATTTTTTTCACTTTTTTCACACACACACACACACACACACACACACACACACATCTATTATACTAAACATAAACCCACAAGAGAAAACAATACTTGTATTAACTGTAAACATTTTTCTTCCTTTCTTTATTTTTAGCAGAATCCTCCATTTCACCCTTTATCTCACTAGATGCGCTTCCCGCAGACATTCTTCATTATATGTTTCACACACCACTTCGTAACACTTGCAGCGGTTGACTTTTGTTTTCTTGTCTTTTTCTCTAGGGTATATTGTACATAGTGCTCGGTATCGGTGCTCGTTCACGTGATATTTTACCTTTGTTTTTCTTGCTAACTCCTGCCAATTTTTCTGATATTTCCCGTAGTTGATTGGTCAAGTACTGCGGATTGATTCCCGGTTATAACAAACACACCTACACTACATTCCAATGATTTCTGACTCGTTACTGCACATTTTAGAAACACTGTACGAAAGCACACACAGTCTCTCGTAAATCAACAGGTTACAACAGAGACTTACACTTGCAAACGCGTGGGGATTTCAGAAAATTTCTTACTATTTCAGTACCTTTAACTGTACAACAGATTTTGTTTTCTCGAAAAAGAAAGGTCAACGTTACTATTGACAAAAGACAGAAACGTACGATTACAATACCTTTATTTTAAACAATCTTAGAGGTGGTCTGGGAATTCCTAAACTCACCACGCGACTACTTAACCCTAGACAGGTAATCATCACTGTACTCATGTTAAAGGTAAGCATTCGTAATTTTTACTACTCACATTTTAATTAACTGAAATCAACTCAATATCACACATTTAACAACTTTTACACATTTCGTAGCCATTAGTGTTCATTTAATTTTAAGTTTGTCATAAAGTCTTTACGTTCATGTTATTGTCCTATTTACAATTAGTGCAAACAACAGCGCGATGTTCTCTGCAGAACCCCTTTTTGCAAAGTCCACAAAATGTTGTCATCATTCTCCTCTTCTTTGCAGGACATTTATAGCAAACAGTACGTTCACCATCTGGCTGCATTACCTGGCATTGTTGTTGCACAGCAATGTTCAGATGTTCTTCAATTGTTGCCCGCAGAGATCGGTGTAAAGTAGGACGTGCAAAGCGGTGCTGCATCCACGGTTTTGTCAGCTCTTCACACAATTGGAAAATGAATTGTTTTCTTGATATTGTTTTCTGAGTTCTTCTAACTATAAATTATCCATGAATTTATACTTGCAATATTTAGCATGTTGTAAAATATTGCTAGTGGCCAGCGCCTCGTCTTTCTATTGCAGGAAAGATTGTGGCACATTTGACATAGTGTATCTACACCACCTTTAGTCCCATTGTAAATAATAATAATAATAATAATAATAATAATAATAATAATAATAATAATAATAATAATAATAATAAAGGCTTTACATATAACGTGTTGCTTACTGTTGTCATTGCAGTCCACGTCGGTGGGGGTGGGGGGGTTTCTTTCTCCTCCTCCTTCCTCTAGAAAGAGCAGTTACCAGGGTCTAAGGAAGTGAATGCCCTTTTCTTTCTGGGCTCATCCCTACATTTGTCTTAGCTCCTTAGGGAAAACCACGGAAAACCCTCAGGCTTGCGAATAGACTGAATGAATGAGAGGAGAAACTTTAAAGGTACGTGAAAACACGTCCATGCAAGGGAGTTGGGACTGTGAAAAATTGAATATGTGAAATCCAAGACTGTATTTGCCAGGCGAGCAAAGAAGAAGAAGAAGAAGAAAGGCTTACGTATGACGTGTGGCTTACTGTTGTCATTGCAGTCCGCGTCGGCCAGCGGTGGGAGGGGGGGGGTCAATATACCTGCACATATCAGTTCAAATTATAAAAACCTCTTAATGCTACTGCGGTACTATTCCATTGCCGAACACAATATGAAGAAATTAGCAGATCCCTGAACTGAACTCTTATTACTCTGAAATTACCGCGCAGTACAATTATAGCTATGACGCATTGCAAGCGTTAGTCACCATATCGATTTGCTAAGCAAATTTTATCCCTTTAGAGCATGTCCCCCCCCCCCTCCTCCTCCATATCAGCCAACAACATACTGGATGAAGAAGACTCCTGCAAAAGGGACGAATTAAGATTTAATTTTATTTTAATGATAGACTAACATTGCAAAGTTCCAAAATAATTTTTTGCATTCCTTCATTACACTAGTCGTACAAAATTGCGGTCGTATCTCGTACTATCTATACTAATAATAAATCTGTAGCCGAAATTTTTCTGGTAAGTTTCGATTTTCCAAAAGTAATTGGTCCTAACATATATAATTAACCACCCTGAAACCGAAAATCGCATTTTTGAAAATTTTGTTTGTATGTCTGTCTGTATGTTTGTTACCTTTTCACGCGATAATGGCTGAACCGATTTATATGAAAACTGGAATATAAATTAAGTTTGTTGTAACTTAGATTTTAGGCTATATGGCATTCGAAATACTTTATTTAAAAGGGGGGTTATAAGGGGGCCTTAATTAAATAAATCGAAATATCTCGCTTATTATTGATATTTGAGAAAAAATGTTACATAACAGATGTTCCTTTAAAAATGATTTCCGTTAAGTTTTATTTTTTTACAACATTTTGATAGGACTGATATTTAATGAGATAAATGAGTTTTAAAATTAAAATAACGCTATCTAAGACGGTGCAATGAATTAAGAACAAATGACTTCGTCTATAAGGGGCCTTGGACAACAACAATCGAAACAGGGGCCTTGGACATCAACAAACAATCGAAAGCTATTAAACATAGCCTACAGGGAATGTTTCTGTGTTTGTATGAAGTAATATCACAAGCTCGTAAATTAACTGATTTGTATAATTAGTTATTATTTCACCATTGGAAACTGTAGTTTCTCTAGATGGACATAATGCTATAATGTTATTACAGTAACGTCTGAGTAAATCGAGGACAGGTAAGATTAAAATAGCTTCTTATGCACAGAAAATTTGATAGGCTATTTTGTACATTCGTTTTCTGTATTTCTTAAAATAATATTTATGTACACGCATTTTAATCTCAGAGAATTAACGAACAACGAGAGTGTATTGATTTAGTATGCAGTAATAGTACTTTAGCTTGGCAATCCATTATTTTAATAATTCATATTTTAACTATGCTCAATTGAATCGTGTTAAAATACATAAAATATATATGCAATAAATGCAGTGCTAAAAAAAAATTGGGTAATATGCGAAGCAGATTATCTTGCGCTGTTGTAAAAGTTGTTCCATGGATCAGTCGTCCTATTTTAATTATGTAATTACTTTATATTTATTTCTAACAGGTGGAGCGGAGCGAACGGGTACGGCTAGCTAACAATAAGTGAGAACTTACAATACAACAACGACAACAACAACAACAGCTGATAATCTGAAAGGGAACATAGTAATTTGGGGTGAATTAAAATGCAGCTTCCATTCGTTTAAAATTTCTTTAAATTTTAACTAAATATTAATGTAGATATTACCTCTAAAGGTAAATGGGGGCATGTTTCACAACGCTAACAAATTACAAATTAACAATATACAATTAACAACGGAAATATTACATATGCTTGTTAACTGTGTTTCACAATGCAATCTTATTCACTTGTATGTTTTAACGAACTTTACAAAATCGGCGAAACAAACTTACAAATACGCATAATTGGTTGAACAAAATCGCCAACGACAGTTTACAAAAATCACTAAGGATCAGAGGTAAAGTAGCTGTAATTTTAGAACTATCGATGGACATGTTTATATTTTTTTATATATATTTTATTTAGATTTTGCTACATCGGCGACAACGGAGTTTCGCGGCATGCAATTGGTCGAGCATACCAATGCATTAATTAGCCTACGACTTAACTGACGAAAGTTAGCGCGAAATTCATTCAAATAATTGATAAATAATGGATTTGACCCACGTAGTTATATGCAGTTGATAGAGCAGCTAACATGTCCATCCATTAAAATCAACTTCGCTCTCTGCTGGTCCATCAGTATATTTTATTGTTTCATCCATAACCTCGCCAACATTAGGGAACCCAGCAGGAGGAGCATAAAAATCCTTTGCCCGAGTAAGCACATTCGGTGATCAATAACCCGCCTCGAGTTTTTTCAATCTTGTAACAACATCAACTACCATGTGTGAACTTTTGCACACTGTAATCTTATAAATTCCGTTCTTATCTGCTAACGCAGGGAACTGAGAGCTACTATGCAACCAATGCAGTTCTCGCTTTGTGGTTAGGGCACCACTTTTCCCTTTCAGATGTTGCATGTGATGTCCCATATCTTGTAGGAGAGATTACAGCGAAATGGGATTCGGAACGACTTCAGAATACTGCGTAAGTAATGCCGACATTGCATTATTAAGTGATTGGTTTTCGGTGCAAAGTTTTTCTTCTTTAAGTGCGAGTATTTATTAAATACGTTCCTCGTATATAAGAACTAACGCGGTATTCTGAAGTATAGCGCGGGATTCATTCGAAACCTTTCATTAATATTCGTACAATGATACGAACGTGGCCGGAAAATTCTACGTTAGGCCTAAATGCAAAATCTTCGTCTGAGTCGCTAGAACTACTCAATAACATCACAACTGCTTCAGTGTAATTCTTAATGGTACCCTGTTACTATAAAATTGATTTTATACATATGTGTTTATTTTTTTCATTCACAATTAGAAGCTATTTCAACAGGGCTACTGTAGAAAATGTGCTAACTTCACTAGTAAAGTTTAGTTTACACGTTTGTAAAATTACTCCTTCGTTGTGAAACAAACATATCACTTGTAAAGAGCGCAAAATTTCATTCGTAAAGATTTGATTTCCTTTGTACAGTCCACCTTTACAAACAAAGATTGTGAAACAGAAGTTTACAAACAGAGTTCACAATTTCCAAAGATTGTAAACTTTGTGAAACACCCCACTGGTGAATCAGCACGCCGAGCTCGATCGAAATACAACCAGTTACTATTATTTCCCTATCGTTTTTTGACATTTGATTCCGCGTCCTACCTCTTTCATTCGTTACTAACCAACAACGCCAATAGCAGAAGGTAACGCAAAAACAGTCACCGGTTCCCCGATGCATGGCTTTCTCTCTCAATGTCAACTGAGAGTTAAAAATATTCATTATAATATGCACTTTCCACTCACTCCTCAGAATGTCTTCTTTATTTTTATTTATTTATTTTTTAAGATATGTGAGCTACGTACTGTATGTCTGATGTTTTGCCATCGTACATTCAAATATTTATATTCACTGTACAGTACAGCGAACTGTTTATACTTACTGTACATGCTATAACTACTTCTCCCAACTCCGCTATTGCTATATTTCCTAAACTAAACGCTGATATTGAAATAACGCCTGGTCTGATAATGCAGTCTGTTTAAATTTCTACCGACCAAGTTCTGCCCTTCATCATGGGAAAACAACGAGCTTCTTTAAAGGATACAACTACTAGGACAGAGATATTTTCATTATGGAATTTGTACTACCCACTGAAATGTAGTAACTAATGGGATTTTAATTAGCCATATATGTACAGTATATTACATTCTTTACCTAAAATGTCTCTAACTTCTAGGGAGAGCGCGAGGTACGTTCACAATCCCCTGAATACATATTCCCTTCTTCGAGAAAACGCAGAGAAGTGAACCGTCTCATATGAATATGCTACCAGTCATAAGTTTCAATACGGAGCTGCAAGTACTTAAGAATTATCAATTACTCTACAATTATGCAGCGGCGTCATCATCCAAGCTATAGCTGGAATAGGGAAGGGAACATAATATCCCATAAGTCTTATTAGAACACGCTGGAAATAGTGACGTAAAAAAAAAAATCGCCAACGGCACGTGGTGTTCCCAAGCGGTCACCCATCCAAGTACTGACCACGCCCAATGTTGCTTGACTTCGGTGATCGGACGAGAACCGGTATTTTCAACATGGTATGGCCGTTGCCGGTGAAACTGCGTAATCTGTAGGCACTTGAGGACGATGGGATTGGGGTGCACTCGATAAAACCTGCACTCGCTCACACACACACGTAAACTGCCTGCTTAGACTCTGTACCTAAATTACCAAGCTCGTTGGATGTCATTGGGATAGATGATAAATCTATCTATCAACGGCAGTTTGGTTACGTTTCAACGTCACACACTGCTGGATTGACACGGGATTAATAAAACAGCTAGTCGGCATTCTAAGTTAAGCCACAGGTGGATTGTTGTTCAACAGCGGAGCCTCCTTTCAACCACATGGTTGTGGAACTGTAGTCGGATTTTCGACATCATTTTCATGCCATACTACGGAACTTCACACAAACTTCAATTCACTTCTTGCACCGGCGGCTACTACGAATGGACTGAAGCTCGCTACTGACTAGGGGGGGGGGACATTTGTCTCTTGATGGATTACGTGACAGATATATAAAGTATCAGTCGTATGTTATGAACCCGAGTTTCAATAAAGATAGATTACCCGTATGTCCACAGATTCTCAGTAGTGGCCTGCGGAAGGATTATGCCCGCGGTCGACAAGTTACCTTCTAAGTTGTTTTCCCTCAACAATTAATGCTGCCAAGTGAGTAGGAATGACACCGCGCTCTCATATAAGTCGTACGAAACTATTAAGGAAACGAATTTGCCTCGTGGATCCAAGTCTCCCATGGACTGCCTATAATGTATTATCTATCCTAGAAGTGTTATCGGGGTGATTATTTAAATTTTCACTCGGTGGGAACCGCTGTTGTTCTTCATTCATCTACTCTGTTATGAATAACTTGTGGCCCTTAAAAGGGCCGGTTGCTGATTCCCTAGCAAGCACTCCCGCTTACTTGGAACTAGTGTATTTTGTGACGGCCTTGGTCCCTTCACTGACGGCGTGCTTGGCCAGCTCACCGGGTAGCAGGAGACGGACGGCTGTCTGGATCTCCCGACTGGTGATGGTCGACCGCTTGTTGTAATGCGCGAGCCGCGAAGCTTCCGCGGCGATGCGCTCGAAGATGTCGTTAACGAAGCTGTTCATGATGCTCATAGCCTTTGAACTGATTCCCGTGTCTGGGTGAACTTGTTTCAGAACCTTGTAGATGTAAATGGCGTAGCTCTCCTTCCTCTTGCGCTTCTTCTTCTTATCGCCCTTCGAAATATTCTTCTGGGCCTTGCCGGCCTTCTTGGCAGCCTTTCCGGAAGCTTTGGGGGGCATGGTGCTCGTCTGATGATGAGCCGAAACGAACGAACGAATGAATGGGGACGAAGAAAGAATGAATGATGTTTAAAATGGCAGGCAGGGTAAGCATCCCATGCCTCCATTGGTTCCTCGACAAGCAATTCTCTAACTTTAGATCGAGGTACCCAGCTATAAGCCGTTTGCCCTCTCATCTAACAGTAGTGTATTTCCCCTGTGAATGATTTTATGAACATGTACACGTTATCAGTTGAATTGTGAATGAAATGAATGAAGTGAAGTGAGCACCATGCCTCGCAGATGTTAATGAGAGGTGGAGAGTCCAGTGCTCTGGTCAGTTCTGTCCTAGTCACGTTTTTGTAGTGGCGCTAGGGAAACTCGTAACCTGTTACCAACAAAGTGGTGGGCTACTCGTTTCCGTAGAAGCCGTCTGGCTGCCTGGTTGGCTGTGGCAAGTGTCGTATGTCGTTTCGTAGGGTTTGTGTCAGTAGTGAGTAGGGAAATAGTGAATGTCACTATTTCGTCCTGTAGTCTGTTTAGTTGCCGGTCAATGTAGGATTCTATTTTCTGCATAGCAGAACGTAGAACCCCCTCGACCAGCTGTTCCGTGGTTGTTTTGTCTGTCTGTGGGTCGTCTGTAGTGGTTGTCTTGGTTGTCGTAGTCTTAGCTGCATCCGCATAAGACAATTCGGGTTTGGGAAGTGTTGGTTTGAAGACGGACTGTGATGGTTTGGGTATAGGTGGCAGTATTAGTTTGTGGGAGTCTATGGGGACATGCGTGGGATCGGTGGATGTAATGATATTAGTCCTTGGATATTTTGGACAGCGAGCTTGGCCCGTATAATGGGTGTCGCTGTTGCACGTGGCGCAGTACTTGATCTGGGATAGGCGGTTGTGGTTGCAGAGGTCGGGATTTTTGCCGCACTTAAAACAAGTCTTGGGCTTGTCACAGTTTGTCCTTGTGTGGCCGTATTGTGCACAGTTAAGGCACGGTCGGTGGAAGATTGTCTCGTGTGATGGCTCTACTCTGTAGTACCGTCCTGCAAGTTTAATTCCTTCTAGTAATTTGTCTGCTGTGGTGATGTCATTTGTGAAAATTCTAACTAAGTTGGTGGGTTTGTCTGTCTGTGCGGAGATAATTCTCTTAATGCGTGTGATGCCTGGATGTGTTACAGCCAGGATCTGCATTAGTTCGTCCTCAGAGATCAGCGTGTCGACATTTTTCATGACGACACTGATCTCTTTATTTCGGGTCTGTTTCTGTCTTGATTCACTAGGCGTAATGTTGATTTCTGCGGACGGACCGAAGTTGTACAGGGGAATTGCCCTAGCGAACTTCTCCGCGTCGTCAATCGTGGCGAATGTGAGTGTAGTTGTCTTGGTAGTGTGTGCCCAGAACTGTCGTGGAGTTTGAATGTCGAGTCGGTACTGTTTCATTAGTCGCTCTATGTGTAGTGGGTTGTTGCCGTTTTTTGTGTGGTTCAGTATTTTCAGTACTGTCCTTGTCTTGGGTCCTTGTGCGGTGTTAGGGGGAGAGGGAGAAGTGGGGCTTGCCGGAGTCGAACCGGATACTTTTGTGGGAATTGGTTTGCGCCTGTTGGACCGCTTCCCTTCTGAGGATTCGTGAGACGACGCCTCAGAGCTGGGAGGTGGTCCGTTGGGAGACTTCTCTGCTGTGGGTTTAGGGACAGGAGGCCTCTCTGCTCTAGGTTTTGGAGTCGGCCCTTCTGAAGGCCCCTCTTGTGGATTGGAAGTAACCCCTGCCTCTTCCTCAGAAGAAGAAGAAGAAGAAGATTCACTGTCCAATAGAGAGGGGGGTGGGGTGGAGGAGGGATGGGATGGGTGGCCTGGTAGTTCCCAAGGTCCGAGGAGAGTGGCGGTTGGTGGAGTTTGGTATCGGGCGTGCTTCCCGAATTGTCGTGGATGCATTAATGTCATCTGCCGTAAGTTTTCTCGAGAGGAAAAAACGTAGGCTCTCGTGGTTTTGTTTATAGTCAAGGTCGTATTGGGTTTCCGTGGAGTCACTGCGTCCAGTAGGTCGGGGTCAGCGTTTGTGATCACTACTGCTCTGTTAGCAGTGATCGGTGCCATGGTCTTTAGTGTATGTAAGTCGTCGATCGTCTTGGTTGGTGAAGCGCTGGACTTACCAAATGATGATGGTTGTGGTGGTGATGTTGCTTCCGGAGAGACAGGTTTTGCGGCGGCCGTCGGTTTCACCGTCTTCCGTCTCGTCTTCCGCTTCCCCGGTGGCTGGCCTCCGTCCGGCCGAGACTTGTCGACACAAGGCGGCGGCCGGCTCCCGCTGTTCATTTTCGTTGGTTGTAAGCTGGCGACTTTTACCAGTGAGTGTCTTGCTAGATTCAGCTCCCTCTGATCTGATCTCTGATGATCTCTGATCTGATCATCTGATCATCATCTCTGATCGATGATGAGCCCGGAGGGAGAAAAATATTTAAGTCGCAGGGACAATGCCGTACTGCCTTCCCAGTGCGAGCCAATAGAAACAGCGCAAACGTTTGTGACTTTACGATTGGTCCGCTGTCGATTATTGACGTTGGCGTAAAAGTGAAGGTTACCGTGGCCACTCTCCTCGGACCTTGGGAACTACCAGGCCACCCATCCCATCCCTCCTCCACCCCACCCCCCTCTCTATTGGACAGTGAATCTTCTTCTTCTTCTTCTTCTGAGGAAGAGGCAAAGGTTACTTCCATTCCACAAGAGGGGCCCTCAGAAGGGCCGGCTCCAAAACCTAGAGCAGAGAGGTCTCCTGTCCCTAAACCCACAGCAGAGAAGTCTCCCAACGGACCACCTCCCAGCTCTGAGGCGTCGTCTCACGAATCCTCAGAAGGGAAGCGGTCCAACAGGCGCAAACCAATTCCCACAAAAGTATCCGGTTCGACTCCGGCAAGCCCCACTTCTCCCACTCCTCCTAACACCGCACAAGGAACCAAGACAAGGACAGTACTGAAAATACTGAACCACACAAAAAACGGCAACAACCCACTACACATAGAGCGACTAATGAAACAGTACCGACTCGACATTCAAACTCCACGACAGTTCTGGGCACACACTACCAAGACAACTACACTCACATTCGCCACGATTGACGACGCGGAGAAGTTCGCTAGGGCAATTCCCCTGTACAACTTCGGTCCGTCCGCAGAAATCAACATTACGCCTAGTGAATCAAGACAGAAACAGACCCGAAATAAAGAGATCAGTGTCGTCATGAAAAATGTCGACACGCTGATCTCTGAGGACGAACTAATGCAGATCCTGGCTGTAACACATCCAGGCATCACACGCATTAAGAGAATTATCTCCGCACAGACAGACAAACCCACCAACTTAGTTAGAATTTTCACAAATGACATCACCACAGCAGACAAATTACTAGAAGGAATTAAACTTGCAGGACGGTACTACAGAGTAGAGCCATCACACGAGACAATCTTCCACCGACCGTGCCTTAACTGTGCACAATACGGCCATACAAGGACAAACTGCGACAAGCCCAAGACTTGTTTTAAGTGCGGCAAAAATCCCGACCTGTGCAACCACAACCGCCTATCCCAGATTAGGTATTGCGCCACGTGCAACAGCGACACCCATTATACGGGCCAAGCTCGCTGTCCAAAATATCCAAGGACTAATCTCATAACCTCCACCGATCCCACGCACGTCCCCATAGACACCCACAAACCAATACCGAAACCTATACCCAAACCATCACAGTCCGTTTTCAACCCAACACTTCCCAAACCCGAATTGTCTTATGCGGATGCAGCTAAGACAACGACAACCAAGACAAACACTACAGACGATCCACAGACAGAAAAAACAACTACGGAACAGCTGGTCGAGGGGGTTCTACGTTCTGCTATGCAGAAAATAGAATCCTACATTGACCGGCAACTAAACAGACTACAGGACGAAATAGTGACATTCACTATTTCTTTACTCACTACTGACACAAACCCTACGAAACGACACACGACACTTGCCACAGCCAACCAGGCAGCCAGACGGCTTCTACGGAAACGAGTAGCCCACCACTTTGTTGGTAACAGGTTACGAGTTTCCCTAGCGCCACTACAAAAACGTGACTAGGACAGAACTGACCAGAGCACTGGACTCTCCACCTCTCATTAACATCTGCGAGGCATGGTGCTCACTTCACTTCATTCATTTCATTCACAATTCAACTGATAACGTGTACATGTTCATAAAATCATTCACAGGGGAAATACACTACTGTTAGATGAGAGGGCAAACGGCTTATAGCTGGGTACCTCGATCTAAAGTTAGAGAATTGCTTGTCGAGGAACCAATGGAGGCATGGGATGCTTACCCTGCCTGCCATTTTAAACATCATTCATTCTTTCTTCGTCCCCATTCATTCGTTCGTTCGTCGGCGAGGCGTCGTTCTTGTAGTTAAACAGCTGCAAGTAGGAGTAGCATCATGTCGGGTCGTGGAAAGGGAGGCAAGGTGAAGGGAAAGTCAAAGTCTCGATCCAGCCGTGCTGGGTTGCAGTTCCCGGTAGGCCGTATCCACCGTCTTTTGCGTAAGGGCAATTACGCAGAGCGAGTTGGTGCCGGTGCGCCAGTCTACCTGGCCGCGGTGATGGAGTACCTGGCGGCCGAAGTTCTCGAGTTGGCTGGCAACGCAGCTCGTGACAACAAGAAGACTAGGATCATTCCTCGTCACTTACAGCTCGCCATTCGCAACGACGAGGAGCTGAACAAACTCCTGTCCGGCGTCACCATCGCCCAGGGTGGTGTGTTGCCCAACATCCAGGCGGTTCTCCTCCCGAAGAAAACCGAGAAGAAGGCTTAAGCCCCTTCTCCGTAAAACGGCCCTTTTAAGGGCCCCACTAACCTCACAAAAGTCAGAAATAGCCAGTATTGTTAATCCTCTCTCACGGCTTCGTAATGTAATTTCATTACGCGTGTCAACTTTCTCTCTCTCTCTATACCGGTGGGCTGATTTAATATCATCATTCTGTAATTTTGTGCTCTGAACGATGTCGTTGTCCCAGGTTCGCACTGAAGTACTTGAAACCGTTGTACATTTACTAGGCTATTGTGTGATAACACATTATACTGATGCATATAGAAAGGTTTCATTATTATTATATAATTTAACACAATACGAATTAAATTAGATGATGATGCCAAAGTACATAGTTGGCTTCGAAATTTATGTAATATATTTCTATCATATTAGAGTAATGGAGATTATCGTGAAAATAATCACAAGTCCCCTTCTTTGGTGCCCATCGTGGTTTTAGACATATACGTTTGAATATACTAGTTTACTTTACTACATACTACGAATGAAACTAATTTTGAATAAGAAATCGATAACTGGTGAACAACTTACGGCGTTATAATAGAGTTCCTAATGCGTTTGTTTGTTGGTGCACATATTGGCCGCACGCGCAGGAACCCCAATACTGAGATGATGACATGACCTTCTCGTAGGAATCGAAGGCTTTGACAATTTGCGTTCGAATTTCCCCTCTCTCTGTCGTTTCGTTCGAACCGAAATGACGCAAGCTATACGTGGAAGTTGTCTGACAGGACGAAGTCCTGTGTTCTGACATGCGATGTGTACCTCTTCTCCCCAGTGTTTACCACACTGGATTCCTATGACCTAAAAGTTGGCATTGCAAAAACGTGGTGATGTGATGTTCAGTATGTGTCAATCCCCTCGGTTCCTTGTTACGGTCTGGTGAGCATTGCCTACCTGCGTTGTCATATTACCCACCAATTCTTCGGACAGTGATTATTGACTTACAGAAGTTTACAGTAACAGGTAACATAATCCGAGGAGCAAGGCTTCACAGAGGAATCCGGTCTTTCCACTTGATATACCAAGCGTTGGGGTCAGACCCATTTGAAAAACGGAGAGGCATTTCTTACAACGTCTTTTGCTGATACTGAAGTGCCCCTACGAAATAAGTTCTGTTTTCCGCACTGGCCTGTTGAGCTAGTGGTCACACAGTAAAGGTGAATTAAATTAATCTCGACAACTACTGCCCTTTTTAGACGGATTTTATGGCCCTGAAAAGGGCCGTTTTGCCGACGGATTCGGCAGCAGACGTGTGTAGGCAGTCTAACCGCCGAACCCGTAGAGAGTCCTCCCCTGCCTCTTCAAGGCGTATACCACGTCCATGGCCGTGACTGTCTTCCGCTTCGCGTGCTCGGTGTATGTTACAGCGTCACGGATTACGTTCTCCAGAAAGACCTTGAGAACACCTCTCGTCTCCTCGTAGATGAGGCCGGAGATACGCTTTACGCCTCCACGTCGGGCGAGACGACGAATGGCCGGCTTCGTGATGCCCTGAATATTATCTCGGAGAACCTTCCTGTGGCGCTTCGCTCCACCTTTGCCAAGACCCTTGCCTCCCTTGCCGCGTCCAGTCATGTTGCTCGTGTGACGAAGGTTAAAAGTGATCTCGACGGCGGGTCATTTTTTGGTTTATATACTAAAACCCGCGGACCAATCACATTACGGAAGGGGCGTGGCTTCTCAACGGGCGAAGACATAAATACCCCTCTTGGGGGCAGCGGGGGCGACTGTATTGCGTCAACTTGGGTTGCGAGGACTAAGGAGTAAGCGATGGCACGTACGAAGCAAACTGCGCGTAAGTCCACGGGAGGCAAGGCTCCACGAAAGCAGCTGGCAACGAAGGCCGCTAGGAAGAGCGCACCGGCTACTGGAGGCGTGAAGAAACCCCATCGATACCGCCCTGGTACAGTTGCTCTTCGCGAGATCCGTCGTTACCAGAAGAGCACCGAGCTCCTCATCCGCAAGCTGCCTTTCCAGCGCTTGGTGCGTGAAATCGCTCAGGATTTCAAAACCGACCTCCGTTTCCAGAGCTCAGCCGTAATGGCCTTGCAGGAGGCAAGCGAGGCATACCTCGTCGGTCTCTTCGAGGATACCAACCTTTGCGCCATCCACGCCAAGCGCGTGACCATTATGCCCAAGGATATTCAGCTGGCTAGGCGCATCCGCGGCGAGAGGGCTTGAATTAACAAAGGTACTCCTGCCCGCAAAAAGGCCCTTTTCAGGGCCACTAGTTATTTCTCGGAAGAGCCGGTTGTACCGTACTCCAGGTCTCGTTCCTACTACCCTCAGTTCAAGGTCACCTCAATAATATAAATGGTTTCTCCCTTTCCATTCCTCACCGTATCAGCATTTTCCCACAGCCTGTTTGACAAATATCGCAATGTATCCTATAGGTTAATAAACAATTTTTTAATAGAACGATGGATAACAAAGTTTCTTAGGAAAATTAAAAAAAAATTTCACAGTTCTATAATATTGCACATTATATATATTTACCAAATTAAGGGTTAACGCCGCCGGGACGAGTGATCCTCCGTCCGACCGATCACAAGCGCCAAGGCTCAAAGTGGTCCAGAAAGCAAATCTAGCTGGACTAAAAATGTGACATATTTCCATGAAACTTCGCACTATAGTCACTACTGTATAAGAGGAGAAACTACCCCTTTATAGACGATGCGTTTTGACAAAAATTAGTGACTTGTCTCATATATAATATATTGTTTTAATGAAACTTTACACAGTACTTACATGTAGCTCGTTTATACTATATTGGATACAAAATGTGATTATGATTGTATAAGAGTAGCTACTTGTCTCCTATCTAACATTTTTTACTTTCACGAAACTATAACTGTGACTCATTATTTTCGATAGTACAGACGTGGTCTGCTTAGGAAAGGACAAGCGGAAGACTGTGACCTTTGTGACCTCGGGTGGGTATTACGATAACATTTATAACCGTCACCCTGATAAGCATCCGAGCAGCTTGCAGCTTATTTCAAAAAGGAGTTTGAATACAAACAATTCCTTCAATCTACTACGATTATTACAATAACTGATTTCATTAATCTCCTCTCTTCTTTAGCAAAATATAAATTACCTTCAATTGGTCGATTCAGCAAACTTGTTCATAAAACTTATCGCTATTGCGTCACGTTTCGCAATTTTTCTAAAGTAAAAACAAAAACACGAACAAACGCCTACTCCTTTAACCTCATCGCTCTCTTATCTCTAGAATCCCGGGGGGTTGAGAACCTGAATTCTCTGTGGTGTGAAACAAAGCAACCCGCAGGAGCAATGACACGTTCAATTGTCCTAATAATAGAAAAAAAATTACACGTCATTTAGTGTATTCAGAACATTTTTACAGGACCGTGTAGGATATTCACTCTCCTGTCGAATAGTTTCGGCGGCTGGTAGGCGATACGCATTAATTAAAATAATACTTGCGTACCTTGTTCAGGACAGTGACTGTGCTACTTTCTTTCTTTCTTTCTTTCTTTCTTTCTTTCTTTCTTTCTTTCTTTCCTTTATTTGTAGCTTATTGATGACACCAGATGCCATAACGGAAATGCCGTGATGGTATGTTTGTTTAATATTCAAAATCAAGTGACAGACGCTATTTGACTTTGCGGTGGAGGGGATAGGGACCTGATCTCGGATGTTCCGAGAGATGCCGGCGCACAGTTGTCCAGAACGCAAAACTATGTAAGAAAATCAACTTCATCATAACCGAAGTTTAAGTAATATCTAGGCTTAAACAAAAGCTAGGCATTGTGCACAACAGCATACAAAACATCAATATCAGTAAGAGGTGGGACAAAACATGAGTTTTTTTTTTAAAGTCACGCTCTTCAGTTGATTTTTGTTCGTGGGGTCAGTGGCTGTTTTATACTGTTAAACCTTCCCTTATGGAGGTCATAGGACAAGATGTGTACTTTCATTTAATACGCGAAAAGCAATCTATAATACGTTAGCATTCATTTAATTGGCACGTTTACTGAGATTTGTGCAACTAGTTTTTTTTTTTTTTTTTTTTTTTACGACATATTTAACAGGCTGTGCATTACAAGTAAACCTGAGTTAACTTTCAATTCTTCTACCCACACATTAATCAAATATTAAACTCTATACGGCTTAAAATTTAGCTGCTACATCCTGCAAACTTAGATGTTATATTCATCTCTTGGTGGCGCTTTACGAATTCGACAGCAGCCACTTTTCAGAGTCTGGATGAAGGAGCTTAATTTCTCCAAGAAAAATTCAACACTTCTTGAACATATAATGAACAACTAAATTATGGAGTATATCCATGAATCTAGCATTTTGTTACCAACTGCGAAAAATATGGCAGGCTAGTCATCTTTTAGGAGCATAATTTCTATTAAAACATTAAAAATTATCAGAAAAACTAATTTTTCCCTAATTCCCTAATTACACGAGCATAATTCGTTTTTGCATAGATGCGTATAAAATTTCATGGAAATATGTTACATAGGGGAGAAATTATTAACTCTGTATAAATGTAGCCTCTAAACACAAGAAGTAGATTCCCATATAAAAACCATTATCTGAATTTATGCTACCTGTAACTATACTGTGTGAAATATAATGTAAATATTTCAGTTAAGATAGAAATTATTAATTTAGTCTATAAAGCACTTCCGATACAACTCTTCACACAATAATAATAATAATAATAATAATAATAATAATAATAATAATAATAATAATAATAATAATAATAATAATTCTGAGCTTCAGTGCAAGAACTCTTTAACCCTCACACAGCTTGTTCTGAGAAAAATCAGTATTAAAGAAATTTATACACATTAAACAAATTGTAATGCTATATGTTGTCATGTCTCTTCTATCCCTCACGTGGAAACTTAGGCTTACACAGCAGCAAGAATAAGATAACAACGTTATTATCATCTGTCCTTTTATGGCTATACAGTTTTTGCAGTGAACTACAGAATTATTAACTATTATTATTACAGACCTGTTATTTTTTTCACTTTTTTCACACACACACACACACACACACACACACACACACACACACACATCTATTATACTAAACATAAACCCACAAGAGAAAACAATACTTGTATTAACTGTAAACATTTTTCTTCCTTTCTTTATTTTTAGCAGAATCCTCCATTTCACCCTTTATCTCACTAGATGCGCTTCCCGCAGACATTCTTCATTATATGTTTCACACACCACTTCGTAACACTTGCAGCGGTTGACTTTTGTTTTCTTGTCTTTTTCTCTAGGGTATATTGTACATAGTGCTCGGTATCGGTGCTCGTTCACGTGATATTTTACCTTTGTTTTTCTTGCTAACTCCTGCCAATTTTTCTGATATTTCCCGTAGTTGATTGGTCAAGTACTGCGGATTGATTCCCGGTTATAACAAACACACCTACACTACATTCCAATGATTTCTGACTCGTTACTGCACATTTTAGAAACACTGTACGAAAGCACACACAGTCTCTCGTAAATCAACAGGTTACAACAGAGACTTACACTTGCAAACGCGTGGGGATTTCAGAAAATTTCTTACTATTTCAGTACCTTTAACTGTACAACAGATTTTGTTTTCTCGAAAAAGAAAGGTCAACGTTACTATTGACAAAAGACAGAAACGTACGATTACAATACCTTTATTTTAAACAATCTTAGAGGTGGTCTGGGAATTCCTAAACTCACCACGCGACTACTTAACCCTAGACAGGTAATCATCACTGTACTCATGTTAAAGGTAAGCATTCGTAATTTTTACTACTCACATTTTAATTAACTGAAATCAACTCAATATCACACATTTAACAACTTTTACACATTTCGTAGCCATTAGTGTTCATTTAATTTTAAGTTTGTCATAAAGTCTTTACGTTCATGTTATTGTCCTATTTACAATTAGTGCAAACAACAGCGCGATGTTCTCTGCAGAACCCCTTTTTGCAAAGTCCACAAAATGTTGTCATCATTCTCCTCTTCTTTGCAGGACATTTATAGCAAACAGTACGTTCACCATCTGGCTGCATTACCTGGCATTGTTGTTGCACAGCAATGTTCAGATGTTCTTCAATTGTTGCCCGCAGAGATCGGTGTAAAGTAGGACGTGCAAAGCGGTGCTGCATCCACGGTTTTGTCAGCTCTTCACACAATTGGAAAATGAATTGTTTTCTTGATATTGTTTTCTGAGTTCTTCTAACTATAAATTATCCATGAATTTATACTTGCAATATTTAGCATGTTGTAAAATATTGCTAGTGGCCAGCGCCTCGTCTTTCTATTGCAGGAAAGATTGTGGCACATTTGACATAGTGTATCTACACCACCTTTAGTCCCATTGTAAATAATAATAATAATAATAATAATAATAATAATAATAATAATAATAATAATAATAATAATAATAATAAAGGCTTTACATATAACGTGTTGCTTACTGTTGTCATTGCAGTCCACGTCGGTGGGGGTGGGGGGGTTTCTTTCTCCTCCTCCTTCCTCTAGAAAGAGCAGTTACCAGGGTCTAAGGAAGTGAATGCCCTTTTCTTTCTGGGCTCATCCCTACATTTGTCTTAGCTCCTTAGGGAAAACCACGGAAAACCCTCAGGCTTGCGAATAGACTGAATGAATGAGAGGAGAAACTTTAAAGGTACGTGAAAACACGTCCATGCAAGGGAGTTGGGACTGTGAAAAATTGAATATGTGAAATCCAAGACTGTATTTGCCAGGCGAGCAAAGAAGAAGAAGAAGAAGAAAGGCTTACGTATGACGTGTGGCTTACTGTTGTCATTGCAGTCCGCGTCGGCCAGCGGTGGGAGGGGGGGGGTCAATATACCTGCACATATCAGTTCAAATTATAAAAACCTCTTAATGCTACTGCGGTACTATTCCATTGCCGAACACAATATGAAGAAATTAGCAGATCCCTGAACTGAACTCTTATTACTCTGAAATTACCGCGCAGTACAATTATAGCTATGACGCATTGCAAGCGTTAGTCACCATATCGATTTGCTAAGCAAATTTTATCCCTTTAGAGCATGTCCCCCCCCCCCTCCTCCTCCATATCAGCCAACAACATACTGGATGAAGAAGACTCCTGCAAAAGGGACGAATTAAGATTTAATTTTATTTTAATGATAGACTAACATTGCAAAGTTCCAAAATAATTTTTTGCATTCCTTCATTACACTAGTCGTACAAAATTGCGGTCGTATCTCGTACTATCTATACTAATAATAAATCTGTAGCCGAAATTTTTCTGGTAAGTTTCGATTTTCCAAAAGTAATTGGTCCTAACATATATAATTAACCACCCTGAAACCGAAAATCGCATTTTTGAAAATTTTGTTTGTATGTCTGTCTGTATGTTTGTTACCTTTTCACGCGATAATGGCTGAACCGATTTATATGAAAACTGGAATATAAATTAAGTTTGTTGTAACTTAGATTTTAGGCTATATGGCATTCGAAATACTTTATTTAAAAGGGGGGTTATAAGGGGGCCTTAATTAAATAAATCGAAATATCTCGCTTATTATTGATATTTGAGAAAAAATGTTACATAACAGATGTTCCTTTAAAAATGATTTCCGTTAAGTTTTATTTTTTTACAACATTTTGATAGGACTGATATTTAATGAGATAAATGAGTTTTAAAATTAAAATAACGCTATCTAAGACGGTGCAATGAATTAAGAACAAATGACTTCGTCTATAAGGGGCCTTGGACAACAACAATCGAAACAGGGGCCTTGGACATCAACAAACAATCGAAAGCTATTAAACATAGCCTACAGGGAATGTTTCTGTGTTTGTATGAAGTAATATCACAAGCTCGTAAATTAACTGATTTGTATAATTAGTTATTATTTCACCATTGGAAACTGTAGTTTCTCTAGATGGACATAATGCTATAATGTTATTACAGTAACGTCTGAGTAAATCGAGGACAGGTAAGATTAAAATAGCTTCTTATGCACAGAAAATTTGATAGGCTATTTTGTACATTCGTTTTCTGTATTTCTTAAAATAATATTTATGTACACGCATTTTAATCTCAGAGAATTAACGAACAACGAGAGTGTATTGATTTAGTATGCAGTAATAGTACTTTAGCTTGGCAATCCATTATTTTAATAATTCATATTTTAACTATGCTCAATTGAATCGTGTTAAAATACATAAAATATATATGCAATAAATGCAGTGCTAAAAAAAAATTGGGTAATATGCGAAGCAGATTATCTTGCGCTGTTGTAAAAGTTGTTCCATGGATCAGTCGTCCTATTTTAATTATGTAATTACTTTATATTTATTTCTAACAGGTGGAGCGGAGCGAACGGGTACGGCTAGCTAACAATAAGTGAGAACTTACAATACAACAACGACAACAACAACAACAGCTGATAATCTGAAAGGGAACATAGTAATTTGGGGTGAATTAAAATGCAGCTTCCATTCGTTTAAAATTTCTTTAAATTTTAACTAAATATTAATGTAGATATTACCTCTAAAGGTAAATGGGGGCATGTTTCACAACGCTAACAAATTACAAATTAACAATATACAATTAACAACGGAAATATTACATATGCTTGTTAACTGTGTTTCACAATGCAATCTTATTCACTTGTATGTTTTAACGAACTTTACAAAATCGGCGAAACAAACTTACAAATACGCATAATTGGTTGAACAAAATCGCCAACGACAGTTTACAAAAATCACTAAGGATCAGAGGTAAAGTAGCTGTAATTTTAGAACTATCGATGGACATGTTTATATTTTTTTATATATATTTTATTTAGATTTTGCTACATCGGCGACAACGGAGTTTCGCGGCATGCAATTGGTCGAGCATACCAATGCATTAATTAGCCTACGACTTAACTGACGAAAGTTAGCGCGAAATTCATTCAAATAATTGATAAATAATGGATTTGACCCACGTAGTTATATGCAGTTGATAGAGCAGCTAACATGTCCATCCATTAAAATCAACTTCGCTCTCTGCTGGTCCATCAGTATATTTTATTGTTTCATCCATAACCTCGCCAACATTAGGGAACCCAGCAGGAGGAGCATAAAAATCCTTTGCCCGAGTAAGCACATTCGGTGATCAATAACCCGCCTCGAGTTTTTTCAATCTTGTAACAACATCAACTACCATGTGTGAACTTTTGCACACTGTAATCTTATAAATTCCGTTCTTATCTGCTAACGCAGGGAACTGAGAGCTACTATGCAACCAATGCAGTTCTCGCTTTGTGGTTAGGGCACCACTTTTCCCTTTCAGATGTTGCATGTGATGTCCCATATCTTGTAGGAGAGATTACAGCGAAATGGGATTCGGAACGACTTCAGAATACTGCGTAAGTAATGCCGACATTGCATTATTAAGTGATTGGTTTTCGGTGCAAAGTTTTTCTTCTTTAAGTGCGAGTATTTATTAAATACGTTCCTCGTATATAAGAACTAACGCGGTATTCTGAAGTATAGCGCGGGATTCATTCGAAACCTTTCATTAATATTCGTACAATGATACGAACGTGGCCGGAAAATTCTACGTTAGGCCTAAATGCAAAATCTTCGTCTGAGTCGCTAGAACTACTCAATAACATCACAACTGCTTCAGTGTAATTCTTAATGGTACCCTGTTACTATAAAATTGATTTTATACATATGTGTTTATTTTTTTCATTCACAATTAGAAGCTATTTCAACAGGGCTACTGTAGAAAATGTGCTAACTTCACTAGTAAAGTTTAGTTTACACGTTTGTAAAATTACTCCTTCGTTGTGAAACAAACATATCACTTGTAAAGAGCGCAAAATTTCATTCGTAAAGATTTGATTTCCTTTGTACAGTCCACCTTTACAAACAAAGATTGTGAAACAGAAGTTTACAAACAGAGTTCACAATTTCCAAAGATTGTAAACTTTGTGAAACACCCCACTGGTGAATCAGCACGCCGAGCTCGATCGAAATACAACCAGTTACTATTATTTCCCTATCGTTTTTTGACATTTGATTCCGCGTCCTACCTCTTTCATTCGTTACTAACCAACAACGCCAATAGCAGAAGGTAACGCAAAAACAGTCACCGGTTCCCCGATGCATGGCTTTCTCTCTCAATGTCAACTGAGAGTTAAAAATATTCATTATAATATGCACTTTCCACTCACTCCTCAGAATGTCTTCTTTATTTTTATTTATTTATTTTTTAAGATATGTGAGCTACGTACTGTATGTCTGATGTTTTGCCATCGTACATTCAAATATTTATATTCACTGTACAGTACAGCGAACTGTTTATACTTACTGTACATGCTATAACTACTTCTCCCAACTCCGCTATTGCTATATTTCCTAAACTAAACGCTGATATTGAAATAACGCCTGGTCTGATAATGCAGTCTGTTTAAATTTCTACCGACCAAGTTCTGCCCTTCATCATGGGAAAACAACGAGCTTCTTTAAAGGATACAACTACTAGGACAGAGATATTTTCATTATGGAATTTGTACTACCCACTGAAATGTAGTAACTAATGGGATTTTAATTAGCCATATATGTACAGTATATTACATTCTTTACCTAAAATGTCTCTAACTTCTAGGGAGAGCGCGAGGTACGTTCACAATCCCCTGAATACATATTCCCTTCTTCGAGAAAACGCAGAGAAGTGAACCGTCTCATATGAATATGCTACCAGTCATAAGTTTCAATACGGAGCTGCAAGTACTTAAGAATTATCAATTACTCTACAATTATGCAGCGGCGTCATCATCCAAGCTATAGCTGGAATAGGGAAGGGAACATAATATCCCATAAGTCTTATTAGAACACGCTGGAAATAGTGACGTAAAAAAAAAAATCGCCAACGGCACGTGGTGTTCCCAAGCGGTCACCCATCCAAGTACTGACCACGCCCAATGTTGCTTGACTTCGGTGATCGGACGAGAACCGGTATTTTCAACATGGTATGGCCGTTGCCGATGAAACTGCGTAATCTGTAGGCACTTGAGGACGATGGGATTGGGGTGCACTCGATAAAACCTGCACTCGCTCACACACACACGTAAACTGCCTGCTTAGACTCTGTACCTAAATTACCAAGCTCGTTGGATGTCATTGGGATAGATGATAAATCTATCTATCAACGGCAGTTTGGTTACGTTTCAACGTCACACACTGCTGGATTGACACGGGATTAATAAAACAGCTAGTCGGCATTCTAAGTTAAGCCACAGGTGGATTGTTGTTCAACAGCGGAGCCTCCTTTCAACCACATGGTTGTGGAACTGTAGTCGGATTTTCGACATCATTTTCATGCCATACTACGGAACTTCACACAAACTTCAATTCACTTCTTGCACCGGCGGCTACTACGAATGGACTGAAGCTCGCTACTGACTAGGGGGGGGGGGACATTTGTCTCTTGATGGATTACGTGACAGATATATAAAGTATCAGTCGTATGTTATGAACCCGAGTTTCAATAAAGATAGATTACCCGTATGTCCACAGATTCTCAGTAGTGGCCTGCGGAAGGATTATGCCCGCGGTCGACAAGTTACCTTCTAAGTTGTTTTCCCTCAACAATTAATGCTGCCAAGTGAGTAGGAATGACACCGCGCTCTCATATAAGTCGTACGAAACTATTAAGGAAACGAATTTGCCTCGTGGATCCAAGTCTCCCATGGACTGCCTATAATGTATTATCTATCCTAGAAGTGTTATCGGGGTGATTATTTAAATTTTCACTCGGTGGGAACCGCTGTTGTTCTTCATTCATCTACTCTGTTATGAATAACTTGTGGCCCTTAAAAGGGCCGGTTGCTGATTCCCTAGCAAGCACTCCCGCTTACTTGGAACTAGTGTATTTTGTGACGGCCTTGGTCCCTTCACTGACGGCGTGCTTGGCCAGCTCACCGGGTAGCAGGAGACGGACGGCTGTCTGGATCTCCCGACTGGTGATGGTCGACCGCTTGTTGTAATGCGCGAGCCGCGAAGCTTCCGCGGCGATGCGCTCGAAGATGTCGTTAACGAAGCTGTTCATGATGCTCATAGCCTTTGAACTGATTCCCGTGTCTGGGTGAACTTGTTTCAGAACCTTGTAGATGTAAATGGCGTAGCTCTCCTTCCTCTTGCGCTTCTTCTTCTTATCGCCCTTCGAAATATTCTTCTGGGCCTTGCCGGCCTTCTTGGCAGCCTTTCCGGAAGCTTTGGGGGGCATGGTGCTCGTCTGATGATGAGCCCGGAGGGAGAAAAATATTTAAGTCGCAGGGACAATGCCGTACTGCCTTCCCAGTGCGAGCCAATAGAAACAGCGCAAACGTTTGTGACTTTACGATTGGTCCGCTGTCGATTATTGACGTTGGCGTAAAAGTGAAGGTTACCGTGGGCGAGGCGTCGTTCTTGTAGTTAAACAGCTGCAAGTAGGAGTAGCATCATGTCGGGTCGTGGAAAGGGAGGCAAGGTGAAGGGAAAGTCAAAGTCTCGATCCAGCCGTGCTGGGTTGCAGTTCCCGGTAGGCCGTATCCACCGTCTTTTGCGTAAGGGCAATTACGCAGAGCGAGTTGGTGCCGGTGCGCCAGTCTACCTGGCCGCGGTGATGGAGTACCTGGCGGCCGAAGTTCTCGAGTTGGCTGGCAACGCAGCTCGTGACAACAAGAAGACTAGGATCATTCCTCGTCACTTACAGCTCGCCATTCGCAACGACGAGGAGCTGAACAAACTCCTGTCCGGCGTCACCATCGCCCAGGGTGGTGTGTTGCCCAACATCCAGGCGGTTCTCCTCCCGAAGAAAACCGAGAAGAAGGCTTAAGCCCCTTCTCCGTAAAACGGCCCTTTTAAGGGCCCCACTAACCTCACAAAAGTCAGAAATAGCCAGTATTGTTAATCCTCTCTCACGGCTTCGTAATGTAATTTCATTACGCGTGTCAACTTTCTCTCTCTCTCTATACCGGTGGGCTGATTTAATATCATCATTCTGTAATTTTGTGCTCTGAACGATGTCGTTGTCCCAGGTTCGCACTGAAGTACTTGAAACCGTTGTACATTTACTAGGCTATTGTGTGATAACACATTATACTGATGCATATAGAAAGGTTTCATTATTATTATATAATTTAACACAATACGAATTAAATTAGATGATGATGCCAAAGTACATAGTTGGCTTCGAAATTTATGTAATATATTTCTATCATATTAGAGTAATGGAGATTATCGTGAAAATAATCACAAGTCCCCTTCTTTGGTGCCCATCGTGGTTTTAGACATATACGTTTGAATATACTAGTTTACTTTACTACATACTACGAATGAAACTAATTTTGAATAAGAAATCGATAACTGGTGAACAACTTACGGCGTTATAATAGAGTTCCTAATGCGTTTGTTTGTTGGTGCACATATTGGCCGCACGCGCAGGAACCCCAATACTGAGATGATGACATGACCTTCTCGTAGGAATCGAAGGCTTTGACAATTTGCGTTCGAATTTCCCCTCTCTCTGTCGTTTCGTTCGAACCGAAATGACGCAAGCTATACGTGGAAGTTGTCTGACAGGACGAAGTCCTGTGTTCTGACATGCGATGTGTACCTCTTCTCCCCAGTGTTTACCACACTGGATTCCTATGACCTAAAAGTTGGCATTGCAAAAACGTGGTGATGTGATGTTCAGTATGTGTCAATCCCCTCGGTTCCTTGTTACGGTCTGGTGAGCATTGCCTACCTGCGTTGTCATATTACCCACCAATTCTTCGGACAGTGATTATTGACTTACAGAAGTTTACAGTAACAGGTAACATAATCCGAGGAGCAAGGCTTCACAGAGGAATCCGGTCTTTCCACTTGATATACCAAGCGTTGGGGTCAGACCCATTTGAAAAACGGAGAGGCATTTCTTACAACGTCTTTTGCTGATACTGAAGTGCCCCTACGAAATAAGTTCTGTTTTCCGCACTGGCCTGTTGAGCTAGTGGTCACACAGTAAAGGTGAATTAAATTAATCTCGACAACTACTGCCCTTTTTAGACGGATTTTATGGCCCTGAAAAGGGCCGTTTTGCCGACGGATTCGGCAGCAGACGTGTGTAGGCAGTCTAACCGCCGAACCCGTAGAGAGTCCTCCCCTGCCTCTTCAAGGCGTATACCACGTCCATGGCCGTGACTGTCTTCCGCTTCGCGTGCTCGGTGTATGTTACAGCGTCACGGATTACGTTCTCCAGAAAGACCTTGAGAACACCTCTCGTCTCCTCGTAGATGAGGCCGGAGATACGCTTTACGCCTCCACGTCGGGCGAGACGACGAATGGCCGGCTTCGTGATGCCCTGAATATTATCTCGGAGAACCTTCCTGTGGCGCTTCGCTCCACCTTTGCCAAGACCCTTGCCTCCCTTGCCGCGTCCAGTCATGTTGCTCGTGTGACGAAGGTTAAAAGTGATCTCGACGGCGGGTCATTTTTTGGTTTATATACTAAAACCCGCGGACCAATCACATTACGGAAGGGGCGTGGCTTCTCAACGGGCGAAGACATAAATACCCCTCTTGGGGGCAGCGGGGGCGACTGTATTGCGTCAACTTGGGTTGCGAGGACTAAGGAGTAAGCGATGGCACGTACGAAGCAAACTGCGCGTAAGTCCACGGGAGGCAAGGCTCCACGAAAGCAGCTGGCAACGAAGGCCGCTAGGAAGAGCGCACCGGCTACTGGAGGCGTGAAGAAACCCCATCGATACCGCCCTGGTACAGTTGCTCTTCGCGAGATCCGTCGTTACCAGAAGAGCACCGAGCTCCTCATCCGCAAGCTGCCTTTCCAGCGCTTGGTGCGTGAAATCGCTCAGGATTTCAAAACCGACCTCCGTTTCCAGAGCTCAGCCGTAATGGCCTTGCAGGAGGCAAGCGAGGCATACCTCGTCGGTCTCTTCGAGGATACCAACCTTTGCGCCATCCACGCCAAGCGCGTGACCATTATGCCCAAGGATATTCAGCTGGCTAGGCGCATCCGCGGCGAGAGGGCTTGAATTAACAAAGGTACTCCTGCCCGCAAAAAGGCCCTTTTCAGGGCCACTAGTTATTTCTCGGAAGAGCCGGTTGTACCGTACTCCAGGTCTCGTTCCTACTACCCTCAGTTCAAGGTCACCTCAATAATATAAATGGTTTCTCCCTTTCCATTCCTCACCGTATCAGCATTTTCCCACAGCCTGTTTGACAAATATCGCAATGTATCCTATAGGTTAATAAACAATTTTTTAATAGAACGATGGATAACAAAGTTTCTTAGGAAAATTAAAAAAAAATTTCACAGTTCTATAATATTGCACATTATATATATTTACCAAATTAAGGGTTAACGCCGCCGGGACGAGTGATCCTCCGTCCGACCGATCACAAGCGCCAAGGCTCAAAGTGGTCCAGAAAGCAAATCTAGCTGGACTAAAAATGTGACATATTTCCATGAAACTTCGCACTATAGTCACTACTGTATAAGAGGAGAAACTACCCCTTTATAGACGATGCGTTTTGACAAAAATTAGTGACTTGTCTCATATATAATATATTGTTTTAATGAAACTT
The DNA here is from genome assembly GCF_040183065.1 of Periplaneta americana. Lineage (NCBI taxonomy): Eukaryota > Metazoa > Arthropoda > Insecta > Blattodea > Blattidae > Periplaneta > Periplaneta americana. The sequence goes on from NW_027185505.1 coordinate 751,812, forward strand.
TACACAGTACTTACATGTAGCTCGTTTATACTATATTGGATACAAAATGTGATTATGATTGTATAAGAGTAGCTACTTGTCTCCTATCTAACATTTTTTACTTTCACGAAACTATAACTGTGACTCATTATTTTCGATAGTACAGACGTGGTCTGCTTAGGAAAGGACAAGCGGAAGACTGTGACCTTTGTGACCTCGGGTGGGTATTACGATAACATTTATAACCGTCACCCTGATAAGCATCCGAGCAGCTTATTTCAAAAAGGAGTTTGAATACAAACAATTCCTTCAATCTACTACGATTATTACAATAACTGATTTCATTAATCTCCTCTCTTCTTTAGCAAAATATAAATTACCTTCAATTGGTCGATTCAGCAAACTTGTTCATAAAACTTATCGCTATTGCGTCACGTTTCGCAATTTTTCTAAAGTAAAAACAAAAACACGAACAAACGCCTACTCCTTTAACCTCATCGCTCTCTTATCTCTAGAATCCCGGGGGGTTGAGAACCTGAATTCTCTGTGGTGTGAAACAAAGCAACCCGCAGGAGCAATGACACGTTCAATTGTCCTAATAATAGAAAAAAAATTACACGTCATTTAGTGTATTCAGAACATTTTTACAGGACCGTGTAGGATATTCACTCTCCTGTCGAATAGTTTCGGCGGCTGGTAGGCGATACGCATTAATTAAAATAATACTTGCGTACCTTGTTCAGGACAGTGACTGTGCTACTTTCTTTCTTTCTTTCTTTCTTTCTTTCTTTCTTTCTTTCTTTCTTTCTTTCCTTTATTTGTAGCTTATTGATGACACCAGATGCCATAACGGAAATGCCGTGATGGTATGTTTGTTTAATATTCAAAATCAAGTGACAGACGCTATTTGACTTTGCGGTGGAGGGGATAGGGACCTGATCTCGGATGTTCCGAGAGATGCCGGCGCACAGTTGTCCAGAACGCAAAACTATGTAAGAAAATCAACTTCATCATAACCGAAGTTTAAGTAATATCTAGGCTTAAACAAAAGCTAGGCATTGTGCACAACAGCATACAAAACATCAATATCAGTAAGAGGTGGGACAAAACATGAGTTTTTTTTTTAAAGTCACGCTCTTCAGTTGATTTTTGTTCGTGGGGTCAGTGGCTGTTTTATACTGTTAAACCTTCCCTTATGGAGGTCATAGGACAAGATGTGTACTTTCATTTAATACGCGAAAAGCAATCTATAATACGTTAGCATTCATTTAATTGGCACGTTTACTGAGATTTGTGCAACTAGTTTTTTTTTTTTTTTTTTTTTTTACGACATATTTAACAGGCTGTGCATTACAAGTAAACCTGAGTTAACTTTCAATTCTTCTACCCACACATTAATCAAATATTAAACTCTATACGGCTTAAAATTTAGCTGCTACATCCTGCAAACTTAGATGTTATATTCATCTCTTGGTGGCGCTTTACGAATTCGACAGCAGCCACTTTTCAGAGTCTGGATGAAGGAGCTTAATTTCTCCAAGAAAAATTCAACACTTCTTGAACATATAATGAACAACTAAATTATGGAGTATATCCATGAATCTAGCATTTTGTTACCAACTGCGAAAAATATGGCAGGCTAGTCATCTTTTAGGAGCATAATTTCTATTAAAACATTAAAAATTATCAGAAAAACTAATTTTTCCCTAATTCCCTAATTACACGAGCATAATTCGTTTTTGCATAGATGCGTATAAAATTTCATGGAAATATGTTACATAGGGGAGAAATTATTAACTCTGTATAAATGTAGCCTCTAAACACAAGAAGTAGATTCCCATATAAAAACCATTATCTGAATTTATGCTACCTGTAACTATACTGTGTGAAATATAATGTAAATATTTCAGTTAAGATAGAAATTATTAATTTAGTCTATAAAGCACTTCCGATACAACTCTTCACACAATAATAATAATAATAATAATAATAATAATAATAATAATAATAATAATAATAATAATAATAATAATAATAATTCTGAGCTTCAGTGCAAGAACTCTTTAACCCTCACACAGCTTGTTCTGAGAAAAATCAGTATTAAAGAAATTTATACACATTAAACAAATTGTAATGCTATATGTTGTCATGTCTCTTCTATCCCTCACGTGGACTTAGGCTTACACAGCAGCAAGAATAAGATAACAACGTTATTATCATCTGTCCTTTTATGGCTATACAGTTTTTGCAGTGAACTACAGAATTATTAACTATTATTATTACAGACCTGTTATTTTTTTCACTTTTTTCACACACACACACACACACACACACACACACACACACACACATCTATTATACTAAACATAAACCCACAAGAGAAAACAATACTTGTATTAACTGTAAACATTTTTCTTCCTTTCTTTATTTTTAGCAGAATCCTCCATTTCACCCTTTATCTCACTAGATGCGCTTCCCGCAGACATTCTTCATTATATGTTTCACACACCACTTCGTAACACTTGCAGCGGTTGACTTTTGTTTTCTTGTCTTTTTCTCTAGGGTATATTGTACATAGTGCTCGGTATCGGTGCTCGTTCACGTGATATTTTACCTTTGTTTTTCTTGCTAACTCCTGCCAATTTTTCTGATATTTCCCGTAGTTGATTGGTCAAGTACTGCGGATTGATTCCCGGTTATAACAAACACACCTACACTACATTCCAATGATTTCTGACTCGTTACTGCACATTTTAGAAACACTGTACGAAAGCACACACAGTCTCTCGTAAATCAACAGGTTACAACAGAGACTTACACTTGCAAACGCGTGGGGATTTCAGAAAATTTCTTACTATTTCAGTACCTTTAACTGTACAACAGATTTTGTTTTCTCGAAAAAGAAAGGTCAACGTTACTATTGACAAAAGACAGAAACGTACGATTACAATACCTTTATTTTAAACAATCTTAGAGGTGGTCTGGGAATTCCTAAACTCACCACGCGACTACTTAACCCTAGACAGGTAATCATCACTGTACTCATGTTAAAGGTAAGCATTCGTAATTTTTACTACTCACATTTTAATTAACTGAAATCAACTCAATATCACACATTTAACAACTTTTACACATTTCGTAGCCATTAGTGTTCATTTAATTTTAAGTTTGTCATAAAGTCTTTACGTTCATGTTATTGTCCTATTTACAATTAGTGCAAACAACAGCGCGATGTTCTCTGCAGAACCCCTTTTTGCAAAGTCCACAAAATGTTGTCATCATTCTCCTCTTCTTTGCAGGACATTTATAGCAAACAGTACGTTCACCATCTGGCTGCATTACCTGGCATTGTTGTTGCACAGCAATGTTCAGATGTTCTTCAATTGTTGCCCGCAGAGATCGGTGTAAAGTAGGACGTGCAAAGCGGTGCTGCATCCACGGTTTTGTCAGCTCTTCACACAATTGGAAAATGAATTGTTTTCTTGATATTGTTTTCTGAGTTCTTCTAACTATAAATTATCCATGAATTTATACTTGCAATATTTAGCATGTTGTAAAATATTGCTAGTGGCCAGCGCCTCGTCTTTCTATTGCAGGAAAGATTGTGGCACATTTGACATAGTGTATCTACACCACCTTTAGTCCCATTGTAAATAATAATAATAATAATAATAATAATAATAATAATAATAATAATAATAATAATAATAATAATAATAATAATAGGCTTTACATATAACGTGTTGCTTACTGTTGTCATTGCAGTCCACGTCGGTGGGGGTGGGGGGGTTTCTTTCTCCTCCTCCTTCCTCTAGAAAGAGCAGTTACCAGGGTCTAAGGAAGTGAATGCCCTTTTCTTTCTGGGCTCATCCCTACATTTGTCTTAGCTCCTTAGGGAAAACCACGGAAAACCCTCAGGCTTGCGAATAGACTGAATGAATGAGAGGAGAAACTTTAAAGGTACGTGAAAACACGTCCATGCAAGGGAGTTGGGACTGTGAAAAATTGAATATGTGAAATCCAAGACTGTATTTGCCAGGCGAGCAAAGAAGAAGAAGAAGAAGAAAGGCTTACGTATGACGTGTGGCTTACTGTTGTCATTGCAGTCCGCGTCGGCCAGCGGTGGGAGGGGGGGGGTCAATATACCTGCACATATCAGTTCAAATTATAAAAACCTCTTAATGCTACTGCGGTACTATTCCATTGCCGAACACAATATGAAGAAATTAGCAGATCCCTGAACTGAACTCTTATTACTCTGAAATTACCGCGCAGTACAATTATAGCTATGACGCATTGCAAGCGTTAGTCACCATATCGATTTGCTAAGCAAATTTTATCCCTTTAGAGCATGTCCCCCCCCCCCTCCTCCTCCATATCAGCCAACAACATACTGGATGAAGAAGACTCCTGCAAAAGGGACGAATTAAGATTTAATTTTATTTTAATGATAGACTAACATTGCAAAGTTCCAAAATAATTTTTTGCATTCCTTCATTACACTAGTCGTACAAAATTGCGGTCGTATCTCGTACTATCTATACTAATAATAAATCTGTAGCCGAAATTTTTCTGGTAAGTTTCGATTTTCCAAAAGTAATTGGTCCTAACATATATAATTAACCACCCTGAAACCGAAAATCGCATTTTTGAAAATTTTGTTTGTATGTCTGTCTGTATGTTTGTTACCTTTTCACGCGATAATGGCTGAACCGATTTATATGAAAACTGGAATATAAATTAAGTTTGTTGTAACTTAGATTTTAGGCTATATGGCATTCGAAATACTTTATTTAAAAGGGGGGTTATAAGGGGGCCTTAATTAAATAAATCGAAATATCTCGCTTATTATTGATATTTGAGAAAAAATGTTACATAACAGATGTTCCTTTAAAAATGATTTCCGTTAAGTTTTATTTTTTTACAACATTTTGATAGGACTGATATTTAATGAGATAAATGAGTTTTAAAATTAAAATAACGCTATCTAAGACGGTGCAATGAATTAAGAACAAATGACTTCGTCTATAAGGGGCCTTGGACAACAACAATCGAAACAGGGGCCTTGGACATCAACAAACAATCGAAAGCTATTAAACATAGCCTACAGGGAATGTTTCTGTGTTTGTATGAAGTAATATCACAAGCTCGTAAATTAACTGATTTGTATAATTAGTTATTATTTCACCATTGGAAACTGTAGTTTCTCTAGATGGACATAATGCTATAATGTTATTACAGTAACGTCTGAGTAAATCGAGGACAGGTAAGATTAAAATAGCTTCTTATGCACAGAAAATTTGATAGGCTATTTTGTACATTCGTTTTCTGTATTTCTTAAAATAATATTTATGTACACGCATTTTAATCTCAGAGAATTAACGAACAACGAGAGTGTATTGATTTAGTATGCAGTAATAGTACTTTAGCTTGGCAATCCATTATTTTAATAATTCATATTTTAACTATGCTCAATTGAATCGTGTTAAAATACATAAAATATATATGCAATAAATGCAGTGCTAAAAAAAAATTGGGTAATATGCGAAGCAGATTATCTTGCGCTGTTGTAAAAGTTGTTCCATGGATCAGTCGTCCTATTTTAATTATGTAATTACTTTATATTTATTTCTAACAGGTGGAGCGGAGCGAACGGGTACGGCTAGCTAACAATAAGTGAGAACTTACAATACAACAACGACAACAACAACAACAGCTGATAATCTGAAAGGGAACATAGTAATTTGGGGTGAATTAAAATGCAGCTTCCATTCGTTTAAAATTTCTTTAAATTTTAACTAAATATTAATGTAGATATTACCTCTAAAGGTAAATGGGGGCATGTTTCACAACGCTAACAAATTACAAATTAACAATATACAATTAACAACGGAAATATTACATATGCTTGTTAACTGTGTTTCACAATGCAATCTTATTCACTTGTATGTTTTAACGAACTTTACAAAATCGGCGAAACAAACTTACAAATACGCATAATTGGTTGAACAAAATCGCCAACGACAGTTTACAAAAATCACTAAGGATCAGAGGTAAAGTAGCTGTAATTTTAGAACTATCGATGGACATGTTTATATTTTTTTATATATATTTTATTTAGATTTTGCTACATCGGCGACAACGGAGTTTCGCGGCATGCAATTGGTCGAGCATACCAATGCATTAATTAGCCTACGACTTAACTGACGAAAGTTAGCGCGAAATTCATTCAAATAATTGATAAATAATGGATTTGACCCACGTAGTTATATGCAGTTGATAGAGCAGCTAACATGTCCATCCATTAAAATCAACTTCGCTCTCTGCTGGTCCATCAGTATATTTTATTGTTTCATCCATAACCTCGCCAACATTAGGGAACCCAGCAGGAGGAGCATAAAAATCCTTTGCCCGAGTAAGCACATTCGGTGATCAATAACCCGCCTCGAGTTTTTTCAATCTTGTAACAACATCAACTACCATGTGTGAACTTTTGCACACTGTAATCTTATAAATTCCGTTCTTATCTGCTAACGCAGGGAACTGAGAGCTACTATGCAACCAATGCAGTTCTCGCTTTGTGGTTAGGGCACCACTTTTCCCTTTCAGATGTTGCATGTGATGTCCCATATCTTGTAGGAGAGATTACAGCGAAATGGGATTCGGAACGACTTCAGAATACTGCGTAAGTAATGCCGACATTGCATTATTAAGTGATTGGTTTTCGGTGCAAAGTTTTTCTTCTTTAAGTGCGAGTATTTATTAAATACGTTCCTCGTATATAAGAACTAACGCGGTATTCTGAAGTATAGCGCGGGATTCATTCGAAACCTTTCATTAATATTCGTACAATGATACGAACGTGGCCGGAAAATTCTACGTTAGGCCTAAATGCAAAATCTTCGTCTGAGTCGCTAGAACTACTCAATAACATCACAACTGCTTCAGTGTAATTCTTAATGGTACCCTGTTACTATAAAATTGATTTTATACATATGTGTTTATTTTTTTCATTCACAATTAGAAGCTATTTCAACAGGGCTACTGTAGAAAATGTGCTAACTTCACTAGTAAAGTTTAGTTTACACGTTTGTAAAATTACTCCTTCGTTGTGAAACAAACATATCACTTGTAAAGAGCGCAAAATTTCATTCGTAAAGATTTGATTTCCTTTGTACAGTCCACCTTTACAAACAAAGATTGTGAAACAGAAGTTTACAAACAGAGTTCACAATTTCCAAAGATTGTAAACTTTGTGAAACACCCCACTGGTGAATCAGCACGCCGAGCTCGATCGAAATACAACCAGTTACTATTATTTCCCTATCGTTTTTTGACATTTGATTCCGCGTCCTACCTCTTTCATTCGTTACTAACCAACAACGCCAATAGCAGAAGGTAACGCAAAAACAGTCACCGGTTCCCCGATGCATGGCTTTCTCTCTCAATGTCAACTGAGAGTTAAAAATATTCATTATAATATGCACTTTCCACTCACTCCTCAGAATGTCTTCTTTATTTTTATTTATTTATTTTTTAAGATATGTGAGCTACGTACTGTATGTCTGATGTTTTGCCATCGTACATTCAAATATTTATATTCACTGTACAGTACAGCGAACTGTTTATACTTACTGTACATGCTATAACTACTTCTCCCAACTCCGCTATTGCTATATTTCCTAAACTAAACGCTGATATTGAAATAACGCCTGGTCTGATAATGCAGTCTGTTTAAATTTCTACCGACCAAGTTCTGCCCTTCATCATGGGAAAACAACGAGCTTCTTTAAAGGATACAACTACTAGGACAGAGATATTTTCATTATGGAATTTGTACTACCCACTGAAATGTAGTAACTAATGGGATTTTAATTAGCCATATATGTACAGTATATTACATTCTTTACCTAAAATGTCTCTAACTTCTAGGGAGAGCGCGAGGTACGTTCACAATCCCCTGAATACATATTCCCTTCTTCGAGAAAACGCAGAGAAGTGAACCGTCTCATATGAATATGCTACCAGTCATAAGTTTCAATACGGAGCTGCAAGTACTTAAGAATTATCAATTACTCTACAATTATGCAGCGGCGTCATCATCCAAGCTATAGCTGGAATAGGGAAGGGAACATAATATCCCATAAGTCTTATTAGAACACGCTGGAAATAGTGACGTAAAAAAAAAAATCGCCAACGGCACGTGGTGTTCCCAAGCGGTCACCCATCCAAGTACTGACCACGCCCAATGTTGCTTGACTTCGGTGATCGGACGAGAACCGGTATTTTCAACATGGTATGGCCGTTGCCGATGAAACTGCGTAATCTGTAGGCACTTGAGGACGATGGGATTGGGGTGCACTCGATAAAACCTGCACTCGCTCACACACACACGTAAACTGCCTGCTTAGACTCTGTACCTAAATTACCAAGCTCGTTGGATGTCATTGGGATAGATGATAAATCTATCTATCAACGGCAGTTTGGTTACGTTTCAACGTCACACACTGCTGGATTGACACGGGATTAATAAAACAGCTAGTCGGCATTCTAAGTTAAGCCACAGGTGGATTGTTGTTCAACAGCGGAGCCTCCTTTCAACCACATGGTTGTGGAACTGTAGTCGGATTTTCGACATCATTTTCATGCCATACTACGGAACTTCACACAAACTTCAATTCACTTCTTGCACCGGCGGCTACTACGAATGGACTGAAGCTCGCTACTGACTAGGGGGGGGGGGACATTTGTCTCTTGATGGATTACGTGACAGATATATAAAGTATCAGTCGTATGTTATGAACCCGAGTTTCAATAAAGATAGATTACCCGTATGTCCACAGATTCTCAGTAGTGGCCTGCGGAAGGATTATGCCCGCGGTCGACAAGTTACCTTCTAAGTTGTTTTCCCTCAACAATTAATGCTGCCAAGTGAGTAGGAATGACACCGCGCTCTCATATAAGTCGTACGAAACTATTAAGGAAACGAATTTGCCTCGTGGATCCAAGTCTCCCATGGACTGCCTATAATGTATTATCTATCCTAGAAGTGTTATCGGGGTGATTATTTAAATTTTCACTCGGTGGGAACCGCTGTTGTTCTTCATTCATCTACTCTGTTATGAATAACTTGTGGCCCTTAAAAGGGCCGGTTGCTGATTCCCTAGCAAGCACTCCCGCTTACTTGGAACTAGTGTATTTTGTGACGGCCTTGGTCCCTTCACTGACGGCGTGCTTGGCCAGCTCACCGGGTAGCAGGAGACGGACGGCTGTCTGGATCTCCCGACTGGTGATGGTCGACCGCTTGTTGTAATGCGCGAGCCGCGAAGCTTCCGCGGCGATGCGCTCGAAGATGTCGTTAACGAAGCTGTTCATGATGCTCATAGCCTTTGAACTGATTCCCGTGTCTGGGTGAACTTGTTTCAGAACCTTGTAGATGTAAATGGCGTAGCTCTCCTTCCTCTTGCGCTTCTTCTTCTTATCGCCCTTCGAAATATTCTTCTGGGCCTTGCCGGCCTTCTTGGCAGCCTTTCCGGAAGCTTTGGGGGGCATGGTGCTCGTCTGATGATGAGCCCGACGACGACGACGACATTTGGACACAGAACATCTGTGCCGTGGACCTGCTTTAGGGATTTTGTATAACCCTTTTCAGGTCTTAGATTTTGTTGTGTTATAGATAGTTTTGCTTGAAGAAGAAAGCACGGGGGAGAGGTTGTTTGGTGTGTGGTTGTCTAGTGCTGCCTTGCTAAGTATTCTTGGTGGTCATTCATCAGACGGGAGACTGTGAGGTGGGGCTGACCGGGTGGTATTGTTTGGAAGAGTACAGAGGTGAAATTTTTATTAATAGCTTTATGTGTGTATTTTATGTTTTTGTGTTGTATATATAGGGTGATGGGTTTGATGTTAGAGATGGTGTATACTGTTCTATTTTGTGTGTTTCGTGGCAGTTGAAATGTTTTGCGTAGAAGTCTACGTTCCAGTGATTCTAATTGAGAAAGTTGAGAGTTAGATACTCTGGAGAACAGCTGGGACGCGTGTAAAAGTGACGGTCGGATAATTGATTTGTAAATTAGAGCTGTTGTATGTGGCCGGCACCCTGGCTTTGCTTGGTTGCCTGCGACGTTGTAGAGGAGTTTGATGGCGTTTGTGATGCGTGATTTGATGTTGATGACGTGACGGTGTAGTTTCAGTTTGTTTGATATGGTGATGCCGAGGTATGTGATGTGGTTGGTGTATGGGATTATGGAGTTTTTGCAGCGGATGGCATAACGATCTCTCATGAGTTTTTTGGGGTAGCGTCTCTTTTTTAGAATCATTGTTTGTGACTTTGCGGGATTGATTCTCATGCGCCACATGTCTAGCCAGACGTTTAGGTTCCGTAGTGTTTCGTTGACATGGCTGTTTGTGTATCTGATGTCGTGGGCTGTGGCTGTGATAATAATGTCGTCAGCAAATTGTCCGATATGTACGCCTTCGCGGGGTGGGATGGGGATGTCAGAAACATATATATTGAAAAGGATTGGGGAGAGTACTGTGCCCTGTGGGACTCCGCCTTCAATTTGGAATGGTTGGGATAGGGAGCTGTTAATTTTGATGTGGGCGGTTCTGTTACGAATAAAATCTGATAGCCAGCGGGTTAGGGGTGGGGGAAGGCCGATGTTGTGTAGCTTATATCGTAGTCCGTCATGCCAAATGGAGTCAAATGCTCTGGTTGTGTCGATTGTCACCACTGTTGATGTCATGTGTCTCTCAAAGCCGGATTCAATTGGTGTCAAGATTTTGAGGATTTGGTCTGGGATTTCTATGCCTTTTCTGAATCCGGCTTGTGTGTCTGGGATGACGTCATTGTCCTCAATGAAATGGTGTAGTCTATTGTTTATGATTCTTTCCATTAGTTTGCAGATGGTCTGGGTCAGGCTGATTGGTCGATAGTTGTTTGCGTCAGTGGCGTCTTTGTTAGGTTTTGGAAACATAAGTATATGTGAGAGCTTCCATCGGGCTGGTAGTGCGCCAATATACAGACTTGCTGTAAACAAGTTAGCGAGGTAGTTTAAGGCTGTGGGAGGATAATTTTTGAAGAGTATATTGTGAATGCTGTCGGGGCCGGCTGCGGTGTTTCGTGTTTTGTGAATGGCATGTTCTATTTCTTGTGTCGTTATGGGCGCTATGATGGGGTGATCCAATGGTTGTGGTTCGTAAGGTGTGCGCAAGGGATTAAATATGTCTGGGTTGTTCTCGATTTGTGCGGTGATTGCATTGTAGTGTGGTTCATTGTAATCTGGATGGTGTGGGACGGTGTGTATTCGGGATAGGATGCGGTGGAAGTGTTCCAGTTTGTCTTCTGTGTTGAATATGACTTCTTGTTGGTTTATGAGAGGATATTGTGGGAAGGTGTTGCCCTTTAACTTGTTTATCAGTTTCCAAAACCTACCAGGGTTGTCTTTGTGATTAGAGTTTAGCTGGTTGATAATGTTTCTCCATTTTGTCTGTTCGTAGTGTTGTATTGCATTCCGAACGTCCTGTTGGAGTTTTCGGTAGAGTCTTCTGTTATCATCACTGTGGTCTCTCATATACAGTCTGTGTGCTCGCCGCTTGGTCTTGATAATGTCGATGATATACGGGGGTAATCGTCTTCTTATTGTTCCGTCATTTCTCGTGCGCGGCACCGCTTTGTCTCTAGCGTCACACGTAACTTTTAGCAGTATTTCGTCCGCATTTTCAAGGTCTTCTAACGATTTGATTTCTGAGGGAGGGGGGAGGTTCAAGTCAAAGTATTCTGTAAATGTATCCCAATCCGATTGATGATATTTATAACTTTTTCTAGGGGTAATTGGGGCTGTTGGGCTCCAAATGGGGGTGGTGATTTTTAGTTCGATTGGGCAATGGTCGCTGTTCAGTGGGGGAAGAATTTCGGCCTGGAGCACTCTATTAAATATTGGTGGTGTTGTCAGTATTCTGTCTGGGGTTGTGGCGTGGATATCGTTGACTGTTTGTGGATATCTAGTTGGGGCTGTAGGTATTAGTTTGAAGTCGGTGCGGTGAAGAATAAGTTCTAGTTGTCGCCCTGCTGCGTTTGTCCTTCTGTCTCCAAGTGCAATGTTGGATGCATTCAGGTCGCTGAGTATTATGGATTTATGATTTGTGTTGAGATGGTTGATGAGTGGCGTGGGGAATGGCGCGTTTGGTGGGACGTAGAGTGTGGTGATGAATATGGGGTAATTGTGTATGGCGAGTTTGATAGTGACATGTTCAAAGTTGTTGAATTGTGGAGGGTTCGTGACGTCAGTTATAGGAAGTGTGTCGCGACAGAGTAAAGCAACTCCCCCTCCTCGGCGATTTCTGTCTTTACGGATAAAACGATATCCACGCATTGTAAATTTATCATTCACACCTAGATGGGTTTCATTTAGGCTAACTATATCCGGGTCGCATGATGAGCCCGGAGGGAGAAAAATATTTAAGTCGCAGGGACAATGCCGTACTGCCTTCCCAGTGCGAGCCAATAGAAACAGCGCAAACGTTTGTGACTTTACGATTGGTCCGCTGTCGATTATTGACGTTGGCGTAAAAGTGAAGGTTACCGTGGGCGAGGCGTCGTTCTTGTAGTTAAACAGCTGCAAGTAGGAGTAGCATCATGTCGGGTCGTGGAAAGGGAGGCAAGGTGAAGGGAAAGTCAAAGTCTCGATCCAGCCGTGCTGGGTTGCAGTTCCCGGTAGGCCGTATCCACCGTCTTTTGCGTAAGGGCAATTACGCAGAGCGAGTTGGTGCCGGTGCGCCAGTCTACCTGGCCGCGGTGATGGAGTACCTGGCGGCCGAAGTTCTCGAGTTGGCTGGCAACGCAGCTCGTGACAACAAGAAGACTAGGATCATTCCTCGTCACTTACAGCTCGCCATTCGCAACGACGAGGAGCTGAACAAACTCCTGTCCGGCGTCACCATCGCCCAGGGTGGTGTGTTGCCCAACATCCAGGCGGTTCTCCTCCCGAAGAAAACCGAGAAGAAGGCTTAAGCCCCTTCTCCGTAAAACGGCCCTTTTAAGGGCCCCACTAACCTCACAAAAGTCAGAAATAGCCAGTATTGTTAATCCTCTCTCACGGCTTCGTAATGTAATTTCATTACGCGTGTCAACTTTCTCTCTCTCTCTATACCGGTGGGCTGATTTAATATCATCATTCTGTAATTTTGTGCTCTGAACGATGTCGTTGTCCCAGGTTCGCACTGAAGTACTTGAAACCGTTGTACATTTACTAGGCTATTGTGTGATAACACATTATACTGATGCATATAGAAAGGTTTCATTATTATTATATAATTTAACACAATACGAATTAAATTAGATGATGATGCCAAAGTACATAGTTGGCTTCGAAATTTATGTAATATATTTCTATCATATTAGAGTAATGGAGATTATCGTGAAAATAATCACAAGTCCCCTTCTTTGGTGCCCATCGTGGTTTTAGACATATACGTTTGAATATACTAGTTTACTTTACTACATACTACGAATGAAACTAATTTTGAATAAGAAATCGATAACTGGTGAACAACTTACGGCGTTATAATAGAGTTCCTAATGCGTTTGTTTGTTGGTGCACATATTGGCCGCACGCGCAGGAACCCCAATACTGAGATGATGACATGACCTTCTCGTAGGAATCGAAGGCTTTGACAATTTGCGTTCGAATTTCCCCTCTCTCTGTCGTTTCGTTCGAACCGAAATGACGCAAGCTATACGTGGAAGTTGTCTGACAGGACGAAGTCCTGTGTTCTGACATGCGATGTGTACCTCTTCTCCCCAGTGTTTACCACACTGGATTCCTATGACCTAAAAGTTGGCATTGCAAAAACGTGGTGATGTGATGTTCAGTATGTGTCAATCCCCTCGGTTCCTTGTTACGGTCTGGTGAGCATTGCCTACCTGCGTTGTCATATTACCCACCAATTCTTCGGACAGTGATTATTGACTTACAGAAGTTTACAGTAACAGGTAACATAATCCGAGGAGCAAGGCTTCACAGAGGAATCCGGTCTTTCCACTTGATATACCAAGCGTTGGGGTCAGACCCATTTGAAAAACGGAGAGGCATTTCTTACAACGTCTTTTGCTGATACTGAAGTGCCCCTACGAAATAAGTTCTGTTTTCCGCACTGGCCTGTTGAGCTAGTGGTCACACAGTAAAGGTGAATTAAATTAATCTCGACAACTACTGCCCTTTTTAGACGGATTTTATGGCCCTGAAAAGGGCCGTTTTGCCGACGGATTCGGCAGCAGACGTGTGTAGGCAGTCTAACCGCCGAACCCGTAGAGAGTCCTCCCCTGCCTCTTCAAGGCGTATACCACGTCCATGGCCGTGACTGTCTTCCGCTTCGCGTGCTCGGTGTATGTTACAGCGTCACGGATTACGTTCTCCAGAAAGACCTTGAGAACACCTCTCGTCTCCTCGTAGATGAGGCCGGAGATACGCTTTACGCCTCCACGTCGGGCGAGACGACGAATGGCCGGCTTCGTGATGCCCTGAATATTATCTCGGAGAACCTTCCTGTGGCGCTTCGCTCCACCTTTGCCAAGACCCTTGCCTCCCTTGCCGCGTCCAGTCATGTTGCTCGTGTGACGAAGGTTAAAAGTGATCTCGACGGCGGGTCATTTTTTGGTTTATATACTAAAACCCGCGGACCAATCACATTACGGAAGGGGCGTGGCTTCTCAACGGGCGAAGACATAAATACCCCTCTTGGGGGCAGCGGGGGCGACTGTATTGCGTCAACTTGGGTTGCGAGGACTAAGGAGTAAGCGATGGCACGTACGAAGCAAACTGCGCGTAAGTCCACGGGAGGCAAGGCTCCACGAAAGCAGCTGGCAACGAAGGCCGCTAGGAAGAGCGCACCGGCTACTGGAGGCGTGAAGAAACCCCATCGATACCGCCCTGGTACAGTTGCTCTTCGCGAGATCCGTCGTTACCAGAAGAGCACCGAGCTCCTCATCCGCAAGCTGCCTTTCCAGCGCTTGGTGCGTGAAATCGCTCAGGATTTCAAAACCGACCTCCGTTTCCAGAGCTCAGCCGTAATGGCCTTGCAGGAGGCAAGCGAGGCATACCTCGTCGGTCTCTTCGAGGATACCAACCTTTGCGCCATCCACGCCAAGCGCGTGACCATTATGCCCAAGGATATTCAGCTGGCTAGGCGCATCCGCGGCGAGAGGGCTTGAATTAACAAAGGTACTCCTGCCCGCAAAAAGGCCCTTTTCAGGGCCACTAGTTATTTCTCGGAAGAGCCGGTTGTACCGTACTCCAGGTCTCGTTCCTACTACCCTCAGTTCAAGGTCACCTCAATAATATAAATGGTTTCTCCCTTTCCATTCCTCACCGTATCAGCATTTTCCCACAGCCTGTTTGACAAATATCGCAATGTATCCTATAGGTTAATAAACAATTTTTTAATAGAACGATGGATAACAAAGTTTCTTAGGAAAATTAAAAAAAAATTTCACAGTTCTATAATATTGCACATTATATATATTTACCAAATTAAGGGTTAACGCCGCCGGGACGAGTGATCCTCCGTCCGACCGATCACAAGCGCCAAGGCTCAAAGTGGTCCAGAAAGCAAATCTAGCTGGACTAAAAATGTGACATATTTCCATGAAACTTCGCACTATAGTCACTACTGTATAAGAGGAGAAACTACCCCTTTATAGACGATGCGTTTTGACAAAAATTAGTGACTTGTCTCATATATAATATATTGTTTTAATGAAACTTTACACAGTACTTACATGTAGCTCGTTTATACTATATTGGATACAAAATGTGATTATGATTGTATAAGAGTAGCTACTTGTCTCCTATCTAACATTTTTTACTTTCACGAAACTATAACTGTGACTCATTATTTTCGATAGTACAGACGTGGTCTGCTTAGGAAAGGACAAGCGGAAGACTGTGACCTTTGTGACCTCGGGTGGGTATTACGATAACATTTATAACCGTCACCCTGATAAGCATCCGAGCAGCTTATTTCAAAAAGGAGTTTGAATACAAACAATTCCTTCAATCTACTACGATTATTACAATAACTGATTTCATTAATCTCCTCTCTTCTTTAGCAAAATATAAATTACCTTCAATTGGTCGATTCAGCAAACTTGTTCATAAAACTTATCGCTATTGCGTCACGTTTCGCAATTTTTCTAAAGTAAAAACAAAAACACGAACAAACGCCTACTCCTTTAACCTCATCGCTCTCTTATCTCTAGAATCCCGGGGGGTTGAGAACCTGAATTCTCTGTGGTGTGAAACAAAGCAACCCGCAGGAGCAATGACACGTTCAATTGTCCTAATAATAGAAAAAAAATTACACGTCATTTAGTGTATTCAGAACATTTTTACAGGACCGTGTAGGATATTCACTCTCCTGTCGAATAGTTTCGGCGGCTGGTAGGCGATACGCATTAATTAAAATAATACTTGCGTACCTTGTTCAGGACAGTGACTGTGCTACTTTCTTTCTTTCTTTCTTTCTTTCTTTCTTTCTTTCTTTCTTTCCTTTATTTGTAGCTTATTGATGACACCAGATGCCATAACGGAAATGCCGTGATGGTATGTTTGTTTAATATTCAAAATCAAGTGACAGACGCTATTTGACTTTGCGGTGGAGGGGATAGGGACCTGATCTCGGATGTTCCGAGAGATGCCGGCGCACAGTTGTCCAGAACGCAAAACTATGTAAGAAAATCAACTTCATCATAACCGAAGTTTAAGTAATATCTAGGCTTAAACAAAAGCTAGGCATTGTGCACAACAGCATACAAAACATCAATATCAGTAAGAGGTGGGACAAAACATGAGTTTTTTTTTTAAAGTCACGCTCTTCAGTTGATTTTTGTTCGTGGGGTCAGTGGCTGTTTTATACTGTTAAACCTTCCCTTATGGAGGTCATAGGACAAGATGTGTACTTTCATTTAATACGCGAAAAGCAATCTATAATACGTTAGCATTCATTTAATTGGCACGTTTACTGAGATTTGTGCAACTAGTTTTTTTTTTTTTTTTTTTTTTTACGACATATTTAACAGGCTGTGCATTACAAGTAAACCTGAGTTAACTTTCAATTCTTCTACCCACACATTAATCAAATATTAAACTCTATACGGCTTAAAATTTAGCTGCTACATCCTGCAAACTTAGATGTTATATTCATCTCTTGGTGGCGCTTTACGAATTCGACAGCAGCCACTTTTCAGAGTCTGGATGAAGGAGCTTAATTTCTCCAAGAAAAATTCAACACTTCTTGAACATATAATGAACAACTAAATTATGGAGTATATCCATGAATCTAGCATTTTGTTACCAACTGCGAAAAATATGGCAGGCTAGTCATCTTTTAGGAGCATAATTTCTATTAAAACATTAAAAATTATCAGAAAAACTAATTTTTCCCTAATTCCCTAATTACACGAGCATAATTCGTTTTTGCATAGATGCGTATAAAATTTCATGGAAATATGTTACATAGGGGAGAAATTATTAACTCTGTATAAATGTAGCCTCTAAACACAAGAAGTAGATTCCCATATAAAAACCATTATCTGAATTTATGCTACCTGTAACTATACTGTGTGAAATATAATGTAAATATTTCAGTTAAGATAGAAATTATTAATTTAGTCTATAAAGCACTTCCGATACAACTCTTCACACAATAATAATAATAATAATAATAATAATAATAATAATAATAATAATAATAATAATAATAATAATAATAATAATAATTCTGAGCTTCAGTGCAAGAACTCTTTAACCCTCACACAGCTTGTTCTGAGAAAAATCAGTATTAAAGAAATTTATACACATTAAACAAATTGTAATGCTATATGTTGTCATGTCTCTTCTATCCCTCACGTGGAAACTTAGGCTTACACAGCAGCAAGAATAAGATAACAACGTTATTATCATCTGTCCTTTTATGGCTATACAGTTTTTGCAGTGAACTACAGAATTATTAACTATTATTATTACAGACCTGTTATTTTTTTCACTTTTTTCACACACACACACACACACACACACACACACACACACACACACATCTATTATACTAAACATAAACCCACAAGAGAAAACAATACTTGTATTAACTGTAAACATTTTTCTTCCTTTCTTTATTTTTAGCAGAATCCTCCATTTCACCCTTTATCTCACTAGATGCGCTTCCCGCAGACATTCTTCATTATATGTTTCACACACCACTTCGTAACACTTGCAGCGGTTGACTTTTGTTTTCTTGTCTTTTTCTCTAGGGTATATTGTACATAGTGCTCGGTATCGGTGCTCGTTCACGTGATATTTTACCTTTGTTTTTCTTGCTAACTCCTGCCAATTTTTCTGATATTTCCCGTAGTTGATTGGTCAAGTACTGCGGATTGATTCCCGGTTATAACAAACACACCTACACTACATTCCAATGATTTCTGACTCGTTACTGCACATTTTAGAAACACTGTACGAAAGCACACACAGTCTCTCGTAAATCAACAGGTTACAACAGAGACTTACACTTGCAAACGCGTGGGGATTTCAGAAAATTTCTTACTATTTCAGTACCTTTAACTGTACAACAGATTTTGTTTTCTCGAAAAAGAAAGGTCAACGTTACTATTGACAAAAGACAGAAACGTACGATTACAATACCTTTATTTTAAACAATCTTAGAGGTGGTCTGGGAATTCCTAAACTCACCACGCGACTACTTAACCCTAGACAGGTAATCATCACTGTACTCATGTTAAAGGTAAGCATTCGTAATTTTTACTACTCACATTTTAATTAACTGAAATCAACTCAATATCACACATTTAACAACTTTTACACATTTCGTAGCCATTAGTGTTCATTTAATTTTAAGTTTGTCATAAAGTCTTTACGTTCATGTTATTGTCCTATTTACAATTAGTGCAAACAACAGCGATGTTCTCTGCAGAACCCCTTTTTGCAAAGTCCACAAAATGTTGTCATCATTCTCCTCTTCTTTGCAGGACATTTATAGCAAACAGTACGTTCACCATCTGGCTGCATTACCTGGCATTGTTGTTGCACAGCAATGTTCAGATGTTCTTCAATTGTTGCCCGCAGAGATCGGTGTAAAGTAGGACGTGCAAAGCGGTGCTGCATCCACGGTTTTGTCAGCTCTTCACACAATTGGAAAATGAATTGTTTTCTTGATATTGTTTTCTGAGTTCTTCTAACTATAAATTATCCATGAATTTATACTTGCAATATTTAGCATGTTGTAAAATATTGCTAGTGGCCAGCGCCTCGTCTTTCTATTGCAGGAAAGATTGTGGCACATTTGACATAGTGTATCTACACCACCTTTAGTCCCATTGTAAATAATAATAATAATAATAATAATAATAATAATAATAATAATAATAATAATAATAATAATAATAATAATAAAGGCTTTACATATAACGTGTTGCTTACTGTTGTCATTGCAGTCCACGTCGGTGGGGGTGGGGGGGTTTCTTTCTCCTCCTCCTTCCTCTAGAAAGAGCAGTTACCAGGGTCTAAGGAAGTGAATGCCCTTTTCTTTCTGGGCTCATCCCTACATTTGTCTTAGCTCCTTAGGGAAAACCACGGAAAACCCTCAGGCTTGCGAATAGACTGAATGAATGAGAGGAGAAACTTTAAAGGTACGTGAAAACACGTCCATGCAAGGGAGTTGGGACTGTGAAAAATTGAATATGTGAAATCCAAGACTGTATTTGCCAGGCGAGCAAAGAAGAAGAAGAAGAAGAAAGGCTTACGTATGACGTGTGGCTTACTGTTGTCATTGCAGTCCGCGTCGGCCAGCGGTGGGAGGGGGGGGGTCAATATACCTGCACATATCAGTTCAAATTATAAAAACCTCTTAATGCTACTGCGGTACTATTCCATTGCCGAACACAATATGAAGAAATTAGCAGATCCCTGAACTGAACTCTTATTACTCTGAAATTACCGCGCAGTACAATTATAGCTATGACGCATTGCAAGCGTTAGTCACCATATCGATTTGCTAAGCAAATTTTATCCCTTTAGAGCATGTCCCCCCCCCCTCCTCCTCCATATCAGCCAACAACATACTGGATGAAGAAGACTCCTGCAAAAGGGACGAATTAAGATTTAATTTTATTTTAATGATAGACTAACATTGCAAAGTTCCAAAATAATTTTTTGCATTCCTTCATTACACTAGTCGTACAAAATTGCGGTCGTATCTCGTACTATCTATACTAATAATAAATCTGTAGCCGAAATTTTTCTGGTAAGTTTCGATTTTCCAAAAGTAATTGGTCCTAACATATATAATTAACCACCCTGAAACCGAAAATCGCATTTTTGAAAATTTTGTTTGTATGTCTGTCTGTATGTTTGTTACCTTTTCACGCGATAATGGCTGAACCGATTTATATGAAAACTGGAATATAAATTAAGTTTGTTGTAACTTAGATTTTAGGCTATATGGCATTCGAAATACTTTATTTAAAAGGGGGGTTATAAGGGGGCCTTAATTAAATAAATCGAAATATCTCGCTTATTATTGATATTTGAGAAAAAATGTTACATAACAGATGTTCCTTTAAAAATGATTTCCGTTAAGTTTTATTTTTTTACAACATTTTGATAGGACTGATATTTAATGAGATAAATGAGTTTTAAAATTAAAATAACGCTATCTAAGACGGTGCAATGAATTAAGAACAAATGACTTCGTCTATAAGGGGCCTTGGACAACAACAATCGAAACAGGGGCCTTGGACATCAACAAACAATCGAAAGCTATTAAACATAGCCTACAGGGAATGTTTCTGTGTTTGTATGAAGTAATATCACAAGCTCGTAAATTAACTGATTTGTATAATTAGTTATTATTTCACCATTGGAAACTGTAGTTTCTCTAGATGGACATAATGCTATAATGTTATTACAGTAACGTCTGAGTAAATCGAGGACAGGTAAGATTAAAATAGCTTCTTATGCACAGAAAATTTGATAGGCTATTTTGTACATTCGTTTTCTGTATTTCTTAAAATAATATTTATGTACACGCATTTTAATCTCAGAGAATTAACGAACAACGAGAGTGTATTGATTTAGTATGCAGTAATAGTACTTTAGCTTGGCAATCCATTATTTTAATAATTCATATTTTAACTATGCTCAATTGAATCGTGTTAAAATACATAAAATATATATGCAATAAATGCAGTGCTAAAAAAAAATTGGGTAATATGCGAAGCAGATTATCTTGCGCTGTTGTAAAAGTTGTTCCATGGATCAGTCGTCCTATTTTAATTATGTAATTACTTTATATTTATTTCTAACAGGTGGAGCGGAGCGAACGGGTACGGCTAGCTAACAATAAGTGAGAACTTACAATACAACAACGACAACAACAACAACAGCTGATAATCTGAAAGGGAACATAGTAATTTGGGGTGAATTAAAATGCAGCTTCCATTCGTTTAAAATTTCTTTAAATTTTAACTAAATATTAATGTAGATATTACCTCTAAAGGTAAATGGGGGCATGTTTCACAACGCTAACAAATTACAAATTAACAATATACAATTAACAACGGAAATATTACATATGCTTGTTAACTGTGTTTCACAATGCAATCTTATTCACTTGTATGTTTTAACGAACTTTACAAAATCGGCGAAACAAACTTACAAATACGCATAATTGGTTGAACAAAATCGCCAACGACAGTTTACAAAAATCACTAAGGATCAGAGGTAAAGTAGCTGTAATTTTAGAACTATCGATGGACATGTTTATATTTTTTTATATATATTTTATTTAGATTTTGCTACATCGGCGACAACGGAGTTTCGCGGCATGCAATTGGTCGAGCATACCAATGCATTAATTAGCCTACGACTTAACTGACGAAAGTTAGCGCGAAATTCATTCAAATAATTGATAAATAATGGATTTGACCCACGTAGTTATATGCAGTTGATAGAGCAGCTAACATGTCCATCCATTAAAATCAACTTCGCTCTCTGCTGGTCCATCAGTATATTTTATTGTTTCATCCATAACCTCGCCAACATTAGGGAACCCAGCAGGAGGAGCATAAAAATCCTTTGCCCGAGTAAGCACATTCGGTGATCAATAACCCGCCTCGAGTTTTTTCAATCTTGTAACAACATCAACTACCATGTGTGAACTTTTGCACACTGTAATCTTATAAATTCCGTTCTTATCTGCTAACGCAGGGAACTGAGAGCTACTATGCAACCAATGCAGTTCTCGCTTTGTGGTTAGGGCACCACTTTTCCCTTTCAGATGTTGCATGTGATGTCCCATATCTTGTAGGAGAGATTACAGCGAAATGGGATTCGGAACGACTTCAGAATACTGCGTAAGTAATGCCGACATTGCATTATTAAGTGATTGGTTTTCGGTGCAAAGTTTTTCTTCTTTAAGTGCGAGTATTTATTAAATACGTTCCTCGTATATAAGAACTAACGCGGTATTCTGAAGTATAGCGCGGGATTCATTCGAAACCTTTCATTAATATTCGTACAATGATACGAACGTGGCCGGAAAATTCTACGTTAGGCCTAAATGCAAAATCTTCGTCTGAGTCGCTAGAACTACTCAATAACATCACAACTGCTTCAGTGTAATTCTTAATGGTACCCTGTTACTATAAAATTGATTTTATACATATGTGTTTATTTTTTTCATTCACAATTAGAAGCTATTTCAACAGGGCTACTGTAGAAAATGTGCTAACTTCACTAGTAAAGTTTAGTTTACACGTTTGTAAAATTACTCCTTCGTTGTGAAACAAACATATCACTTGTAAAGAGCGCAAAATTTCATTCGTAAAGATTTGATTTCCTTTGTACAGTCCACCTTTACAAACAAAGATTGTGAAACAGAAGTTTACAAACAGAGTTCACAATTTCCAAAGATTGTAAACTTTGTGAAACACCCCACTGGTGAATCAGCACGCCGAGCTCGATCGAAATACAACCAGTTACTATTATTTCCCTATCGTTTTTTGACATTTGATTCCGCGTCCTACCTCTTTCATTCGTTACTAACCAACAACGCCAATAGCAGAAGGTAACGCAAAAACAGTCACCGGTTCCCCGATGCATGGCTTTCTCTCTCAATGTCAACTGAGAGTTAAAAATATTCATTATAATATGCACTTTCCACTCACTCCTCAGAATGTCTTCTTTATTTTTATTTATTTATTTTTTAAGATATGTGAGCTACGTACTGTATGTCTGATGTTTTGCCATCGTACATTCAAATATTTATATTCACTGTACAGTACAGCGAACTGTTTATACTTACTGTACATGCTATAACTACTTCTCCCAACTCCGCTATTGCTATATTTCCTAAACTAAACGCTGATATTGAAATAACGCCTGGTCTGATAATGCAGTCTGTTTAAATTTCTACCGACCAAGTTCTGCCCTTCATCATGGGAAAACAACGAGCTTCTTTAAAGGATACAACTACTAGGACAGAGATATTTTCATTATGGAATTTGTACTACCCACTGAAATGTAGTAACTAATGGGATTTTAATTAGCCATATATGTACAGTATATTACATTCTTTACCTAAAATGTCTCTAACTTCTAGGGAGAGCGCGAGGTACGTTCACAATCCCCTGAATACATATTCCCTTCTTCGAGAAAACGCAGAGAAGTGAACCGTCTCATATGAATATGCTACCAGTCATAAGTTTCAATACGGAGCTGCAAGTACTTAAGAATTATCAATTACTCTACAATTATGCAGCGGCGTCATCATCCAAGCTATAGCTGGAATAGGGAAGGGAACATAATATCCCATAAGTCTTATTAGAACACGCTGGAAATAGTGACGTAAAAAAAAAAATCGCCAACGGCACGTGGTGTTCCCAAGCGGTCACCCATCCAAGTACTGACCACGCCCAATGTTGCTTGACTTCGGTGATCGGACGAGAACCGGTATTTTCAACATGGTATGGCCGTTGCCGATGAAACTGCGTAATCTGTAGGCACTTGAGGACGATGGGATTGGGGTGCACTCGATAAAACCTGCACTCGCTCACACACACACGTAAACTGCCTGCTTAGACTCTGTACCTAAATTACCAAGCTCGTTGGATGTCATTGGGATAGATGATAAATCTATCTATCAACGGCAGTTTGGTTACGTTTCAACGTCACACACTGCTGGATTGACACGGGATTAATAAAACAGCTAGTCGGCATTCTAAGTTAAGCCACAGGTGGATTGTTGTTCAACAGCGGAGCCTCCTTTCAACCACATGGTTGTGGAACTGTAGTCGGATTTTCGACATCATTTTCATGCCATACTACGGAACTTCACACAAACTTCAATTCACTTCTTGCACCGGCGGCTACTACGAATGGACTGAAGCTCGCTACTGACTAGGGGGGGGGGGGACATTTGTCTCTTGATGGATTACGTGACAGATATATAAAGTATCAGTCGTATGTTATGAACCCGAGTTTCAATAAAGATAGATTACCCGTATGTCCACAGATTCTCAGTAGTGGCCTGCGGAAGGATTATGCCCGCGGTCGACAAGTTACCTTCTAAGTTGTTTTCCCTCAACAATTAATGCTGCCAAGTGAGTAGGAATGACACCGCGCTCTCATATAAGTCGTACGAAACTATTAAGGAAACGAATTTGCCTCGTGGATCCAAGTCTCCCATGGACTGCCTATAATGTATTATCTATCCTAGAAGTGTTATCGGGGTGATTATTTAAATTTTCACTCGGTGGGAACCGCTGTTGTTCTTCATTCATCTACTCTGTTATGAATAACTTGTGGCCCTTAAAAGGGCCGGTTGCTGATTCCCTAGCAAGCACTCCCGCTTACTTGGAACTAGTGTATTTTGTGACGGCCTTGGTCCCTTCACTGACGGCGTGCTTGGCCAGCTCACCGGGTAGCAGGAGACGGACGGCTGTCTGGATCTCCCGACTGGTGATGGTCGACCGCTTGTTGTAATGCGCGAGCCGCGAAGCTTCCGCGGCGATGCGCTCGAAGATGTCGTTAACGAAGCTGTTCATGATGCTCATAGCCTTTGAACTGATTCCCGTGTCTGGGTGAACTTGTTTCAGAACCTTGTAGATGTAAATGGCGTAGCTCTCCTTCCTCTTGCGCTTCTTCTTCTTATCGCCCTTCGAAATATTCTTCTGGGCCTTGCCGGCCTTCTTGGCAGCCTTTCCGGAAGCTTTGGGGGGCATGGTGCTCGTCTGATGATGAGCCGAACGAACGAACGAATGAATGGGGACGAAGAAAGAATGAATGATGTTTAAAATGGCAGGCAGGGTAAGCATCCCATGCCTCCATTGGTTCCTCGACAAGCAATTCTCTAACTTTAGATCGAGGTACCCAGCTATAAGCCGTTTGCCCTCTCATCTAACAGTAGTGTATTTCCCCTGTGAATGATTTTATGAACATGTACACGTTATCAGTTGAATTGTGAATGAAATGAATGAAGTGAAGTGAGCACCATGCCTCGCAGATGTTA
The DNA here is from genome assembly GCF_040183065.1 of Periplaneta americana. Taxonomy (NCBI): domain Eukaryota; kingdom Metazoa; phylum Arthropoda; class Insecta; order Blattodea; family Blattidae; genus Periplaneta; species Periplaneta americana. Next base: position 777,366 of record NW_027185505.1, read on the forward strand.
ATGAGAGGTGGAGAGTCCAGTGCTCTGGTCAGTTCTGTCCTAGTCACGTTTTTGTAGTGGCGCTAGGGAAACTCGTAACCTGTTACCAACAAAGTGGTGGGCTACTCGTTTCCGTAGAAGCCGTCTGGCTGCCTGGTTGGCTGTGGCAAGTGTCGTGTGTCGTTTCGTAGGGTTTGTGTCAGTAGTGAGTAAAGAAATAGTGAATGTCACTATTTCGTCCTGTAGTCTGTTTAGTTGCCGGTCAATGTAGGATTCTATTTTCTGCATAGCAGAACGTAGAACCCCCTCGACCAGCTGTTCCGTAGTTGTTTTTTCTGTCTGTGGATCGTCTGTAGTGTTTGTCTTGGTTGTCGTTGTCTTAGCTGCATCCGCATAAGACAATTCGGGTTTGGGAAGTGTTGGGTTGAAAACGGACTGTGATGGTTTGGGTATAGGTTTCGGTATTGGTTTGTGGGTGTCTATGGGGACGTGCGTGGGATCGGTGGAGGTTATGAGATTAGTCCTTGGATATTTTGGACAGCGAGCTTGGCCCGTATAATGGGTGTCGCTGTTGCACGTGGCGCAATACCTAATCTGGGATAGGCGGTTGTGGTTGCACAGGTCGGGATTTTTGCCGCACTTAAAACAAGTCTTGGGCTTGTCGCAGTTTGTCCTTGTATGGCCGTATTGTGCACAGTTAAGGCACGGTCGGTGGAAGATTGTCTCGTGTGATGGCTCTACTCTGTAGTACCGTCCTGCAAGTTTAATTCCTTCTAGTAATTTGTCTGCTGTGGTGATGTCATTTGTGAAAATTCTAACTAAGTTGGTGGGTTTGTCTGTCTGTGCGGAGATAATTCTCTTAATGCGTGTGATGCCTGGATGTGTTACAGCCAGGATCTGCATTAGTTCGTCCTCAGAGATCAGCGTGTCGACATTTTTCATGACGACACTGATCTCTTTATTTCGGGTCTGTTTCTGTCTTGATTCACTAGGCGTAATGTTGATTTCTGCGGACGGACCGAAGTTGTACAGGGGAATTGCCCTAGCGAACTTCTCCGCGTCGTCAATCGTGGCGAATGTGAGTGTAGTTGTCTTGGTAGTGTGTGCCCAGAACTGTCGTGGAGTTTGAATGTCGAGTCGGTACTGTTTCATTAGTCGCTCTATGTGTAGTGGGTTGTTGCCGTTTTTTGTGTGGTTCAGTATTTTCAGTACTGTCCTTGTCTTGGTTCCTTGTGCGGTGTTAGGAGGAGTGGGAGAAGTGGGGCTTGCCGGAGTCGAACCGGATACTTTTGTGGGAATTGGTTTGCGCCTGTTGGACCGCTTCCCTTCTGAGGATTCGTGAGACGACGCCTCAGAGCTGGGAGGTGGTCCGTTGGGAGACTTCTCTGCTGTGGGTTTAGGGACAGGAGACCTCTCTGCTCTAGGTTTTGGAGCCGGCCCTTCTGAGGGCCCCTCTTGTGGAATGGAAGTAACCTCTGCCTCTTCCTCAGAAGAAGAAGAAGAAGAAGATTCACTGTCCAATAGAGAGGGGGGTGGGGTGGAGGAGGGATGGGATGGGTGGCCTGGTAGTTCCCAAGGTCCGAGGAGAGTGGCGGTTGGTGGAGTTTGGTATCGGGCGTGCTTCCCGAATTGTCGTGGATGCATTAAAGTCATCTGCCGTAAGTTTTCTCGGGAGGAAAAAACGTAGGCTCTCGTGGTTTTGTTTAAAGTCAAGGTCGTTGTGGGTTTCCGTGGAGTCACTGCGTCCAGTAGGTCGGGGTCAGCGTTTGTGATCACTACTGCTCTATTAGCAGTGATCGGTGCCATGGTCTTTAGTGTATGTAAGTCGTCGATCGTCTTGGTTGGTGAAGCGCTGGACTTACCAAATGATGATGGTTGTGGTGGTGATGTTGCTTCCGGAGAGACAGGTTTTGCGGCGGCCGTCGGTTTCACCGTCTTCCGCCTCGTCTTCCGCTTCCCCGGTGGCTGGCCTCCGTCCGGCCGAGACTTGTCGACACAAGGCGGCGGCCGGCTCCCGCTGTTCATCTTCGTTGGTTGTAAGCTGGCGACTTTTACCAGTGAGTGTCTTGCTAGATTCAGCTCCCTCTTGATCTGATCTGATCCGTTGTGGGTCCGGAGGGAGAAAAATATTTAAGTCGCAGGGACAATGCCGTACTGCCTTCCCAGTGCGAGCCAATAGAAACAGCGCAAACGTTTGTGACTTTACGATTGGTCCGCTGTCGATTATTGACGTTGGCGTAAAAGTGAAGGTTACCGTGGGGACCGGGCGCGGACCGTACGAGAACACGCCTGAGGCGTATTTGTATACTTCAGAGAGAAACCCTTTCGTTGCGTGTTTTCTTTCCAGTGAGAACCGAAACAGTGGGTAGGTCTATTCAGTGTTCGTGTGTGTGTACTCTTCCGTAAAGATGTAGCTACGAAGGAACCTCTACAGTGTGGCCACTGAGTAGTGATCAATAGTGCGAGAGAACCCGTACGCAAGTGACTAAACCCTCAAGACTGTGTGTTTTTGTGCCATTGCCTCGAGTGAACTCTCCAATTGTCAACATCTCTAGTGTGGTGCTAGTGTACGGACCACTAGTTAATCGATCCAGATATACAGTTCTCTCCGCTTAACGATAGGACGTTACTGCGGAAATTTCCATCTAGTTGTAGCGCACCTTTTCTACAAATATTGTTCCAGTTAGAGAGAAGCCAACACAGTGTAGCATACCGAGTGACTGACAATTTGGGCGTGTATTAAATCTTATATCACGTCAAGTGTATTCGAGTGCAAAACATTTACTATGCTTGCAGACATGTTTCACTCACTCTGCTAGTGAAAACTAAACAGTGCTCTGTGTGCTCATAGTACAAAACAATCTAACGTGCAGTGAGTGAACCAACTAAATAGTGTCAACGAAACTTTACACTCCAAATATTCTCCTTTGTCTTTTCATTTCTGGACTTAGTTTAACCTTTCCTATCTCTTTCTCCAATATATACCTCAAATGCCGCAGTGTCAATTACAGTGTTTAGTGCTACGTATTACATCTTCAACCAAATAGTGCATCATAACTCCAACACAAATCAAAAGGAGGAGCCACCATGAATAACAACAACCCTGAAAGCAGAGCAACACAACCAGCATACAAAGGTAAGGGCAGTCACAACACCTCAAAAAACCGCTCTCACTCCGCTGAGGATTTGTCAGTAAATACTCCATCCTCTGACAATCCTTTTCCCGGTCTAATACACCAGCAGTCACCGCCTGACGCTTTCACAGAATCAGAGGCGAACACAACCCTTATAATATATAATTATAGTGCCTCAGAACTCAAAAAAGTTCTAAACCAAATTCGTGTCCATGTTCGCTGGTACAAACACCATGAACACCTGCTTATTATAAATTTCCATACCCGAGCTCACCTCTCAAAATTTACACAGTACATTCCACCCTCAATTCTTGGGCCTAGTGATAAAACTCAGTACATGATTCCGGAGCAAGCGAAATTGCAAGCTCCTTGGCTCTCACAACCCGCTCAAAGACAATACAAACCAAATGCAGCTACCAAAGAAATATCTGCCCCTACCGCAAAAACTCCACTCAAAACAAATAACAGAGAACTACGATACAGACTAGAAAATCTGATATCGTCTCTGCCACTTCCCTCTCAAAGCACCACAGTACACCAAGACCTACAATCCCCCGTGTCACCAATCCAAACGAATCCTAATTTTGCCCCCAATCAAATCACGCCACAACCTTCCACATCAAATGCAAATAATAATACCACACCTGGCAAAGACATTCGAATATCACAAACGCAACCACCGCCTGCCGCAACTCAAATTGACTCACGCGTAGCTATGCGTATCAATAACCAAGATCTACACAAAAACAACCCCACCATCATATATCAAAATTGCCTAAAAATTCAAATCACACCACCTCGACAAACCTGGTCGCAAAAATTCAGTTCAACAACTCTTATTTTCGAAAACCAAGAGCACTTAGATAAATTCATCTCCTCCTACCCACCCAACACTTTCGGACCCAACGCAGAATATGCAATTAAAATTAACAGACAGAACAGAAATACGGAGAGTGCTCAATTTTACACCAAAGAAACCAATCTAGTTGCTACTGGAATCTCCCCGGAAATAGATACAGAAACAGTATCAGCTGCTATGACAAACATCAACTTAGAACACACTAGGATCACAAGAATAAGAAATAGCTACGGACCAACGCCACTTGTTCGCATTTTCACAAAAAACCCGAACACCATATCGACACTTCTCAGCGATGGCCTCCGACTGTGGGGCAGAACATATCATTGTGAACCGCCCAAACTAGGAAAACGCCATATTCCATGCAGGAACTGTCATCAGTATCTGCATGAAAAGAAAAACTGCACAAACCCCGCAGTTTGTTTTCACTGTGGGAACATTGGCACTTCCTGTGCACATAAAGATCGACCACATCATTGCGCCACCTGTAATAGAGACGGACATTATACAGGACAGATGCACTGTCCACTATATCCACGCGAAATCCAACTCCCCGATGAACCTACCTACAGACCATTCATTAGGAAACAAAATATTGATTCGCCACTTAAACCCAGCCAAATGACACCCCCAAACCAGCCCCCGTCTCTTAACACAATAAATTTCCCATCCCTCAACTCCGTCGACAGCGACATATCCAACATACCAAACGAAACCACCAACAGCCCCAAACCCCACACATTTGCGCAGATCTTGGCAACACCACAAAAAACCGACAGAAATGATCTCCCCACCCCCCAACAAATCGCCAACTTTATAGATGAACGTATCGCCATCCACATAACCCGCATTGAAAAATACATTGACGAAAAAATCAATCAAGCCATTAATAATTTAACACAATTTATCACAGCCACAACAATAAACACAACCCCACCCTCACGACTCGAAAATACCACAGCCACTATAAATGCCACAGCCAAAAAGACCATAAATAGGAAAGTCAGCGTTGCACCTTATGGAAACAATATAGATGTAATAATCACGCCCATAGTCCAGAAAGTCCAAACTATGATAGGTGGCGCAATAGAACGAGCCCTGGCGGATTACCAATCCCTACCCTGCCCCTCAGGAAATTCACGGCACCTAGACACCACAAACAGCCTCTCACCAACAACCTAATACCACTATAATGGCGTCCATCCTACTTCGACATGACATCACGATAATTCATTGCAATATTAGACACCTGTATAACAACAGAACGGAACTCACTCACCTCATCCAAGAGCAAAAACCTGAAATTATATGTTTAAATGAAACCCACCTTCGAGACAAAGACCGCTTTACTATGAGAGACTTCACTATATATCGACGCGACAGACCTACGATAGGAGGAGGAGTTATGATTATGACTAACAAAAACTTGACAACAACTCAAATTCCCCTACCCCTCCACCTCGACGACCAAGAATGTGTAATAATTCAAATCCACATAGGTAATTCTCGCATGCATGTGGCTTCTTTCTACTCTCCGCCAGCCAATCCACTCCCATCCACACTCCTGCGTTACCTTCACACCCTTCCAAATGTCATAATCACCACAGATATCAACGCCCACCACCCCTTCCTCCATGATAACAATCGGAACACCAAAGGCAACCACCTAGTGACGCTCTTACCCAGTCTCAACCTAGTACAAGTTCCACTCCCTGCCCCCACACGCCTACCAACTCCTACTCAACAATTTACAACTCCCGATAAAATATTCATCTCTCCCAGATTACATAACCGACTCATCAATACTTTAGTCCTTCCCCCTCTAAATTCAGACCACGCACCCATACTAATAAAACTTGCCTGCCCCTTTTACCGCTCTCAACCCGTGAACGAAGCTATATACATGCGAGATTATCGTAACGCTGATTGGCAGAAATTCAAAGATTACATATCTAAATCACTCCCTCATTTTCCAATCACGAAACACGAAGACTTAGACACCGCAGAGACTTTGTTTGTACAGGTGCTTAATGAAGCTATTCAAGACTCAATACCACAAAAACGATATACCACTGACCGTCGCCGTGCATTACCTCCAGACATCTTAAAAATCATAAAGACAAAAAGAGCAGCACACAGACTCTACATGCGCACCCATGAAGATGAAGACAGACGCCTCTACCGCTCACTGCAAGAAGATGTCAAAGACGCTATACAGAGATACGAGACGCGACGATGGGACAAATTCATTCAGAAAGTCGACAAAGACAGACTAAACGCTCCCAAGCGATTTTGGGAAACCATAAAGCGTATTAGGGGCAAGTACCAATATACTTCCCACCCATTACGCTACAGACAACAAACGATTATTGACACACCAGGCAAACTGGAAGTCTTCCGGCAGTTTCTATCCAACACGCACACAATACCTATACATCCAGACTTCGACCAAGATCATTACCATTTCATCACAGATCATATCACTAACCATCCTATCCTCTATAATCCACTCCCAGCACCAGCACCACGATCAACCGACGACCCCATCATTGATGACATCACCATACTAGACATCTCACTTGCCCTTCAAACATGCAAGAACTCAGCACCAGGACCTGATGGTATCACATACCAAACACTTAAACAACTCCCGCCGACAGCCCTTAATTTTCTTGCTGGGCTTTTCACCCTCTCTTTGAAACTTGGACACGCTCCAACACGCTGGAGACATTCACACATAATTCTATTTCCAAAACCTGGTAAAGACGCCTCAGACCCCGCCAACTACCGACCCATAAGCCTCACCCCGACTATTGCCAAGTTAATGGAGAAAGTACTCGTTTCACGCTTGCAGGTTTACCTGCGCGACCGAAATATGATTCCCGATTCTCAGGCGGGCTTCAGACCGGGAGTCCAGCCGACTGATCAGCTGATACGGGTACTTACCCCCATTGAGGAGGCCTACTCTAAACGACATTACTCAATCATGGTAGCGCTCGACGCCAGACGAGCTTTTGACACAGTATGGCTGGACGCCTTGCGATATAAACTAACAAACATGGAATTTCCGCACGAAATAACACGCTGGATCTCCAGCTTCCTGAAAAACCGATCTGGCCAGGTGCGTCTTGGCAGACAAGATCTGTCCCGCACCTTCCAAATCGAAGCAGGAGTTCCCCAGGGCAGCGTGATTTCCCCCCTGCTCTATAACATATATGTATCTGACATCCCCCAACCCAACAACAATCAAGTGGGCCTGGCACAGTTTGCTGACGATGTGGCATTCTGGGTCACCCATCCCCGCTTACGATCCGCCAGGGTACTAATAGACAACGCCCTGAGACAGTACACTGAGTGGGCCAACACCTGGAGAATTACCATCAACACCGAAAAAACCCAAACCTGTGTCTTCCGCCCTTCTTTAAAATCACGAATCACAAACAGACAACACATTACCATCGGACAAGCATTAATACCACTCCAACACAAAGTAACATATCTAGGCATTCCACTCACATCAAAACTCTCTTGGACCACAATAGCGCAAACAATATGGGACAAATACAACAAAGCCACTAAAGCAGTAAGCTACCTAAGCGGCATTAGAAGACAAGGCTGCCACGCCAACACATTACTACACCTATATAAAGCACTGGTTCGATCCCAGTGCACCTACTCCTCCTATTTTCTACTGCAATCTTCACCCTCAACACAAAAGAAATTTGAGTCCCGTGAAAGGAAATTATTGCGCCAGATATTTCGACTACCCAAACATACCAGAAACGACACAGTATACATCCACACTAAAACGAAACCACTCTCCACACACCTAATCCGAACAGTCACTAAATACACACACTTCGCACTACGTCGCTCATACACACAACATATGTTTAACAATCCTCCACACACCAATAAGAACACAACCATTGAAAAACTCCTACAAGCCTATCAAGATCACTTCAATCCACAAAATAACTATTAAACTCTCCCCCCCCTCTCTCCCTCTCTACAACACCCCTCGTCTCCCGGAATCGGCAAATTCGCGGCCTGTTTCCCATAAATACTCCACAAGAATGCCATCGTTGAGGAATACACATATATGTCATGGACCAGAACCCGACACATACAATTAATAATCCACCTTCATCTACAACGAGAGGAAATCGAAATCAAACACCCCACCCACAACATAACGTACCAGCGAACATCACTCCGACTGCTGGATAGCTGAAGTCAAAATGCCAACGCCCAAACACAAGGATAACAACAATATAAACAAATTGTGACTGCCCTCACCACTGCTTAGTGATGCATGATAGCTACCGTTGAATAACTAAACAATAAATAAATACATTCAAAATTCACGCAAGCCCAGTAAATAATTTACATCACAAATAGTTCATGGTTACTCCTCAAATAACAACAAATCAGAACTTAAAATCTGCTTCTTAAATCTTCTTTCTTACTTTCTACCCACCTGTCTTCTTTCCACGTCTCAACCTCAATCTCATAAAAGCCCTAAATATCCAACATTCTAATAACACTGCACTCACAAGCACTCACGGTCGAAGAGGGCATTGTAATGTAAGACCCTAAAACGACCGCTGGCTCTGCCAGCAATCAACTCTGACACCGGCGAGGCGTCGTTCTTGTAGTTAAACAGCTGCAAGTAGGAGTAGCATCATGTCGGGTCGTGGAAAGGGAGGCAAGGTGAAGGGAAAGTCAAAGTCTCGATCCAGCCGTGCTGGGTTGCAGTTCCCGGTAGGCCGTATCCACCGTCTTTTGCGTAAGGGCAATTACGCAGAGCGAGTTGGTGCCGGTGCGCCAGTCTACCTGGCCGCGGTGATGGAGTACCTGGCGGCCGAAGTTCTCGAGTTGGCTGGCAACGCAGCTCGTGACAACAAGAAGACTAGGATCATTCCTCGTCACTTACAGCTCGCCATTCGCAACGACGAGGAGCTGAACAAACTCCTGTCCGGCGTCACCATCGCCCAGGGTGGTGTGTTGCCCAACATCCAGGCGGTTCTCCTCCCGAAGAAAACCGAGAAGAAGGCTTAAGCCCCTTCTCCGTAAAACGGCCCTTTTAAGGGCCCCACTAACCTCACAAAAGTCAGAAATAGCCAGTATTGTTAATCCTCTCTCACGGCTTCGTAATGTAATTTCATTACGCGTGTCAACTTTCTCTCTCTCTCTATACCGGTGGGCTGATTTAATATCATCATTCTGTAATTTTGTGCTCTGAACGATGTCGTTGTCCCAGGTTCGCACTGAAGTACTTGAAACCGTTGTACATTTACTAGGCTATTGTGTGATAACACATTATACTGATGCATATAGAAAGGTTTCATTATTATTATATAATTTAACACAATACGAATTAAATTAGATGATGATGCCAAAGTACATAGTTGGCTTCGAAATTTATGTAATATATTTCTATCATATTAGAGTAATGGAGATTATCGTGAAAATAATCACAAGTCCCCTTCTTTGGTGCCCATCGTGGTTTTAGACATATACGTTTGAATATACTAGTTTACTTTACTACATACTACGAATGAAACTAATTTTGAATAAGAAATCGATAACTGGTGAACAACTTACGGCGTTATAATAGAGTTCCTAATGCGTTTGTTTGTTGGTGCACATATTGGCCGCACGCGCAGGAACCCCAATACTGAGATGATGACATGACCTTCTCGTAGGAATCGAAGGCTTTGACAATTTGCGTTCGAATTTCCCCTCTCTCTGTCGTTTCGTTCGAACCGAAATGACGCAAGCTATACGTGGAAGTTGTCTGACAGGACGAAGTCCTGTGTTCTGACATGCGATGTGTACCTCTTCTCCCCAGTGTTTACCACACTGGATTCCTATGACCTAAAAGTTGGCATTGCAAAAACGTGGTGATGTGATGTTCAGTATGTGTCAATCCCCTCGGTTCCTTGTTACGGTCTGGTGAGCATTGCCTACCTGCGTTGTCATATTACCCACCAATTCTTCGGACAGTGATTATTGACTTACAGAAGTTTACAGTAACAGGTAACATAATCCGAGGAGCAAGGCTTCACAGAGGAATCCGGTCTTTCCACTTGATATACCAAGCGTTGGGGTCAGACCCATTTGAAAAACGGAGAGGCATTTCTTACAACGTCTTTTGCTGATACTGAAGTGCCCCTACGAAATAAGTTCTGTTTTCCGCACTGGCCTGTTGAGCTAGTGGTCACACAGTAAAGGTGAATTAAATTAATCTCGACAACTACTGCCCTTTTTAGACGGATTTTATGGCCCTGAAAAGGGCCGTTTTGCCGACGGATTCGGCAGCAGACGTGTGTAGGCAGTCTAACCGCCGAACCCGTAGAGAGTCCTCCCCTGCCTCTTCAAGGCGTATACCACGTCCATGGCCGTGACTGTCTTCCGCTTCGCGTGCTCGGTGTATGTTACAGCGTCACGGATTACGTTCTCCAGAAAGACCTTGAGAACACCTCTCGTCTCCTCGTAGATGAGGCCGGAGATACGCTTTACGCCTCCACGTCGGGCGAGACGACGAATGGCCGGCTTCGTGATGCCCTGAATATTATCTCGGAGAACCTTCCTGTGGCGCTTCGCTCCACCTTTGCCAAGACCCTTGCCTCCCTTGCCGCGTCCAGTCATGTTGCTCGTGTGACGAAGGTTAAAAGTGATCTCGACGGCGGGTCATTTTTTGGTTTATATACTAAAACCCGCGGACCAATCACATTACGGAAGGGGCGTGGCTTCTCAACGGGCGAAGACATAAATACCCCTCTTGGGGGCAGCGGGGGCGACTGTATTGCGTCAACTTGGGTTGCGAGGACTAAGGAGTAAGCGATGGCACGTACGAAGCAAACTGCGCGTAAGTCCACGGGAGGCAAGGCTCCACGAAAGCAGCTGGCAACGAAGGCCGCTAGGAAGAGCGCACCGGCTACTGGAGGCGTGAAGAAACCCCATCGATACCGCCCTGGTACAGTTGCTCTTCGCGAGATCCGTCGTTACCAGAAGAGCACCGAGCTCCTCATCCGCAAGCTGCCTTTCCAGCGCTTGGTGCGTGAAATCGCTCAGGATTTCAAAACCGACCTCCGTTTCCAGAGCTCAGCCGTAATGGCCTTGCAGGAGGCAAGCGAGGCATACCTCGTCGGTCTCTTCGAGGATACCAACCTTTGCGCCATCCACGCCAAGCGCGTGACCATTATGCCCAAGGATATTCAGCTGGCTAGGCGCATCCGCGGCGAGAGGGCTTGAATTAACAAAGGTACTCCTGCCCGCAAAAAGGCCCTTTTCAGGGCCACTAGTTATTTCTCGGAAGAGCCGGTTGTACCGTACTCCAGGTCTCGTTCCTACTACCCTCAGTTCAAGGTCACCTCAATAATATAAATGGTTTCTCCCTTTCCATTCCTCACCGTATCAGCATTTTCCCACAGCCTGTTTGACAAATATCGCAATGTATCCTATAGGTTAATAAACAATTTTTTAATAGAACGATGGATAACAAAGTTTCTTAGGAAAATTAAAAAAAAATTTCACAGTTCTATAATATTGCACATTATATATATTTACCAAATTAAGGGTTAACGCCGCCGGGACGAGTGATCCTCCGTCCGACCGATCACAAGCGCCAAGGCTCAAAGTGGTCCAGAAAGCAAATCTAGCTGGACTAAAAATGTGACATATTTCCATGAAACTTCGCACTATAGTCACTACTGTATAAGAGGAGAAACTACCCCTTTATAGACGATGCGTTTTGACAAAAATTAGTGACTTGTCTCATATATAATATATTGTTTTAATGAAACTTTACACAGTACTTACATGTAGCTCGTTTATACTATATTGGATACAAAATGTGATTATGATTGTATAAGAGTAGCTACTTGTCTCCTATCTAACATTTTTTACTTTCACGAAACTATAACTGTGACTCATTATTTTCGATAGTACAGACGTGGTCTGCTTAGGAAAGGACAAGCGGAAGACTGTGACCTTTGTGACCTCGGGTGGGTATTACGATAACATTTATAACCGTCACCCTGATAAGCATCCGAGCAGCTTATTTCAAAAAGGAGTTTGAATACAAACAATTCCTTCAATCTACTACGATTATTACAATAACTGATTTCATTAATCTCCTCTCTTCTTTAGCAAAATATAAATTACCTTCAATTGGTCGATTCAGCAAACTTGTTCATAAAACTTATCGCTATTGCGTCACGTTTCGCAATTTTTCTAAAGTAAAAACAAAAACACGAACAAACGCCTACTCCTTTAACCTCATCGCTCTCTTATCTCTAGAATCCCGGGGGGTTGAGAACCTGAATTCTCTGTGGTGTGAAACAAAGCAACCCGCAGGAGCAATGACACGTTCAATTGTCCTAATAATAGAAAAAAAATTACACGTCATTTAGTGTATTCAGAACATTTTTACAGGACCGTGTAGGATATTCACTCTCCTGTCGAATAGTTTCGGCGGCTGGTAGGCGATACGCATTAATTAAAATAATACTTGCGTACCTTGTTCAGGACAGTGACTGTGCTACTTTCTTTCTTTCTTTCTTTCTTTCTTTCTTTCTTTCTTTCCTTTATTTGTAGCTTATTGATGACACCAGATGCCATAACGGAAATGCCGTGATGGTATGTTTGTTTAATATTCAAAATCAAGTGACAGACGCTATTTGACTTTGCGGTGGAGGGGATAGGGACCTGATCTCGGATGTTCCGAGAGATGCCGGCGCACAGTTGTCCAGAACGCAAAACTATGTAAGAAAATCAACTTCATCATAACCGAAGTTTAAGTAATATCTAGGCTTAAACAAAAGCTAGGCATTGTGCACAACAGCATACAAAACATCAATATCAGTAAGAGGTGGGACAAAACATGAGTTTTTTTTTTAAAGTCACGCTCTTCAGTTGATTTTTGTTCGTGGGGTCAGTGGCTGTTTTATACTGTTAAACCTTCCCTTATGGAGGTCATAGGACAAGATGTGTACTTTCATTTAATACGCGAAAAGCAATCTATAATACGTTAGCATTCATTTAATTGGCACGTTTACTGAGATTTGTGCAACTAGTTTTTTTTTTTTTTTTTTTTTTTTACGACATATTTAACAGGCTGTGCATTACAAGTAAACCTGAGTTAACTTTCAATTCTTCTACCCACACATTAATCAAATATTAAACTCTATACGGCTTAAAATTTAGCTGCTACATCCTGCAAACTTAGATGTTATATTCATCTCTTGGTGGCGCTTTACGAATTCGACAGCAGCCACTTTTCAGAGTCTGGATGAAGGAGCTTAATTTCTCCAAGAAAAATTCAACACTTCTTGAACATATAATGAACAACTAAATTATGGAGTATATCCATGAATCTAGCATTTTGTTACCAACTGCGAAAAATATGGCAGGCTAGTCATCTTTTAGGAGCATAATTTCTATTAAAACATTAAAAATTATCAGAAAAACTAATTTTTCCCTAATTCCCTAATTACACGAGCATAATTCGTTTTTGCATAGATGCGTATAAAATTTCATGGAAATATGTTACATAGGGGAGAAATTATTAACTCTGTATAAATGTAGCCTCTAAACACAAGAAGTAGATTCCCATATAAAAACCATTATCTGAATTTATGCTACCTGTAACTATACTGTGTGAAATATAATGTAAATATTTCAGTTAAGATAGAAATTATTAATTTAGTCTATAAAGCACTTCCGATACAACTCTTCACACAATAATAATAATAATAATAATAATAATAATAATAATAATAATAATAATAATAATAATAATAATAATAAATAATTCTGAGCTTCAGTGCAAGAACTCTTTAACCCTCACACAGCTTGTTCTGAGAAAAATCAGTATTAAAGAAATTTATACACATTAAACAAATTGTAATGCTATATGTTGTCATGTCTCTTCTATCCCTCACGTGGAAACTTAGGCTTACACAGCAGCAAGAATAAGATAACAACGTTATTATCATCTGTCCTTTTATGGCTATACAGTTTTTGCAGTGAACTACAGAATTATTAACTATTATTATTACAGACCTGTTATTTTTTTCACTTTTTTCACACACACACACACACACACACACACACACACACACATCTATTATACTAAACATAAACCCACAAGAGAAAACAATACTTGTATTAACTGTAAACATTTTTCTTCCTTTCTTTATTTTTAGCAGAATCCTCCATTTCACCCTTTATCTCACTAGATGCGCTTCCCGCAGACATTCTTCATTATATGTTTCACACACCACTTCGTAACACTTGCAGCGGTTGACTTTTGTTTTCTTGTCTTTTTCTCTAGGGTATATTGTACATAGTGCTCGGTATCGGTGCTCGTTCACGTGATATTTTACCTTTGTTTTTCTTGCTAACTCCTGCCAATTTTTCTGATATTTCCCGTAGTTGATTGGTCAAGTACTGCGGATTGATTCCCGGTTATAACAAACACACCTACACTACATTCCAATGATTTCTGACTCGTTACTGCACATTTTAGAAACACTGTACGAAAGCACACACAGTCTCTCGTAAATCAACAGGTTACAACAGAGACTTACACTTGCAAACGCGTGGGGATTTCAGAAAATTTCTTACTATTTCAGTACCTTTAACTGTACAACAGATTTTGTTTTCTCGAAAAAGAAAGGTCAACGTTACTATTGACAAAAGACAGAAACGTACGATTACAATACCTTTATTTTAAACAATCTTAGAGGTGGTCTGGGAATTCCTAAACTCACCACGCGACTACTTAACCCTAGACAGGTAATCATCACTGTACTCATGTTAAAGGTAAGCATTCGTAATTTTTACTACTCACATTTTAATTAACTGAAATCAACTCAATATCACACATTTAACAACTTTTACACATTTCGTAGCCATTAGTGTTCATTTAATTTTAAGTTTGTCATAAAGTCTTTACGTTCATGTTATTGTCCTATTTACAATTAGTGCAAACAACAGCGCGATGTTCTCTGCAGAACCCCTTTTTGCAAAGTCCACAAAATGTTGTCATCATTCTCCTCTTCTTTGCAGGACATTTATAGCAAACAGTACGTTCACCATCTGGCTGCATTACCTGGCATTGTTGTTGCACAGCAATGTTCAGATGTTCTTCAATTGTTGCCCGCAGAGATCGGTGTAAAGTAGGACGTGCAAAGCGGTGCTGCATCCACGGTTTTGTCAGCTCTTCACACAATTGGAAAATGAATTGTTTTCTTGATATTGTTTTCTGAGTTCTTCTAACTATAAATTATCCATGAATTTATACTTGCAATATTTAGCATGTTGTAAAATATTGCTAGTGGCCAGCGCCTCGTCTTTCTATTGCAGGAAAGATTGTGGCACATTTGACATAGTGTATCTACACCACCTTTAGTCCCATTGTAAATAATAATAATAATAATAATAATAATAATAATAATAATAATAATAATAATAATAATAATAATAATAAAGGCTTTACATATAACGTGTTGCTTACTGTTGTCATTGCAGTCCACGTCGGTGGGGGTGGGGGGGTTTCTTTCTCCTCCTCCTTCCTCTAGAAAGAGCAGTTACCAGGGTCTAAGGAAGTGAATGCCCTTTTCTTTCTGGGCTCATCCCTACATTTGTCTTAGCTCCTTAGGGAAAACCACGGAAAACCCTCAGGCTTGCGAATAGACTGAATGAATGAGAGGAGAAACTTTAAAGGTACGTGAAAACACGTCCATGCAAGGGAGTTGGGACTGTGAAAAATTGAATATGTGAAATCCAAGACTGTATTTGCCAGGCGAGCAAAGAAGAAGAAGAAGAAGAAAGGCTTACGTATGACGTGTGGCTTACTGTTGTCATTGCAGTCCGCGTCGGCCAGCGGTGGGAGGGGGGGGGTCAATATACCTGCACATATCAGTTCAAATTATAAAAACCTCTTAATGCTACTGCGGTACTATTCCATTGCCGAACACAATATGAAGAAATTAGCAGATCCCTGAACTGAACTCTTATTACTCTGAAATTACCGCGCAGTACAATTATAGCTATGACGCATTGCAAGCGTTAGTCACCATATCGATTTGCTAAGCAAATTTTATCCCTTTAGAGCATGTCCCCCCCCCCTCCTCCTCCATATCAGCCAACAACATACTGGATGAAGAAGACTCCTGCAAAAGGGACGAATTAAGATTTAATTTTATTTTAATGATAGACTAACATTGCAAAGTTCCAAAATAATTTTTTGCATTCCTTCATTACACTAGTCGTACAAAATTGCGGTCGTATCTCGTACTATCTATACTAATAATAAATCTGTAGCCGAAATTTTTCTGGTAAGTTTCGATTTTCCAAAAGTAATTGGTCCTAACATATATAATTAACCACCCTGAAACCGAAAATCGCATTTTTGAAAATTTTGTTTGTATGTCTGTCTGTATGTTTGTTACCTTTTCACGCGATAATGGCTGAACCGATTTATATGAAAACTGGAATATAAATTAAGTTTGTTGTAACTTAGATTTTAGGCTATATGGCATTCGAAATACTTTATTTAAAAGGGGGGTTATAAGGGGGCCTTAATTAAATAAATCGAAATATCTCGCTTATTATTGATATTTGAGAAAAAATGTTACATAACAGATGTTCCTTTAAAAATGATTTCCGTTAAGTTTTATTTTTTTACAACATTTTGATAGGACTGATATTTAATGAGATAAATGAGTTTTAAAATTAAAATAACGCTATCTAAGACGGTGCAATGAATTAAGAACAAATGACTTCGTCTATAAGGGGCCTTGGACAACAACAATCGAAACAGGGGCCTTGGACATCAACAAACAATCGAAAGCTATTAAACATAGCCTACAGGGAATGTTTCTGTGTTTGTATGAAGTAATATCACAAGCTCGTAAATTAACTGATTTGTATAATTAGTTATTATTTCACCATTGGAAACTGTAGTTTCTCTAGATGGACATAATGCTATAATGTTATTACAGTAACGTCTGAGTAAATCGAGGACAGGTAAGATTAAAATAGCTTCTTATGCACAGAAAATTTGATAGGCTATTTTGTACATTCGTTTTCTGTATTTCTTAAAATAATATTTATGTACACGCATTTTAATCTCAGAGAATTAACGAACAACGAGAGTGTATTGATTTAGTATGCAGTAATAGTACTTTAGCTTGGCAATCCATTATTTTAATAATTCATATTTTAACTATGCTCAATTGAATCGTGTTAAAATACATAAAATATATATGCAATAAATGCAGTGCTAAAAAAAAATTGGGTAATATGCGAAGCAGATTATCTTGCGCTGTTGTAAAAGTTGTTCCATGGATCAGTCGTCCTATTTTAATTATGTAATTACTTTATATTTATTTCTAACAGGTGGAGCGGAGCGAACGGGTACGGCTAGCTAACAATAAGTGAGAACTTACAATACAACAACGACAACAACAACAACAGCTGATAATCTGAAAGGGAACATAGTAATTTGGGGTGAATTAAAATGCAGCTTCCATTCGTTTAAAATTTCTTTAAATTTTAACTAAATATTAATGTAGATATTACCTCTAAAGGTAAATGGGGGCATGTTTCACAACGCTAACAAATTACAAATTAACAATATACAATTAACAACGGAAATATTACATATGCTTGTTAACTGTGTTTCACAATGCAATCTTATTCACTTGTATGTTTTAACGAACTTTACAAAATCGGCGAAACAAACTTACAAATACGCATAATTGGTTGAACAAAATCGCCAACGACAGTTTACAAAAATCACTAAGGATCAGAGGTAAAGTAGCTGTAATTTTAGAACTATCGATGGACATGTTTATATTTTTTTATATATATTTTATTTAGATTTTGCTACATCGGCGACAACGGAGTTTCGCGGCATGCAATTGGTCGAGCATACCAATGCATTAATTAGCCTACGACTTAACTGACGAAAGTTAGCGCGAAATTCATTCAAATAATTGATAAATAATGGATTTGACCCACGTAGTTATATGCAGTTGATAGAGCAGCTAACATGTCCATCCATTAAAATCAACTTCGCTCTCTGCTGGTCCATCAGTATATTTTATTGTTTCATCCATAACCTCGCCAACATTAGGGAACCCAGCAGGAGGAGCATAAAAATCCTTTGCCCGAGTAAGCACATTCGGTGATCAATAA
The DNA here is from genome assembly GCF_040183065.1 of Periplaneta americana. Lineage (NCBI taxonomy): Eukaryota > Metazoa > Arthropoda > Insecta > Blattodea > Blattidae > Periplaneta > Periplaneta americana. The sequence continues at coordinate 795,552 of NW_027185505.1, forward strand.
CCCGCCTCGAGTTTTTTCAATCTTGTAACAACATCAACTACCATGTGTGAACTTTTGCACACTGTAATCTTATAAATTCCGTTCTTATCTGCTAACGCAGGGAACTGAGAGCTACTATGCAACCAATGCAGTTCTCGCTTTGTGGTTAGGGCACCACTTTTCCCTTTCAGATGTTGCATGTGATGTCCCATATCTTGTAGGAGAGATTACAGCGAAATGGGATTCGGAACGACTTCAGAATACTGCGTAAGTAATGCCGACATTGCATTATTAAGTGATTGGTTTTCGGTGCAAAGTTTTTCTTCTTTAAGTGCGAGTATTTATTAAATACGTTCCTCGTATATAAGAACTAACGCGGTATTCTGAAGTATAGCGCGGGATTCATTCGAAACCTTTCATTAATATTCGTACAATGATACGAACGTGGCCGGAAAATTCTACGTTAGGCCTAAATGCAAAATCTTCGTCTGAGTCGCTAGAACTACTCAATAACATCACAACTGCTTCAGTGTAATTCTTAATGGTACCCTGTTACTATAAAATTGATTTTATACATATGTGTTTATTTTTTTCATTCACAATTAGAAGCTATTTCAACAGGGCTACTGTAGAAAATGTGCTAACTTCACTAGTAAAGTTTAGTTTACACGTTTGTAAAATTACTCCTTCGTTGTGAAACAAACATATCACTTGTAAAGAGCGCAAAATTTCATTCGTAAAGATTTGATTTCCTTTGTACAGTCCACCTTTACAAACAAAGATTGTGAAACAGAAGTTTACAAACAGAGTTCACAATTTCCAAAGATTGTAAACTTTGTGAAACACCCCACTGGTGAATCAGCACGCCGAGCTCGATCGAAATACAACCAGTTACTATTATTTCCCTATCGTTTTTTGACATTTGATTCCGCGTCCTACCTCTTTCATTCGTTACTAACCAACAACGCCAATAGCAGAAGGTAACGCAAAAACAGTCACCGGTTCCCCGATGCATGGCTTTCTCTCTCAATGTCAACTGAGAGTTAAAAATATTCATTATAATATGCACTTTCCACTCACTCCTCAGAATGTCTTCTTTATTTTTATTTATTTATTTTTTAAGATATGTGAGCTACGTACTGTATGTCTGATGTTTTGCCATCGTACATTCAAATATTTATATTCACTGTACAGTACAGCGAACTGTTTATACTTACTGTACATGCTATAACTACTTCTCCCAACTCCGCTATTGCTATATTTCCTAAACTAAACGCTGATATTGAAATAACGCCTGGTCTGATAATGCAGTCTGTTTAAATTTCTACCGACCAAGTTCTGCCCTTCATCATGGGAAAACAACGAGCTTCTTTAAAGGATACAACTACTAGGACAGAGATATTTTCATTATGGAATTTGTACTACCCACTGAAATGTAGTAACTAATGGGATTTTAATTAGCCATATATGTACAGTATATTACATTCTTTACCTAAAATGTCTCTAACTTCTAGGGAGAGCGCGAGGTACGTTCACAATCCCCTGAATACATATTCCCTTCTTCGAGAAAACGCAGAGAAGTGAACCGTCTCATATGAATATGCTACCAGTCATAAGTTTCAATACGGAGCTGCAAGTACTTAAGAATTATCAATTACTCTACAATTATGCAGCGGCGTCATCATCCAAGCTATAGCTGGAATAGGGAAGGGAACATAATATCCCATAAGTCTTATTAGAACACGCTGGAAATAGTGACGTAAAAAAAAAAATCGCCAACGGCACGTGGTGTTCCCAAGCGGTCACCCATCCAAGTACTGACCACGCCCAATGTTGCTTGACTTCGGTGATCGGACGAGAACCGGTATTTTCAACATGGTATGGCCGTTGCCGATGAAACTGCGTAATCTGTAGGCACTTGAGGACGATGGGATTGGGGTGCACTCGATAAAACCTGCACTCGCTCACACACACACGTAAACTGCCTGCTTAGACTCTGTACCTAAATTACCAAGCTCGTTGGATGTCATTGGGATAGATGATAAATCTATCTATCAACGGCAGTTTGGTTACGTTTCAACGTCACACACTGCTGGATTGACACGGGATTAATAAAACAGCTAGTCGGCATTCTAAGTTAAGCCACAGGTGGATTGTTGTTCAACAGCGGAGCCTCCTTTCAACCACATGGTTGTGGAACTGTAGTCGGATTTTCGACATCATTTTCATGCCATACTACGGAACTTCACACAAACTTCAATTCACTTCTTGCACCGGCGGCTACTACGAATGGACTGAAGCTCGCTACTGACTAGGGGGGGGGGACATTTGTCTCTTGATGGATTACGTGACAGATATATAAAGTATCAGTCGTATGTTATGAACCCGAGTTTCAATAAAGATAGATTACCCGTATGTCCACAGATTCTCAGTAGTGGCCTGCGGAAGGATTATGCCCGCGGTCGACAAGTTACCTTCTAAGTTGTTTTCCCTCAACAATTAATGCTGCCAAGTGAGTAGGAATGACACCGCGCTCTCATATAAGTCGTACGAAACTATTAAGGAAACGAATTTGCCTCGTGGATCCAAGTCTCCCATGGACTGCCTATAATGTATTATCTATCCTAGAAGTGTTATCGGGGTGATTATTTAAATTTTCACTCGGTGGGAACCGCTGTTGTTCTTCATTCATCTACTCTGTTATGAATAACTTGTGGCCCTTAAAAGGGCCGGTTGCTGATTCCCTAGCAAGCACTCCCGCTTACTTGGAACTAGTGTATTTTGTGACGGCCTTGGTCCCTTCACTGACGGCGTGCTTGGCCAGCTCACCGGGTAGCAGGAGACGGACGGCTGTCTGGATCTCCCGACTGGTGATGGTCGACCGCTTGTTGTAATGCGCGAGCCGCGAAGCTTCCGCGGCGATGCGCTCGAAGATGTCGTTAACGAAGCTGTTCATGATGCTCATAGCCTTTGAACTGATTCCCGTGTCTGGGTGAACTTGTTTCAGAACCTTGTAGATGTAAATGGCGTAGCTCTCCTTCCTCTTGCGCTTCTTCTTCTTATCGCCCTTCGAAATATTCTTCTGGGCCTTGCCGGCCTTCTTGGCAGCCTTTCCGGAAGCTTTGGGGGGCATGGTGCTCGTCTGATGATGAGCCGAACGAACGAATGAATGGGGACGAAGAAAGAATGAATGATGTTTAAAATGGCAGGCAGGGTAAGCATCCCATGCCTCCATTGGTTCCTCGACAAGCAATTCTCTAACTTTAGATCGAGGTACCCAGCTATAAGCCGTTTGCCCTCTCATCTAACAGTAGTGTATTTCCCCTGTGAATGATTTTATGAACATGTACACGTTATCAGTTGAATTGTGAATGAAATGAATGAAGTGAAGTGAGCACCATGCCTCGCAGATGTTAATGAGAGGTGGAGAGTCCAGTGCTCTGGTCAGTTCTGTCCTAGTCACGTTTTTGTAGTGGCGCTAGGGAAACTCGTAACCTGTTACCAACAAAGTGGTGGGCTACTCGTTTCCGTAGAAGCCGTCTGGCTGCCTGGTTGGCTGTGGCAAGTGTCGTATGTCGTTTCGTAGGGTTTGTGTCAGTAGTGAGTAGGGAAATAGTGAATGTCACTATTTCGTCCTGTAGTCTGTTTAGTTGCCGGTCAATGTAGGATTCTATTTTCTGCATAGCAGAACGTAGAACCCCCTCGACCAGCTGTTCCGTGGTTGTTTTGTCTGTCTGTGGGTCGTCTGTAGTGGTTGTCTTGGTTGTCGTAGTCTTAGCTGCATCCGCATAAGACAATTCGGGTTTGGGAAGTGTTGGTTTGAAGACGGACTGTGATGGTTTGGGTATAGGTGGCAGTATTAGTTTGTGGGAGTCTATGGGGACATGCGTGGGATCGGTGGATGTAATGATATTAGTCCTTGGATATTTTGGACAGCGAGCTTGGCCCGTATAATGGGTGTCGCTGTTGCACGTGGCGCAGTACTTGATCTGGGATAGGCGGTTGTGGTTGCAGAGGTCGGGATTTTTGCCGCACTTAAAACAAGTCTTGGGCTTGTCACAGTTTGTCCTTGTGTGGCCGTATTGTGCACAGTTAAGGCACGGTCGGTGGAAGATTGTCTCGTGTGATGGCTCTACTCTGTAGTACCGTCCTGCAAGTTTAATTCCTTCTAGTAATTTGTCTGCTGTGGTGATGTCATTTGTGAAAATTCTAACTAAGTTGGTGGGTTTGTCTGCTGTGGTGATGTCATTTGTGAAAATTCTAACTAAGTGATGATGAGCCCGGAGGGAGAAAAATATTTAAGTCGCAGGGACAATGCCGTACTGCCTTCCCAGTGCGAGCCAATAGAAACAGCGCAAACGTTTGTGACTTTACGATTGGTCCGCTGTCGATTATTGACGTTGGCGTAAAAGTGAAGGTTACCGTGGGCGAGGCGTCCTGAAAATACTGAACCACACAAAAAACGGCAACAACCCACTACACATAGAGCGACTAATGAAACAGTACCGACTCGACATTCAAACTCCACGACAGTTCTGGGCACACACTACCAAGACAACTACACTCACATTCGCCACGATTGACGACGCGGAGAAGTTCGCTAGGGCAATTCCCCTGTACAACTTCGGTCCGTCCGCAGAAATCAACATTACGCCTAGTGAACCAAGACAGAAACAGACCCGAAATAAAGAGATCAGTGTCGTCATGAAAAATGTCGACACGCTGATCTCTGAGGACGAACTAATGCAGATCCTGGCTGTAACACATCCAGGCATCACACGCATTAAGAGAATTATCTCCGCACAGACAGACAAACCCACCAACTTAGTTAGAATATTCACAAATGACATCACCACAGCAGACAAATTACTAGAAGGAATTAAACTTGCAGGACGGTATTACAGAGTAGAGCCATCACACGAGACAATCTTCCACCGACCGTGCCTTAACTGTGCACAATACGGCCATACAAGGACAAACTGCGACAAGCCCAAGACTTGTTTTAAGTGCGGCAAAAATCCTGACCTTTGCAACCACAACCGCCTATCCCAGATTAGGTATTGCGCCACGTGCAACAGCGACACCCATTATACGGGCCAAGCTCGCTGTCCAAAATATCCAAGGACTAATCTCATAACCTCCACCGATCCCACGCACGTCCCCATAGACACCCACAAACCAATACCGAAACCTATACCCAAACCATCACAGTCCGTCTTCAAACCAACACTTCCCAAACCCGAATTGTCTTATGCGGATGCAGCTAAGACTATGACAACCAACACAACCACTACAGACGAACCACAGACAGACAAAACAACCACGGAACAGCTGGTCGAGGGGTTTCTACGTTCTGCTATGCAGAAAATAGAATCCTACATTGACCGGCAACTAAACAGACTACAGGACGAAATAGTGACATTCACTATTTCCTTACTCACTACAGACACAAACCCCACGAAACGACACACGACACTTGCCACAGCCAACCAGGCAGCCAGACGGCTTCTACGGAAACGAGTAGCCCACCACTTTGTTGGTAACAGGTTACGAGTTTCCCTAGCGCCACTACAAAAACGTGACTAGGACAGAACTGACCAGAGCACTGGACTCTCCACCTCTCATTAACATCTGCGAGGCATGGTGCTCACTTCACTTCATTCATTTCATTCACAATTCAACTGATAACGTGTACATGTTCATAAAATCATTCACAGGGGAAATACACTACTGTTAGATGAGAGGGCAAACGGCTTATAGCTGGGTACCTCGATCTAAAGTTAGCGAATTGCTTGTCGAGGAACCAATGGAGGCATGGGATGCTTACCCTGCCTGCCATTTTAAACATCATTCATTCTTTCTCCGTCCCCATTCATTCATTCATCGGCGGCGAGGCGTCGTTCTTGTAGTTAAACAGCTGCAAGTAGGAGTAGCATCATGTCGGGTCGTGGAAAGGGAGGCAAGGTGAAGGGAAAGTCAAAGTCTCGATCCAGCCGTGCTGGGTTGCAGTTCCCGGTAGGCCGTATCCACCGTCTTTTGCGTAAGGGCAATTACGCAGAGCGAGTTGGTGCCGGTGCGCCAGTCTACCTGGCCGCGGTGATGGAGTACCTGGCGGCCGAAGTTCTCGAGTTGGCTGGCAACGCAGCTCGTGACAACAAGAAGACTAGGATCATTCCTCGTCACTTACAGCTCGCCATTCGCAACGACGAGGAGCTGAACAAACTCCTGTCCGGCGTCACCATCGCCCAGGGTGGTGTGTTGCCCAACATCCAGGCGGTTCTCCTCCCGAAGAAAACCGAGAAGAAGGCTTAAGCCCCTTCTCCGTAAAACGGCCCTTTTAAGGGCCCCACTAACCTCACAAAAGTCAGAAATAGCCAGTATTGTTAATCCTCTCTCACGGCTTCGTAATGTAATTTCATTACGCGTGTCAACTTTCTCTCTCTCTCTATACCGGTGGGCTGATTTAATATCATCATTCTGTAATTTTGTGCTCTGAACGATGTCGTTGTCCCAGGTTCGCACTGAAGTACTTGAAACCGTTGTACATTTACTAGGCTATTGTGTGATAACACATTATACTGATGCATATAGAAAGGTTTCATTATTATTATATAATTTAACACAATACGAATTAAATTAGATGATGATGCCAAAGTACATAGTTGGCTTCGAAATTTATGTAATATATTTCTATCATATTAGAGTAATGGAGATTATCGTGAAAATAATCACAAGTCCCCTTCTTTGGTGCCCATCGTGGTTTTAGACATATACGTTTGAATATACTAGTTTACTTTACTACATACTACGAATGAAACTAATTTTGAATAAGAAATCGATAACTGGTGAACAACTTACGGCGTTATAATAGAGTTCCTAATGCGTTTGTTTGTTGGTGCACATATTGGCCGCACGCGCAGGAACCCCAATACTGAGATGATGACATGACCTTCTCGTAGGAATCGAAGGCTTTGACAATTTGCGTTCGAATTTCCCCTCTCTCTGTCGTTTCGTTCGAACCGAAATGACGCAAGCTATACGTGGAAGTTGTCTGACAGGACGAAGTCCTGTGTTCTGACATGCGATGTGTACCTCTTCTCCCCAGTGTTTACCACACTGGATTCCTATGACCTAAAAGTTGGCATTGCAAAAACGTGGTGATGTGATGTTCAGTATGTGTCAATCCCCTCGGTTCCTTGTTACGGTCTGGTGAGCATTGCCTACCTGCGTTGTCATATTACCCACCAATTCTTCGGACAGTGATTATTGACTTACAGAAGTTTACAGTAACAGGTAACATAATCCGAGGAGCAAGGCTTCACAGAGGAATCCGGTCTTTCCACTTGATATACCAAGCGTTGGGGTCAGACCCATTTGAAAAACGGAGAGGCATTTCTTACAACGTCTTTTGCTGATACTGAAGTGCCCCTACGAAATAAGTTCTGTTTTCCGCACTGGCCTGTTGAGCTAGTGGTCACACAGTAAAGGTGAATTAAATTAATCTCGACAACTACTGCCCTTTTTAGACGGATTTTATGGCCCTGAAAAGGGCCGTTTTGCCGACGGATTCGGCAGCAGACGTGTGTAGGCAGTCTAACCGCCGAACCCGTAGAGAGTCCTCCCCTGCCTCTTCAAGGCGTATACCACGTCCATGGCCGTGACTGTCTTCCGCTTCGCGTGCTCGGTGTATGTTACAGCGTCACGGATTACGTTCTCCAGAAAGACCTTGAGAACACCTCTCGTCTCCTCGTAGATGAGGCCGGAGATACGCTTTACGCCTCCACGTCGGGCGAGACGACGAATGGCCGGCTTCGTGATGCCCTGAATATTATCTCGGAGAACCTTCCTGTGGCGCTTCGCTCCACCTTTGCCAAGACCCTTGCCTCCCTTGCCGCGTCCAGTCATGTTGCTCGTGTGACGAAGGTTAAAAGTGATCTCGACGGCGGGTCATTTTTTGGTTTATATACTAAAACCCGCGGACCAATCACATTACGGAAGGGGCGTGGCTTCTCAACGGGCGAAGACATAAATACCCCTCTTGGGGGCAGCGGGGGCGAGATCAGAGATGATGATCAGATGATCAGATCAGAGATCATCAGAGATCAGATCAGAGGGAGCTGAATCTAGCAAGACACTCACTGGTAAAAGTCGCCAGCTTACAACCAACGAAAATGAACAGCGGGAGCCGGCCGCCGCCTTGTGTCGACAAGTCTCGGCCGGACGGAGGCCAGCCACCGGGGAAGCGGAAGACGAGACGGAAGACGGTGAAACCGACGGCCGCCGCAAAACCTGTCTCTCCGGAAGCAACATCACCACCACAACCATCATCATTTGGTAAGTCCAGCGCTTCACCAACCAAGACGATCGACGACTTACATACACTAAAGACCATGGCACCGATCACTGCTAACAGAGCAGTAGTGATCACAAACGCTGACCCCGACCTACTGGACGCAGTGACTCCACGGAAACCCAATACGACCTTGACTATAAACAAAACCACGAGAGCCTACGTTTTTTCCTCTCGAGAAAACTTACGGCAGATGACATTAATGCATCCACGACAATTCGGGAAGCACGCCCGATACCAAACTCCACCAACCGCCACTCTCCTCGGACCTTGGGAACTACCAGGCCAACAATCCCATCCCTCCTCCACCCCACCCCCCTCTCTATTGGACAGTGAATCTTCTTCTTCTTCTTCTTCTGAGGAAGAGGCAGGGGTTACTTCCAATCCACAAGAGGGGCCTTCAGAAGGGCCGACTCCAAAACCTAGAGCAGAGAGGCCTCCTGTCCCTAAACCCACAGCAGAGAAGTCTCCCAACGGACCACCTCCCAGCTCTGAGGCGTCGTCTCACGAATCCTCAGAAGGGAAGCGGTCCAACAGGCGCAAACCAATTCCCACAAAAGTATCCGGTTCGACTCCGGCAAGCCCCACTTCTCCCTCTCCCCCTAACACCGCACAAGGACCCAAGACAAGGACAGTACTGAAAATACTGAACCACACAAAAAACGGCAACAACCCACTACACATAGAGCGACTAATGAAACAGTACCGACTCGACATTCAAACTCCACGACAGTTCTGGGCACACACTACCAAGACAACTACACTCACATTCGCCACGATTGACGACGCGGAGAAGTTCGCTAGGGCAATTCCCCTGTACAACTTCGGTCCGTCCGCAGAAATCAACATTACGCCTAGTGAATCAAGACAGAAACAGACCCGAAATAAAGAGATCAGTGTCGTCATGAAAAATGTCGACACGCTGATCTCTGAGGACGAACTAATGCAGATCCTGGCTGTAACACATCCAGGCATCACACGCATTAAGAGAATTATCTCCGCACAGACAGACAAACCCACCAACTTAGTTAGAATTTTCACAAATGACATCACCACAGCAGACAAATTACTAGAAGGAATTAAACTTGCAGGACGGTACTACAGAGTAGAGCCATCACACGAGACAATCTTCCACCGACCGTGCCTTAACTGTGCACAATACGGCCACACAAGGACAAACTGTGACAAGCCCAAGACTTGTTTTAAGTGCGGCAAAAATCCCGACCTCTGCAACCACAACCGCCTATCCCAGATCAAGTACTGCGCCACGTGCAACAGCGACACCCATTATACGGGCCAAGCTCGCTGTCCAAAATATCCAAGGACTAATATCATTACATCCACCGATCCCACGCATGTCCCCATAGACTCCCACAAACTAATACTGCCACCTATACCCAAACCATCACAGTCCGTCTTCAAACCAACACTTCCCAAACCCGAATTGTCTTATGCGGATGCAGCTAAGACTACGACAACCAAGACAACCACTACAGACGACCCACAGACAGACAAAACAACCACGGAACAGCTGGTCGAGGGGGTTCTACGTTCTGCTATGCAGAAAATAGAATCCTACATTGACCGGCAACTAAACAGACTACAGGACGAAATAGTGACATTCACTATTTCCCTACTCACTACTGACACAAACCCTACGAAACGACATACGACACTTGCCACAGCCAACCAGGCAGCCAGACGGCTTCTACGGAAACGAGTAGCCCACCACTTTGTTGGTAACAGGTTACGAGTTTCCCTAGCGCCACTACAAAAACGTGACTAGGACAGAACTGACCAGAGCACTGGACTCTCCACCTCTCATTAACATCTGCGAGGCATGGTGCTCACTTCACTTCATTCATTTCATTCACAATTCAACTGATAACGTGTACATGTTCATAAAATCATTCACAGGGGAAATACACTACTGTTAGATGAGAGGGCAAACGGCTTATAGCTGGGTACCTCGATCTAAAGTTAGAGAATTGCTTGTCGAGGAACCAATGGAGGCATGGGATGCTTACCCTGCCTGCCATTTTAAACATCATTCATTCTTTCTTCGTCCCCATTCATTCGTTCGTTCAGCGGGGGCGACTGTATTGCGTCAACTTGGGTTGCGAGGACTAAGGAGTAAGCGATGGCACGTACGAAGCAAACTGCGCGTAAGTCCACGGGAGGCAAGGCTCCACGAAAGCAGCTGGCAACGAAGGCCGCTAGGAAGAGCGCACCGGCTACTGGAGGCGTGAAGAAACCCCATCGATACCGCCCTGGTACAGTTGCTCTTCGCGAGATCCGTCGTTACCAGAAGAGCACCGAGCTCCTCATCCGCAAGCTGCCTTTCCAGCGCTTGGTGCGTGAAATCGCTCAGGATTTCAAAACCGACCTCCGTTTCCAGAGCTCAGCCGTAATGGCCTTGCAGGAGGCAAGCGAGGCATACCTCGTCGGTCTCTTCGAGGATACCAACCTTTGCGCCATCCACGCCAAGCGCGTGACCATTATGCCCAAGGATATTCAGCTGGCTAGGCGCATCCGCGGCGAGAGGGCTTGAATTAACAAAGGTACTCCTGCCCGCAAAAAGGCCCTTTTCAGGGCCACTAGTTATTTCTCGGAAGAGCCGGTTGTACCGTACTCCAGGTCTCGTTCCTACTACCCTCAGTTCAAGGTCACCTCAATAATATAAATGGTTTCTCCCTTTCCATTCCTCACCGTATCAGCATTTTCCCACAGCCTGTTTGACAAATATCGCAATGTATCCTATAGGTTAATAAACAATTTTTTAATAGAACGATGGATAACAAAGTTTCTTAGGAAAATTAAAAAAAAATTTCACAGTTCTATAATATTGCACATTATATATATTTACCAAATTAAGGGTTAACGCCGCCGGGACGAGTGATCCTCCGTCCGACCGATCACAAGCGCCAAGGCTCAAAGTGGTCCAGAAAGCAAATCTAGCTGGACTAAAAATGTGACATATTTCCATGAAACTTCGCACTATAGTCACTACTGTATAAGAGGAGAAACTACCCCTTTATAGACGATGCGTTTTGACAAAAATTAGTGACTTGTCTCATATATAATATATTGTTTTAATGAAACTTTACACAGTACTTACATGTAGCTCGTTTATACTATATTGGATACAAAATGTGATTATGATTGTATAAGAGTAGCTACTTGTCTCCTATCTAACATTTTTTACTTTCACGAAACTATAACTGTGACTCATTATTTTCGATAGTACAGACGTGGTCTGCTTAGGAAAGGACAAGCGGAAGACTGTGACCTTTGTGACCTCGGGTGGGTATTACGATAACATTTATAACCGTCACCCTGATAAGCATCCGAGCAGCTTATTTCAAAAAGGAGTTTGAATACAAACAATTCCTTCAATCTACTACGATTATTACAATAACTGATTTCATTAATCTCCTCTCTTCTTTAGCAAAATATAAATTACCTTCAATTGGTCGATTCAGCAAACTTGTTCATAAAACTTATCGCTATTGCGTCACGTTTCGCAATTTTTCTAAAGTAAAAACAAAAACACGAACAAACGCCTACTCCTTTAACCTCATCGCTCTCTTATCTCTAGAATCCCGGGGGGTTGAGAACCTGAATTCTCTGTGGTGTGAAACAAAGCAACCCGCAGGAGCAATGACACGTTCAATTGTCCTAATAATAGAAAAAAAATTACACGTCATTTAGTGTATTCAGAACATTTTTACAGGACCGTGTAGGATATTCACTCTCCTGTCGAATAGTTTCGGCGGCTGGTAGGCGATACGCATTAATTAAAATAATACTTGCGTACCTTGTTCAGGACAGTGACTGTGCTACTTTCTTTCTTTCTTTCTTTCTTTCTTTCTTTCTTTCTTTCTTTCTTTCCTTTATTTGTAGCTTATTGATGACACCAGATGCCATAACGGAAATGCCGTGATGGTATGTTTGTTTAATATTCAAAATCAAGTGACAGACGCTATTTGACTTTGCGGTGGAGGGGATAGGGACCTGATCTCGGATGTTCCGAGAGATGCCGGCGCACAGTTGTCCAGAACGCAAAACTATGTAAGAAAATCAACTTCATCATAACCGAAGTTTAAGTAATATCTAGGCTTAAACAAAAGCTAGGCATTGTGCACAACAGCATACAAAACATCAATATCAGTAAGAGGTGGGACAAAACATGAGTTTTTTTTTTAAAGTCACGCTCTTCAGTTGATTTTTGTTCGTGGGGTCAGTGGCTGTTTTATACTGTTAAACCTTCCCTTATGGAGGTCATAGGACAAGATGTGTACTTTCATTTAATACGCGAAAAGCAATCTATAATACGTTAGCATTCATTTAATTGGCACGTTTACTGAGATTTGTGCAACTAGTTTTTTTTTTTTTTTTTTTTTTTTACGACATATTTAACAGGCTGTGCATTACAAGTAAACCTGAGTTAACTTTCAATTCTTCTACCCACACATTAATCAAATATTAAACTCTATACGGCTTAAAATTTAGCTGCTACATCCTGCAAACTTAGATGTTATATTCATCTCTTGGTGGCGCTTTACGAATTCGACAGCAGCCACTTTTCAGAGTCTGGATGAAGGAGCTTAATTTCTCCAAGAAAAATTCAACACTTCTTGAACATATAATGAACAACTAAATTATGGAGTATATCCATGAATCTAGCATTTTGTTACCAACTGCGAAAAATATGGCAGGCTAGTCATCTTTTAGGAGCATAATTTCTATTAAAACATTAAAAATTATCAGAAAAACTAATTTTTCCCTAATTCCCTAATTACACGAGCATAATTCGTTTTTGCATAGATGCGTATAAAATTTCATGGAAATATGTTACATAGGGGAGAAATTATTAACTCTGTATAAATGTAGCCTCTAAACACAAGAAGTAGATTCCCATATAAAAACCATTATCTGAATTTATGCTACCTGTAACTATACTGTGTGAAATATAATGTAAATATTTCAGTTAAGATAGAAATTATTAATTTAGTCTATAAAGCACTTCCGATACAACTCTTCACACAATAATAATAATAATAATAATAATAATAATAATAATAATAATAATAATAATAATAATAATAATAATAAATAATTCTGAGCTTCAGTGCAAGAACTCTTTAACCCTCACACAGCTTGTTCTGAGAAAAATCAGTATTAAAGAAATTTATACACATTAAACAAATTGTAATGCTATATGTTGTCATGTCTCTTCTATCCCTCACGTGGAAACTTAGGCTTACACAGCAGCAAGAATAAGATAACAACGTTATTATCATCTGTCCTTTTATGGCTATACAGTTTTTGCAGTGAACTACAGAATTATTAACTATTATTATTACAGACCTGTTATTTTTTTCACTTTTTTCACACACACACACACACACACACACACACATCTATTATACTAAACATAAACCCACAAGAGAAAACAATACTTGTATTAACTGTAAACATTTTTCTTCCTTTCTTTATTTTTAGCAGAATCCTCCATTTCACCCTTTATCTCACTAGATGCGCTTCCCGCAGACATTCTTCATTATATGTTTCACACACCACTTCGTAACACTTGCAGCGGTTGACTTTTGTTTTCTTGTCTTTTTCTCTAGGGTATATTGTACATAGTGCTCGGTATCGGTGCTCGTTCACGTGATATTTTACCTTTGTTTTTCTTGCTAACTCCTGCCAATTTTTCTGATATTTCCCGTAGTTGATTGGTCAAGTACTGCGGATTGATTCCCGGTTATAACAAACACACCTACACTACATTCCAATGATTTCTGACTCGTTACTGCACATTTTAGAAACACTGTACGAAAGCACACACAGTCTCTCGTAAATCAACAGGTTACAACAGAGACTTACACTTGCAAACGCGTGGGGATTTCAGAAAATTTCTTACTATTTCAGTACCTTTAACTGTACAACAGATTTTGTTTTCTCGAAAAAGAAAGGTCAACGTTACTATTGACAAAAGACAGAAACGTACGATTACAATACCTTTATTTTAAACAATCTTAGAGGTGGTCTGGGAATTCCTAAACTCACCACGCGACTACTTAACCCTAGACAGGTAATCATCACTGTACTCATGTTAAAGGTAAGCATTCGTAATTTTTACTACTCACATTTTAATTAACTGAAATCAACTCAATATCACACATTTAACAACTTTTACACATTTCGTAGCCATTAGTGTTCATTTAATTTTAAGTTTGTCATAAAGTCTTTACGTTCATGTTATTGTCCTATTTACAATTAGTGCAAACAACAGCGCGATGTTCTCTGCAGAACCCCTTTTTGCAAAGTCCACAAAATGTTGTCATCATTCTCCTCTTCTTTGCAGGACATTTATAGCAAACAGTACGTTCACCATCTGGCTGCATTACCTGGCATTGTTGTTGCACAGCAATGTTCAGATGTTCTTCAATTGTTGCCCGCAGAGATCGGTGTAAAGTAGGACGTGCAAAGCGGTGCTGCATCCACGGTTTTGTCAGCTCTTCACACAATTGGAAAATGAATTGTTTTCTTGATATTGTTTTCTGAGTTCTTCTAACTATAAATTATCCATGAATTTATACTTGCAATATTTAGCATGTTGTAAAATATTGCTAGTGGCCAGCGCCTCGTCTTTCTATTGCAGGAAAGATTGTGGCACATTTGACATAGTGTATCTACACCACCTTTAGTCCCATTGTAAATAATAATAATAATAATAATAATAATAATAATAATAATAATAATAATAATAATAATAATAATAATAAAGGCTTTACATATAACGTGTTGCTTACTGTTGTCATTGCAGTCCACGTCGGTGGGGGTGGGGGGGTTTCTTTCTCCTCCTCCTTCCTCTAGAAAGAGCAGTTACCAGGGTCTAAGGAAGTGAATGCCCTTTTCTTTCTGGGCTCATCCCTACATTTGTCTTAGCTCCTTAGGGAAAACCACGGAAAACCCTCAGGCTTGCGAATAGACTGAATGAATGAGAGGAGAAACTTTAAAGGTACGTGAAAACACGTCCATGCAAGGGAGTTGGGACTGTGAAAAATTGAATATGTGAAATCCAAGACTGTATTTGCCAGGCGAGCAAAGAAGAAGAAGAAGAAGAAAGGCTTACGTATGACGTGTGGCTTACTGTTGTCATTGCAGTCCGCGTCGGCCAGCGGTGGGAGGGGGGGGGTCAATATACCTGCACATATCAGTTCAAATTATAAAAACCTCTTAATGCTACTGCGGTACTATTCCATTGCCGAACACAATATGAAGAAATTAGCAGATCCCTGAACTGAACTCTTATTACTCTGAAATTACCGCGCAGTACAATTATAGCTATGACGCATTGCAAGCGTTAGTCACCATATCGATTTGCTAAGCAAATTTTATCCCTTTAGAGCATGTCCCCCCCCCCCTCCTCCTCCATATCAGCCAACAACATACTGGATGAAGAAGACTCCTGCAAAAGGGACGAATTAAGATTTAATTTTATTTTAATGATAGACTAACATTGCAAAGTTCCAAAATAATTTTTTGCATTCCTTCATTACACTAGTCGTACAAAATTGCGGTCGTATCTCGTACTATCTATACTAATAATAAATCTGTAGCCGAAATTTTTCTGGTAAGTTTCGATTTTCCAAAAGTAATTGGTCCTAACATATATAATTAACCACCCTGAAACCGAAAATCGCATTTTTGAAAATTTTGTTTGTATGTCTGTCTGTATGTTTGTTACCTTTTCACGCGATAATGGCTGAACCGATTTATATGAAAACTGGAATATAAATTAAGTTTGTTGTAACTTAGATTTTAGGCTATATGGCATTCGAAATACTTTATTTAAAAGGGGGGTTATAAGGGGGCCTTAATTAAATAAATCGAAATATCTCGCTTATTATTGATATTTGAGAAAAAATGTTACATAACAGATGTTCCTTTAAAAATGATTTCCGTTAAGTTTTATTTTTTTACAACATTTTGATAGGACTGATATTTAATGAGATAAATGAGTTTTAAAATTAAAATAACGCTATCTAAGACGGTGCAATGAATTAAGAACAAATGACTTCGTCTATAAGGGGCCTTGGACAACAACAATCGAAACAGGGGCCTTGGACATCAACAAACAATCGAAAGCTATTAAACATAGCCTACAGGGAATGTTTCTGTGTTTGTATGAAGTAATATCACAAGCTCGTAAATTAACTGATTTGTATAATTAGTTATTATTTCACCATTGGAAACTGTAGTTTCTCTAGATGGACATAATGCTATAATGTTATTACAGTAACGTCTGAGTAAATCGAGGACAGGTAAGATTAAAATAGCTTCTTATGCACAGAAAATTTGATAGGCTATTTTGTACATTCGTTTTCTGTATTTCTTAAAATAATATTTATGTACACGCATTTTAATCTCAGAGAATTAACGAACAACGAGAGTGTATTGATTTAGTATGCAGTAATAGTACTTTAGCTTGGCAATCCATTATTTTAATAATTCATATTTTAACTATGCTCAATTGAATCGTGTTAAAATACATAAAATATATATGCAATAAATGCAGTGCTAAAAAAAAATTGGGTAATATGCGAAGCAGATTATCTTGCGCTGTTGTAAAAGTTGTTCCATGGATCAGTCGTCCTATTTTAATTATGTAATTACTTTATATTTATTTCTAACAGGTGGAGCGGAGCGAACGGGTACGGCTAGCTAACAATAAGTGAGAACTTACAATACAACAACGACAACAACAACAACAGCTGATAATCTGAAAGGGAACATAGTAATTTGGGGTGAATTAAAATGCAGCTTCCATTCGTTTAAAATTTCTTTAAATTTTAACTAAATATTAATGTAGATATTACCTCTAAAGGTAAATGGGGGCATGTTTCACAACGCTAACAAATTACAAATTAACAATATACAATTAACAACGGAAATATTACATATGCTTGTTAACTGTGTTTCACAATGCAATCTTATTCACTTGTATGTTTTAACGAACTTTACAAAATCGGCGAAACAAACTTACAAATACGCATAATTGGTTGAACAAAATCGCCAACGACAGTTTACAAAAATCACTAAGGATCAGAGGTAAAGTAGCTGTAATTTTAGAACTATCGATGGACATGTTTATATTTTTTTATATATATTTTATTTAGATTTTGCTACATCGGCGACAACGGAGTTTCGCGGCATGCAATTGGTCGAGCATACCAATGCATTAATTAGCCTACGACTTAACTGACGAAAGTTAGCGCGAAATTCATTCAAATAATTGATAAATAATGGATTTGACCCACGTAGTTATATGCAGTTGATAGAGCAGCTAACATGTCCATCCATTAAAATCAACTTCGCTCTCTGCTGGTCCATCAGTATATTTTATTGTTTCATCCATAACCTCGCCAACATTAGGGAACCCAGCAGGAGGAGCATAAAAATCCTTTGCCCGAGTAAGCACATTCGGTGATCAATAACCCGCCTCGAGTTTTTTCAATCTTGTAACAACATCAACTACCATGTGTGAACTTTTGCACACTGTAATCTTATAAATTCCGTTCTTATCTGCTAACGCAGGGAACTGAGAGCTACTATGCAACCAATGCAGTTCTCGCTTTGTGGTTAGGGCACCACTTTTCCCTTTCAGATGTTGCATGTGATGTCCCATATCTTGTAGGAGAGATTACAGCGAAATGGGATTCGGAACGACTTCAGAATACTGCGTAAGTAATGCCGACATTGCATTATTAAGTGATTGGTTTTCGGTGCAAAGTTTTTCTTCTTTAAGTGCGAGTATTTATTAAATACGTTCCTCGTATATAAGAACTAACGCGGTATTCTGAAGTATAGCGCGGGATTCATTCGAAACCTTTCATTAATATTCGTACAATGATACGAACGTGGCCGGAAAATTCTACGTTAGGCCTAAATGCAAAATCTTCGTCTGAGTCGCTAGAACTACTCAATAACATCACAACTGCTTCAGTGTAATTCTTAATGGTACCCTGTTACTATAAAATTGATTTTATACATATGTGTTTATTTTTTTCATTCACAATTAGAAGCTATTTCAACAGGGCTACTGTAGAAAATGTGCTAACTTCACTAGTAAAGTTTAGTTTACACGTTTGTAAAATTACTCCTTCGTTGTGAAACAAACATATCACTTGTAAAGAGCGCAAAATTTCATTCGTAAAGATTTGATTTCCTTTGTACAGTCCACCTTTACAAACAAAGATTGTGAAACAGAAGTTTACAAACAGAGTTCACAATTTCCAAAGATTGTAAACTTTGTGAAACACCCCACTGGTGAATCAGCACGCCGAGCTCGATCGAAATACAACCAGTTACTATTATTTCCCTATCGTTTTTTGACATTTGATTCCGCGTCCTACCTCTTTCATTCGTTACTAACCAACAACGCCAATAGCAGAAGGTAACGCAAAAACAGTCACCGGTTCCCCGATGCATGGCTTTCTCTCTCAATGTCAACTGAGAGTTAAAAATATTCATTATAATATGCACTTTCCACTCACTCCTCAGAATGTCTTCTTTATTTTTATTTATTTATTTTTTAAGATATGTGAGCTACGTACTGTATGTCTGATGTTTTGCCATCGTACATTCAAATATTTATATTCACTGTACAGTACAGCGAACTGTTTATACTTACTGTACATGCTATAACTACTTCTCCCAACTCCGCTATTGCTATATTTCCTAAACTAAACGCTGATATTGAAATAACGCCTGGTCTGATAATGCAGTCTGTTTAAATTTCTACCGACCAAGTTCTGCCCTTCATCATGGGAAAACAACGAGCTTCTTTAAAGGATACAACTACTAGGACAGAGATATTTTCATTATGGAATTTGTACTACCCACTGAAATGTAGTAACTAATGGGATTTTAATTAGCCATATATGTACAGTATATTACATTCTTTACCTAAAATGTCTCTAACTTCTAGGGAGAGCGCGAGGTACGTTCACAATCCCCTGAATACATATTCCCTTCTTCGAGAAAACGCAGAGAAGTGAACCGTCTCATATGAATATGCTACCAGTCATAAGTTTCAATACGGAGCTGCAAGTACTTAAGAATTATCAATTACTCTACAATTATGCAGCGGCGTCATCATCCAAGCTATAGCTGGAATAGGGAAGGGAACATAATATCCCATAAGTCTTATTAGAACACGCTGGAAATAGTGACGTAAAAAAAAAATCGCCAACGGCACGTGGTGTTCCCAAGCGGTCACCCATCCAAGTACTGACCACGCCCAATGTTGCTTGACTTCGGTGATCGGACGAGAACCGGTATTTTCAACATGGTATGGCCGTTGCCGATGAAACTGCGTAATCTGTAGGCACTTGAGGACGATGGGATTGGGGTGCACTCGATAAAACCTGCACTCGCTCACACACACACGTAAACTGCCTGCTTAGACTCTGTACCTAAATTACCAAGCTCGTTGGATGTCATTGGGATAGATGATAAATCTATCTATCAACGGCAGTTTGGTTACGTTTCAACGTCACACACTGCTGGATTGACACGGGATTAATAAAACAGCTAGTCGGCATTCTAAGTTAAGCCACAGGTGGATTGTTGTTCAACAGCGGAGCCTCCTTTCAACCACATGGTTGTGGAACTGTAGTCGGATTTTCGACATCATTTTCATGCCATACTACGGAACTTCACACAAACTTCAATTCACTTCTTGCACCGGCGGCTACTACGAATGGACTGAAGCTCGCTACTGACTAGGGGGGGGGGGACATTTGTCTCTTGATGGATTACGTGACAGATATATAAAGTATCAGTCGTATGTTATGAACCCGAGTTTCAATAAAGATAGATTACCCGTATGTCCACAGATTCTCAGTAGTGGCCTGCGGAAGGATTATGCCCGCGGTCGACAAGTTACCTTCTAAGTTGTTTTCCCTCAACAATTAATGCTGCCAAGTGAGTAGGAATGACACCGCGCTCTCATATAAGTCGTACGAAACTATTAAGGAAACGAATTTGCCTCGTGGATCCAAGTCTCCCATGGACTGCCTATAATGTATTATCTATCCTAGAAGTGTTATCGGGGTGATTATTTAAATTTTCACTCGGTGGGAACCGCTGTTGTTCTTCATTCATCTACTCTGTTATGAATAACTTGTGGCCCTTAAAAGGGCCGGTTGCTGATTCCCTAGCAAGCACTCCCGCTTACTTGGAACTAGTGTATTTTGTGACGGCCTTGGTCCCTTCACTGACGGCGTGCTTGGCCAGCTCACCGGGTAGCAGGAGACGGACGGCTGTCTGGATCTCCCGACTGGTGATGGTCGACCGCTTGTTGTAATGCGCGAGCCGCGAAGCTTCCGCGGCGATGCGCTCGAAGATGTCGTTAACGAAGCTGTTCATGATGCTCATAGCCTTTGAACTGATTCCCGTGTCTGGGTGAACTTGTTTCAGAACCTTGTAGATGTAAATGGCGTAGCTCTCCTTCCTCTTGCGCTTCTTCTTCTTATCGCCCTTCGAAATATTCTTCTGGGCCTTGCCGGCCTTCTTGGCAGCCTTTCCGGAAGCTTTGGGGGGCATGGTGCTCGTCTGATGATGAGCCGAACGAACGAACGAATGAATGGGGACGAAGAAAGAATGAATGATGTTTAAAATGGCAGGCAGGGTAAGCATCCCATGCCTCCATTGGTTCCTCGACAAGCAATTCTCTAACTTTAGATCGAGGTACCCAGCTATAAGCCGTTTGCCCTCTCATCTAACAGTAGTGTATTTCCCCTGTGAATGATTTTATGAACATGTACACGTTATCAGTTGAATTGTGAATGAAATGAATGAAGTGAAGTGAGCACCATGCCTCGCAGATGTTAATGAGAGGTGGAGAGTCCAGTGCTCTGGTCAGTTCTGTCCTAGTCACGTTTTTGTAGTGGCGCTAGGGAAACTCGTAACCTGTTACCAACAAAGTGGTGGGCTACTCGTTTCCGTAGAAGCCGTCTGGCTGCCTGGTTGGCTGTGGCAAGTGTCGTATGTCGTTTCGTAGGGTTTGTGTCAGTAGTGAGTAGGGAAATAGTGAATGTCACTATTTCGTCCTGTAGTCTGTTTAGTTGCCGGTCAATGTAGGATTCTATTTTCTGCATAGCAGAACGTAGAACCCCCTCGACCAGCTGTTCCGTGGTTGTTTTGTCTGTCTGTGGGTCGTCTGTAGTGGTTGTCTTGGTTGTCGTAGTCTTAGCTGCATCCGCATAAGACAATTCGGGTTTGGGAAGTGTTGGTTTGAAGACGGACTGTGATGGTTTGGGTATAGGTGGCAGTATTAGTTTGTGGGAGTCTATGGGGACATGCGTGGGATCGGTGGATGTAATGATATTAGTCCTTGGATATTTTGGACAGCGAGCTTGGCCCGTATAATGGGTGTCGCTGTTGCACGTGGCGCAGTACTTGATCTGGGATAGGCGGTTGTGGTTGCAGAGGTCGGGATTTTTGCCGCACTTAAAACAAGTCTTGGGCTTGTCACAGTTTGTCCTTGTGTGGCCGTATTGTGCACAGTTAAGGCACGGTCGGTGGAAGATTGTCTCGTGTGATGGCTCTACTCTGTAGTACCGTCCTGCAAGTTTAATTCCTTCTAGTAATTTGTCTGCTGTGGTGATGTCATTTGTGAAAATTCTAACTAAGTTGGTGGGTTTGTCTGTCTGTGCGGAGATAATTCTCTTAATGCGTGTGATGCCTGGATGTGTTACAGCCAGGATCTGCATTAGTTCGTCCTCAGAGATCAGCGTGTCGACATTTTTCATGACGACACTGATCTCTTTATTTCGGGTCTGTTTCTGTCTTGATTCACTAGGCGTAATGTTGATTTCTGCGGACGGACCGAAGTTGTACAGGGGAATTGCCCTAGCGAACTTCTCCGCGTCGTCAATCGTGGCGAATGTGAGTGTAGTTGTCTTGGTAGTGTGTGCCCAGAACTGTCGTGGAGTTTGAATGTCGAGTCGGTACTGTTTCATTAGTCGCTCTATGTGTAGTGGGTTGTTGCCGTTTTTTGTGTGGTTCAGTATTTTCAGTACTGTCCTTGTCTTGGGTCCTTGTGCGGTGTTAGGGGGAGAGGGAGAAGTGGGGCTTGCCGGAGTCGAACCGGATACTTTTGTGGGAATTGGTTTGCGCCTGTTGGACCGCTTCCCTTCTGAGGATTCGTGAGACGACGCCTCAGAGCTGGGAGGTGGTCCGTTGGGAGACTTCTCTGCTGTGGGTTTAGGGACAGGAGGCCTCTCTGCTCTAGGTTTTGGAGTCGGCCCTTCTGAAGGCCCCTCTTGTGGATTGGAAGTAACCCCTGCCTCTTCCTCAGAAGAAGAAGAAGAAGAAGATTCACTGTCCAATAGAGAGGGGGGTGGGGTGGAGGAGGGATGGGATGGGTGGCCTGGTAGTTCCCAAGGTCCGAGGAGAGTGGCGGTTGGTGGAGTTTGGTATCGGGCGTGCTTCCCGAATTGTCGTGGATGCATTAATGTCATCTGCCGTAAGTTTTCTCGAGAGGAAAAAACGTAGGCTCTCGTGGTTTTGTTTATAGTCAAGGTCGTATTGGGTTTCCGTGGAGTCACTGCGTCCAGTAGGTCGGGGTCAGCGTTTGTGATCACTACTGCTCTGTTAGCAGTGATCGGTGCCATGGTCTTTAGTGTATGTAAGTCGTCGATCGTCTTGGTTGGTGAAGCGCTGGACTTACCAAATGATGATGGTTGTGGTGGTGATGTTGCTTCCGGAGAGACAGGTTTTGCGGCGGCCGTCGGTTTCACCGTCTTCCGTCTCGTCTTCCGCTTCCCCGGTGGCTGGCCTCCGTCCGGCCGAGACTTGTCGACACAAGGCGGCGGCCGGCTCCCGCTGTTCATTTTCGTTGGTTGTAAGCTGGCGACTTTTACCAGTGAGTGTCTTGCTAGATTCAGCTCCCTCTGATCTGATCTCTGATGATCTCTGATCTGATCATCTGATCATCATCTCTGATGATGAGCCCGGAGGGAGAAAAATATTTAAGTCGCAGGGACAATGCCGTACTGCCTTCCCAGTGCGAGCCAATAGAAACAGCGCAAACGTTTGTGACTTTACGATTGGTCCGCTGTCGATTATTGACGTTGGCGTAAAAGTGAAGGTTACCGTGGGCGAGGCGTCGTTCTTGTAGTTAAACAGCTGCAAGTAGGAGTAGCATCATGTCGGGTCGTGGAAAGGGAGGCAAGGTGAAGGGAAAGTCAAAGTCTCGATCCAGCCGTGCTGGGTTGCAGTTCCCGGTAGGCCGTATCCACCGTCTTTTGCGTAAGGGCAATTACGCAGAGCGAGTTGGTGCCGGTGCGCCAGTCTACCTGGCCGCGGTGATGGAGTACCTGGCGGCCGAAGTTCTCGAGTTGGCTGGCAACGCAGCTCGTGACAACAAGAAGACTAGGATCATTCCTCGTCACTTACAGCTCGCCATTCGCAACGACGAGGAGCTGAACAAACTCCTGTCCGGCGTCACCATCGCCCAGGGTGGTGTGTTGCCCAACATCCAGGCGGTTCTCCTCCCGAAGAAAACCGAGAAGAAGGCTTAAGCCCCTTCTCCGTAAAACGGCCCTTTTAAGGGCCCCACTAACCTCACAAAAGTCAGAAATAGCCAGTATTGTTAATCCTCTCTCACGGCTTCGTAATGTAATTTCATTACGCGTGTCAACTTTCTCTCTCTCTCTATACCGGTGGGCTGATTTAATATCATCATTCTGTAATTTTGTGCTCTGAACGATGTCGTTGTCCCAGGTTCGCACTGAAGTACTTGAAACCGTTGTACATTTACTAGGCTATTGTGTGATAACACATTATACTGATGCATATAGAAAGGTTTCATTATTATTATATAATTTAACACAATACGAATTAAATTAGATGATGATGCCAAAGTACATAGTTGGCTTCGAAATTTATGTAATATATTTCTATCATATTAGAGTAATGGAGATTATCGTGAAAATAATCACAAGTCCCCTTCTTTGGTGCCCATCGTGGTTTTAGACATATACGTTTGAATATACTAGTTTACTTTACTACATACTACGAATGAAACTAATTTTGAATAAGAAATCGATAACTGGTGAACAACTTACGGCGTTATAATAGAGTTCCTAATGCGTTTGTTTGTTGGTGCACATATTGGCCGCACGCGCAGGAACCCCAATACTGAGATGATGACATGACCTTCTCGTAGGAATCGAAGGCTTTGACAATTTGCGTTCGAATTTCCCCTCTCTCTGTCGTTTCGTTCGAACCGAAATGACGCAAGCTATACGTGGAAGTTGTCTGACAGGACGAAGTCCTGTGTTCTGACATGCGATGTGTACCTCTTCTCCCCAGTGTTTACCACACTGGATTCCTATGACCTAAAAGTTGGCATTGCAAAAACGTGGTGATGTGATGTTCAGTATGTGTCAATCCCCTCGGTTCCTTGTTACGGTCTGGTGAGCATTGCCTACCTGCGTTGTCATATTACCCACCAATTCTTCGGACAGTGATTATTGACTTACAGAAGTTTACAGTAACAGGTAACATAATCCGAGGAGCAAGGCTTCACAGAGGAATCCGGTCTTTCCACTTGATATACCAAGCGTTGGGGTCAGACCCATTTGAAAAACGGAGAGGCATTTCTTACAACGTCTTTTGCTGATACTGAAGTGCCCCTACGAAATAAGTTCTGTTTTCCGCACTGGCCTGTTGAGCTAGTGGTCACACAGTAAAGGTGAATTAAATTAATCTCGACAACTACTGCCCTTTTTAGACGGATTTTATGGCCCTGAAAAGGGCCGTTTTGCCGACGGATTCGGCAGCAGACGTGTGTAGGCAGTCTAACCGCCGAACCCGTAGAGAGTCCTCCCCTGCCTCTTCAAGGCGTATACCACGTCCATGGCCGTGACTGTCTTCCGCTTCGCGTGCTCGGTGTATGTTACAGCGTCACGGATTACGTTCTCCAGAAAGACCTTGAGAACACCTCTCGTCTCCTCGTAGATGAGGCCGGAGATACGCTTTACGCCTCCACGTCGGGCGAGACGACGAATGGCCGGCTTCGTGATGCCCTGAATATTATCTCGGAGAACCTTCCTGTGGCGCTTCGCTCCACCTTTGCCAAGACCCTTGCCTCCCTTGCCGCGTCCAGTCATGTTGCTCGTGTGACGAAGGTTAAAAGTGATCTCGACGGCGGGTCATTTTTTGGTTTATATACTAAAACCCGCGGACCAATCACATTACGGAAGGGGCGTGGCTTCTCAACGGGCGAAGACATAAATACCCCTCTTGGGGGCAGCGGGGGCGACTGTATTGCGTCAACTTGGGTTGCGAGGACTAAGGAGTAAGCGATGGCACGTACGAAGCAAACTGCGCGTAAGTCCACGGGAGGCAAGGCTCCACGAAAGCAGCTGGCAACGAAGGCCGCTAGGAAGAGCGCACCGGCTACTGGAGGCGTGAAGAAACCCCATCGATACCGCCCTGGTACAGTTGCTCTTCGCGAGATCCGTCGTTACCAGAAGAGCACCGAGCTCCTCATCCGCAAGCTGCCTTTCCAGCGCTTGGTGCGTGAAATCGCTCAGGATTTCAAAACCGACCTCCGTTTCCAGAGCTCAGCCGTAATGGCCTTGCAGGAGGCAAGCGAGGCATACCTCGTCGGTCTCTTCGAGGATACCAACCTTTGCGCCATCCACGCCAAGCGCGTGACCATTATGCCCAAGGATATTCAGCTGGCTAGGCGCATCCGCGGCGAGAGGGCTTGAATTAACAAAGGTACTCCTGCCCGCAAAAAGGCCCTTTTCAGGGCCACTAGTTATTTCTCGGAAGAGCCGGTTGTACCGTACTCCAGGTCTCGTTCCTACTACCCTCAGTTCAAGGTCACCTCAATAATATAAATGGTTTCTCCCTTTCCATTCCTCACCGTATCAGCATTTTCCCACAGCCTGTTTGACAAATATCGCAATGTATCCTATAGGTTAATAAACAATTTTTTAATAGAACGATGGATAACAAAGTTTCTTAGGAAAATTAAAAAAAAATTTCACAGTTCTATAATATTGCACATTATATATATTTACCAAATTAAGGGTTAACGCCGCCGGGACGAGTGATCCTCCGTCCGACCGATCACAAGCGCCAAGGCTCAAAGTGGTCCAGAAAGCAAATCTAGCTGGACTAAAAATGTGACATATTTCCATGAAACTTCGCACTATAGTCACTACTGTATAAGAGGAGAAACTACCCCTTTATAGACGATGCGTTTTGACAAAAATTAGTGACTTGTCTCATATATAATATATTGTTTTAATGAAACTTTACACAGTACTTACATGTAGCTCGTTTATACTATATTGGATACAAAATGTGATTATGATTGTATAAGAGTAGCTACTTGTCTCCTATCTAACATTTTTTACTTTCACGAAACTATAACTGTGACTCATTATTTTCGATAGTACAGACGTGGTCTGCTTAGGAAAGGACAAGCGGAAGACTGTGACCTTTGTGACCTCGGGTGGGTATTACGATAACATTTATAACCGTCACCCTGATAAGCATCCGAGCAGCTTATTTCAAAAAGGAGTTTGAATACAAACAATTCCTTCAATCTACTACGATTATTACAATAACTGATTTCATTAATCTCCTCTCTTCTTTAGCAAAATATAAATTACCTTCAATTGGTCGATTCAGCAAACTTGTTCATAAAACTTATCGCTATTGCGTCACGTTTCGCAATTTTTCTAAAGTAAAAACAAAAACACGAACAAACGCCTACTCCTTTAACCTCATCGCTCTCTTATCTCTAGAATCCCGGGGGGTTGAGAACCTGAATTCTCTGTGGTGTGAAACAAAGCAACCCGCAGGAGCAATGACACGTTCAATTGTCCTAATAATAGAAAAAAAATTACACGTCATTTAGTGTATTCAGAACATTTTTACAGGACCGTGTAGGATATTCACTCTCCTGTCGAATAGTTTCGGCGGCTGGTAGGCGATACGCATTAATTAAAATAATACTTGCGTACCTTGTTCAGGACAGTGACTGTGCTACTTTCTTTCTTTCTTTCTTTCTTTCTTTCTTTCTTTCTTTCTTTCTTTCCTTTATTTGTAGCTTATTGATGACACCAGATGCCATAACGGAAATGCCGTGATGGTATGTTTGTTTAATATTCAAAATCAAGTGACAGACGCTATTTGACTTTGCGGTGGAGGGGATAGGGACCTGATCTCGGATGTTCCGAGAGATGCCGGCGCACAGTTGTCCAGAACGCAAAACTATGTAAGAAAATCAACTTCATCATAACCGAAGTTTAAGTAATATCTAGGCTTAAACAAAAGCTAGGCATTGTGCACAACAGCATACAAAACATCAATATCAGTAAGAGGTGGGACAAAACATGAGTTTTTTTTTTAAAGTCACGCTCTTCAGTTGATTTTTGTTCGTGGGGTCAGTGGCTGTTTTATACTGTTAAACCTTCCCTTATGGAGGTCATAGGACAAGATGTGTACTTTCATTTAATACGCGAAAAGCAATCTATAATACGTTAGCATTCATTTAATTGGCACGTTTACTGAGATTTGTGCAACTAGTTTTTTTTTTTTTTTTTTTTTTTACGACATATTTAACAGGCTGTGCATTACAAGTAAACCTGAGTTAACTTTCAATTCTTCTACCCACACATTAATCAAATATTAAACTCTATACGGCTTAAAATTTAGCTGCTACATCCTGCAAACTTAGATGTTATATTCATCTCTTGGTGGCGCTTTACGAATTCGACAGCAGCCACTTTTCAGAGTCTGGATGAAGGAGCTTAATTTCTCCAAGAAAAATTCAACACTTCTTGAACATATAATGAACAACTAAATTATGGAGTATATCCATGAATCTAGCATTTTGTTACCAACTGCGAAAAATATGGCAGGCTAGTCATCTTTTAGGAGCATAATTTCTATTAAAACATTAAAAATTATCAGAAAAACTAATTTTTCCCTAATTCCCTAATTACACGAGCATAATTCGTTTTTGCATAGATGCGTATAAAATTTCATGGAAATATGTTACATAGGGGAGAAATTATTAACTCTGTATAAATGTAGCCTCTAAACACAAGAAGTAGATTCCCATATAAAAACCATTATCTGAATTTATGCTACCTGTAACTATACTGTGTGAAATATAATGTAAATATTTCAGTTAAGATAGAAATTATTAATTTAGTCTATAAAGCACTTCCGATACAACTCTTCACACAATAATAATAATAATAATAATAATAATAATAATAATAATAATAATAATAATAATAATAATAATAATAATAATAATTCTGAGCTTCAGTGCAAGAACTCTTTAACCCTCACACAGCTTGTTCTGAGAAAAATCAGTATTAAAGAAATTTATACACATTAAACAAATTGTAATGCTATATGTTGTCATGTCTCTTCTATCCCTCACGTGGAAACTTAGGCTTACACAGCAGCAAGAATAAGATAACAACGTTATTATCATCTGTCCTTTTATGGCTATACAGTTTTTGCAGTGAACTACAGAATTATTAACTATTATTATTACAGACCTGTTATTTTTTTCACTTTTTTCACACACACACACACACACACACACACACACACACACACACACACATCTATTATACTAAACATAAACCCACAAGAGAAAACAATACTTGTATTAACTGTAAACATTTTTCTTCCTTTCTTTATTTTTAGCAGAATCCTCCATTTCACCCTTTATCTCACTAGATGCGCTTCCCGCAGACATTCTTCATTATATGTTTCACACACCACTTCGTAACACTTGCAGCGGTTGACTTTTGTTTTCTTGTCTTTTTCTCTAGGGTATATTGTACATAGTGCTCGGTATCGGTGCTCGTTCACGTGATATTTTACCTTTGTTTTTCTTGCTAACTCCTGCCAATTTTTCTGATATTTCCCGTAGTTGATTGGTCAAGTACTGCGGATTGATTCCCGGTTATAACAAACACACCTACACTACATTCCAATGATTTCTGACTCGTTACTGCACATTTTAGAAACACTGTACGAAAGCACACACAGTCTCTCGTAAATCAACAGGTTACAACAGAGACTTACACTTGCAAACGCGTGGGGATTTCAGAAAATTTCTTACTATTTCAGTACCTTTAACTGTACAACAGATTTTGTTTTCTCGAAAAAGAAAGGTCAACGTTACTATTGACAAAAGACAGAAACGTACGATTACAATACCTTTATTTTAAACAATCTTAGAGGTGGTCTGGGAATTCCTAAACTCACCACGCGACTACTTAACCCTAGACAGGTAATCATCACTGTACTCATGTTAAAGGTAAGCATTCGTAATTTTTACTACTCACATTTTAATTAACTGAAATCAACTCAATATCACACATTTAACAACTTTTACACATTTCGTAGCCATTAGTGTTCATTTAATTTTAAGTTTGTCATAAAGTCTTTACGTTCATGTTATTGTCCTATTTACAATTAGTGCAAACAACAGCGCGATGTTCTCTGCAGAACCCCTTTTTGCAAAGTCCACAAAATGTTGTCATCATTCTCCTCTTCTTTGCAGGACATTTATAGCAAACAGTACGTTCACCATCTGGCTGCATTACCTGGCATTGTTGTTGCACAGCAATGTTCAGATGTTCTTCAATTGTTGCCCGCAGAGATCGGTGTAAAGTAGGACGTGCAAAGCGGTGCTGCATCCACGGTTTTGTCAGCTCTTCACACAATTGGAAAATGAATTGTTTTCTTGATATTGTTTTCTGAGTTCTTCTAACTATAAATTATCCATGAATTTATACTTGCAATATTTAGCATGTTGTAAAATATTGCTAGTGGCCAGCGCCTCGTCTTTCTATTGCAGGAAAGATTGTGGCACATTTGACATAGTGTATCTACACCACCTTTAGTCCCATTGTAAATAATAATAATAATAATAATAATAATAATAATAATAATAATAATAATAATAATAATAATAATAATAAAGGCTTTACATATAACGTGTTGCTTACTGTTGTCATTGCAGTCCACGTCGGTGGGGGTGGGGGGGTTTCTTTCTCCTCCTCCTTCCTCTAGAAAGAGCAGTTACCAGGGTCTAAGGAAGTGAATGCCCTTTTCTTTCTGGGCTCATCCCTACATTTGTCTTAGCTCCTTAGGGAAAACCACGGAAAACCCTCAGGCTTGCGAATAGACTGAATGAATGAGAGGAGAAACTTTAAAGGTACGTGAAAACACGTCCATGCAAGGGAGTTGGGACTGTGAAAAATTGAATATGTGAAATCCAAGACTGTATTTGCCAGGCGAGCAAAGAAGAAGAAGAAGAAGAAAGGCTTACGTATGACGTGTGGCTTACTGTTGTCATTGCAGTCCGCGTCGGCCAGCGGTGGGAGGGGGGGGGTCAATATACCTGCACATATCAGTTCAAATTATAAAAACCTCTTAATGCTACTGCGGTACTATTCCATTGCCGAACACAATATGAAGAAATTAGCAGATCCCTGAACTGAACTCTTATTACTCTGAAATTACCGCGCAGTACAATTATAGCTATGACGCATTGCAAGCGTTAGTCACCATATCGATTTGCTAAGCAAATTTTATCCCTTTAGAGCATGTCCCCCCCCCCCTCCTCCTCCATATCAGCCAACAACATACTGGATGAAGAAGACTCCTGCAAAAGGGACGAATTAAGATTTAATTTTATTTTAATGATAGACTAACATTGCAAAGTTCCAAAATAATTTTTTGCATTCCTTCATTACACTAGTCGTACAAAATTGCGGTCGTATCTCGTACTATCTATACTAATAATAAATCTGTAGCCGAAATTTTTCTGGTAAGTTTCGATTTTCCAAAAGTAATTGGTCCTAACATATATAATTAACCACCCTGAAACCGAAAATCGCATTTTTGAAAATTTTGTTTGTATGTCTGTCTGTATGTTTGTTACCTTTTCACGCGATAATGGCTGAACCGATTTATATGAAAACTGGAATATAAATTAAGTTTGTTGTAACTTAGATTTTAGGCTATATGGCATTCGAAATACTTTATTTAAAAGGGGGGTTATAAGGGGGCCTTAATTAAATAAATCGAAATATCTCGCTTATTATTGATATTTGAGAAAAAATGTTACATAACAGATGTTCCTTTAAAAATGATTTCCGTTAAGTTTTATTTTTTTACAACATTTTGATAGGACTGATATTTAATGAGATAAATGAGTTTTAAAATTAAAATAACGCTATCTAAGACGGTGCAATGAATTAAGAACAAATGACTTCGTCTATAAGGGGCCTTGGACAACAACAATCGAAACAGGGGCCTTGGACATCAACAAACAATCGAAAGCTATTAAACATAGCCTACAGGGAATGTTTCTGTGTTTGTATGAAGTAATATCACAAGCTCGTAAATTAACTGATTTGTATAATTAGTTATTATTTCACCATTGGAAACTGTAGTTTCTCTAGATGGACATAATGCTATAATGTTATTACAGTAACGTCTGAGTAAATCGAGGACAGGTAAGATTAAAATAGCTTCTTATGCACAGAAAATTTGATAGGCTATTTTGTACATTCGTTTTCTGTATTTCTTAAAATAATATTTATGTACACGCATTTTAATCTCAGAGAATTAACGAACAACGAGAGTGTATTGATTTAGTATGCAGTAATAGTACTTTAGCTTGGCAATCCATTATTTTAATAATTCATATTTTAACTATGCTCAATTGAATCGTGTTAAAATACATAAAATATATATGCAATAAATGCAGTGCTAAAAAAAAATTGGGTAATATGCGAAGCAGATTATCTTGCGCTGTTGTAAAAGTTGTTCCATGGATCAGTCGTCCTATTTTAATTATGTAATTACTTTATATTTATTTCTAACAGGTGGAGCGGAGCGAACGGGTACGGCTAGCTAACAATAAGTGAGAACTTACAATACAACAACGACAACAACAACAACAGCTGATAATCTGAAAGGGAACATAGTAATTTGGGGTGAATTAAAATGCAGCTTCCATTCGTTTAAAATTTCTTTAAATTTTAACTAAATATTAATGTAGATATTACCTCTAAAGGTAAATGGGGGCATGTTTCACAACGCTAACAAATTACAAATTAACAATATACAATTAACAACGGAAATATTACATATGCTTGTTAACTGTGTTTCACAATGCAATCTTATTCACTTGTATGTTTTAACGAACTTTACAAAATCGGCGAAACAAACTTACAAATACGCATAATTGGTTGAACAAAATCGCCAACGACAGTTTACAAAAATCACTAAGGATCAGAGGTAAAGTAGCTGTAATTTTAGAACTATCGATGGACATGTTTATATTTTTTTATATATATTTTATTTAGATTTTGCTACATCGGCGACAACGGAGTTTCGCGGCATGCAATTGGTCGAGCATACCAATGCATTAATTAGCCTACGACTTAACTGACGAAAGTTAGCGCGAAATTCATTCAAATAATTGATAAATAATGGATTTGACCCACGTAGTTATATGCAGTTGATAGAGCAGCTAACATGTCCATCCATTAAAATCAACTTCGCTCTCTGCTGGTCCATCAGTATATTTTATTGTTTCATCCATAACCTCGCCAACATTAGGGAACCCAGCAGGAGGAGCATAAAAATCCTTTGCCCGAGTAAGCACATTCGGTGATCAATAACCCGCCTCGAGTTTTTTCAATCTTGTAACAACATCAACTACCATGTGTGAACTTTTGCACACTGTAATCTTATAAATTCCGTTCTTATCTGCTAACGCAGGGAACTGAGAGCTACTATGCAACCAATGCAGTTCTCGCTTTGTGGTTAGGGCACCACTTTTCCCTTTCAGATGTTGCATGTGATGTCCCATATCTTGTAGGAGAGATTACAGCGAAATGGGATTCGGAACGACTTCAGAATACTGCGTAAGTAATGCCGACATTGCATTATTAAGTGATTGGTTTTCGGTGCAAAGTTTTTCTTCTTTAAGTGCGAGTATTTATTAAATACGTTCCTCGTATATAAGAACTAACGCGGTATTCTGAAGTATAGCGCGGGATTCATTCGAAACCTTTCATTAATATTCGTACAATGATACGAACGTGGCCGGAAAATTCTACGTTAGGCCTAAATGCAAAATCTTCGTCTGAGTCGCTAGAACTACTCAATAACATCACAACTGCTTCAGTGTAATTCTTAATGGTACCCTGTTACTATAAAATTGATTTTATACATATGTGTTTATTTTTTTCATTCACAATTAGAAGCTATTTCAACAGGGCTACTGTAGAAAATGTGCTAACTTCACTAGTAAAGTTTAGTTTACACGTTTGTAAAATTACTCCTTCGTTGTGAAACAAACATATCACTTGTAAAGAGCGCAAAATTTCATTCGTAAAGATTTGATTTCCTTTGTACAGTCCACCTTTACAAACAAAGATTGTGAAACAGAAGTTTACAAACAGAGTTCACAATTTCCAAAGATTGTAAACTTTGTGAAACACCCCACTGGTGAATCAGCACGCCGAGCTCGATCGAAATACAACCAGTTACTATTATTTCCCTATCGTTTTTTGACATTTGATTCCGCGTCCTACCTCTTTCATTCGTTACTAACCAACAACGCCAATAGCAGAAGGTAACGCAAAAACAGTCACCGGTTCCCCGATGCATGGCTTTCTCTCTCAATGTCAACTGAGAGTTAAAAATATTCATTATAATATGCACTTTCCACTCACTCCTCAGAATGTCTTCTTTATTTTTATTTATTTATTTTTTAAGATATGTGAGCTACGTACTGTATGTCTGATGTTTTGCCATCGTACATTCAAATATTTATATTCACTGTACAGTACAGCGAACTGTTTATACTTACTGTACATGCTATAACTACTTCTCCCAACTCCGCTATTGCTATATTTCCTAAACTAAACGCTGATATTGAAATAACGCCTGGTCTGATAATGCAGTCTGTTTAAATTTCTACCGACCAAGTTCTGCCCTTCATCATGGGAAAACAACGAGCTTCTTTAAAGGATACAACTACTAGGACAGAGATATTTTCATTATGGAATTTGTACTACCCACTGAAATGTAGTAACTAATGGGATTTTAATTAGCCATATATGTACAGTATATTACATTCTTTACCTAAAATGTCTCTAACTTCTAGGGAGAGCGCGAGGTACGTTCACAATCCCCTGAATACATATTCCCTTCTTCGAGAAAACGCAGAGAAGTGAACCGTCTCATATGAATATGCTACCAGTCATAAGTTTCAATACGGAGCTGCAAGTACTTAAGAATTATCAATTACTCTACAATTATGCAGCGGCGTCATCATCCAAGCTATAGCTGGAATAGGGAAGGGAACATAATATCCCATAAGTCTTATTAGAACACGCTGGAAATAGTGACGTAAAAAAAAAAATCGCCAACGGCACGTGGTGTTCCCAAGCGGTCACCCATCCAAGTACTGACCACGCCCAATGTTGCTTGACTTCGGTGATCGGACGAGAACCGGTATTTTCAACATGGTATGGCCGTTGCCGATGAAACTGCGTAATCTGTAGGCACTTGAGGACGATGGGATTGGGGTGCACTCGATAAAACCTGCACTCGCTCACACACACACGTAAACTGCCTGCTTAGACTCTGTACCTAAATTACCAAGCTCGTTGGATGTCATTGGGATAGATGATAAATCTATCTATCAACGGCAGTTTGGTTACGTTTCAACGTCACACACTGCTGGATTGACACGGGATTAATAAAACAGCTAGTCGGCATTCTAAGTTAAGCCACAGGTGGATTGTTGTTCAACAGCGGAGCCTCCTTTCAACCACATGGTTGTGGAACTGTAGTCGGATTTTCGACATCATTTTCATGCCATACTACGGAACTTCACACAAACTTCAATTCACTTCTTGCACCGGCGGCTACTACGAATGGACTGAAGCTCGCTACTGACTAGGGGGGGGGGGACATTTGTCTCTTGATGGATTACGTGACAGATATATAAAGTATCAGTCGTATGTTATGAACCCGAGTTTCAATAAAGATAGATTACCCGTATGTCCACAGATTCTCAGTAGTGGCCTGCGGAAGGATTATGCCCGCGGTCGACAAGTTACCTTCTAAGTTGTTTTCCCTCAACAATTAATGCTGCCAAGTGAGTAGGAATGACACCGCGCTCTCATATAAGTCGTACGAAACTATTAAGGAAACGAATTTGCCTCGTGGATCCAAGTCTCCCATGGACTGCCTATAATGTATTATCTATCCTAGAAGTGTTATCGGGGTGATTATTTAAATTTTCACTCGGTGGGAACCGCTGTTGTTCTTCATTCATCTACTCTGTTATGAATAACTTGTGGCCCTTAAAAGGGCCGGTTGCTGATTCCCTAGCAAGCACTCCCGCTTACTTGGAACTAGTGTATTTTGTGACGGCCTTGGTCCCTTCACTGACGGCGTGCTTGGCCAGCTCACCGGGTAGCAGGAGACGGACGGCTGTCTGGATCTCCCGACTGGTGATGGTCGACCGCTTGTTGTAATGCGCGAGCCGCGAAGCTTCCGCGGCGATGCGCTCGAAGATGTCGTTAACGAAGCTGTTCATGATGCTCATAGCCTTTGAACTGATTCCCGTGTCTGGGTGAACTTGTTTCAGAACCTTGTAGATGTAAATGGCGTAGCTCTCCTTCCTCTTGCGCTTCTTCTTCTTATCGCCCTTCGAAATATTCTTCTGGGCCTTGCCGGCCTTCTTGGCAGCCTTTCCGGAAGCTTTGGGGGGCATGGTGCTCGTCTGATGATGAGCCCGACGACGACGACGACGACATTTGGACACAGAACATCTGTGCCGTGGACCTGCTTTAGGGATTTTGTATAACCCTTTTCAGGTCTTAGATTTTGTTGTGTTATAGATAGTTTTGCTTGAAGAAGAAAGCACGGGGGAGAGGTTGTTTGGTGTGTGGTTGTCTAGTGCTGCCTTGCTAAGTATTCTTGGTGGTCATTCATCAGACGGGAGACTGTGAGGTGGGGCTGACCGGGTGGTATTGTTTGGAAGAGTACAGAGGTGAAATTTTTATTAATAGCTTTATGTGTGTATTTTATGTTTTTGTGTTGTATATATAGGGTGATGGGTTTGATGTTAGAGATGGTGTATACTGTTCTATTTTGTGTGTTTCGTGGCAGTTGAAATGTTTTGCGTAGAAGTCTACGTTCCAGTGATTCTAATTGAGAAAGTTGAGAGTTAGATACTCTGGAGAACAGCTGGGACGCGTGTAAAAGTGACGGTCGGATAATTGATTTGTAAATTAGAGCTGTTGTATGTGGCCGGCACCCTGGCTTTGCTTGGTTGCCTGCGACGTTGTAGAGGAGTTTGATGGCGTTTGTGATGCGTGATTTGATGTTGATGACGTGACGGTGTAGTTTCAGTTTGTTTGATATGGTGATGCCGAGGTATGTGATGTGGTTGGTGTATGGGATTATGGAGTTTTTGCAGCGGATGGCATAACGATCTCTCATGAGTTTTTTGGGGTAGCGTCTCTTTTTTAGAATCATTGTTTGTGACTTTGCAGGATTGATTCTCATGCGCCACATGTCTAGCCAGACGTTTAGGTTCCGTAGTGTTTCGTTGACATGGCTGTTTGTGTATCTGATGTCGTGGGCTGTGGCTGTGATAATAATGTCGTCAGCAAATTGTCCGATATGTACGCCTTCGCGGGGTGGGATGGGGATGTCAGAAACATATATATTGAAAAGGATTGGGGAGAGTACTGTGCCCTGTGGGACTCCGCCTTCAATTTGGAATGGTTGGGATAGGGAGCTGTTAATTTTTATGTGGGCGGTTCTGTTACGAATAAAATCTGATAGCCAGCGGGTTAGGGGTGGGGGAAGGCCGATGTTGTGTAGCTTATATCGTAGTCCGTCATGCCAAATGGAGTCAAATGCTCTGGTTGTGTCGATTGTCACCACTGTTGATGTCATGTGTCTCTCAAAGCCGGATTCAATTGGTGTCAAGATTTTGAGGATTTGGTCTGGGATTTCTATGCCTTTTCTGAATCCGGCTTGTGTGTCTGGGATGATGTCATTGTCCTCAATGAAATGGTGTAGTCTATTGTTTATGATTCTTTCCATTAGTTTGCAGATGGTCTGGGTCAGGCTGATTGGTCGATAGTTGTTTGCGTCAGTGGCGTCTTTGTTAGGTTTTGGAAACATAAGTATATGTGCGAGCTTCCATCGGGCTGGTAGTGCGCCAATATACAGACTTGCTGTAAACAAGTTAGCGAGGTAGTTTAAGGCTGTGGGAGGATAATTTTTGAAGAGTATATTGTGAATGCTGTCGGGGCCGGCTGCGGTGTTTCGTGTTTTGTGAATGGCATGTTCTATTTCTTGTGTCGTTATGGGCGCTATGATGGGGTGATCCAATGGTTGTGGTTCGTAAGGTATGCGCAAGGGATTAAATATGTCTGGGTTGTTCTCGATTTGTGCGGTGATTGCATTGTAGTGTGGTTCATTGTAATCTGGATGGTGTGGGACGGTGTGTATTCGGGATAGGATGCGGTGGAAGTGTTCCAGTTTGTCTTCTGTGTTGAATATGACTTCATGTTGGTTTATGAGAGGATATTGTGGGAAGGTGTTGCCCTTTAACTTGTTTATCAGTTTCCAAAACCTACCAGGGTTGTCTTTGTGATTAGAGTTTAGCTGGTTGATAATGTTTCTCCATTTTGTCTGTTCGTAGTGTTGTATTGCATTCCGAACGTCCTGTTGGAGTTTTCGGTAGAGTCTTCTGTTATCATCACTGTGGTCTCTCATATACAGTCTGTGTGCTCGCCGCTTGGTCTTGATAATGTCGATGATATACGGGGGTAATCGTCTTCTTATTGTTCCGTCATTTCTCGTGCGCGGCACCGCTTTGTCTCTAGCGTCACACGTAACTTTTAGCAGTATTTCGTCCGCATTTTCAAGGTCTTCTAACGATTTGATTTCTGAGGGAGGGGGGAGGTTCAAGTCAAAGTATTCTGTAAATGTATCCCAATCCGATTGATGATATTTATAACTTTTTCTAGGGGTAATTGGGGCTGTTGGGCTCCAAATGGGGGTGGTGATTTTTAGTTCGATTGGGCAATGGTCGCTGTTCAGTGGGGGAAGAATTTCGGCCTGGAGCACTCTATTAAATATTGGTGGTGTTGTCAGTATTCTGTCTGGGGTTGTGGCGTGGATATCGTTGACTGTTTGTGGATATCTAGTTGGGGCTGTAGGTATTAGTTTGAAGTCGGTGCGGTGAAGAATAAGTTCTAGTTGTCGCCCTGCTGCGTTTGTCCTTCTGTCTCCAAGTGCAATGTTGGATGCATTCAGGTCGCTGAGTATTATGGATTTATGATTTGTGTTGAGATGGTTGATGAGTGGCGTGGGGAATGGCGCGTTTGGTGGGACGTAGAGTGTGGTGATGAATATGGGGTAATTGTGTATGGCGAGTTTGATAGTGACATGTTCAAAGTTGTTGAATTGTGGAGGGTTCGTGACGTCAGTTATAGGAAGTGTGTCGCGACAGAGTAAAGCAACTCCCCCTCCTCGGCGATTTCTGTCTTTACGGATAAAACGATATCCACGCATTGTAAATTTATCATTCACACCTAGATGGGTTTCATTTAGGCTAACTATGTCCGGGTCGCGTTCCAAAATTAAGTGCTCCAGTTCGGTGCGATTACCGTAAAGGTTACGTATGTTGCTGTGTATAATAGTCAGGTCATGTCTCTGTCGTGCGTGGTGGCCCATTACGTGGTGGTGGAGGAGCTCGGGCGTACATCGGTGTTTGCATGTGGGCCGAAAGAGTCAGGGGGTATGGCGTGGACGAACTTTTCTGCGGTCTGTATGTTAGGAAAAAGGAGAGTGGTAGTTCTTGTGGTGTATGCCCAGAAATATCTAGGTGTAGGGATCTGTAGATGATTTTGTGTGATTAGGTCTTTGATGAAAAAGGGGTTGTTGGTGTTTAATGAGTGATTATGGATTTTTACAGTGTATTTTTGTTCAGAAGAGGCAGGATCGGTGTGGGTGGATGTTTGAGGGATAGCTGGAGTCAGGACAGGTTTCCTTTTGGCATGGGTTACGGTTTTCCAATCGTTTTCGCTGGGGTTTGGCGGGGTTTCTGGTACTGGAGAAGGGGGCAGGTTGGGAGTGCGGGTTCTGTCCAACGCCGTAAGCCAAGGTGCCGTAAGGGTTGAATTTGGTAGAGCTTCAAATATAGCTTTAGGGCCAAAATATAGAGGGCTGAATTTAGCTGAGAATTTGGAGAGCTGTTCTCTAGAGCTGAAAATTACCACCCGGTCTGTTTGCGAAAGAAGGTGAGAAGTGAAAGTTAGGTCATTTTGTTGCTTCAATTCTCTAAATGCTGATTTCGTTCCCCGCCTGATGAAGAGCCCTCTGTCTGATTCAGTTGGAGAAAAACTATTGAGCAGTGTAGATATGACGTTCTCTGAATCAGTTTCACTGTTAGAGTCTGTCGTCTGGTCAGCACTAGACATACCTGTTTTCACTGGCTTGGTGTCGCTGAGTTGGGTTGGTCTCTTCCGCTTCTGCTTCTTTTTCGGCTGTGGTGTGGCAAATGTAGGCTTCACGTTGGCTGATATGTCGGTTGAGGTGGAGGCTTGGTCTAGATGGGGTGATGGTGGAGGTTGGCCACTTTCTTCGTTCTCCTCCATGTCGTTAGTATTTGCTTTTGCACAACTCAGAACGGAACTCACAGAAAACTATCCCGCGCGATGCTATGCACTGGTTGTTGCTGTACAGTACAATCACACTGGTGCAGCACTAGTCGATATTTCCTCGCCTACAACACTGTATATGTCGAGCGGGGCTCACTGCGTTTATCGTTATGGGTTCATCCAGTGAACAGCAACATGCAATGTTACGGTTTCTCGTTAAAAGAGAGTTACCGTACAATATTTTAAAACAAAAATGAGGATGAGCACAGAAGTTCACACACACTGAGCAGGTCTCTCTTCCGCGGCAAGTCTAAAATGTTCCCTGGTAATCAGCTACACTCAATGTTACTCAATGTTACGGTTTCTCACTTTAAAGTTAGTGTACAATAATTTAATAATAATGATGAGCACAGAGGTTAACACACTTAGGAGGTTTCACTCCTGCGACAAGTCGGCAAAGTTTCCTAGATAACACTCAGTACGTGGCGATCCACTAGGCAGCGACTTGGTCGCCAGTGTCTTCTTGATCACCAACTGATTCGCTTCAGTCTAGGGGGCCGAGATAGCATTATAGCCAAACACAAGTTATTAAATATGAGAATAGATACAATATTACTGATATTCCAGTCTTGCTAACACTCACACATGTTCACAAGGCACTATAATTCAAGTTAAATTCTAATCTTACACTGCACAATTGAAAATTACGAATAAAAATGCGTGAAAACTACGCGGCCACAACACGCCGTCCGACCTATGCCGCCATTGATCGATGAATGTGATGATGAGCCCGGAGGGAGAAAAATATTTAAGTCGCAGGGACAATGCCGTACTGCCTTCCCAGTGCGAGCCAATAGAAACAGCGCAAACGTTTGTGACTTTACGATTGGTCCGCTGTCGATTATTGACGTTGGCGTAAAAGTGAAGGTTACCGTGGGCGAGGCGTCGTTCTTGTAGTTAAACAGCTGCAAGTAGGAGTAGCATCATGTCGGGTCGTGGAAAGGGAGGCAAGGTGAAGGGAAAGTCAAAGTCTCGATCCAGCCGTGCTGGGTTGCAGTTCCCGGTAGGCCGTATCCACCGTCTTTTGCGTAAGGGCAATTACGCAGAGCGAGTTGGTGCCGGTGCGCCAGTCTACCTGGCCGCGGTGATGGAGTACCTGGCGGCCGAAGTTCTCGAGTTGGCTGGCAACGCAGCTCGTGACAACAAGAAGACTAGGATCATTCCTCGTCACTTACAGCTCGCCATTCGCAACGACGAGGAGCTGAACAAACTCCTGTCCGGCGTCACCATCGCCCAGGGTGGTGTGTTGCCCAACATCCAGGCGGTTCTCCTCCCGAAGAAAACCGAGAAGAAGGCTTAAGCCCCTTCTCCGTAAAACGGCCCTTTTAAGGGCCCCACTAACCTCACAAAAGTCAGAAATAGCCAGTATTGTTAATCCTCTCTCACGGCTTCGTAATGTAATTTCATTACGCGTGTCAACTTTCTCTCTCTCTCTATACCGGTGGGCTGATTTAATATCATCATTCTGTAATTTTGTGCTCTGAACGATGTCGTTGTCCCAGGTTCGCACTGAAGTACTTGAAACCGTTGTACATTTACTAGGCTATTGTGTGATAACACATTATACTGATGCATATAGAAAGGTTTCATTATTATTATATAATTTAACACAATACGAATTAAATTAGATGATGATGCCAAAGTACATAGTTGGCTTCGAAATTTATGTAATATATTTCTATCATATTAGAGTAATGGAGATTATCGTGAAAATAATCACAAGTCCCCTTCTTTGGTGCCCATCGTGGTTTTAGACATATACGTTTGAATATACTAGTTTACTTTACTACATACTACGAATGAAACTAATTTTGAATAAGAAATCGATAACTGGTGA
The DNA here is from genome assembly GCF_040183065.1 of Periplaneta americana. Taxonomy (NCBI): domain Eukaryota; kingdom Metazoa; phylum Arthropoda; class Insecta; order Blattodea; family Blattidae; genus Periplaneta; species Periplaneta americana. The sequence continues at coordinate 837,571 of NW_027185505.1, forward strand.
ACAACTTACGGCGTTATAATAGAGTTCCTAATGCGTTTGTTTGTTGGTGCACATATTGGCCGCACGCGCAGGAACCCCAATACTGAGATGATGACATGACCTTCTCGTAGGAATCGAAGGCTTTGACAATTTGCGTTCGAATTTCCCCTCTCTCTGTCGTTTCGTTCGAACCGAAATGACGCAAGCTATACGTGGAAGTTGTCTGACAGGACGAAGTCCTGTGTTCTGACATGCGATGTGTACCTCTTCTCCCCAGTGTTTACCACACTGGATTCCTATGACCTAAAAGTTGGCATTGCAAAAACGTGGTGATGTGATGTTCAGTATGTGTCAATCCCCTCGGTTCCTTGTTACGGTCTGGTGAGCATTGCCTACCTGCGTTGTCATATTACCCACCAATTCTTCGGACAGTGATTATTGACTTACAGAAGTTTACAGTAACAGGTAACATAATCCGAGGAGCAAGGCTTCACAGAGGAATCCGGTCTTTCCACTTGATATACCAAGCGTTGGGGTCAGACCCATTTGAAAAACGGAGAGGCATTTCTTACAACGTCTTTTGCTGATACTGAAGTGCCCCTACGAAATAAGTTCTGTTTTCCGCACTGGCCTGTTGAGCTAGTGGTCACACAGTAAAGGTGAATTAAATTAATCTCGACAACTACTGCCCTTTTTAGACGGATTTTATGGCCCTGAAAAGGGCCGTTTTGCCGACGGATTCGGCAGCAGACGTGTGTAGGCAGTCTAACCGCCGAACCCGTAGAGAGTCCTCCCCTGCCTCTTCAAGGCGTATACCACGTCCATGGCCGTGACTGTCTTCCACTTCGCGTGCTCGGTGTATGTTACAGCGTCACGGATTACGTTCTCCAGAAAGACCTTGAGAACACCTCTCGTCTCCTCGTAGATGAGGCCGGAGATACGCTTTACGCCTCCACGTCGGGCGAGACGACGAATGGCCGGCTTCGTGATGCCCTGAATATTATCTCGGAGAACCTTCCTGTGGCGCTTCGCTCCACCTTTGCCAAGACCCTTGCCTCCCTTGCCGCGTCCAGTCATGTTGCTCGTGTGACGAAGGTTAAAAGTGATCTCGACGGCTCAAAGCTCAAAGTTGTTTGCCCAAAGGGCAACCTGTTTTAGGGTCTTACATATGCCCTCTTCAGGTTACGATGTTTTGTCTGTAGCGACAGTTGAGGCGTGGTCCCGGCTAGGCTTCGCTCGTTGGACTCTCTACGGGTCAGGGGTCATTTTTTGGTTTATATACTAAAACCCGCGGACCAATCACATTACGGAAGGGGCGTGGCTTCTCAACGGGCGAAGACATAAATACCCCTCTTGGGGGCAGCGGGGGCGACTGTATTGCGTCAACTTGGGTTGCGAGGACTAAGGAGTAAGCGATGGCACGTACGAAGCAAACTGCGCGTAAGTCCACGGGAGGCAAGGCTCCACGAAAGCAGCTGGCAACGAAGGCCGCTAGGAAGAGCGCACCGGCTACTGGAGGCGTGAAGAAACCCCATCGATACCGCCCTGGTACAGTTGCTCTTCGCGAGATCCGTCGTTACCAGAAGAGCACCGAGCTCCTCATCCGCAAGCTGCCTTTCCAGCGCTTGGTGCGTGAAATCGCTCAGGATTTCAAAACCGACCTCCGTTTCCAGAGCTCAGCCGTAATGGCCTTGCAGGAGGCAAGCGAGGCATACCTCGTCGGTCTCTTCGAGGATACCAACCTTTGCGCCATCCACGCCAAGCGCGTGACCATTATGCCCAAGGATATTCAGCTGGCTAGGCGCATCCGCGGCGAGAGGGCTTGAATTAACAAAGGTACTCCTGCCCGCAAAAAGGCCCTTTTCAGGGCCACTAGTTATTTCTCGGAAGAGCCGGTTGTACCGTACTCCAGGTCTCGTTCCTACTACCCTCAGTTCAAGGTCACCTCAATAATATAAATGGTTTCTCCCTTTCCATTCCTCACCGTATCAGCATTTTCCCACAGCCTGTTTGACAAATATCGCAATGTATCCTATAGGTTAATAAACAATTTTTTAATAGAACGATGGATAACAAAGTTTCTTAGGAAAATTAAAAAAAAATTTCACAGTTCTATAATATTGCACATTATATATATTTACCAAATTAAGGGTTAACGCCGCCGGGACGAGTGATCCTCCGTCCGACCGATCACAAGCGCCAAGGCTCAAAGTGGTCCAGAAAGCAAATCTAGCTGGACTAAAAATGTGACATATTTCCATGAAACTTCGCACTATAGTCACTACTGTATAAGAGGAGAAACTACCCCTTTATAGACGATGCGTTTTGACAAAAATTAGTGACTTGTCTCATATATAATATATTGTTTTAATGAAACTTTACACAGTACTTACATGTAGCTCGTTTATACTATATTGGATACAAAATGTGATTATGATTGTATAAGAGTAGCTACTTGTCTCCTATCTAACATTTTTTACTTTCACGAAACTATAACTGTGACTCATTATTTTCGATAGTACAGACGTGGTCTGCTTAGGAAAGGACAAGCGGAAGACTGTGACCTTTGTGACCTCGGGTGGGTATTACGATAACATTTATAACCGTCACCCTGATAAGCATCCGAGCAGCTTATTTCAAAAAGGAGTTTGAATACAAACAATTCCTTCAATCTACTACGATTATTACAATAACTGATTTCATTAATCTCCTCTCTTCTTTAGCAAAATATAAATTACCTTCAATTGGTCGATTCAGCAAACTTGTTCATAAAACTTATCGCTATTGCGTCACGTTTCGCAATTTTTCTAAAGTAAAAACAAAAACACGAACAAACGCCTACTCCTTTAACCTCATCGCTCTCTTATCTCTAGAATCCCGGGGGGTTGAGAACCTGAATTCTCTGTGGTGTGAAACAAAGCAACCCGCAGGAGCAATGACACGTTCAATTGTCCTAATAATAGAAAAAAAATTACACGTCATTTAGTGTATTCAGAACATTTTTACAGGACCGTGTAGGATATTCACTCTCCTGTCGAATAGTTTCGGCGGCTGGTAGGCGATACGCATTAATTAAAATAATACTTGCGTACCTTGTTCAGGACAGTGACTGTGCTACTTTCTTTCTTTCTTTCTTTCTTTCTTTCTTTCTTTCTTTCTTTCCTTTATTTGTAGCTTATTGATGACACCAGATGCCATAACGGAAATGCCGTGATGGTATGTTTGTTTAATATTCAAAATCAAGTGACAGACGCTATTTGACTTTGCGGTGGAGGGGATAGGGACCTGATCTCGGATGTTCCGAGAGATGCCGGCGCACAGTTGTCCAGAACGCAAAACTATGTAAGAAAATCAACTTCATCATAACCGAAGTTTAAGTAATATCTAGGCTTAAACAAAAGCTAGGCATTGTGCACAACAGCATACAAAACATCAATATCAGTAAGAGGTGGGACAAAACATGAGTTTTTTTTTTAAAGTCACGCTCTTCAGTTGATTTTTGTTCGTGGGGTCAGTGGCTGTTTTATACTGTTAAACCTTCCCTTATGGAGGTCATAGGACAAGATGTGTACTTTCATTTAATACGCGAAAAGCAATCTATAATACGTTAGCATTCATTTAATTGGCACGTTTACTGAGATTTGTGCAACTAGTTTTTTTTTTTTTTTTTTTTTTTACGACATATTTAACAGGCTGTGCATTACAAGTAAACCTGAGTTAACTTTCAATTCTTCTACCCACACATTAATCAAATATTAAACTCTATACGGCTTAAAATTTAGCTGCTACATCCTGCAAACTTAGATGTTATATTCATCTCTTGGTGGCGCTTTACGAATTCGACAGCAGCCACTTTTCAGAGTCTGGATGAAGGAGCTTAATTTCTCCAAGAAAAATTCAACACTTCTTGAACATATAATGAACAACTAAATTATGGAGTATATCCATGAATCTAGCATTTTGTTACCAACTGCGAAAAATATGGCAGGCTAGTCATCTTTTAGGAGCATAATTTCTATTAAAACATTAAAAATTATCAGAAAAACTAATTTTTCCCTAATTCCCTAATTACACGAGCATAATTCGTTTTTGCATAGATGCGTATAAAATTTCATGGAAATATGTTACATAGGGGAGAAATTATTAACTCTGTATAAATGTAGCCTCTAAACACAAGAAGTAGATTCCCATATAAAAACCATTATCTGAATTTATGCTACCTGTAACTATACTGTGTGAAATATAATGTAAATATTTCAGTTAAGATAGAAATTATTAATTTAGTCTATAAAGCACTTCCGATACAACTCTTCACACAATAATAATAATAATAATAATAATAATAATAATAATAATAATAATAATAATAAATAATTCTGAGCTTCAGTGCAAGAACTCTTTAACCCTCACACAGCTTGTTCTGAGAAAAATCAGTATTAAAGAAATTTATACACATTAAACAAATTGTAATGCTATATGTTGTCATGTCTCTTCTATCCCTCACGTGGAAACTTAGGCTTACACAGCAGCAAGAATAAGATAACAACGTTATTATCATCTGTCCTTTTATGGCTATACAGTTTTTGCAGTGAACTACAGAATTATTAACTATTATTATTACAGACCTGTTATTTTTTTCACTTTTTTCACACACACACACACACACACACACACACACACACACACACACACACACACATCTATTATACTAAACATAAACCCACAAGAGAAAACAATACTTGTATTAACTGTAAACATTTTTCTTCCTTTCTTTATTTTTAGCAGAATCCTCCATTTCACCCTTTATCTCACTAGATGCGCTTCCCGCAGACATTCTTCATTATATGTTTCACACACCACTTCGTAACACTTGCAGCGGTTGACTTTTGTTTTCTTGTCTTTTTCTCTAGGGTATATTGTACATAGTGCTCGGTATCGGTGCTCGTTCACGTGATATTTTACCTTTGTTTTTCTTGCTAACTCCTGCCAATTTTTCTGATATTTCCCGTAGTTGATTGGTCAAGTACTGCGGATTGATTCCCGGTTATAACAAACACACCTACACTACATTCCAATGATTTCTGACTCGTTACTGCACATTTTAGAAACACTGTACGAAAGCACACACAGTCTCTCGTAAATCAACAGGTTACAACAGAGACTTACACTTGCAAACGCGTGGGGATTTCAGAAAATTTCTTACTATTTCAGTACCTTTAACTGTACAACAGATTTTGTTTTCTCGAAAAAGAAAGGTCAACGTTACTATTGACAAAAGACAGAAACGTACGATTACAATACCTTTATTTTAAACAATCTTAGAGGTGGTCTGGGAATTCCTAAACTCACCACGCGACTACTTAACCCTAGACAGGTAATCATCACTGTACTCATGTTAAAGGTAAGCATTCGTAATTTTTACTACTCACATTTTAATTAACTGAAATCAACTCAATATCACACATTTAACAACTTTTACACATTTCGTAGCCATTAGTGTTCATTTAATTTTAAGTTTGTCATAAAGTCTTTACGTTCATGTTATTGTCCTATTTACAATTAGTGCAAACAACAGCGCGATGTTCTCTGCAGAACCCCTTTTTGCAAAGTCCACAAAATGTTGTCATCATTCTCCTCTTCTTTGCAGGACATTTATAGCAAACAGTACGTTCACCATCTGGCTGCATTACCTGGCATTGTTGTTGCACAGCAATGTTCAGATGTTCTTCAATTGTTGCCCGCAGAGATCGGTGTAAAGTAGGACGTGCAAAGCGGTGCTGCATCCACGGTTTTGTCAGCTCTTCACACAATTGGAAAATGAATTGTTTTCTTGATATTGTTTTCTGAGTTCTTCTAACTATAAATTATCCATGAATTTATACTTGCAATATTTAGCATGTTGTAAAATATTGCTAGTGGCCAGCGCCTCGTCTTTCTATTGCAGGAAAGATTGTGGCACATTTGACATAGTGTATCTACACCACCTTTAGTCCCATTGTAAATAATAATAATAATAATAATAATAATAATAATAATAATAATAATAATAATAATAATAATAATAATAATAATAATAATAAAGGCTTTACATATAACGTGTTGCTTACTGTTGTCATTGCAGTCCACGTCGGTGGGGGTGGGGGGGTTTCTTTCTCCTCCTCCTTCCTCTAGAAAGAGCAGTTACCAGGGTCTAAGGAAGTGAATGCCCTTTTCTTTCTGGGCTCATCCCTACATTTGTCTTAGCTCCTTAGGGAAAACCACGGAAAACCCTCAGGCTTGCGAATAGACTGAATGAATGAGAGGAGAAACTTTAAAGGTACGTGAAAACACGTCCATGCAAGGGAGTTGGGACTGTGAAAAATTGAATATGTGAAATCCAAGACTGTATTTGCCAGGCGAGCAAAGAAGAAGAAGAAGAAGAAAGGCTTACGTATGACGTGTGGCTTACTGTTGTCATTGCAGTCCGCGTCGGCCAGCGGTGGGAGGGGGGGGGTCAATATACCTGCACATATCAGTTCAAATTATAAAAACCTCTTAATGCTACTGCGGTACTATTCCATTGCCGAACACAATATGAAGAAATTAGCAGATCCCTGAACTGAACTCTTATTACTCTGAAATTACCGCGCAGTACAATTATAGCTATGACGCATTGCAAGCGTTAGTCACCATATCGATTTGCTAAGCAAATTTTATCCCTTTAGAGCATGTCCCCCCCCCCTCCTCCTCCATATCAGCCAACAACATACTGGATGAAGAAGACTCCTGCAAAAGGGACGAATTAAGATTTAATTTTATTTTAATGATAGACTAACATTGCAAAGTTCCAAAATAATTTTTTGCATTCCTTCATTACACTAGTCGTACAAAATTGCGGTCGTATCTCGTACTATCTATACTAATAATAAATCTGTAGCCGAAATTTTTCTGGTAAGTTTCGATTTTCCAAAAGTAATTGGTCCTAACATATATAATTAACCACCCTGAAACCGAAAATCGCATTTTTGAAAATTTTGTTTGTATGTCTGTCTGTATGTTTGTTACCTTTTCACGCGATAATGGCTGAACCGATTTATATGAAAACTGGAATATAAATTAAGTTTGTTGTAACTTAGATTTTAGGCTATATGGCATTCGAAATACTTTATTTAAAAGGGGGGTTATAAGGGGGCCTTAATTAAATAAATCGAAATATCTCGCTTATTATTGATATTTGAGAAAAAATGTTACATAACAGATGTTCCTTTAAAAATGATTTCCGTTAAGTTTTATTTTTTTACAACATTTTGATAGGACTGATATTTAATGAGATAAATGAGTTTTAAAATTAAAATAACGCTATCTAAGACGGTGCAATGAATTAAGAACAAATGACTTCGTCTATAAGGGGCCTTGGACAACAACAATCGAAACAGGGGCCTTGGACATCAACAAACAATCGAAAGCTATTAAACATAGCCTACAGGGAATGTTTCTGTGTTTGTATGAAGTAATATCACAAGCTCGTAAATTAACTGATTTGTATAATTAGTTATTATTTCACCATTGGAAACTGTAGTTTCTCTAGATGGACATAATGCTATAATGTTATTACAGTAACGTCTGAGTAAATCGAGGACAGGTAAGATTAAAATAGCTTCTTATGCACAGAAAATTTGATAGGCTATTTTGTACATTCGTTTTCTGTATTTCTTAAAATAATATTTATGTACACGCATTTTAATCTCAGAGAATTAACGAACAACGAGAGTGTATTGATTTAGTATGCAGTAATAGTACTTTAGCTTGGCAATCCATTATTTTAATAATTCATATTTTAACTATGCTCAATTGAATCGTGTTAAAATACATAAAATATATATGCAATAAATGCAGTGCTAAAAAAAAATTGGGTAATATGCGAAGCAGATTATCTTGCGCTGTTGTAAAAGTTGTTCCATGGATCAGTCGTCCTATTTTAATTATGTAATTACTTTATATTTATTTCTAACAGGTGGAGCGGAGCGAACGGGTACGGCTAGCTAACAATAAGTGAGAACTTACAATACAACAACGACAACAACAACAACAGCTGATAATCTGAAAGGGAACATAGTAATTTGGGGTGAATTAAAATGCAGCTTCCATTCGTTTAAAATTTCTTTAAATTTTAACTAAATATTAATGTAGATATTACCTCTAAAGGTAAATGGGGGCATGTTTCACAACGCTAACAAATTACAAATTAACAATATACAATTAACAACGGAAATATTACATATGCTTGTTAACTGTGTTTCACAATGCAATCTTATTCACTTGTATGTTTTAACGAACTTTACAAAATCGGCGAAACAAACTTACAAATACGCATAATTGGTTGAACAAAATCGCCAACGACAGTTTACAAAAATCACTAAGGATCAGAGGTAAAGTAGCTGTAATTTTAGAACTATCGATGGACATGTTTATATTTTTTTATATATATTTTATTTAGATTTTGCTACATCGGCGACAACGGAGTTTCGCGGCATGCAATTGGTCGAGCATACCAATGCATTAATTAGCCTACGACTTAACTGACGAAAGTTAGCGCGAAATTCATTCAAATAATTGATAAATAATGGATTTGACCCACGTAGTTATATGCAGTTGATAGAGCAGCTAACATGTCCATCCATTAAAATCAACTTCGCTCTCTGCTGGTCCATCAGTATATTTTATTGTTTCATCCATAACCTCGCCAACATTAGGGAACCCAGCAGGAGGAGCATAAAAATCCTTTGCCCGAGTAAGCACATTCGGTGATCAATAACCCGCCTCGAGTTTTTTCAATCTTGTAACAACATCAACTACCATGTGTGAACTTTTGCACACTGTAATCTTATAAATTCCGTTCTTATCTGCTAACGCAGGGAACTGAGAGCTACTATGCAACCAATGCAGTTCTCGCTTTGTGGTTAGGGCACCACTTTTCCCTTTCAGATGTTGCATGTGATGTCCCATATCTTGTAGGAGAGATTACAGCGAAATGGGATTCGGAACGACTTCAGAATACTGCGTAAGTAATGCCGACATTGCATTATTAAGTGATTGGTTTTCGGTGCAAAGTTTTTCTTCTTTAAGTGCGAGTATTTATTAAATACGTTCCTCGTATATAAGAACTAACGCGGTATTCTGAAGTATAGCGCGGGATTCATTCGAAACCTTTCATTAATATTCGTACAATGATACGAACGTGGCCGGAAAATTCTACGTTAGGCCTAAATGCAAAATCTTCGTCTGAGTCGCTAGAACTACTCAATAACATCACAACTGCTTCAGTGTAATTCTTAATGGTACCCTGTTACTATAAAATTGATTTTATACATATGTGTTTATTTTTTTCATTCACAATTAGAAGCTATTTCAACAGGGCTACTGTAGAAAATGTGCTAACTTCACTAGTAAAGTTTAGTTTACACGTTTGTAAAATTACTCCTTCGTTGTGAAACAAACATATCACTTGTAAAGAGCGCAAAATTTCATTCGTAAAGATTTGATTTCCTTTGTACAGTCCACCTTTACAAACAAAGATTGTGAAACAGAAGTTTACAAACAGAGTTCACAATTTCCAAAGATTGTAAACTTTGTGAAACACCCCACTGGTGAATCAGCACGCCGAGCTCGATCGAAATACAACCAGTTACTATTATTTCCCTATCGTTTTTTGACATTTGATTCCGCGTCCTACCTCTTTCATTCGTTACTAACCAACAACGCCAATAGCAGAAGGTAACGCAAAAACAGTCACCGGTTCCCCGATGCATGGCTTTCTCTCTCAATGTCAACTGAGAGTTAAAAATATTCATTATAATATGCACTTTCCACTCACTCCTCAGAATGTCTTCTTTATTTTTATTTATTTATTTTTTAAGATATGTGAGCTACGTACTGTATGTCTGATGTTTTGCCATCGTACATTCAAATATTTATATTCACTGTACAGTACAGCGAACTGTTTATACTTACTGTACATGCTATAACTACTTCTCCCAACTCCGCTATTGCTATATTTCCTAAACTAAACGCTGATATTGAAATAACGCCTGGTCTGATAATGCAGTCTGTTTAAATTTCTACCGACCAAGTTCTGCCCTTCATCATGGGAAAACAACGAGCTTCTTTAAAGGATACAACTACTAGGACAGAGATATTTTCATTATGGAATTTGTACTACCCACTGAAATGTAGTAACTAATGGGATTTTAATTAGCCATATATGTACAGTATATTACATTCTTTACCTAAAATGTCTCTAACTTCTAGGGAGAGCGCGAGGTACGTTCACAATCCCCTGAATACATATTCCCTTCTTCGAGAAAACGCAGAGAAGTGAACCGTCTCATATGAATATGCTACCAGTCATAAGTTTCAATACGGAGCTGCAAGTACTTAAGAATTATCAATTACTCTACAATTATGCAGCGGCGTCATCATCCAAGCTATAGCTGGAATAGGGAAGGGAACATAATATCCCATAAGTCTTATTAGAACACGCTGGAAATAGTGACGTAAAAAAAAAAATCGCCAACGGCACGTGGTGTTCCCAAGCGGTCACCCATCCAAGTACTGACCACGCCCAATGTTGCTTGACTTCGGTGATCGGACGAGAACCGGTATTTTCAACATGGTATGGCCGTTGCCGATGAAACTGCGTAATCTGTAGGCACTTGAGGACGATGGGATTGGGGTGCACTCGATAAAACCTGCACTCGCTCACACACACACGTAAACTGCCTGCTTAGACTCTGTACCTAAATTACCAAGCTCGTTGGATGTCATTGGGATAGATGATAAATCTATCTATCAACGGCAGTTTGGTTACGTTTCAACGTCACACACTGCTGGATTGACACGGGATTAATAAAACAGCTAGTCGGCATTCTAAGTTAAGCCACAGGTGGATTGTTGTTCAACAGCGGAGCCTCCTTTCAACCACATGGTTGTGGAACTGTAGTCGGATTTTCGACATCATTTTCATGCCATACTACGGAACTTCACACAAACTTCAATTCACTTCTTGCACCGGCGGCTACTACGAATGGACTGAAGCTCGCTACTGACTAGGGGGGGGGGGACATTTGTCTCTTGATGGATTACGTGACAGATATATAAAGTATCAGTCGTATGTTATGAACCCGAGTTTCAATAAAGATAGATTACCCGTATGTCCACAGATTCTCAGTAGTGGCCTGCGGAAGGATTATGCCCGCGGTCGACAAGTTACCTTCTAAGTTGTTTTCCCTCAACAATTAATGCTGCCAAGTGAGTAGGAATGACACCGCGCTCTCATATAAGTCGTACGAAACTATTAAGGAAACGAATTTGCCTCGTGGATCCAAGTCTCCCATGGACTGCCTATAATGTATTATCTATCCTAGAAGTGTTATCGGGGTGATTATTTAAATTTTCACTCGGTGGGAACCGCTGTTGTTCTTCATTCATCTACTCTGTTATGAATAACTTGTGGCCCTTAAAAGGGCCGGTTGCTGATTCCCTAGCAAGCACTCCCGCTTACTTGGAACTAGTGTATTTTGTGACGGCCTTGGTCCCTTCACTGACGGCGTGCTTGGCCAGCTCACCGGGTAGCAGGAGACGGACGGCTGTCTGGATCTCCCGACTGGTGATGGTCGACCGCTTGTTGTAATGCGCGAGCCGCGAAGCTTCCGCGGCGATGCGCTCGAAGATGTCGTTAACGAAGCTGTTCATGATGCTCATAGCCTTTGAACTGATTCCCGTGTCTGGGTGAACTTGTTTCAGAACCTTGTAGATGTAAATGGCGTAGCTCTCCTTCCTCTTGCGCTTCTTCTTCTTATCGCCCTTCGAAATATTCTTCTGGGCCTTGCCGGCCTTCTTGGCAGCCTTTCCGGAAGCTTTGGGGGGCATGGTGCTCGTCTGATGATGAGCCGAACGAACGAACGAATGAATGGGGACGAAGAAAGAATGAATGATGTTTAAAATGGCAGGCAGGGTAAGCATCCCATGCCTCCATTGGTTCCTCGACAAGCAATTCTCTAACTTTAGATCGAGGTACCCAGCTATAAGCCGTTTGCCCTCTCATCTAACAGTAGTGTATTTCCCCTGTGAATGATTTTATGAACATGTACACGTTATCAGTTGAATTGTGAATGAAATGAATGAAGTGAAGTGAGCACCATGCCTCGCAGATGTTAATGAGAGGTGGAGAGTCCAGTGCTCTGGTCAGTTCTGTCCTAGTCACGTTTTTGTAGTGGCGCTAGGGAAACTCGTAACCTGTTACCAACAAAGTGGTGGGCTACTCGTTTCCGTAGAAGCCGTCTGGCTGCCTGGTTGGCTGTGGCAAGTGTCGTGTGTCGTTTCGTAGGGTTTGTGTCAGTAGTGAGTAAAGAAATAGTGAATGTCACTATTTCGTCCTGTAGTCTGTTTAGTTGCCGGTCAATGTAGGATTCTATTTTCTGCATAGCAGAACGTAGAACCCCCTCGACCAGCTGTTCCGTAGTTGTTTTTTCTGTCTGTGGATCGTCTGTAGTGTTTGTCTTGGTTGTCGTTGTCTTAGCTGCATCCGCATAAGACAATTCGGGTTTGGGAAGTGTTGGGTTGAAAACGGACTGTGATGGTTTGGGTATAGGTTTCGGTATTGGTTTGTGGGTGTCTATGGGGACGTGCGTGGGATCGGTGGAGGTTATGAGATTAGTCCTTGGATATTTTGGACAGCGAGCTTGGCCCGTATAATGGGTGTCGCTGTTGCACGTGGCGCAATACCTAATCTGGGATAGGCGGTTGTGGTTGCACAGGTCGGGATTTTTGCCGCACTTAAAACAAGTCTTGGGCTTGTCGCAGTTTGTCCTTGTATGGCCGTATTGTGCACAGTTAAGGCACGGTCGGTGGAAGATTGTCTCGTGTGATGGCTCTACTCTGTAGTACCGTCCTGCAAGTTTAATTCCTTCTAGTAATTTGTCTGCTGTGGTGATGTCATTTGTGAAAATTCTAACTAAGTTGGTGGGTTTGTCTGTCTGTGCGGAGATAATTCTCTTAATGCGTGTGATGCCTGGATGTGTTACAGCCAGGATCTGCATTAGTTCGTCCTCAGAGATCAGCGTGTCGACATTTTTCATGACGACACTGATCTCTTTATTTCGGGTCTGTTTCTGTCTTGATTCACTAGGCGTAATGTTGATTTCTGCGGACGGACCGAAGTTGTACAGGGGAATTGCCCTAGCGAACTTCTCCGCGTCGTCAATCGTGGCGAATGTGAGTGTAGTTGTCTTGGTAGTGTGTGCCCAGAACTGTCGTGGAGTTTGAATGTCGAGTCGGTACTGTTTCATTAGTCGCTCTATGTGTAGTGGGTTGTTGCCGTTTTTTGTGTGGTTCAGTATTTTCAGTACTGTCCTTGTCTTGGTTCCTTGTGCGGTGTTAGGAGGAGTGGGAGAAGTGGGGCTTGCCGGAGTCGAACCGGATACTTTTGTGGGAATTGGTTTGCGCCTGTTGGACCGCTTCCCTTCTGAGGATTCGTGAGACGACGCCTCAGAGCTGGGAGGTGGTCCGTTGGGAGACTTCTCTGCTGTGGGTTTAGGGACAGGAGACCTCTCTGCTCTAGGTTTTGGAGCCGGCCCTTCTGAGGGCCCCTCTTGTGGAATGGAAGTAACCTCTGCCTCTTCCTCAGAAGAAGAAGAAGAAGAAGATTCACTGTCCAATAGAGAGGGGGGTGGGGTGGAGGAGGGATGGGATGGGTGGCCTGGTAGTTCCCAAGGTCCGAGGAGAGTGGCGGTTGGTGGAGTTTGGTATCGGGCGTGCTTCCCGAATTGTCGTGGATGCATTAAAGTCATCTGCCGTAAGTTTTCTCGGGAGGAAAAAACGTAGGCTCTCGTGGTTTTGTTTAAAGTCAAGGTCGTTGTGGGTTTCCGTGGAGTCACTGCGTCCAGTAGGTCGGGGTCAGCGTTTGTGATCACTACTGCTCTATTAGCAGTGATCGGTGCCATGGTCTTTAGTGTATGTAAGTCGTCGATCGTCTTGGTTGGTGAAGCGCTGGACTTACCAAATGATGATGGTTGTGGTGGTGATGTTGCTTCCGGAGAGACAGGTTTTGCGGCGGCCATCACACAGTCTTGAGGGTTTAGTCACTTGCGTACGGCTTCTCTAGCACTATTGATCACTACTCAGTGGCCACACTGTAGAGGTTCCTTCGTAGCTACATCTTTACGGAAGAGTACACACACACGAACACTGAATAGACCTACCCACTGTTTCGGTTCTCACTGGAAAGAAAACACGCAACTAAAGGGTTTCTCTCTGAAGTATACAAATACGCCTCAGGCGTGTTCTCGTACGGTCCGCGCCCGGTATTATAAGCAAAACGGTGGCCTTCACTTTTCGCCTCGGGCGTGTTCCCGTACGGTCCGCACTCGATGCACAGTACGATGCGGAGCGCGACTGATCAATCCTCTGCCATGCAGGGCCCGACGGATCATCATCACCACGCCTCGCCCACGGTAACCTTCACTTTTACGCCAACGTCAATAATCGACAGCGGACCAATCGTAAAGTCACAAACGTTTGCGCTGTTTCCAGTGCGAGCCAATAGAAACAGCGCAAACGTTTGTGACTTTACGATTGGTCCGCTGTCGATTATTGACGTTGGCGTAAAAGTGAAGGTTACCGTGGGCGAGGCGTGGTGATGATGATCCGTCGGGCCCTGCATGGCAGAGGATTGATCAGTCGCGCTCCGCATCGTACTGTGCATCGAGTGCGGACCGTACGGGAACACGCCCGAGGCGAAAAGTGAAGGCCACCGTTTTGCTTATAATACCGGGCGCGGACCGTACGAGAACACGCCTGAGGCGTATTTGTATACTTCAGAGAGAAACCCTTTAGTTGCGTGTTTTCTTTCCAGTGAGAACCGAAACAGTGGGTAGGTCTATTCAGTGTTCGTGTGTGTGTACTCTTCCGTAAAGATGTAGCTACGAAGGAACCTCTACAGTGTGGCCACTGAGTAGTGATCAATAGTGCTAGAGAAGCCGTACGCAAGTGACTAAACCCTCAAGACTGTGTGATTTTGTGCCATTGCCTCGAGTGAACTCTTCAATTGTTAACATCTCTAGTGTGGTGCTAGTGTACGGACCACTAGTTAACCGATCCAGATATACAGTTCTCTCCGCTTAACGATAGGACGTTACTGCGGAAATTTCCATCTAGTTGTAGCGCACCTTTACTACAAATATTGTTCCAGTTAGAGAGAAGCCAACACAGTGTAGCATACCGAGTGACTGACAATTTGGGCGTGTATTAAATCTTATATCACGTCAAGTGTATTCGAGTGCAAGACATTTACTATGCGTGCAGTCATGTTTCACTCTCTCTGGAAGTGAAAACTAAACAGTGCTCTGTGTGCTCATAGTACAAAACAATCTAACGTGCAGTGAGTGAACCAACTAAATATTGTCAACGAAACTTTACACTCCAAATATTCTCCTTTGTCTTTTCATTTCTGGACTTAGTTTAACCTTTCTTATCTCTTTCTCCAATATATACCTCAAATGCCGCAGTGTCAATTACAGTGTTTAGTGCTACGTATTACATCTTCAACCAAATAGTGCATCATAACTCCAACACAAATCAAAAGGAGGAGCCACCATGAATAACAACAACCCTGAAAGCAGAGCAACACAACCAGCAGACAGAGGTAAGGGCAGTCACAACTCCTCAAAAAACCGCTCTCACTCCGCTGAGGATTTGTCAGTAAACACTCCATCCACTGACAATCCTTTTCCAGGTCTACTACACCAGCAGTCACCGCCTGACGCTTTCACAGAATCAGAGGCAAACACAACCCTAATAATATATAATTATAGTGCCTCAGAGCTCAAAAAAGTTCTAAACCAAATTCGTGTGCATGTTCGCTGGTATAAACACCATGAACACCTACTTATTATAAATTTCCATACCCGAGCTCACCTCTCAAAATTTACACAGTACATTCCACCCTCAATTCTTGGGCCTAGTGATAAAACTCAGTACATGATTCCGGAGCAAGCTAAATTGCAAGCTCCTTGGCTCTCACAACCCGCTCAAAGACAATACAAACCAAATGCAGCTACCAAAGAAATATCTGCCCCTACCGCAAAAACTCCACTCAAAACAAATAACAGAGAACTACGATACAGACTAGAAAATCTGATATCGTCTCTGCCACTTCCCTCTCAAAGCACCACAGTACACCAAGACCTACAATCCCCCGTGTCACCAATCCAAACGAATCCTAATTTTGCCCCCAATCAAATCACGCCACAACCTTCCGCATCAAATGCAAATAATAAAACCACTCCTAGCAAAGACATTCGAATATCACAAACGCAACCACCGCCTGCTGCAACTCAAATTGACTCACGCGTAGCTATGCGTATCAATAACCAAGATCTACACAAAAACAACCCCACCATCATATATCAAGATTGCCTAAAAATTCAAATCACACCACCTAGACAAACCTGGTCGCAAAAATTCAGTTCAACAACTCTTATTTTCGAAAACCAAGAGCACTTAGATAAATTCATCTCCTCCTACCCACCCAACACTTTCGGACCCAACGCAGAATATGCAATTAAAATTAACAGACAAAACAGAAATACGGAGAGTGCTCAATCTTACGCCAAAGAAACCAATCTAGTTGCTACTGGAATCTCCCCGGAAATAGATATAGAAACAGTATCAGCTGCTATGACAAACATCAACTTAGAACACACTAGGATCACAAGAATAAGAAATAGCTACGGACCAACGCCCCTTGTTCGCATTTTCACAAAAAACCCGAACACCATATCGACACTTCTCAGCGATGGCCTCCGACTGTGGGGCAGAACATATCATTGTGAACCACCCAAACTAGGAAAACGCCATATTCCATGCAGGAACTGTCATCAGTATCTGCATGAGAAGAAAAACTGCACAAACCCCGCAGTTTGTTTTCACTGTGGGAACATTGGCACTTCCTGTGCACATAAAGATCGACCACATCATTGCGCCACCTGTAATAGAGACGGACATTATACAGGACAGATGCACTGTCCACTATATCCACGCGAAATCCAACTCCCCGATGAACCTACCTACAGACCATTCATTAGGAAACAAAATATTGATTCGCCACTTAAACCCAGCCAAATGACACCCCCAAACCAGCCCCCGTCTCTTAACACAATCAATTTCCCAACCCTCAACTCCGTCGACAGCGACATATCCAACATACCAAACGAAACCACCAACAGTCCCAAACCCCACACATTTGCTCAGATCTTGGCAACACCGCAAAAAACCGACAAAAATGATCTACCCACCCCCCAACAAATCGCCAACTTTATAGATGAACGTATCGCCATCCACATAACCCGCATTGAAAAATACATTGACGAAAAAATCAATCAAGCCATCAACAATTTAACACAATTTATCACAGCCACAACAATAAACACGACCCCACCCTCACGACTCGAAAATACCACAGCCACTATAAATGCCACAGCCAAAAAGACCATAAATAGGAAAGTCAGCGTTGCACCTTATGGAAACAATATAGATGTAATAATCACGCCCATAGTCCAGAAAGTCCAAACTATGATAGGTGGCGCAATAGAACGAGCCCTGGCGGATTACCAATCCCTACCCTGCCCCTCAGGAAATTCACGGCACCTAGACACCACAAACAGCCTCTCACCAACAACCTAATACCACTATAATGGCGTCCATCCTACTTCGACATGACATCACGATAATTCATTGCAATATTAGGCACCTGTATAACAACAGAACGGAACTCACTCACCTCATCCAAGAGCAAAAACCCGAAATCATATGTTTAAATGAAACCCACCTTCGAGACAAAGACCGCTTTACTATGAGAGACTTCACTATATATCGACGCGACAGACCTACGATAGGAGGAGGAGTTATGATTATGACTAACAAAAACTTGACAACAACTCAAATTCCCCTACCCCTTCACCTCGACGACCAAGAATGTGTAATAATTCAAATCCACATAGGAAATTCTCGCATGCATGTGGCTTCTTTCTACTCTCCGCCAGCTAATCCACTCCCATCCACACTCCTGCGTTACCTTCACACCCTTCCAAATGTCATAATCACCACAGATATCAACGCCCACCACCCCTTCCTCCATGATAACAATCGGAACACCAAAGGCAACCACCTAGTGACGCTCTTACCCAGTCTCAACCTAGTACAAGTTCCACTCCCTGCCCCCACACGCCTACCAACTCCTACTCAACAATTTACAACTCCTGATAAAATATTCATCTCTCCCAGATTACATAACCGACTCATCAATACTCTAGTCCTTCCCCCTCTAAATTCAGATCACGCACCCATACAAATTAAACTTGCCTGCCCCTTTTACCGCTCTCAACCCGTAAACGAAGCTATATACATGCGAGATTATCGTAACGCTGATTGGCAGAAATTCAAAGATTACATATCTAAATCACTCCCTCATTTTCCAATCACGAAACACGAAGACTTAGACACCGCAGAGACTTTGTTTGTACAGGTGCTTAATGAAGCTATTCAAGACTCAATACCACAAAAACGATATACCACTGACCGTCGCCGTGCACTACCTCCAGACATCTTAAAAATCATAAAGACAAAAAGAGCAGCACACAGACTCTACATGCGCACCCATGAAGATGAAGACAGACGCCTCTACCGCTCACTACAAGAAGATGTCAAAGACGCTATACAGAGATACGAGACGCGACGATGGGACAAATTCATTCAGAAAGTCGACAAAGACAGACTAAACGCTCCCAAGCGATTTTGGGAAACCATAAAGCGTATTAGGGGCAAGTACCAATATACTTCCCACCCATTACGCAACAGACAACAAACGATTATTGACACACCAGGCAAACTGGAAGCCTTCCGACAGTTTCTATCCAACACGCACACAACACCTATACATCCAGATTTCGACCAAGATCATTACCATTTCATCACAGATCATATCAATAACCATCATATCCTCTATAATCCACTCCCAGCACCAGCACCACGATCAACCGACGACCCCATCATTGATGACATCACCATACTAGACATCTCACTTGCCCTCCAAACATGCAAGAACTCAGCTCCAGGACCTGATGGTATCACATACCAAACACTTAAACAACTCCCGCCGACAGCCCTTAATTTTCTTGCTGGTCTTTTCACCCTCTCTTTGAAACTTGGACACGCTCCGACACGCTGGAGACATTCACACATACTTCTATTTCCAAAACCTGGTAAAGACGCCTCAGACCCCGCCAACTACCGACCCATAAGCCTCACCCCGACTATTGCCAAGTTAATGGAGAAAGTACTCGTTTCACGCTTGCAGGTTTACCTGCGCGACCGAAATATGATTCCCGATTCTCAGGCGGGCTTCAGACCGGGAGTCCAGCCGACTGATCAGCTGATACGGGTACTTACCCCCATTGAGGAGGCCTACTCTAAACGACATTACTCAATCTTGGTAGCGCTCGACGCCAGACGAGCCTTTGACACAGTATGGCTGGACGCCTTGCGATATAAATTAACAAACATGCAATTTCCGCACGAAATAACACGCTGGATCTCCAGCTTCCTGAATAACCGATCTGGCCAGGTCCGTCTTGGCAGACAAGATCTGTCCCGCACCTTCCAAATCGAAGCAGGAGTTCCCCAGGGCAGCGTGATTTCCCCCCTGCTCTATAACATATATGTATCTGACATCCCTCAACCCAACAACAATCAAGTGGGCCTGGCACAGTTTGCTGACGATGTTGCTTTCTGGGCCACCCATCCCCGCTTACGATCCGCCAGGGTACTAATAGACAACGCCCTGAGACAGTACACTGAGTGGGCCAACACCTGGAGAATTACCATCAACACCGAAAAAACCCAAACCTGTGTCTTCCGCCCCTCTTTAAAATCACGAATCACAAACAGACAACACATTACAATCGGACAAGCATTAATACCACTCCAACACAAAGTAACATATCTAGGCATTCCACTCACATCAAAACTCTCTTGGACTACAATAGCGCAAACAATATGGGACAAATACAACAAAGCTACTAAAGCAGTAAGCTACCTAAGCGGCATTAGACGACAAGGCTGCCACGCCAACACATTACTACACCTATATAAAGCACTGGTTCGATCCCAGTGCACCTACTCCTCCTACTTTCTATTGCAATCTTCACCCTCAACACAAAAGAAATTTGAGTCCCGTGAAAGGAAATTATTGCGCCAGATATTTCGACTACCCAAACATACCAGAAACGACACAGTATACATCCACACCAAAACGAAACCACTCTCCACACACCTAATCCGAACAGTCACTAAATACACACACTTCGCACTACGTCGCTCATACACACAACATATGTTTAACAATCCTCCACACACCAACAAGAACACAACCATTGAAAAACTCCTACAAGCCTATCAAGACCACTTCAATCCACAAAATAACCATTAAACCCTCCCCCTCTCTCTCCCTCTCTACAACACCCCTCGTCTCCCGGAGTCGGCTCATTCGCGGTCTGTCTCCCATAAATACCCCACAAGAATGCCATCGTTGAGGAATGCACATACATGTCATTGACCAGTACCCGACACATACAATTAATAATCCACCTTCATCTACAACGAGAGGAAATCGAAATCAAACACCCCACCCACAACATAACGTACCAGCGAACATCACTCCGACTGCTGGATAGCTGAAGTCAAAATGCCAACGCCCAAACACAAGGATAACAACAATATAAACAAATTGTGACTGCCCTCACCACTGCTTAGTGATGCATGACAGCCACCGTTGAATAACTAAACAATAAATAAATACATTCAAAATTCACGCAAGCCCAGTAAATAATTTACATCACAAATAGTTCATGGTTACTCCTCAAATAACAACAAATCAGAACTTAAAATCTGCTTCTTAAATCTTCTTTCTTACTTTCTACCCACCTGTCTTCTTTCCACGTCACAATCTCAATCTCATAAAAGCCCTAAATATCCAACATTCTATTAACACTGCACTCACAAGCACTCACGGTCGAAGAGGGCATTGTAATGTAAGACCCTAAAACGACCGCTGGCTCTGCCAGCAATCAACTCTGACACCGGGCGAGGCGTCGTTCTTGTAGTTAAACAGCTGCAAGTAGGAGTAGCATCATGTCGGGTCGTGGAAAGGGAGGCAAGGTGAAGGGAAAGTCAAAGTCTCGATCCAGCCGTGCTGGGTTGCAGTTCCCGGTAGGCCGTATCCACCGTCTTTTGCGTAAGGGCAATTACGCAGAGCGAGTTGGTGCCGGTGCGCCAGTCTACCTGGCCGCGGTGATGGAGTACCTGGCGGCCGAAGTTCTCGAGTTGGCTGGCAACGCAGCTCGTGACAACAAGAAGACTAGGATCATTCCTCGTCACTTACAGCTCGCCATTCGCAACGACGAGGAGCTGAACAAACTCCTGTCCGGCGTCACCATCGCCCAGGGTGGTGTGTTGCCCAACATCCAGGCGGTTCTCCTCCCGAAGAAAACCGAGAAGAAGGCTTAAGCCCCTTCTCCGTAAAACGGCCCTTTTAAGGGCCCCACTAACCTCACAAAAGTCAGAAATAGCCAGTATTGTTAATCCTCTCTCACGGCTTCGTAATGTAATTTCATTACGCGTGTCAACTTTCTCTCTCTCTCTATACCGGTGGGCTGATTTAATATCATCATTCTGTAATTTTGTGCTCTGAACGATGTCGTTGTCCCAGGTTCGCACTGAAGTACTTGAAACCGTTGTACATTTACTAGGCTATTGTGTGATAACACATTATACTGATGCATATAGAAAGGTTTCATTATTATTATATAATTTAACACAATACGAATTAAATTAGATGATGATGCCAAAGTACATAGTTGGCTTCGAAATTTATGTAATATATTTCTATCATATTAGAGTAATGGAGATTATCGTGAAAATAATCACAAGTCCCCTTCTTTGGTGCCCATCGTGGTTTTAGACATATACGTTTGAATATACTAGTTTACTTTACTACATACTACGAATGAAACTAATTTTGAATAAGAAATCGATAACTGGTGAACAACTTACGGCGTTATAATAGAGTTCCTAATGCGTTTGTTTGTTGGTGCACATATTGGCCGCACGCGCAGGAACCCCAATACTGAGATGATGACATGACCTTCTCGTAGGAATCGAAGGCTTTGACAATTTGCGTTCGAATTTCCCCTCTCTCTGTCGTTTCGTTCGAACCGAAATGACGCAAGCTATACGTGGAAGTTGTCTGACAGGACGAAGTCCTGTGTTCTGACATGCGATGTGTACCTCTTCTCCCCAGTGTTTACCACACTGGATTCCTATGACCTAAAAGTTGGCATTGCAAAAACGTGGTGATGTGATGTTCAGTATGTGTCAATCCCCTCGGTTCCTTGTTACGGTCTGGTGAGCATTGCCTACCTGCGTTGTCATATTACCCACCAATTCTTCGGACAGTGATTATTGACTTACAGAAGTTTACAGTAACAGGTAACATAATCCGAGGAGCAAGGCTTCACAGAGGAATCCGGTCTTTCCACTTGATATACCAAGCGTTGGGGTCAGACCCATTTGAAAAACGGAGAGGCATTTCTTACAACGTCTTTTGCTGATACTGAAGTGCCCCTACGAAATAAGTTCTGTTTTCCGCACTGGCCTGTTGAGCTAGTGGTCACACAGTAAAGGTGAATTAAATTAATCTCGACAACTACTGCCCTTTTTAGACGGATTTTATGGCCCTGAAAAGGGCCGTTTTGCCGACGGATTCGGCAGCAGACGTGTGTAGGCAGTCTAACCGCCGAACCCGTAGAGAGTCCTCCCCTGCCTCTTCAAGGCGTATACCACGTCCATGGCCGTGACTGTCTTCCGCTTCGCGTGCTCGGTGTATGTTACAGCGTCACGGATTACGTTCTCCAGAAAGACCTTGAGAACACCTCTCGTCTCCTCGTAGATGAGGCCGGAGATACGCTTTACGCCTCCACGTCGGGCGAGACGACGAATGGCCGGCTTCGTGATGCCCTGAATATTATCTCGGAGAACCTTCCTGTGGCGCTTCGCTCCACCTTTGCCAAGACCCTTGCCTCCCTTGCCGCGTCCAGTCATGTTGCTCGTGTGACGAAGGTTAAAAGTGATCTCGACGGCGGGTCATTTTTTGGTTTATATACTAAAACCCGCGGACCAATCACATTACGGAAGGGGCGTGGCTTCTCAACGGGCGAAGACATAAATACCCCTCTTGGGGGCAGCGGGGGCGACTGTATTGCGTCAACTTGGGTTGCGAGGACTAAGGAGTAAGCGATGGCACGTACGAAGCAAACTGCGCGTAAGTCCACGGGAGGCAAGGCTCCACGAAAGCAGCTGGCAACGAAGGCCGCTAGGAAGAGCGCACCGGCTACTGGAGGCGTGAAGAAACCCCATCGATACCGCCCTGGTACAGTTGCTCTTCGCGAGATCCGTCGTTACCAGAAGAGCACCGAGCTCCTCATCCGCAAGCTGCCTTTCCAGCGCTTGGTGCGTGAAATCGCTCAGGATTTCAAAACCGACCTCCGTTTCCAGAGCTCAGCCGTAATGGCCTTGCAGGAGGCAAGCGAGGCATACCTCGTCGGTCTCTTCGAGGATACCAACCTTTGCGCCATCCACGCCAAGCGCGTGACCATTATGCCCAAGGATATTCAGCTGGCTAGGCGCATCCGCGGCGAGAGGGCTTGAATTAACAAAGGTACTCCTGCCCGCAAAAAGGCCCTTTTCAGGGCCACTAGTTATTTCTCGGAAGAGCCGGTTGTACCGTACTCCAGGTCTCGTTCCTACTACCCTCAGTTCAAGGTCACCTCAATAATATAAATGGTTTCTCCCTTTCCATTCCTCACCGTATCAGCATTTTCCCACAGCCTGTTTGACAAATATCGCAATGTATCCTATAGGTTAATAAACAATTTTTTAATAGAACGATGGATAACAAAGTTTCTTAGGAAAATTAAAAAAAAATTTCACAGTTCTATAATATTGCACATTATATATATTTACCAAATTAAGGGTTAACGCCGCCGGGACGAGTGATCCTCCGTCCGACCGATCACAAGCGCCAAGGCTCAAAGTGGTCCAGAAAGCAAATCTAGCTGGACTAAAAATGTGACATATTTCCATGAAACTTCGCACTATAGTCACTACTGTATAAGAGGAGAAACTACCCCTTTATAGACGATGCGTTTTGACAAAAATTAGTGACTTGTCTCATATATAATATATTGTTTTAATGAAACTTTACACAGTACTTACATGTAGCTCGTTTATACTATATTGGATACAAAATGTGATTATGATTGTATAAGAGTAGCTACTTGTCTCCTATCTAACATTTTTTACTTTCACGAAACTATAACTGTGACTCATTATTTTCGATAGTACAGACGTGGTCTGCTTAGGAAAGGACAAGCGGAAGACTGTGACCTTTGTGACCTCGGGTGGGTATTACGATAACATTTATAACCGTCACCCTGATAAGCATCCGAGCAGCTTATTTCAAAAAGGAGTTTGAATACAAACAATTCCTTCAATCTACTACGATTATTACAATAACTGATTTCATTAATCTCCTCTCTTCTTTAGCAAAATATAAATTACCTTCAATTGGTCGATTCAGCAAACTT
Organism: Periplaneta americana; assembly: GCF_040183065.1. Classification (NCBI taxonomy): domain Eukaryota; kingdom Metazoa; phylum Arthropoda; class Insecta; order Blattodea; family Blattidae; genus Periplaneta; species Periplaneta americana. The sequence continues at coordinate 862,284 of NW_027185505.1, forward strand.
GTTCATAAAACTTATCGCTATTGCGTCACGTTTCGCAATTTTTCTAAAGTAAAAACAAAAACACGAACAAACGCCTACTCCTTTAACCTCATCGCTCTCTTATCTCTAGAATCCCGGGGGGTTGAGAACCTGAATTCTCTGTGGTGTGAAACAAAGCAACCCGCAGGAGCAATGACACGTTCAATTGTCCTAATAATAGAAAAAAAATTACACGTCATTTAGTGTATTCAGAACATTTTTACAGGACCGTGTAGGATATTCACTCTCCTGTCGAATAGTTTCGGCGGCTGGTAGGCGATACGCATTAATTAAAATAATACTTGCGTACCTTGTTCAGGACAGTGACTGTGCTACTTTCTTTCTTTCTTTCTTTCTTTCTTTCTTTCTTTCTTTCTTTCTTTCCTTTATTTGTAGCTTATTGATGACACCAGATGCCATAACGGAAATGCCGTGATGGTATGTTTGTTTAATATTCAAAATCAAGTGACAGACGCTATTTGACTTTGCGGTGGAGGGGATAGGGACCTGATCTCGGATGTTCCGAGAGATGCCGGCGCACAGTTGTCCAGAACGCAAAACTATGTAAGAAAATCAACTTCATCATAACCGAAGTTTAAGTAATATCTAGGCTTAAACAAAAGCTAGGCATTGTGCACAACAGCATACAAAACATCAATATCAGTAAGAGGTGGGACAAAACATGAGTTTTTTTTTTAAAGTCACGCTCTTCAGTTGATTTTTGTTCGTGGGGTCAGTGGCTGTTTTATACTGTTAAACCTTCCCTTATGGAGGTCATAGGACAAGATGTGTACTTTCATTTAATACGCGAAAAGCAATCTATAATACGTTAGCATTCATTTAATTGGCACGTTTACTGAGATTTGTGCAACTAGTTTTTTTTTTTTTTTTTTTTTTTTACGACATATTTAACAGGCTGTGCATTACAAGTAAACCTGAGTTAACTTTCAATTCTTCTACCCACACATTAATCAAATATTAAACTCTATACGGCTTAAAATTTAGCTGCTACATCCTGCAAACTTAGATGTTATATTCATCTCTTGGTGGCGCTTTACGAATTCGACAGCAGCCACTTTTCAGAGTCTGGATGAAGGAGCTTAATTTCTCCAAGAAAAATTCAACACTTCTTGAACATATAATGAACAACTAAATTATGGAGTATATCCATGAATCTAGCATTTTGTTACCAACTGCGAAAAATATGGCAGGCTAGTCATCTTTTAGGAGCATAATTTCTATTAAAACATTAAAAATTATCAGAAAAACTAATTTTTCCCTAATTCCCTAATTACACGAGCATAATTCGTTTTTGCATAGATGCGTATAAAATTTCATGGAAATATGTTACATAGGGGAGAAATTATTAACTCTGTATAAATGTAGCCTCTAAACACAAGAAGTAGATTCCCATATAAAAACCATTATCTGAATTTATGCTACCTGTAACTATACTGTGTGAAATATAATGTAAATATTTCAGTTAAGATAGAAATTATTAATTTAGTCTATAAAGCACTTCCGATACAACTCTTCACACAATAATAATAATAATAATAATAATAATAATAATAATAATAATAATAATAATAATAATAATAATAATAAATAATTCTGAGCTTCAGTGCAAGAACTCTTTAACCCTCACACAGCTTGTTCTGAGAAAAATCAGTATTAAAGAAATTTATACACATTAAACAAATTGTAATGCTATATGTTGTCATGTCTCTTCTATCCCTCACGTGGAAACTTAGGCTTACACAGCAGCAAGAATAAGATAACAACGTTATTATCATCTGTCCTTTTATGGCTATACAGTTTTTGCAGTGAACTACAGAATTATTAACTATTATTATTACAGACCTGTTATTTTTTTCACTTTTTTCACACACACACACACACACACACACACACACACACACACACATCTATTATACTAAACATAAACCCACAAGAGAAAACAATACTTGTATTAACTGTAAACATTTTTCTTCCTTTCTTTATTTTTAGCAGAATCCTCCATTTCACCCTTTATCTCACTAGATGCGCTTCCCGCAGACATTCTTCATTATATGTTTCACACACCACTTCGTAACACTTGCAGCGGTTGACTTTTGTTTTCTTGTCTTTTTCTCTAGGGTATATTGTACATAGTGCTCGGTATCGGTGCTCGTTCACGTGATATTTTACCTTTGTTTTTCTTGCTAACTCCTGCCAATTTTTCTGATATTTCCCGTAGTTGATTGGTCAAGTACTGCGGATTGATTCCCGGTTATAACAAACACACCTACACTACATTCCAATGATTTCTGACTCGTTACTGCACATTTTAGAAACACTGTACGAAAGCACACACAGTCTCTCGTAAATCAACAGGTTACAACAGAGACTTACACTTGCAAACGCGTGGGGATTTCAGAAAATTTCTTACTATTTCAGTACCTTTAACTGTACAACAGATTTTGTTTTCTCGAAAAAGAAAGGTCAACGTTACTATTGACAAAAGACAGAAACGTACGATTACAATACCTTTATTTTAAACAATCTTAGAGGTGGTCTGGGAATTCCTAAACTCACCACGCGACTACTTAACCCTAGACAGGTAATCATCACTGTACTCATGTTAAAGGTAAGCATTCGTAATTTTTACTACTCACATTTTAATTAACTGAAATCAACTCAATATCACACATTTAACAACTTTTACACATTTCGTAGCCATTAGTGTTCATTTAATTTTAAGTTTGTCATAAAGTCTTTACGTTCATGTTATTGTCCTATTTACAATTAGTGCAAACAACAGCGCGATGTTCTCTGCAGAACCCCTTTTTGCAAAGTCCACAAAATGTTGTCATCATTCTCCTCTTCTTTGCAGGACATTTATAGCAAACAGTACGTTCACCATCTGGCTGCATTACCTGGCATTGTTGTTGCACAGCAATGTTCAGATGTTCTTCAATTGTTGCCCGCAGAGATCGGTGTAAAGTAGGACGTGCAAAGCGGTGCTGCATCCACGGTTTTGTCAGCTCTTCACACAATTGGAAAATGAATTGTTTTCTTGATATTGTTTTCTGAGTTCTTCTAACTATAAATTATCCATGAATTTATACTTGCAATATTTAGCATGTTGTAAAATATTGCTAGTGGCCAGCGCCTCGTCTTTCTATTGCAGGAAAGATTGTGGCACATTTGACATAGTGTATCTACACCACCTTTAGTCCCATTGTAAATAATAATAATAATAATAATAATAATAATAATAATAATAATAATAATAATAATAATAATAATAATAGGCTTTACATATAACGTGTTGCTTACTGTTGTCATTGCAGTCCACGTCGGTGGGGGTGGGGGGGTTTCTTTCTCCTCCTCCTTCCTCTAGAAAGAGCAGTTACCAGGGTCTAAGGAAGTGAATGCCCTTTTCTTTCTGGGCTCATCCCTACATTTGTCTTAGCTCCTTAGGGAAAACCACGGAAAACCCTCAGGCTTGCGAATAGACTGAATGAATGAGAGGAGAAACTTTAAAGGTACGTGAAAACACGTCCATGCAAGGGAGTTGGGACTGTGAAAAATTGAATATGTGAAATCCAAGACTGTATTTGCCAGGCGAGCAAAGAAGAAGAAGAAGAAGAAAGGCTTACGTATGACGTGTGGCTTACTGTTGTCATTGCAGTCCGCGTCGGCCAGCGGTGGGAGGGGGGGGGTCAATATACCTGCACATATCAGTTCAAATTATAAAAACCTCTTAATGCTACTGCGGTACTATTCCATTGCCGAACACAATATGAAGAAATTAGCAGATCCCTGAACTGAACTCTTATTACTCTGAAATTACCGCGCAGTACAATTATAGCTATGACGCATTGCAAGCGTTAGTCACCATATCGATTTGCTAAGCAAATTTTATCCCTTTAGAGCATGTCCCCCCCCCCTCCTCCTCCATATCAGCCAACAACATACTGGATGAAGAAGACTCCTGCAAAAGGGACGAATTAAGATTTAATTTTATTTTAATGATAGACTAACATTGCAAAGTTCCAAAATAATTTTTTGCATTCCTTCATTACACTAGTCGTACAAAATTGCGGTCGTATCTCGTACTATCTATACTAATAATAAATCTGTAGCCGAAATTTTTCTGGTAAGTTTCGATTTTCCAAAAGTAATTGGTCCTAACATATATAATTAACCACCCTGAAACCGAAAATCGCATTTTTGAAAATTTTGTTTGTATGTCTGTCTGTATGTTTGTTACCTTTTCACGCGATAATGGCTGAACCGATTTATATGAAAACTGGAATATAAATTAAGTTTGTTGTAACTTAGATTTTAGGCTATATGGCATTCGAAATACTTTATTTAAAAGGGGGGTTATAAGGGGGCCTTAATTAAATAAATCGAAATATCTCGCTTATTATTGATATTTGAGAAAAAATGTTACATAACAGATGTTCCTTTAAAAATGATTTCCGTTAAGTTTTATTTTTTTACAACATTTTGATAGGACTGATATTTAATGAGATAAATGAGTTTTAAAATTAAAATAACGCTATCTAAGACGGTGCAATGAATTAAGAACAAATGACTTCGTCTATAAGGGGCCTTGGACAACAACAATCGAAACAGGGGCCTTGGACATCAACAAACAATCGAAAGCTATTAAACATAGCCTACAGGGAATGTTTCTGTGTTTGTATGAAGTAATATCACAAGCTCGTAAATTAACTGATTTGTATAATTAGTTATTATTTCACCATTGGAAACTGTAGTTTCTCTAGATGGACATAATGCTATAATGTTATTACAGTAACGTCTGAGTAAATCGAGGACAGGTAAGATTAAAATAGCTTCTTATGCACAGAAAATTTGATAGGCTATTTTGTACATTCGTTTTCTGTATTTCTTAAAATAATATTTATGTACACGCATTTTAATCTCAGAGAATTAACGAACAACGAGAGTGTATTGATTTAGTATGCAGTAATAGTACTTTAGCTTGGCAATCCATTATTTTAATAATTCATATTTTAACTATGCTCAATTGAATCGTGTTAAAATACATAAAATATATATGCAATAAATGCAGTGCTAAAAAAAAATTGGGTAATATGCGAAGCAGATTATCTTGCGCTGTTGTAAAAGTTGTTCCATGGATCAGTCGTCCTATTTTAATTATGTAATTACTTTATATTTATTTCTAACAGGTGGAGCGGAGCGAACGGGTACGGCTAGCTAACAATAAGTGAGAACTTACAATACAACAACGACAACAACAACAACAGCTGATAATCTGAAAGGGAACATAGTAATTTGGGGTGAATTAAAATGCAGCTTCCATTCGTTTAAAATTTCTTTAAATTTTAACTAAATATTAATGTAGATATTACCTCTAAAGGTAAATGGGGGCATGTTTCACAACGCTAACAAATTACAAATTAACAATATACAATTAACAACGGAAATATTACATATGCTTGTTAACTGTGTTTCACAATGCAATCTTATTCACTTGTATGTTTTAACGAACTTTACAAAATCGGCGAAACAAACTTACAAATACGCATAATTGGTTGAACAAAATCGCCAACGACAGTTTACAAAAATCACTAAGGATCAGAGGTAAAGTAGCTGTAATTTTAGAACTATCGATGGACATGTTTATATTTTTTTATATATATTTTATTTAGATTTTGCTACATCGGCGACAACGGAGTTTCGCGGCATGCAATTGGTCGAGCATACCAATGCATTAATTAGCCTACGACTTAACTGACGAAAGTTAGCGCGAAATTCATTCAAATAATTGATAAATAATGGATTTGACCCACGTAGTTATATGCAGTTGATAGAGCAGCTAACATGTCCATCCATTAAAATCAACTTCGCTCTCTGCTGGTCCATCAGTATATTTTATTGTTTCATCCATAACCTCGCCAACATTAGGGAACCCAGCAGGAGGAGCATAAAAATCCTTTGCCCGAGTAAGCACATTCGGTGATCAATAACCCGCCTCGAGTTTTTTCAATCTTGTAACAACATCAACTACCATGTGTGAACTTTTGCACACTGTAATCTTATAAATTCCGTTCTTATCTGCTAACGCAGGGAACTGAGAGCTACTATGCAACCAATGCAGTTCTCGCTTTGTGGTTAGGGCACCACTTTTCCCTTTCAGATGTTGCATGTGATGTCCCATATCTTGTAGGAGAGATTACAGCGAAATGGGATTCGGAACGACTTCAGAATACTGCGTAAGTAATGCCGACATTGCATTATTAAGTGATTGGTTTTCGGTGCAAAGTTTTTCTTCTTTAAGTGCGAGTATTTATTAAATACGTTCCTCGTATATAAGAACTAACGCGGTATTCTGAAGTATAGCGCGGGATTCATTCGAAACCTTTCATTAATATTCGTACAATGATACGAACGTGGCCGGAAAATTCTACGTTAGGCCTAAATGCAAAATCTTCGTCTGAGTCGCTAGAACTACTCAATAACATCACAACTGCTTCAGTGTAATTCTTAATGGTACCCTGTTACTATAAAATTGATTTTATACATATGTGTTTATTTTTTTCATTCACAATTAGAAGCTATTTCAACAGGGCTACTGTAGAAAATGTGCTAACTTCACTAGTAAAGTTTAGTTTACACGTTTGTAAAATTACTCCTTCGTTGTGAAACAAACATATCACTTGTAAAGAGCGCAAAATTTCATTCGTAAAGATTTGATTTCCTTTGTACAGTCCACCTTTACAAACAAAGATTGTGAAACAGAAGTTTACAAACAGAGTTCACAATTTCCAAAGATTGTAAACTTTGTGAAACACCCCACTGGTGAATCAGCACGCCGAGCTCGATCGAAATACAACCAGTTACTATTATTTCCCTATCGTTTTTTGACATTTGATTCCGCGTCCTACCTCTTTCATTCGTTACTAACCAACAACGCCAATAGCAGAAGGTAACGCAAAAACAGTCACCGGTTCCCCGATGCATGGCTTTCTCTCTCAATGTCAACTGAGAGTTAAAAATATTCATTATAATATGCACTTTCCACTCACTCCTCAGAATGTCTTCTTTATTTTTATTTATTTATTTTTTAAGATATGTGAGCTACGTACTGTATGTCTGATGTTTTGCCATCGTACATTCAAATATTTATATTCACTGTACAGTACAGCGAACTGTTTATACTTACTGTACATGCTATAACTACTTCTCCCAACTCCGCTATTGCTATATTTCCTAAACTAAACGCTGATATTGAAATAACGCCTGGTCTGATAATGCAGTCTGTTTAAATTTCTACCGACCAAGTTCTGCCCTTCATCATGGGAAAACAACGAGCTTCTTTAAAGGATACAACTACTAGGACAGAGATATTTTCATTATGGAATTTGTACTACCCACTGAAATGTAGTAACTAATGGGATTTTAATTAGCCATATATGTACAGTATATTACATTCTTTACCTAAAATGTCTCTAACTTCTAGGGAGAGCGCGAGGTACGTTCACAATCCCCTGAATACATATTCCCTTCTTCGAGAAAACGCAGAGAAGTGAACCGTCTCATATGAATATGCTACCAGTCATAAGTTTCAATACGGAGCTGCAAGTACTTAAGAATTATCAATTACTCTACAATTATGCAGCGGCGTCATCATCCAAGCTATAGCTGGAATAGGGAAGGGAACATAATATCCCATAAGTCTTATTAGAACACGCTGGAAATAGTGACGTAAAAAAAAAAATCGCCAACGGCACGTGGTGTTCCCAAGCGGTCACCCATCCAAGTACTGACCACGCCCAATGTTGCTTGACTTCGGTGATCGGACGAGAACCGGTATTTTCAACATGGTATGGCCGTTGCCGATGAAACTGCGTAATCTGTAGGCACTTGAGGACGATGGGATTGGGGTGCACTCGATAAAACCTGCACTCGCTCACACACACACGTAAACTGCCTGCTTAGACTCTGTACCTAAATTACCAAGCTCGTTGGATGTCATTGGGATAGATGATAAATCTATCTATCAACGGCAGTTTGGTTACGTTTCAACGTCACACACTGCTGGATTGACACGGGATTAATAAAACAGCTAGTCGGCATTCTAAGTTAAGCCACAGGTGGATTGTTGTTCAACAGCGGAGCCTCCTTTCAACCACATGGTTGTGGAACTGTAGTCGGATTTTCGACATCATTTTCATGCCATACTACGGAACTTCACACAAACTTCAATTCACTTCTTGCACCGGCGGCTACTACGAATGGACTGAAGCTCGCTACTGACTAGGGGGGGGGGGGACATTTGTCTCTTGATGGATTACGTGACAGATATATAAAGTATCAGTCGTATGTTATGAACCCGAGTTTCAATAAAGATAGATTACCCGTATGTCCACAGATTCTCAGTAGTGGCCTGCGGAAGGATTATGCCCGCGGTCGACAAGTTACCTTCTAAGTTGTTTTCCCTCAACAATTAATGCTGCCAAGTGAGTAGGAATGACACCGCGCTCTCATATAAGTCGTACGAAACTATTAAGGAAACGAATTTGCCTCGTGGATCCAAGTCTCCCATGGACTGCCTATAATGTATTATCTATCCTAGAAGTGTTATCGGGGTGATTATTTAAATTTTCACTCGGTGGGAACCGCTGTTGTTCTTCATTCATCTACTCTGTTATGAATAACTTGTGGCCCTTAAAAGGGCCGGTTGCTGATTCCCTAGCAAGCACTCCCGCTTACTTGGAACTAGTGTATTTTGTGACGGCCTTGGTCCCTTCACTGACGGCGTGCTTGGCCAGCTCACCGGGTAGCAGGAGACGGACGGCTGTCTGGATCTCCCGACTGGTGATGGTCGACCGCTTGTTGTAATGCGCGAGCCGCGAAGCTTCCGCGGCGATGCGCTCGAAGATGTCGTTAACGAAGCTGTTCATGATGCTCATAGCCTTTGAACTGATTCCCGTGTCTGGGTGAACTTGTTTCAGAACCTTGTAGATGTAAATGGCGTAGCTCTCCTTCCTCTTGCGCTTCTTCTTCTTATCGCCCTTCGAAATATTCTTCTGGGCCTTGCCGGCCTTCTTGGCAGCCTTTCCGGAAGCTTTGGGGGGCATGGTGCTCGTCTGATGATGAGCCGAACGAACGAACGAATGAATGGGGACGAAGAAAGAATGAATGATGTTTAAAATGGCAGGCAGGGTAAGCATCCCATGCCTCCATTGGTTCCTCGACAAGCAATTTGCTAACTTTAGATCGAGGTACCCAGCTATAAGCCGTTTGCCCTCTCATCTAACAGTAGTGTATTTCCCCTGTGAATGATTTTATGAACATGTATACGCTATCAGTTGAATTGTGAATGAAATGAATGAAGTGAAGTGAGCACCATGCCTCGCATGATGATGAGCCCGGAGGGAGAAAAATATTTAAGTCGCAGGGACAATGCCGTACTGCCTTCCCAGTGCGAGCCAATAGAAACAGCGCAAACGTTTGTGACTTTACGATTGGTCCGCTGTCGATTATTGACGTTGGCGTAAAAGTGAAGGTTACCGTGGACTAATCTCATAACCTCCACCGATCCCACGCACGTCCCCATAGACACCCACAAACCAATACCGAAACCTATACCCAAACCATCACAGTCCGTTTTCAACCCAACACTTCCCAAACCCGAATTGTCTTATGCGGATGCAGCTAAGACAACGACAACCAAGACAAACACTACAGACGATCCACAGACAGAAAAAAAAAAAAAAAACAACTACGGAACAGCTGGTCGAGGGGGTTCTACGTTCTGCTATGCAGAAAATAGAATCCTACATTGACCGGCAACTAAACAGACTACAGGACGAAATAGTGACATTCACTATTTCTTTACTCACTACTGACACAAACCCTACGAAACGACACACGACACTTGCCACAGCCAACCAGGCAGCCAGACGGCTTCTACGGAAACGAGTAGCCCACCACTTTGTTGGTAACAGGTTACGAGTTTCCCTAGCGCCACTACAAAAACGTGACTAGGACAGAACTGACCAGAGCACTGGACTCTCCACCTCTCATTAACATCTGCGAGGCATGGTGCTCACTTCACTTCATTCATTTCATTCACAATTCAACTGATAACGTGTACATGTTCATAAAATCATTCACAGGGGAAATACACTACTGTTAGATGAGAGGGCAAACGGCTTATAGCTGGGTACCTCGATCTAAAGTTAGAGAATTGCTTGTCGAGGAACCAATGGAGGCATGGGATGCTTACCCTGCCTGCCATTTTAAACATCATTCATTCTTTCTTCGTCCCCATTCATTCGTTCGCGGCGAGGCGTCGTTCTTGTAGTTAAACAGCTGCAAGTAGGAGTAGCATCATGTCGGGTCGTGGAAAGGGAGGCAAGGTGAAGGGAAAGTCAAAGTCTCGATCCAGCCGTGCTGGGTTGCAGTTCCCGGTAGGCCGTATCCACCGTCTTTTGCGTAAGGGCAATTACGCAGAGCGAGTTGGTGCCGGTGCGCCAGTCTACCTGGCCGCGGTGATGGAGTACCTGGCGGCCGAAGTTCTCGAGTTGGCTGGCAACGCAGCTCGTGACAACAAGAAGACTAGGATCATTCCTCGTCACTTACAGCTCGCCATTCGCAACGACGAGGAGCTGAACAAACTCCTGTCCGGCGTCACCATCGCCCAGGGTGGTGTGTTGCCCAACATCCAGGCGGTTCTCCTCCCGAAGAAAACCGAGAAGAAGGCTTAAGCCCCTTCTCCGTAAAACGGCCCTTTTAAGGGCCCCACTAACCTCACAAAAGTCAGAAATAGCCAGTATTGTTAATCCTCTCTCACGGCTTCGTAATGTAATTTCATTACGCGTGTCAACTTTCTCTCTCTCTCTATACCGGTGGGCTGATTTAATATCATCATTCTGTAATTTTGTGCTCTGAACGATGTCGTTGTCCCAGGTTCGCACTGAAGTACTTGAAACCGTTGTACATTTACTAGGCTATTGTGTGATAACACATTATACTGATGCATATAGAAAGGTTTCATTATTATTATATAATTTAACACAATACGAATTAAATTAGATGATGATGCCAAAGTACATAGTTGGCTTCGAAATTTATGTAATATATTTCTATCATATTAGAGTAATGGAGATTATCGTGAAAATAATCACAAGTCCCCTTCTTTGGTGCCCATCGTGGTTTTAGACATATACGTTTGAATATACTAGTTTACTTTACTACATACTACGAATGAAACTAATTTTGAATAAGAAATCGATAACTGGTGAACAACTTACGGCGTTATAATAGAGTTCCTAATGCGTTTGTTTGTTGGTGCACATATTGGCCGCACGCGCAGGAACCCCAATACTGAGATGATGACATGACCTTCTCGTAGGAATCGAAGGCTTTGACAATTTGCGTTCGAATTTCCCCTCTCTCTGTCGTTTCGTTCGAACCGAAATGACGCAAGCTATACGTGGAAGTTGTCTGACAGGACGAAGTCCTGTGTTCTGACATGCGATGTGTACCTCTTCTCCCCAGTGTTTACCACACTGGATTCCTATGACCTAAAAGTTGGCATTGCAAAAACGTGGTGATGTGATGTTCAGTATGTGTCAATCCCCTCGGTTCCTTGTTACGGTCTGGTGAGCATTGCCTACCTGCGTTGTCATATTACCCACCAATTCTTCGGACAGTGATTATTGACTTACAGAAGTTTACAGTAACAGGTAACATAATCCGAGGAGCAAGGCTTCACAGAGGAATCCGGTCTTTCCACTTGATATACCAAGCGTTGGGGTCAGACCCATTTGAAAAACGGAGAGGCATTTCTTACAACGTCTTTTGCTGATACTGAAGTGCCCCTACGAAATAAGTTCTGTTTTCCGCACTGGCCTGTTGAGCTAGTGGTCACACAGTAAAGGTGAATTAAATTAATCTCGACAACTACTGCCCTTTTTAGACGGATTTTATGGCCCTGAAAAGGGCCGTTTTGCCGACGGATTCGGCAGCAGACGTGTGTAGGCAGTCTAACCGCCGAACCCGTAGAGAGTCCTCCCCTGCCTCTTCAAGGCGTATACCACGTCCATGGCCGTGACTGTCTTCCGCTTCGCGTGCTCGGTGTATGTTACAGCGTCACGGATTACGTTCTCCAGAAAGACCTTGAGAACACCTCTCGTCTCCTCGTAGATGAGGCCGGAGATACGCTTTACGCCTCCACGTCGGGCGAGACGACGAATGGCCGGCTTCGTGATGCCCTGAATATTATCTCGGAGAACCTTCCTGTGGCGCTTCGCTCCACCTTTGCCAAGACCCTTGCCTCCCTTGCCGCGTCCAGTCATGTTGCTCGTGTGACGAAGGTTAAAAGTGATCTCGACGGCGCCGAAACGAAAAAAAACGAATGAATGGGGACGAAGAAAGAATGAATGATGTTTAAAATGGCAGGCAGGGTAAGCATCCCATGCCTCCATTGGTTCCTCGACAAGCAATTCGCTAACTTTAGATCGAGGTACCCAGCTATAAGCCGTTTGCCCTCTCATCTAACAGTAGTGTATTTCCCCTGTGAATGATTTTATGAACATGTATACGCTATCAGTTAAATTGTGAATGAAATGAATGAAGTGAAGTGAGCACCATGCCTCGCAGATGTTAATGAGAGTCGATCTCGACGGCGGGTCATTTTTTGGTTTATATACTAAAACCCGCGGACCAATCACATTACGGAAGGGGCGTGGCTTCTCAACGGGCGAAGACATAAATACCCCTCTTGGGGGCAGCGGGCGCGACTGAATTGCGTCAACTTGGGTTGCGAGGACTAAGGAGTAAGCGATGGCACGTACGAAGCAAACTGCGCGTAAGTCCACGGGAGGCAAGGCTCCACGAAAGCAGCTGGCAACGAAGGCCGCTAGGAAGAGCGCACCGGCTACTGGAGGCGTGAAGAAACCCCATCGATACCGCCCTGGTACAGTTGCTCTTCGCGAGATCCGTCGTTACCAGAAGAGCACCGAGCTCCTCATCCGCAAGCTGCCTTTCCAGCGCTTGGTGCGTGAAATCGCTCAGGATTTCAAAACCGACCTCCGTTTCCAGAGCTCAGCCGTAATGGCCTTGCAGGAGGCAAGCGAGGCATACCTCGTCGGTCTCTTCGAGGATACCAACCTTTGCGCCATCCACGCCAAGCGCGTGACCATTATGCCCAAGGATATTCAGCTGGCTAGGCGCATCCGCGGCGAGAGGGCTTGAATTAACAAAGGTACTCCTGCCCGCAAAAAGGCCCTTTTCAGGGCCACTAGTTATTTCTCGGAAGAGCCGGTTGTACCGTACTCCAGGTCTCGTTCCTACTACCCTCAGTTCAAGGTCACCTCAATAATATAAATGGTTTCTCCCTTTCCATTCCTCACCGTATCAGCATTTTCCCACAGCCTGTTTGACAAATATCGCAATGTATCCTATAGGTTAATAAACAATTTTTTAATAGAACGATGGATAACAAAGTTTCTTAGGAAAATTAAAAAAAAATTTCACAGTTCTATAATATTGCACATTATATATATTTACCAAATTAAGGGTTAACGCCGCCGGGACGAGTGATCCTCCGTCCGACCGATCACAAGCGCCAAGGCTCAAAGTGGTCCAGAAAGCAAATCTAGCTGGACTAAAAATGTGACATATTTCCATGAAACTTCGCACTATAGTCACTACTGTATAAGAGGAGAAACTACCCCTTTATAGACGATGCGTTTTGACAAAAATTAGTGACTTGTCTCATATATAATATATTGTTTTAATGAAACTTTACACAGTACTTACATGTAGCTCGTTTATACTATATTGGATACAAAATGTGATTATGATTGTATAAGAGTAGCTACTTGTCTCCTATCTAACATTTTTTACTTTCACGAAACTATAACTGTGACTCATTATTTTCGATAGTACAGACGTGGTCTGCTTAGGAAAGGACAAGCGGAAGACTGTGACCTTTGTGACCTCGGGTGGGTATTACGATAACATTTATAACCGTCACCCTGATAAGCATCCGAGCAGCTTATTTCAAAAAGGAGTTTGAATACAAACAATTCCTTCAATCTACTACGATTATTACAATAACTGATTTCATTAATCTCCTCTCTTCTTTAGCAAAATATAAATTACCTTCAATTGGTCGATTCAGCAAACTTGTTCATAAAACTTATCGCTATTGCGTCACGTTTCGCAATTTTTCTAAAGTAAAAACAAAAACACGAACAAACGCCTACTCCTTTAACCTCATCGCTCTCTTATCTCTAGAATCCCGGGGGGTTGAGAACCTGAATTCTCTGTGGTGTGAAACAAAGCAACCCGCAGGAGCAATGACACGTTCAATTGTCCTAATAATAGAAAAAAAATTACACGTCATTTAGTGTATTCAGAACATTTTTACAGGACCGTGTAGGATATTCACTCTCCTGTCGAATAGTTTCGGCGGCTGGTAGGCGATACGCATTAATTAAAATAATACTTGCGTACCTTGTTCAGGACAGTGACTGTGCTACTTTCTTTCTTTCTTTCTTTCTTTCTTTCTTTCTTTCTTTCTTTCTTTCCTTTATTTGTAGCTTATTGATGACACCAGATGCCATAACGGAAATGCCGTGATGGTATGTTTGTTTAATATTCAAAATCAAGTGACAGACGCTATTTGACTTTGCGGTGGAGGGGATAGGGACCTGATCTCGGATGTTCCGAGAGATGCCGGCGCACAGTTGTCCAGAACGCAAAACTATGTAAGAAAATCAACTTCATCATAACCGAAGTTTAAGTAATATCTAGGCTTAAACAAAAGCTAGGCATTGTGCACAACAGCATACAAAACATCAATATCAGTAAGAGGTGGGACAAAACATGAGTTTTTTTTTTAAAGTCACGCTCTTCAGTTGATTTTTGTTCGTGGGGTCAGTGGCTGTTTTATACTGTTAAACCTTCCCTTATGGAGGTCATAGGACAAGATGTGTACTTTCATTTAATACGCGAAAAGCAATCTATAATACGTTAGCATTCATTTAATTGGCACGTTTACTGAGATTTGTGCAACTAGTTTTTTTTTTTTTTTTTTTTTTTACGACATATTTAACAGGCTGTGCATTACAAGTAAACCTGAGTTAACTTTCAATTCTTCTACCCACACATTAATCAAATATTAAACTCTATACGGCTTAAAATTTAGCTGCTACATCCTGCAAACTTAGATGTTATATTCATCTCTTGGTGGCGCTTTACGAATTCGACAGCAGCCACTTTTCAGAGTCTGGATGAAGGAGCTTAATTTCTCCAAGAAAAATTCAACACTTCTTGAACATATAATGAACAACTAAATTATGGAGTATATCCATGAATCTAGCATTTTGTTACCAACTGCGAAAAATATGGCAGGCTAGTCATCTTTTAGGAGCATAATTTCTATTAAAACATTAAAAATTATCAGAAAAACTAATTTTTCCCTAATTCCCTAATTACACGAGCATAATTCGTTTTTGCATAGATGCGTATAAAATTTCATGGAAATATGTTACATAGGGGAGAAATTATTAACTCTGTATAAATGTAGCCTCTAAACACAAGAAGTAGATTCCCATATAAAAACCATTATCTGAATTTATGCTACCTGTAACTATACTGTGTGAAATATAATGTAAATATTTCAGTTAAGATAGAAATTATTAATTTAGTCTATAAAGCACTTCCGATACAACTCTTCACACAATAATAATAATAATAATAATAATAATAATAATAATAATAATAATAATAATAATAAATAATTCTGAGCTTCAGTGCAAGAACTCTTTAACCCTCACACAGCTTGTTCTGAGAAAAATCAGTATTAAAGAAATTTATACACATTAAACAAATTGTAATGCTATATGTTGTCATGTCTCTTCTATCCCTCACGTGGAAACTTAGGCTTACACAGCAGCAAGAATAAGATAACAACGTTATTATCATCTGTCCTTTTATGGCTATACAGTTTTTGCAGTGAACTACAGAATTATTAACTATTATTATTACAGACCTGTTATTTTTTTCACTTTTTTCACACACACACACACACACACACACACACACACACACACACACACACACATCTATTATACTAAACATAAACCCACAAGAGAAAACAATACTTGTATTAACTGTAAACATTTTTCTTCCTTTCTTTATTTTTAGCAGAATCCTCCATTTCACCCTTTATCTCACTAGATGCGCTTCCCGCAGACATTCTTCATTATATGTTTCACACACCACTTCGTAACACTTGCAGCGGTTGACTTTTGTTTTCTTGTCTTTTTCTCTAGGGTATATTGTACATAGTGCTCGGTATCGGTGCTCGTTCACGTGATATTTTACCTTTGTTTTTCTTGCTAACTCCTGCCAATTTTTCTGATATTTCCCGTAGTTGATTGGTCAAGTACTGCGGATTGATTCCCGGTTATAACAAACACACCTACACTACATTCCAATGATTTCTGACTCGTTACTGCACATTTTAGAAACACTGTACGAAAGCACACACAGTCTCTCGTAAATCAACAGGTTACAACAGAGACTTACACTTGCAAACGCGTGGGGATTTCAGAAAATTTCTTACTATTTCAGTACCTTTAACTGTACAACAGATTTTGTTTTCTCGAAAAAGAAAGGTCAACGTTACTATTGACAAAAGACAGAAACGTACGATTACAATACCTTTATTTTAAACAATCTTAGAGGTGGTCTGGGAATTCCTAAACTCACCACGCGACTACTTAACCCTAGACAGGTAATCATCACTGTACTCATGTTAAAGGTAAGCATTCGTAATTTTTACTACTCACATTTTAATTAACTGAAATCAACTCAATATCACACATTTAACAACTTTTACACATTTCGTAGCCATTAGTGTTCATTTAATTTTAAGTTTGTCATAAAGTCTTTACGTTCATGTTATTGTCCTATTTACAATTAGTGCAAACAACAGCGCGATGTTCTCTGCAGAACCCCTTTTTGCAAAGTCCACAAAATGTTGTCATCATTCTCCTCTTCTTTGCAGGACATTTATAGCAAACAGTACGTTCACCATCTGGCTGCATTACCTGGCATTGTTGTTGCACAGCAATGTTCAGATGTTCTTCAATTGTTGCCCGCAGAGATCGGTGTAAAGTAGGACGTGCAAAGCGGTGCTGCATCCACGGTTTTGTCAGCTCTTCACACAATTGGAAAATGAATTGTTTTCTTGATATTGTTTTCTGAGTTCTTCTAACTATAAATTATCCATGAATTTATACTTGCAATATTTAGCATGTTGTAAAATATTGCTAGTGGCCAGCGCCTCGTCTTTCTATTGCAGGAAAGATTGTGGCACATTTGACATAGTGTATCTACACCACCTTTAGTCCCATTGTAAATAATAATAATAATAATAATAATAATAATAATAATAATAATAATAATAATAATAATAATAATAAAGGCTTTACATATAACGTGTTGCTTACTGTTGTCATTGCAGTCCACGTCGGTGGGGGTGGGGGGGTTTCTTTCTCCTCCTCCTTCCTCTAGAAAGAGCAGTTACCAGGGTCTAAGGAAGTGAATGCCCTTTTCTTTCTGGGCTCATCCCTACATTTGTCTTAGCTCCTTAGGGAAAACCACGGAAAACCCTCAGGCTTGCGAATAGACTGAATGAATGAGAGGAGAAACTTTAAAGGTACGTGAAAACACGTCCATGCAAGGGAGTTGGGACTGTGAAAAATTGAATATGTGAAATCCAAGACTGTATTTGCCAGGCGAGCAAAGAAGAAGAAGAAGAAGAAAGGCTTACGTATGACGTGTGGCTTACTGTTGTCATTGCAGTCCGCGTCGGCCAGCGGTGGGAGGGGGGGGGTCAATATACCTGCACATATCAGTTCAAATTATAAAAACCTCTTAATGCTACTGCGGTACTATTCCATTGCCGAACACAATATGAAGAAATTAGCAGATCCCTGAACTGAACTCTTATTACTCTGAAATTACCGCGCAGTACAATTATAGCTATGACGCATTGCAAGCGTTAGTCACCATATCGATTTGCTAAGCAAATTTTATCCCTTTAGAGCATGTCCCCCCCCCCCTCCTCCTCCATATCAGCCAACAACATACTGGATGAAGAAGACTCCTGCAAAAGGGACGAATTAAGATTTAATTTTATTTTAATGATAGACTAACATTGCAAAGTTCCAAAATAATTTTTTGCATTCCTTCATTACACTAGTCGTACAAAATTGCGGTCGTATCTCGTACTATCTATACTAATAATAAATCTGTAGCCGAAATTTTTCTGGTAAGTTTCGATTTTCCAAAAGTAATTGGTCCTAACATATATAATTAACCACCCTGAAACCGAAAATCGCATTTTTGAAAATTTTGTTTGTATGTCTGTCTGTATGTTTGTTACCTTTTCACGCGATAATGGCTGAACCGATTTATATGAAAACTGGAATATAAATTAAGTTTGTTGTAACTTAGATTTTAGGCTATATGGCATTCGAAATACTTTATTTAAAAGGGGGGTTATAAGGGGGCCTTAATTAAATAAATCGAAATATCTCGCTTATTATTGATATTTGAGAAAAAATGTTACATAACAGATGTTCCTTTAAAAATGATTTCCGTTAAGTTTTATTTTTTTACAACATTTTGATAGGACTGATATTTAATGAGATAAATGAGTTTTAAAATTAAAATAACGCTATCTAAGACGGTGCAATGAATTAAGAACAAATGACTTCGTCTATAAGGGGCCTTGGACAACAACAATCGAAACAGGGGCCTTGGACATCAACAAACAATCGAAAGCTATTAAACATAGCCTACAGGGAATGTTTCTGTGTTTGTATGAAGTAATATCACAAGCTCGTAAATTAACTGATTTGTATAATTAGTTATTATTTCACCATTGGAAACTGTAGTTTCTCTAGATGGACATAATGCTATAATGTTATTACAGTAACGTCTGAGTAAATCGAGGACAGGTAAGATTAAAATAGCTTCTTATGCACAGAAAATTTGATAGGCTATTTTGTACATTCGTTTTCTGTATTTCTTAAAATAATATTTATGTACACGCATTTTAATCTCAGAGAATTAACGAACAACGAGAGTGTATTGATTTAGTATGCAGTAATAGTACTTTAGCTTGGCAATCCATTATTTTAATAATTCATATTTTAACTATGCTCAATTGAATCGTGTTAAAATACATAAAATATATATGCAATAAATGCAGTGCTAAAAAAAAATTGGGTAATATGCGAAGCAGATTATCTTGCGCTGTTGTAAAAGTTGTTCCATGGATCAGTCGTCCTATTTTAATTATGTAATTACTTTATATTTATTTCTAACAGGTGGAGCGGAGCGAACGGGTACGGCTAGCTAACAATAAGTGAGAACTTACAATACAACAACGACAACAACAACAACAGCTGATAATCTGAAAGGGAACATAGTAATTTGGGGTGAATTAAAATGCAGCTTCCATTCGTTTAAAATTTCTTTAAATTTTAACTAAATATTAATGTAGATATTACCTCTAAAGGTAAATGGGGGCATGTTTCACAACGCTAACAAATTACAAATTAACAATATACAATTAACAACGGAAATATTACATATGCTTGTTAACTGTGTTTCACAATGCAATCTTATTCACTTGTATGTTTTAACGAACTTTACAAAATCGGCGAAACAAACTTACAAATACGCATAATTGGTTGAACAAAATCGCCAACGACAGTTTACAAAAATCACTAAGGATCAGAGGTAAAGTAGCTGTAATTTTAGAACTATCGATGGACATGTTTATATTTTTTTATATATATTTTATTTAGATTTTGCTACATCGGCGACAACGGAGTTTCGCGGCATGCAATTGGTCGAGCATACCAATGCATTAATTAGCCTACGACTTAACTGACGAAAGTTAGCGCGAAATTCATTCAAATAATTGATAAATAATGGATTTGACCCACGTAGTTATATGCAGTTGATAGAGCAGCTAACATGTCCATCCATTAAAATCAACTTCGCTCTCTGCTGGTCCATCAGTATATTTTATTGTTTCATCCATAACCTCGCCAACATTAGGGAACCCAGCAGGAGGAGCATAAAAATCCTTTGCCCGAGTAAGCACATTCGGTGATCAATAACCCGCCTCGAGTTTTTTCAATCTTGTAACAACATCAACTACCATGTGTGAACTTTTGCACACTGTAATCTTATAAATTCCGTTCTTATCTGCTAACGCAGGGAACTGAGAGCTACTATGCAACCAATGCAGTTCTCGCTTTGTGGTTAGGGCACCACTTTTCCCTTTCAGATGTTGCATGTGATGTCCCATATCTTGTAGGAGAGATTACAGCGAAATGGGATTCGGAACGACTTCAGAATACTGCGTAAGTAATGCCGACATTGCATTATTAAGTGATTGGTTTTCGGTGCAAAGTTTTTCTTCTTTAAGTGCGAGTATTTATTAAATACGTTCCTCGTATATAAGAACTAACGCGGTATTCTGAAGTATAGCGCGGGATTCATTCGAAACCTTTCATTAATATTCGTACAATGATACGAACGTGGCCGGAAAATTCTACGTTAGGCCTAAATGCAAAATCTTCGTCTGAGTCGCTAGAACTACTCAATAACATCACAACTGCTTCAGTGTAATTCTTAATGGTACCCTGTTACTATAAAATTGATTTTATACATATGTGTTTATTTTTTTCATTCACAATTAGAAGCTATTTCAACAGGGCTACTGTAGAAAATGTGCTAACTTCACTAGTAAAGTTTAGTTTACACGTTTGTAAAATTACTCCTTCGTTGTGAAACAAACATATCACTTGTAAAGAGCGCAAAATTTCATTCGTAAAGATTTGATTTCCTTTGTACAGTCCACCTTTACAAACAAAGATTGTGAAACAGAAGTTTACAAACAGAGTTCACAATTTCCAAAGATTGTAAACTTTGTGAAACACCCCACTGGTGAATCAGCACGCCGAGCTCGATCGAAATACAACCAGTTACTATTATTTCCCTATCGTTTTTTGACATTTGATTCCGCGTCCTACCTCTTTCATTCGTTACTAACCAACAACGCCAATAGCAGAAGGTAACGCAAAAACAGTCACCGGTTCCCCGATGCATGGCTTTCTCTCTCAATGTCAACTGAGAGTTAAAAATATTCATTATAATATGCACTTTCCACTCACTCCTCAGAATGTCTTCTTTATTTTTATTTATTTATTTTTTAAGATATGTGAGCTACGTACTGTATGTCTGATGTTTTGCCATCGTACATTCAAATATTTATATTCACTGTACAGTACAGCGAACTGTTTATACTTACTGTACATGCTATAACTACTTCTCCCAACTCCGCTATTGCTATATTTCCTAAACTAAACGCTGATATTGAAATAACGCCTGGTCTGATAATGCAGTCTGTTTAAATTTCTACCGACCAAGTTCTGCCCTTCATCATGGGAAAACAACGAGCTTCTTTAAAGGATACAACTACTAGGACAGAGATATTTTCATTATGGAATTTGTACTACCCACTGAAATGTAGTAACTAATGGGATTTTAATTAGCCATATATGTACAGTATATTACATTCTTTACCTAAAATGTCTCTAACTTCTAGGGAGAGCGCGAGGTACGTTCACAATCCCCTGAATACATATTCCCTTCTTCGAGAAAACGCAGAGAAGTGAACCGTCTCATATGAATATGCTACCAGTCATAAGTTTCAATACGGAGCTGCAAGTACTTAAGAATTATCAATTACTCTACAATTATGCAGCGGCGTCATCATCCAAGCTATAGCTGGAATAGGGAAGGGAACATAATATCCCATAAGTCTTATTAGAACACGCTGGAAATAGTGACGTAAAAAAAAAAATCGCCAACGGCACGTGGTGTTCCCAAGCGGTCACCCATCCAAGTACTGACCACGCCCAATGTTGCTTGACTTCGGTGATCGGACGAGAACCGGTATTTTCAACATGGTATGGCCGTTGCCGATGAAACTGCGTAATCTGTAGGCACTTGAGGACGATGGGATTGGGGTGCACTCGATAAAACCTGCACTCGCTCACACACACACGTAAACTGCCTGCTTAGACTCTGTACCTAAATTACCAAGCTCGTTGGATGTCATTGGGATAGATGATAAATCTATCTATCAACGGCAGTTTGGTTACGTTTCAACGTCACACACTGCTGGATTGACACGGGATTAATAAAACAGCTAGTCGGCATTCTAAGTTAAGCCACAGGTGGATTGTTGTTCAACAGCGGAGCCTCCTTTCAACCACATGGTTGTGGAACTGTAGTCGGATTTTCGACATCATTTTCATGCCATACTACGGAACTTCACACAAACTTCAATTCACTTCTTGCACCGGCGGCTACTACGAATGGACTGAAGCTCGCTACTGACTAGGGGGGGGGGGACATTTGTCTCTTGATGGATTACGTGACAGATATATAAAGTATCAGTCGTATGTTATGAACCCGAGTTTCAATAAAGATAGATTACCCGTATGTCCACAGATTCTCAGTAGTGGCCTGCGGAAGGATTATGCCCGCGGTCGACAAGTTACCTTCTAAGTTGTTTTCCCTCAACAATTAATGCTGCCAAGTGAGTAGGAATGACACCGCGCTCTCATATAAGTCGTACGAAACTATTAAGGAAACGAATTTGCCTCGTGGATCCAAGTCTCCCATGGACTGCCTATAATGTATTATCTATCCTAGAAGTGTTATCGGGGTGATTATTTAAATTTTCACTCGGTGGGAACCGCTGTTGTTCTTCATTCATCTACTCTGTTATGAATAACTTGTGGCCCTTAAAAGGGCCGGTTGCTGATTCCCTAGCAAGCACTCCCGCTTACTTGGAACTAGTGTATTTTGTGACGGCCTTGGTCCCTTCACTGACGGCGTGCTTGGCCAGCTCACCGGGTAGCAGGAGACGGACGGCTGTCTGGATCTCCCGACTGGTGATGGTCGACCGCTTGTTGTAATGCGCGAGCCGCGAAGCTTCCGCGGCGATGCGCTCGAAGATGTCGTTAACGAAGCTGTTCATGATGCTCATAGCCTTTGAACTGATTCCCGTGTCTGGGTGAACTTGTTTCAGAACCTTGTAGATGTAAATGGCGTAGCTCTCCTTCCTCTTGCGCTTCTTCTTCTTATCGCCCTTCGAAATATTCTTCTGGGCCTTGCCGGCCTTCTTGGCAGCCTTTCCGGAAGCTTTGGGGGGCATGGTGCTCGTCTGATGATGAGCCGAACGAACGAACGAACGAATGAATGGGGACGAAGAAAGAATGAATGATGTTTAAAATGGCAGGCAGGGTAAGCATCCCATGCCTCCATTGGTTCCTCGACAAGCAATTCTCTAACTTTAGATCGAGGTACCCAGCTATAAGCCGTTTGCCCTCTCATCTAACAGTAGTGTATTTCCCCTGTGAATGATTTTATGAACATGTACACGTTATCAGTTGAATTGTGAATGAAATGAATGAAGTGAAGTGAGCACCATGCCTCGCAGATGTTAATGAGAGGTGGAGAGTCCAGTGCTCTGGTCAGTTCTGTCCTAGTCACGTTTTTGTAGTGGCGCTAGGGAAACTCGTAACCTGTTACCAACAAAGTGGTGGGCTACTCGTTTCCGTAGAAGCCGTCTGGCTGCCTGGTTGGCTGTGGCAAGTGTCGTGTGTCGTTTCGTAGGGTTTGTGTCAGTAGTGAGTAAAGAAATAGTGAATGTCACTATTTCGTCCTGTAGTCTGTTTAGTTGCCGGTCAATGTAGGATTCTATTTTCTGCATAGCAGAACGTAGAACCCCCTCGACCAGCTGTTCCGTAGTTGTTTTTTCTGTCTGTGGATCGTCTGTAGTGTTTGTCTTGGTTGTCGTTGTCTTAGCTGCATCCGCATAAGACAATTCGGGTTTGGGAAGTGTTGGGTTGAAAACGGACTGTGATGGTTTGGGTATAGGTTTCGGTATTGGTTTGTGGGTGTCTATGGGGACGTGCGTGGGATCGGTGGAGGTTATGAGATTAGTCCTTGGATATTTTGGACAGCGAGCTTGGCCCGTATAATGGGTGTCGCTGTTGCACGTGGCGCAATACCTAATCTGGGATAGGCGGTTGTGGTTGCACAGGTCGGGATTTTTGCCGCACTTAAAACAAGTCTTGGGCTTGTCGCAGTTTGTCCTTGTATGGCCGTATTGTGCACAGTTAAGGCACGGTCGGTGGAAGATTGTCTCGTGTGATGGCTCTACTCTGTAGTACCGTCCTGCAAGTTTAATTCCTTCTAGTAATTTGTCTGCTGTGGTGATGTCATTTGTGAAAATTCTAACTAAGTTGGTGGGTTTGTCTGTCTGTGCGGAGATAATTCTCTTAATGCGTGTGATGCCTGGATGTGTTACAGCCAGGATCTGCATTAGTTCGTCCTCAGAGATCAGCGTGTCGACATTTTTCATGACGACACTGATCTCTTTATTTCGGGTCTGTTTCTGTCTTGATTCACTAGGCGTAATGTTGATTTCTGCGGACGGACCGAAGTTGTACAGGGGAATTGCCCTAGCGAACTTCTCCGCGTCGTCAATCGTGGCGAATGTGAGTGTAGTTGTCTTGGTAGTGTGTGCCCAGAACTGTCGTGGAGTTTGAATGTCGAGTCGGTACTGTTTCATTAGTCGCTCTATGTGTAGTGGGTTGTTGCCGTTTTTTGTGTGGTTCAGTATTTTCAGTACTGTCCTTGTCTTGGTTCCTTGTGCGGTGTTAGGAGGAGTGGGAGAAGTGGGGCTTGCCGGAGTCGAACCGGATACTTTTGTGGGAATTGGTTTGCGCCTGTTGGACCGCTTCCCTTCTGAGGATTCGTGAGACGACGCCTCAGAGCTGGGAGGTGGTCCGTTGGGAGACTTCTCTGCTGTGGGTTTAGGGACAGGAGACCTCTCTGCTCTAGGTTTTGGAGCCGGCCCTTCTGAGGGCCCCTCTTGTGGAATGGAAGTAACCTCTGCCTCTTCCTCAGAAGAAGAAGAAGAAGAAGATTCACTGTCCAATAGAGAGGGGGGTGGGGTGGAGGAGGGATGGGATGGGTGGCCTGGTAGTTCCCAAGGTCCGAGGAGAGTGGCGGTTGGTGGAGTTTGGTATCGGGCGTGCTTCCCGAATTGTCGTGGATGCATTAAAGTCATCTGCCGTAAGTTTTCTCGGGAGGAAAAAACGTAGGCTCTCGTGGTTTTGTTTAAAGTCAAGGTCGTTGTGGGTTTCCGTGGAGTCACTGCGTCCAGTAGGTCGGGGTCAGCGTTTGTGATCACTACTGCTCTATTAGCAGTGATCGGTGCCATGGTCTTTAGTGTATGTAAGTCGTCGATCGTCTTGGTTGGTGAAGCGCTGGACTTACCAAATGATGATGGTTGTGGTGGTGATGTTGCTTCCGGAGAGACAGGTTTTGCGGCGGCCGTCGGTTTCACCGTCTTCCGCCTCGTCTTCCGCTTCCCCGGTGGCTGGCCTCCGTCCGGCCGAGACTTGTCGACACAAGGCGGCGGCCGGCTCCCGCTGTTCATCTTCGTTGGTTGTAAGCTGGCGACTTTTACCAGTGAGTGTCTTGCTAGATTCAGCTCCCTCTTGATCTGATCTGATGATGAGCCCGGAGGGAGAAAAATATTTAAGTCGCAGGGACAATGCCGTACTGCCTTCCCAGTGCGAGCCAATAGAAACAGCGCAAACGTTTGTGACTTTACGATTGGTCCGCTGTCGATTATTGACGTTGGCGTAAAAGTGAAGGTTACCGTGGGCGAGGCGTCGATCAGATCAAGAGGGAGCTGAATCTAGCAAGACACTCACTGGTAAAAGTCGCCAGCTTACAACCAACGAAGATGAACAGCGGGAGCCGGCCGCCGCCTTGTGTCGACAAGTCTCGGCCGGACGGAGGCCAGCCACCGGGGAAGCGGAAGACGAGGCGGAAGACGGTGAAACCGACGGCCGCCGCAAAACCTGTCTCTCCGGAAGCAACATCACCACCACAACCATCATCATTTGGTAAGTCCAGCGCTTCACCAACCAAGACGATCGACGACTTACATACACTAAAGACCATGGCACCGATCACTGCTAATAGAGCAGTAGTGATCACAAACGCTGACCCCGACCTACTGGACGCAGTGACTCCACGGAAACCCACAACGACCTTGACTTTAAACAAAACCACGAGAGCCTACGTTTTTTCCTCCCGAGAAAACTTACGGCAGATGACTTTAATGCATCCACGACAATTCGGGAAGCACGCCCGATACCAAACTCCACCAACCGCCACTCTCCTCGGACCTTGGGAACTACCAGGCCACCCATCCCATCCCTCCTCCACCCCACCCCCCTCTCTATTGGACAGTGAATCTTCTTCTTCTTCTTCTTCTGAGGAAGAGGCAGAGGTTACTTCCATTCCACAAGAGGGGCCCTCAGAAGGGCCGGCTCCAAAACCTAGAGCAGAGAGGTCTCCTGTCCCTAAACCCACAGCAGAGAAGTCTCCCAACGGACCACCTCCCAGCTCTGAGGCGTCGTCTCACGAATCCTCAGAAGGGAAGCGGTCCAACAGGCGCAAACCAATTCCCACAAAAGTATCCGGTTCGACTCCGGCAAGCCCCACTTCTCCCACTCCTCCTAACACCGCACAAGGAACCAAGACAAGGACAGTACTGAAAATACTGAACCACACAAAAAACGGCAACAACCCACTACACATAGAGCGACTAATGAAACAGTACCGACTCGACATTCAAACTCCACGACAGTTCTGGGCACACACTACCAAGACAACTACACTCACATTCGCCACGATTGACGACGCGGAGAAGTTCGCTAGGGCAATTCCCCTGTACAACTTCGGTCCGTCCGCAGAAATCAACATTACGCCTAGTGAATCAAGACAGAAACAGACCCGAAATAAAGAGATCAGTGTCGTCATGAAAAATGTCGACACGCTGATCTCTGAGGACGAACTAATGCAGATCCTGGCTGTAACACATCCAGGCATCACACGCATTAAGAGAATTATCTCCGCACAGACAGACAAACCCACCAACTTAGTTAGAATTTTCACAAATGACATCACCACAGCAGACAAATTACTAGAAGGAATTAAACTTGCAGGACGGTACTACAGAGTAGAGCCATCACACGAGACAATCTTCCACCGACCGTGCCTTAACTGTGCACAATACGGCCATACAAGGACAAACTGCGACAAGCCCAAGACTTGTTTTAAGTGCGGCAAAAATCCCGACCTGTGCAACCACAACCGCCTATCCCAGATTAGGTATTGCGCCACGTGCAACAGCGACACCCATTATACGGGCCAAGCTCGCTGTCCAAAATATCCAAGGACTAATCTCATAACCTCCACCGATCCCACGCACGTCCCCATAGACACCCACAAACCAATACCGAAACCTATACCCAAACCATCACAGTCCGTTTTCAACCCAACACTTCCCAAACCCGAATTGTCTTATGCGGATGCAGCTAAGACAACGACAACCAAGACAAACACTACAGACGATCCACAGACAGAAAAAACAACTACGGAACAGCTGGTCGAGGGGGTTCTACGTTCTGCTATGCAGAAAATAGAATCCTACATTGACCGGCAACTAAACAGACTACAGGACGAAATAGTGACATTCACTATTTCTTTACTCACTACTGACACAAACCCTACGAAACGACACACGACACTTGCCACAGCCAACCAGGCAGCCAGACGGCTTCTACGGAAACGAGTAGCCCACCACTTTGTTGGTAACAGGTTACGAGTTTCCCTAGCGCCACTACAAAAACGTGACTAGGACAGAACTGACCAGAGCACTGGACTCTCCACCTCTCATTAACATCTGCGAGGCATGGTGCTCACTTCACTTCATTCATTTCATTCACAATTCAACTGATAACGTGTACATGTTCATAAAATCATTCACAGGGGAAATACACTACTGTTAGATGAGAGGGCAAACGGCTTATAGCTGGGTACCTCGATCTAAAGTTAGAGAATTGCTTGTCGAGGAACCAATGGAGGCATGGGATGCTTACCCTGCCTGCCATTTTAAACATCATTCATTCTTTCTTCGTCCCCATTCATTCGTTCGTTCGTTCGGCGAGGCGTCGTTCTTGTAGTTAAACAGCTGCAAGTAGGAGTAGCATCATGTCGGGTCGTGGAAAGGGAGGCAAGGTGAAGGGAAAGTCAAAGTCTCGATCCAGCCGTGCTGGGTTGCAGTTCCCGGTAGGCCGTATCCACCGTCTTTTGCGTAAGGGCAATTACGCAGAGCGAGTTGGTGCCGGTGCGCCAGTCTACCTGGCCGCGGTGATGGAGTACCTGGCGGCCGAAGTTCTCGAGTTGGCTGGCAACGCAGCTCGTGACAACAAGAAGACTAGGATCATTCCTCGTCACTTACAGCTCGCCATTCGCAACGACGAGGAGCTGAACAAACTCCTGTCCGGCGTCACCATCGCCCAGGGTGGTGTGTTGCCCAACATCCAGGCGGTTCTCCTCCCGAAGAAAACCGAGAAGAAGGCTTAAGCCCCTTCTCCGTAAAACGGCCCTTTTAAGGGCCCCACTAACCTCACAAAAGTCAGAAATAGCCAGTATTGTTAATCCTCTCTCACGGCTTCGTAATGTAATTTCATTACGCGTGTCAACTTTCTCTCTCTCTCTATACCGGTGGGCTGATTTAATATCATCATTCTGTAATTTTGTGCTCTGAACGATGTCGTTGTCCCAGGTTCGCACTGAAGTACTTGAAACCGTTGTACATTTACTAGGCTATTGTGTGATAACACATTATACTGATGCATATAGAAAGGTTTCATTATTATTATATAATTTAACACAATACGAATTAAATTAGATGATGATGCCAAAGTACATAGTTGGCTTCGAAATTTATGTAATATATTTCTATCATATTAGAGTAATGGAGATTATCGTGAAAATAATCACAAGTCCCCTTCTTTGGTGCCCATCGTGGTTTTAGACATATACGTTTGAATATACTAGTTTACTTTACTACATACTACGAATGAAACTAATTTTGAATAAGAAATCGATAACTGGTGAACAACTTACGGCGTTATAATAGAGTTCCTAATGCGTTTGTTTGTTGGTGCACATATTGGCCGCACGCGCAGGAACCCCAATACTGAGATGATGACATGACCTTCTCGTAGGAATCGAAGGCTTTGACAATTTGCGTTCGAATTTCCCCTCTCTCTGTCGTTTCGTTCGAACCGAAATGACGCAAGCTATACGTGGAAGTTGTCTGACAGGACGAAGTCCTGTGTTCTGACATGCGATGTGTACCTCTTCTCCCCAGTGTTTACCACACTGGATTCCTATGACCTAAAAGTTGGCATTGCAAAAACGTGGTGATGTGATGTTCAGTATGTGTCAATCCCCTCGGTTCCTTGTTACGGTCTGGTGAGCATTGCCTACCTGCGTTGTCATATTACCCACCAATTCTTCGGACAGTGATTATTGACTTACAGAAGTTTACAGTAACAGGTAACATAATCCGAGGAGCAAGGCTTCACAGAGGAATCCGGTCTTTCCACTTGATATACCAAGCGTTGGGGTCAGACCCATTTGAAAAACGGAGAGGCATTTCTTACAACGTCTTTTGCTGATACTGAAGTGCCCCTACGAAATAAGTTCTGTTTTCCGCACTGGCCTGTTGAGCTAGTGGTCACACAGTAAAGGTGAATTAAATTAATCTCGACAACTACTGCCCTTTTTAGACGGATTTTATGGCCCTGAAAAGGGCCGTTTTGCCGACGGATTCGGCAGCAGACGTGTGTAGGCAGTCTAACCGCCGAACCCGTAGAGAGTCCTCCCCTGCCTCTTCAAGGCGTATACCACGTCCATGGCCGTGACTGTCTTCCGCTTCGCGTGCTCGGTGTATGTTACAGCGTCACGGATTACGTTCTCCAGAAAGACCTTGAGAACACCTCTCGTCTCCTCGTAGATGAGGCCGGAGATACGCTTTACGCCTCCACGTCGGGCGAGACGACGAATGGCCGGCTTCGTGATGCCCTGAATATTATCTCGGAGAACCTTCCTGTGGCGCTTCGCTCCACCTTTGCCAAGACCCTTGCCTCCCTTGCCGCGTCCAGTCATGTTGCTCGTGTGACGAAGGTTAAAAGTGATCTCGACGGCGGGTCATTTTTTGGTTTATATACTAAAACCCGCGGACCAATCACATTACGGAAGGGGCGTGGCTTCTCAACGGGCGAAGACATAAATACCCCTCTTGGGGGCAGCGGGGGCGACTGTATTGCGTCAACTTGGGTTGCGAGGACTAAGGAGTAAGCGATGGCACGTACGAAGCAAACTGCGCGTAAGTCCACGGGAGGCAAGGCTCCACGAAAGCAGCTGGCAACGAAGGCCGCTAGGAAGAGCGCACCGGCTACTGGAGGCGTGAAGAAACCCCATCGATACCGCCCTGGTACAGTTGCTCTTCGCGAGATCCGTCGTTACCAGAAGAGCACCGAGCTCCTCATCCGCAAGCTGCCTTTCCAGCGCTTGGTGCGTGAAATCGCTCAGGATTTCAAAACCGACCTCCGTTTCCAGAGCTCAGCCGTAATGGCCTTGCAGGAGGCAAGCGAGGCATACCTCGTCGGTCTCTTCGAGGATACCAACCTTTGCGCCATCCACGCCAAGCGCGTGACCATTATGCCCAAGGATATTCAGCTGGCTAGGCGCATCCGCGGCGAGAGGGCTTGAATTAACAAAGGTACTCCTGCCCGCAAAAAGGCCCTTTTCAGGGCCACTAGTTATTTCTCGGAAGAGCCGGTTGTACCGTACTCCAGGTCTCGTTCCTACTACCCTCAGTTCAAGGTCACCTCAATAATATAAATGGTTTCTCCCTTTCCATTCCTCACCGTATCAGCATTTTCCCACAGCCTGTTTGACAAATATCGCAATGTATCCTATAGGTTAATAAACAATTTTTTAATAGAACGATGGATAACAAAGTTTCTTAGGAAAATTAAAAAAAAATTTCACAGTTCTATAATATTGCACATTATATATATTTACCAAATTAAGGGTTAACGCCGCCGGGACGAGTGATCCTCCGTCCGACCGATCACAAGCGCCAAGGCTCAAAGTGGTCCAGAAAGCAAATCTAGCTGGACTAAAAATGTGACATATTTCCATGAAACTTCGCACTATAGTCACTACTGTATAAGAGGAGAAACTACCCCTTTATAGACGATGCGTTTTGACAAAAATTAGTGACTTGTCTCATATATAATATATTGTTTTAATGAAACTTTACACAGTACTTACATGTAGCTCGTTTATACTATATTGGATACAAAATGTGATTATGATTGTATAAGAGTAGCTACTTGTCTCCTATCTAACATTTTTTACTTTCACGAAACTATAACTGTGACTCATTATTTTCGATAGTACAGACGTGGTCTGCTTAGGAAAGGACAAGCGGAAGACTGTGACCTTTGTGACCTCGGGTGGGTATTACGATAACATTTATAACCGTCACCCTGATAAGCATCCGAGCAGCTTATTTCAAAAAGGAGTTTGAATACAAACAATTCCTTCAATCTACTACGATTATTACAATAACTGATTTCATTAATCTCCTCTCTTCTTTAGCAAAATATAAATTACCTTCAATTGGTCGATTCAGCAAACTTGTTCATAAAACTTATCGCTATTGCGTCACGTTTCGCAATTTTTCTAAAGTAAAAACAAAAACACGAACAAACGCCTACTCCTTTAACCTCATCGCTCTCTTATCTCTAGAATCCCGGGGGGTTGAGAACCTGAATTCTCTGTGGTGTGAAACAAAGCAACCCGCAGGAGCAATGACACGTTCAATTGTCCTAATAATAGAAAAAAAATTACACGTCATTTAGTGTATTCAGAACATTTTTACAGGACCGTGTAGGATATTCACTCTCCTGTCGAATAGTTTCGGCGGCTGGTAGGCGATACGCATTAATTAAAATAATACTTGCGTACCTTGTTCAGGACAGTGACTGTGCTACTTTCTTTCTTTCTTTCTTTCTTTCTTTCTTTCTTTCTTTCTTTCTTTCTTTCCTTTATTTGTAGCTTATTGATGACACCAGATGCCATAACGGAAATGCCGTGATGGTATGTTTGTTTAATATTCAAAATCAAGTGACAGACGCTATTTGACTTTGCGGTGGAGGGGATAGGGACCTGATCTCGGATGTTCCGAGAGATGCCGGCGCACAGTTGTCCAGAACGCAAAACTATGTAAGAAAATCAACTTCATCATAACCGAAGTTTAAGTAATATCTAGGCTTAAACAAAAGCTAGGCATTGTGCACAACAGCATACAAAACATCAATATCAGTAAGAGGTGGGACAAAACATGAGTTTTTTTTTTAAAGTCACGCTCTTCAGTTGATTTTTGTTCGTGGGGTCAGTGGCTGTTTTATACTGTTAAACCTTCCCTTATGGAGGTCATAGGACAAGATGTGTACTTTCATTTAATACGCGAAAAGCAATCTATAATACGTTAGCATTCATTTAATTGGCACGTTTACTGAGATTTGTGCAACTAGTTTTTTTTTTTTTTTTTTTTTTTTACGACATATTTAACAGGCTGTGCATTACAAGTAAACCTGAGTTAACTTTCAATTCTTCTACCCACACATTAATCAAATATTAAACTCTATACGGCTTAAAATTTAGCTGCTACATCCTGCAAACTTAGATGTTATATTCATCTCTTGGTGGCGCTTTACGAATTCGACAGCAGCCACTTTTCAGAGTCTGGATGAAGGAGCTTAATTTCTCCAAGAAAAATTCAACACTTCTTGAACATATAATGAACAACTAAATTATGGAGTATATCCATGAATCTAGCATTTTGTTACCAACTGCGAAAAATATGGCAGGCTAGTCATCTTTTAGGAGCATAATTTCTATTAAAACATTAAAAATTATCAGAAAAACTAATTTTTCCCTAATTCCCTAATTACACGAGCATAATTCGTTTTTGCATAGATGCGTATAAAATTTCATGGAAATATGTTACATAGGGGAGAAATTATTAACTCTGTATAAATGTAGCCTCTAAACACAAGAAGTAGATTCCCATATAAAAACCATTATCTGAATTTATGCTACCTGTAACTATACTGTGTGAAATATAATGTAAATATTTCAGTTAAGATAGAAATTATTAATTTAGTCTATAAAGCACTTCCGATACAACTCTTCACACAATAATAATAATAATAATAATAATAATAATAATAATAATAATAATAATAATAATAATAATAATAATAAATAATTCTGAGCTTCAGTGCAAGAACTCTTTAACCCTCACACAGCTTGTTCTGAGAAAAATCAGTATTAAAGAAATTTATACACATTAAACAAATTGTAATGCTATATGTTGTCATGTCTCTTCTATCCCTCACGTGGAAACTTAGGCTTACACAGCAGCAAGAATAAGATAACAACGTTATTATCATCTGTCCTTTTATGGCTATACAGTTTTTGCAGTGAACTACAGAATTATTAACTATTATTATTACAGACCTGTTATTTTTTTCACTTTTTTCACACACACACACACACACACACACACACACACACACACACATCTATTATACTAAACATAAACCCACAAGAGAAAACAATACTTGTATTAACTGTAAACATTTTTCTTCCTTTCTTTATTTTTAGCAGAATCCTCCATTTCACCCTTTATCTCACTAGATGCGCTTCCCGCAGACATTCTTCATTATATGTTTCACACACCACTTCGTAACACTTGCAGCGGTTGACTTTTGTTTTCTTGTCTTTTTCTCTAGGGTATATTGTACATAGTGCTCGGTATCGGTGCTCGTTCACGTGATATTTTACCTTTGTTTTTCTTGCTAACTCCTGCCAATTTTTCTGATATTTCCCGTAGTTGATTGGTCAAGTACTGCGGATTGATTCCCGGTTATAACAAACACACCTACACTACATTCCAATGATTTCTGACTCGTTACTGCACATTTTAGAAACACTGTACGAAAGCACACACAGTCTCTCGTAAATCAACAGGTTACAACAGAGACTTACACTTGCAAACGCGTGGGGATTTCAGAAAATTTCTTACTATTTCAGTACCTTTAACTGTACAACAGATTTTGTTTTCTCGAAAAAGAAAGGTCAACGTTACTATTGACAAAAGACAGAAACGTACGATTACAATACCTTTATTTTAAACAATCTTAGAGGTGGTCTGGGAATTCCTAAACTCACCACGCGACTACTTAACCCTAGACAGGTAATCATCACTGTACTCATGTTAAAGGTAAGCATTCGTAATTTTTACTACTCACATTTTAATTAACTGAAATCAACTCAATATCACACATTTAACAACTTTTACACATTTCGTAGCCATTAGTGTTCATTTAATTTTAAGTTTGTCATAAAGTCTTTACGTTCATGTTATTGTCCTATTTACAATTAGTGCAAACAACAGCGCGATGTTCTCTGCAGAACCCCTTTTTGCAAAGTCCACAAAATGTTGTCATCATTCTCCTCTTCTTTGCAGGACATTTATAGCAAACAGTACGTTCACCATCTGGCTGCATTACCTGGCATTGTTGTTGCACAGCAATGTTCAGATGTTCTTCAATTGTTGCCCGCAGAGATCGGTGTAAAGTAGGACGTGCAAAGCGGTGCTGCATCCACGGTTTTGTCAGCTCTTCACACAATTGGAAAATGAATTGTTTTCTTGATATTGTTTTCTGAGTTCTTCTAACTATAAATTATCCATGAATTTATACTTGCAATATTTAGCATGTTGTAAAATATTGCTAGTGGCCAGCGCCTCGTCTTTCTATTGCAGGAAAGATTGTGGCACATTTGACATAGTGTATCTACACCACCTTTAGTCCCATTGTAAATAATAATAATAATAATAATAATAATAATAATAATAATAATAATAATAATAATAATAATAATAATAAAGGCTTTACATATAACGTGTTGCTTACTGTTGTCATTGCAGTCCACGTCGGTGGGGGTGGGGGGGTTTCTTTCTCCTCCTCCTTCCTCTAGAAAGAGCAGTTACCAGGGTCTAAGGAAGTGAATGCCCTTTTCTTTCTGGGCTCATCCCTACATTTGTCTTAGCTCCTTAGGGAAAACCACGGAAAACCCTCAGGCTTGCGAATAGACTGAATGAATGAGAGGAGAAACTTTAAAGGTACGTGAAAACACGTCCATGCAAGGGAGTTGGGACTGTGAAAAATTGAATATGTGAAATCCAAGACTGTATTTGCCAGGCGAGCAAAGAAGAAGAAGAAGAAGAAAGGCTTACGTATGACGTGTGGCTTACTGTTGTCATTGCAGTCCGCGTCGGCCAGCGGTGGGAGGGGGGGGGTCAATATACCTGCACATATCAGTTCAAATTATAAAAACCTCTTAATGCTACTGCGGTACTATTCCATTGCCGAACACAATATGAAGAAATTAGCAGATCCCTGAACTGAACTCTTATTACTCTGAAATTACCGCGCAGTACAATTATAGCTATGACGCATTGCAAGCGTTAGTCACCATATCGATTTGCTAAGCAAATTTTATCCCTTTAGAGCATGTCCCCCCCCCCCTCCTCCTCCATATCAGCCAACAACATACTGGATGAAGAAGACTCCTGCAAAAGGGACGAATTAAGATTTAATTTTATTTTAATGATAGACTAACATTGCAAAGTTCCAAAATAATTTTTTGCATTCCTTCATTACACTAGTCGTACAAAATTGCGGTCGTATCTCGTACTATCTATACTAATAATAAATCTGTAGCCGAAATTTTTCTGGTAAGTTTCGATTTTCCAAAAGTAATTGGTCCTAACATATATAATTAACCACCCTGAAACCGAAAATCGCATTTTTGAAAATTTTGTTTGTATGTCTGTCTGTATGTTTGTTACCTTTTCACGCGATAATGGCTGAACCGATTTATATGAAAACTGGAATATAAATTAAGTTTGTTGTAACTTAGATTTTAGGCTATATGGCATTCGAAATACTTTATTTAAAAGGGGGGTTATAAGGGGGCCTTAATTAAATAAATCGAAATATCTCGCTTATTATTGATATTTGAGAAAAAATGTTACATAACAGATGTTCCTTTAAAAATGATTTCCG
Source organism: Periplaneta americana (assembly GCF_040183065.1). Classification (NCBI taxonomy): domain Eukaryota; kingdom Metazoa; phylum Arthropoda; class Insecta; order Blattodea; family Blattidae; genus Periplaneta; species Periplaneta americana. The sequence continues at coordinate 898,556 of NW_027185505.1, forward strand.
TTAAGTTTTATTTTTTTACAACATTTTGATAGGACTGATATTTAATGAGATAAATGAGTTTTAAAATTAAAATAACGCTATCTAAGACGGTGCAATGAATTAAGAACAAATGACTTCGTCTATAAGGGGCCTTGGACAACAACAATCGAAACAGGGGCCTTGGACATCAACAAACAATCGAAAGCTATTAAACATAGCCTACAGGGAATGTTTCTGTGTTTGTATGAAGTAATATCACAAGCTCGTAAATTAACTGATTTGTATAATTAGTTATTATTTCACCATTGGAAACTGTAGTTTCTCTAGATGGACATAATGCTATAATGTTATTACAGTAACGTCTGAGTAAATCGAGGACAGGTAAGATTAAAATAGCTTCTTATGCACAGAAAATTTGATAGGCTATTTTGTACATTCGTTTTCTGTATTTCTTAAAATAATATTTATGTACACGCATTTTAATCTCAGAGAATTAACGAACAACGAGAGTGTATTGATTTAGTATGCAGTAATAGTACTTTAGCTTGGCAATCCATTATTTTAATAATTCATATTTTAACTATGCTCAATTGAATCGTGTTAAAATACATAAAATATATATGCAATAAATGCAGTGCTAAAAAAAAATTGGGTAATATGCGAAGCAGATTATCTTGCGCTGTTGTAAAAGTTGTTCCATGGATCAGTCGTCCTATTTTAATTATGTAATTACTTTATATTTATTTCTAACAGGTGGAGCGGAGCGAACGGGTACGGCTAGCTAACAATAAGTGAGAACTTACAATACAACAACGACAACAACAACAACAGCTGATAATCTGAAAGGGAACATAGTAATTTGGGGTGAATTAAAATGCAGCTTCCATTCGTTTAAAATTTCTTTAAATTTTAACTAAATATTAATGTAGATATTACCTCTAAAGGTAAATGGGGGCATGTTTCACAACGCTAACAAATTACAAATTAACAATATACAATTAACAACGGAAATATTACATATGCTTGTTAACTGTGTTTCACAATGCAATCTTATTCACTTGTATGTTTTAACGAACTTTACAAAATCGGCGAAACAAACTTACAAATACGCATAATTGGTTGAACAAAATCGCCAACGACAGTTTACAAAAATCACTAAGGATCAGAGGTAAAGTAGCTGTAATTTTAGAACTATCGATGGACATGTTTATATTTTTTTATATATATTTTATTTAGATTTTGCTACATCGGCGACAACGGAGTTTCGCGGCATGCAATTGGTCGAGCATACCAATGCATTAATTAGCCTACGACTTAACTGACGAAAGTTAGCGCGAAATTCATTCAAATAATTGATAAATAATGGATTTGACCCACGTAGTTATATGCAGTTGATAGAGCAGCTAACATGTCCATCCATTAAAATCAACTTCGCTCTCTGCTGGTCCATCAGTATATTTTATTGTTTCATCCATAACCTCGCCAACATTAGGGAACCCAGCAGGAGGAGCATAAAAATCCTTTGCCCGAGTAAGCACATTCGGTGATCAATAACCCGCCTCGAGTTTTTTCAATCTTGTAACAACATCAACTACCATGTGTGAACTTTTGCACACTGTAATCTTATAAATTCCGTTCTTATCTGCTAACGCAGGGAACTGAGAGCTACTATGCAACCAATGCAGTTCTCGCTTTGTGGTTAGGGCACCACTTTTCCCTTTCAGATGTTGCATGTGATGTCCCATATCTTGTAGGAGAGATTACAGCGAAATGGGATTCGGAACGACTTCAGAATACTGCGTAAGTAATGCCGACATTGCATTATTAAGTGATTGGTTTTCGGTGCAAAGTTTTTCTTCTTTAAGTGCGAGTATTTATTAAATACGTTCCTCGTATATAAGAACTAACGCGGTATTCTGAAGTATAGCGCGGGATTCATTCGAAACCTTTCATTAATATTCGTACAATGATACGAACGTGGCCGGAAAATTCTACGTTAGGCCTAAATGCAAAATCTTCGTCTGAGTCGCTAGAACTACTCAATAACATCACAACTGCTTCAGTGTAATTCTTAATGGTACCCTGTTACTATAAAATTGATTTTATACATATGTGTTTATTTTTTTCATTCACAATTAGAAGCTATTTCAACAGGGCTACTGTAGAAAATGTGCTAACTTCACTAGTAAAGTTTAGTTTACACGTTTGTAAAATTACTCCTTCGTTGTGAAACAAACATATCACTTGTAAAGAGCGCAAAATTTCATTCGTAAAGATTTGATTTCCTTTGTACAGTCCACCTTTACAAACAAAGATTGTGAAACAGAAGTTTACAAACAGAGTTCACAATTTCCAAAGATTGTAAACTTTGTGAAACACCCCACTGGTGAATCAGCACGCCGAGCTCGATCGAAATACAACCAGTTACTATTATTTCCCTATCGTTTTTTGACATTTGATTCCGCGTCCTACCTCTTTCATTCGTTACTAACCAACAACGCCAATAGCAGAAGGTAACGCAAAAACAGTCACCGGTTCCCCGATGCATGGCTTTCTCTCTCAATGTCAACTGAGAGTTAAAAATATTCATTATAATATGCACTTTCCACTCACTCCTCAGAATGTCTTCTTTATTTTTATTTATTTATTTTTTAAGATATGTGAGCTACGTACTGTATGTCTGATGTTTTGCCATCGTACATTCAAATATTTATATTCACTGTACAGTACAGCGAACTGTTTATACTTACTGTACATGCTATAACTACTTCTCCCAACTCCGCTATTGCTATATTTCCTAAACTAAACGCTGATATTGAAATAACGCCTGGTCTGATAATGCAGTCTGTTTAAATTTCTACCGACCAAGTTCTGCCCTTCATCATGGGAAAACAACGAGCTTCTTTAAAGGATACAACTACTAGGACAGAGATATTTTCATTATGGAATTTGTACTACCCACTGAAATGTAGTAACTAATGGGATTTTAATTAGCCATATATGTACAGTATATTACATTCTTTACCTAAAATGTCTCTAACTTCTAGGGAGAGCGCGAGGTACGTTCACAATCCCCTGAATACATATTCCCTTCTTCGAGAAAACGCAGAGAAGTGAACCGTCTCATATGAATATGCTACCAGTCATAAGTTTCAATACGGAGCTGCAAGTACTTAAGAATTATCAATTACTCTACAATTATGCAGCGGCGTCATCATCCAAGCTATAGCTGGAATAGGGAAGGGAACATAATATCCCATAAGTCTTATTAGAACACGCTGGAAATAGTGACGTAAAAAAAAAAATCGCCAACGGCACGTGGTGTTCCCAAGCGGTCACCCATCCAAGTACTGACCACGCCCAATGTTGCTTGACTTCGGTGATCGGACGAGAACCGGTATTTTCAACATGGTATGGCCGTTGCCGATGAAACTGCGTAATCTGTAGGCACTTGAGGACGATGGGATTGGGGTGCACTCGATAAAACCTGCACTCGCTCACACACACACGTAAACTGCCTGCTTAGACTCTGTACCTAAATTACCAAGCTCGTTGGATGTCATTGGGATAGATGATAAATCTATCTATCAACGGCAGTTTGGTTACGTTTCAACGTCACACACTGCTGGATTGACACGGGATTAATAAAACAGCTAGTCGGCATTCTAAGTTAAGCCACAGGTGGATTGTTGTTCAACAGCGGAGCCTCCTTTCAACCACATGGTTGTGGAACTGTAGTCGGATTTTCGACATCATTTTCATGCCATACTACGGAACTTCACACAAACTTCAATTCACTTCTTGCACCGGCGGCTACTACGAATGGACTGAAGCTCGCTACTGACTAGGGGGGGGGGGACATTTGTCTCTTGATGGATTACGTGACAGATATATAAAGTATCAGTCGTATGTTATGAACCCGAGTTTCAATAAAGATAGATTACCCGTATGTCCACAGATTCTCAGTAGTGGCCTGCGGAAGGATTATGCCCGCGGTCGACAAGTTACCTTCTAAGTTGTTTTCCCTCAACAATTAATGCTGCCAAGTGAGTAGGAATGACACCGCGCTCTCATATAAGTCGTACGAAACTATTAAGGAAACGAATTTGCCTCGTGGATCCAAGTCTCCCATGGACTGCCTATAATGTATTATCTATCCTAGAAGTGTTATCGGGGTGATTATTTAAATTTTCACTCGGTGGGAACCGCTGTTGTTCTTCATTCATCTACTCTGTTATGAATAACTTGTGGCCCTTAAAAGGGCCGGTTGCTGATTCCCTAGCAAGCACTCCCGCTTACTTGGAACTAGTGTATTTTGTGACGGCCTTGGTCCCTTCACTGACGGCGTGCTTGGCCAGCTCACCGGGTAGCAGGAGACGGACGGCTGTCTGGATCTCCCGACTGGTGATGGTCGACCGCTTGTTGTAATGCGCGAGCCGCGAAGCTTCCGCGGCGATGCGCTCGAAGATGTCGTTAACGAAGCTGTTCATGATGCTCATAGCCTTTGAACTGATTCCCGTGTCTGGGTGAACTTGTTTCAGAACCTTGTAGATGTAAATGGCGTAGCTCTCCTTCCTCTTGCGCTTCTTCTTCTTATCGCCCTTCGAAATATTCTTCTGGGCCTTGCCGGCCTTCTTGGCAGCCTTTCCGGAAGCTTTGGGGGGCATGGTGCTCGTCTGATGATGAGCCCGGAGGGAGAAAAATATTTAAGTCGCAGGGACAATGCCAAGACTAGGATCATTCCTCGTCACTTACAGCTCGCCATTCGCAACGACGAGGAGCTGAACAAACTCCTGTCCGGCGTCACCATCGCCCAGGGTGGTGTGTTGCCCAACATCCAGGCGGTTCTCCTCCCGAAGAAAACCGAGAAGAAGGCTTAAGCCCCTTCTCCGTAAAACGGCCCTTTTAAGGGCCCCACTAACCTCACAAAAGTCAGAAATAGCCAGTATTGTTAATCCTCTCTCACGGCTTCGTAATGTAATTTCATTACGCGTGTCAACTTTCTCTCTCTCTCTATACCGGTGGGCTGATTTAATATCATCATTCTGTAATTTTGTGCTCTGAACGATGTCGTTGTCCCAGGTTCGCACTGAAGTACTTGAAACCGTTGTACATTTACTAGGCTATTGTGTGATAACACATTATACTGATGCATATAGAAAGGTTTCATTATTATTATATAATTTAACACAATACGAATTAAATTAGATGATGATGCCAAAGTACATAGTTGGCTTCGAAATTTATGTAATATATTTCTATCATATTAGAGTAATGGAGATTATCGTGAAAATAATCACAAGTCCCCTTCTTTGGTGCCCATCGTGGTTTTAGACATATACGTTTGAATATACTAGTTTACTTTACTACATACTACGAATGAAACTAATTTTGAATAAGAAATCGATAACTGGTGAACAACTTACGGCGTTATAATAGAGTTCCTAATGCGTTTGTTTGTTGGTGCACATATTGGCCGCACGCGCAGGAACCCCAATACTGAGATGATGACATGACCTTCTCGTAGGAATCGAAGGCTTTGACAATTTGCGTTCGAATTTCCCCTCTCTCTGTCGTTTCGTTCGAACCGAAATGACGCAAGCTATACGTGGAAGTTGTCTGACAGGACGAAGTCCTGTGTTCTGACATGCGATGTGTACCTCTTCTCCCCAGTGTTTACCACACTGGATTCCTATGACCTAAAAGTTGGCATTGCAAAAACGTGGTGATGTGATGTTCAGTATGTGTCAATCCCCTCGGTTCCTTGTTACGGTCTGGTGAGCATTGCCTACCTGCGTTGTCATATTACCCACCAATTCTTCGGACAGTGATTATTGACTTACAGAAGTTTACAGTAACAGGTAACATAATCCGAGGAGCAAGGCTTCACAGAGGAATCCGGTCTTTCCACTTGATATACCAAGCGTTGGGGTCAGACCCATTTGAAAAACGGAGAGGCATTTCTTACAACGTCTTTTGCTGATACTGAAGTGCCCCTACGAAATAAGTTCTGTTTTCCGCACTGGCCTGTTGAGCTAGTGGTCACACAGTAAAGGTGAATTAAATTAATCTCGACAACTACTGCCCTTTTTAGACGGATTTTATGGCCCTGAAAAGGGCCGTTTTGCCGACGGATTCGGCAGCAGACGTGTGTAGGCAGTCTAACCGCCGAACCCGTAGAGAGTCCTCCCCTGCCTCTTCAAGGCGTATACCACGTCCATGGCCGTGACTGTCTTCCGCTTCGCGTGCTCGGTGTATGTTACAGCGTCACGGATTACGTTCTCCAGAAAGACCTTGAGAACACCTCTCGTCTCCTCGTAGATGAGGCCGGAGATACGCTTTACGCCTCCACGTCGGGCGAGACGACGAATGGCCGGCTTCGTGATGCCCTGAATATTATCTCGGAGAACCTTCCTGTGGCGCTTCGCTCCACCTTTGCCAAGACCCTTGCCTCCCTTGCCGCGTCCAGTCATGTTGCTCGTGTGACGAAGGTTAAAAGTGATCTCGACGGCTCAAGCTCAAGCTCAAAGTTGTTTGCCCAAAGGGCAACCTGTTTTAGGGTCTTACATATGCCCTCTTCAGGTTACGATGTTTTGTCTGTAGCGACAGTTGAGGCTTGGTCCCGGCTAGGCTTCGCTCGTTGGACTCTCTACGGGTCAGCGTCTTCTCCGCTCACACCAGGCTGCTGCGTTGGCCTTGGATGCTGTTATCTTGCAGATTTATGTGGCTGGATGAAGCTGTTGTCTGTGTTGGGTGTGGTTTACTTTTGTCGCGCGGCCCTATGAAGGGCCGCTGTTGGTTGTTTGTCTGTGGTTGGTCGTGTCACGTTTCAGTGGTGCTAGTGATAGTTGTAATTTGTTACCCACAAAGTGGTGAGCAACTTGTCTTCGTAAGAGCCGTCTTGCTGTCTGGTTTGCTGTTGCTAAAGTCGTTCGTCTTGTCTTGGGTTGGGCGTCTGTCGTGAGGAGTGAAATTGTGAACATCACAATTTCATCTCGCAGTCTGTTGATCTGTTGGTCGATGTAGCTTTCTATTTTCTGCATTGCAGAATTTAGAGCTGCTGCTACTATTTGTTCGGTGTTAGTCTGTTTTGGTTCCGTTGTTGGTTCTGTCGTGTCGGTCGTTGTCGGGTTTACCGCACTGGCGTACGATATTCCAGGTCTTGGTTCGGGAAGTTGGATTGGACTGGATTGTGAGGGTTTAGGAATTGGTGGAGGGATCTGTTGGGGTGTTTGAACCGGGATGTGGGTTGGAGTTTGTTGGGTTGGGTTATGTCGGGGGTAGTTTGGACAGCGTGCTTGGCCCGTATAGTGGGTATCGCTCTTGCAGCTGGCGCAGAACTTGACTTGGTTGTCTGGTGGGTGTTTGCAGTGGACGGGATTTTTTCCGCAAGTGAAACACGTCTTGTCGTTACGGCAGTCGGTTTTGTCATGTCCATACTGGGCGCAGTTCTGACACGGTCTGTGGAATACTGTCTCGTGGGCTGGCTCGACTTTGTAATTACGTCCGGCTATGTTGATTCCACATAGAAGTTGGTCGGCTGTGGTCACGTCTTGTACTATAAGTCGAACCATCTGCGTCGGCTGGTTAGTCTGGGCGGAGGTTATTCTAGAGATGCGCTTGATTCCAGGGAACTTTTCCCGTAGAATCTGCAACAATTCGTCCTCCGGGATCTGGGTGCCGACATTCTTCATGACGACACTGATCTCTCGGTTTCGTGGAAGTCTTTGTCCTTGGTGAGATGGTGTATGGACGATGAAAAGTTGTGCGGACGGTCCAAAAGTTCTGGCCGGTATGGCTTTAACAAATCGTTCCGCCTCGTCAATCGTCGGGAAGGTAAGTGTCGTCGTTCCTGTAGAGTAGGCCCAGTATTGTCTCGGAGTTTCCATGTTTAAGTTGTTCTGTCTTATAAGCTTCTGGATGAACAGTGGGTTATTGTTGTCAGTCGTGTGTCTAGTGATTTTCACAGTCGTTCTGCTCTTGAGTCGTTCACTTGCGGCTGTGGTGTCTCGGTCTGGTGGTGGTGTGGGTGCAAGGGAATTCTGGGGAGCAGGTTGTGGACTGGGCGTGACCTTCTCGGCTGCCGTGGTCGAACCGGCGCTCGCGGTTGGTCGAGTCTTCTTCTTGCGCCGTGACTTGGCATTCTGCCAGTCTTGATCTACCTCTCCTTCGGATTCGTTTGAACCTTCAGAAGAGGCAGATTCACTCGTGGTGTAAAAGTACGAGTCCTGAATGTGTTGCAGTGGAGGGGTTTCGGGTCTGGTGGGTTCAGAGGAAGGACCTTCTGAGGGCCGGTCGGGTTTCACGGATCGGGATGGTGCAGGAGGGTCAGTCGGTAGCGTCCAAGGTCCTTGTAGAGTTGCGGTCGGTGGCGCAATGTAGCGGGCTTTCTTCCCGAATTGCTTTGGGTCGGGTCTCGTAGCTTTCTGTAGTTTGAGTCGTGTCGAGAATGTGAACACTCTCGTTCTTGGTCCAAGTGTCAATGTGTCGGCTCGATGAGGAGGTTGGAGCGTCGCTAGTAAGTCTGGGTCAGCGTCTTCGACCATTACTGATCGGTTCGCTCTTTCAGACGGCCAGTTTTTTAGTTCGGTCCACGGGTCTAGTGTTGTCAATTTAGTCTGTAGCGTAGTGGTCTCATGGGAGTCAGTTGTAGGTTGGTCGAGTGTAGTCCCAGTCGTGGTAGTGTGAGTCTTCTTTTCTCTTGGGGGCAGCGGGGGCGACTGTATTGCGTCAACTTGGGTTGCGAGGACTAAGGAGTAAGCGATGGCACGTACGAAGCAAACTGCGCGTAAGTCCACGGGAGGCAAGGCTCCACGAAAGCAGCTGGCAACGAAGGCCGCTAGGAAGAGCGCACCGGCTACTGGAGGCGTGAAGAAACCCCATCGATACCGCCCTGGTACAGTTGCTCTTCGCGAGATCCGTCGTTACCAGAAGAGCACCGAGCTCCTCATCCGCAAGCTGCCTTTCCAGCGCTTGGTGCGTGAAATCGCTCAGGATTTCAAAACCGACCTCCGTTTCCAGAGCTCAGCCGTAATGGCCTTGCAGGAGGCAAGCGAGGCATACCTCGTCGGTCTCTTCGAGGATACCAACCTTTGCGCCATCCACGCCAAGCGCGTGACCATTATGCCCAAGGATATTCAGCTGGCTAGGCGCATCCGCGGCGAGAGGGCTTGAATTAACAAAGGTACTCCTGCCCGCAAAAAGGCCCTTTTCAGGGCCACTAGTTATTTCTCGGAAGAGCCGGTTGTACCGTACTCCAGGTCTCGTTCCTACTACCCTCAGTTCAAGGTCACCTCAATAATATAAATGGTTTCTCCCTTTCCATTCCTCACCGTATCAGCATTTTCCCACAGCCTGTTTGACAAATATCGCAATGTATCCTATAGGTTAATAAACAATTTTTTAATAGAACGATGGATAACAAAGTTTCTTAGGAAAATTAAAAAAAAATTTCACAGTTCTATAATATTGCACATTATATATATTTACCAAATTAAGGGTTAACGCCGCCGGGACGAGTGATCCTCCGTCCGACCGATCACAAGCGCCAAGGCTCAAAGTGGTCCAGAAAGCAAATCTAGCTGGACTAAAAATGTGACATATTTCCATGAAACTTCGCACTATAGTCACTACTGTATAAGAGGAGAAACTACCCCTTTATAGACGATGCGTTTTGACAAAAATTAGTGACTTGTCTCATATATAATATATTGTTTTAATGAAACTTTACACAGTACTTACATGTAGCTCGTTTATACTATATTGGATACAAAATGTGATTATGATTGTATAAGAGTAGCTACTTGTCTCCTATCTAACATTTTTTACTTTCACGAAACTATAACTGTGACTCATTATTTTCGATAGTACAGACGTGGTCTGCTTAGGAAAGGACAAGCGGAAGACTGTGACCTTTGTGACCTCGGGTGGGTATTACGATAACATTTATAACCGTCACCCTGATAAGCATCCGAGCAGCTTATTTCAAAAAGGAGTTTGAATACAAACAATTCCTTCAATCTACTACGATTATTACAATAACTGATTTCATTAATCTCCTCTCTTCTTTAGCAAAATATAAATTACCTTCAATTGGTCGATTCAGCAAACTTGTTCATAAAACTTATCGCTATTGCGTCACGTTTCGCAATTTTTCTAAAGTAAAAACAAAAACACGAACAAACGCCTACTCCTTTAACCTCATCGCTCTCTTATCTCTAGAATCCCGGGGGGTTGAGAACCTGAATTCTCTGTGGTGTGAAACAAAGCAACCCGCAGGAGCAATGACACGTTCAATTGTCCTAATAATAGAAAAAAAATTACACGTCATTTAGTGTATTCAGAACATTTTTACAGGACCGTGTAGGATATTCACTCTCCTGTCGAATAGTTTCGGCGGCTGGTAGGCGATACGCATTAATTAAAATAATACTTGCGTACCTTGTTCAGGACAGTGACTGTGCTACTTTCTTTCTTTCTTTCTTTCTTTCTTTCTTTCTTTCTTTCTTTCTTTCCTTTATTTGTAGCTTATTGATGACACCAGATGCCATAACGGAAATGCCGTGATGGTATGTTTGTTTAATATTCAAAATCAAGTGACAGACGCTATTTGACTTTGCGGTGGAGGGGATAGGGACCTGATCTCGGATGTTCCGAGAGATGCCGGCGCACAGTTGTCCAGAACGCAAAACTATGTAAGAAAATCAACTTCATCATAACCGAAGTTTAAGTAATATCTAGGCTTAAACAAAAGCTAGGCATTGTGCACAACAGCATACAAAACATCAATATCAGTAAGAGGTGGGACAAAACATGAGTTTTTTTTTTAAAGTCACGCTCTTCAGTTGATTTTTGTTCGTGGGGTCAGTGGCTGTTTTATACTGTTAAACCTTCCCTTATGGAGGTCATAGGACAAGATGTGTACTTTCATTTAATACGCGAAAAGCAATCTATAATACGTTAGCATTCATTTAATTGGCACGTTTACTGAGATTTGTGCAACTAGTTTTTTTTTTTTTTTTTTTTTTTTACGACATATTTAACAGGCTGTGCATTACAAGTAAACCTGAGTTAACTTTCAATTCTTCTACCCACACATTAATCAAATATTAAACTCTATACGGCTTAAAATTTAGCTGCTACATCCTGCAAACTTAGATGTTATATTCATCTCTTGGTGGCGCTTTACGAATTCGACAGCAGCCACTTTTCAGAGTCTGGATGAAGGAGCTTAATTTCTCCAAGAAAAATTCAACACTTCTTGAACATATAATGAACAACTAAATTATGGAGTATATCCATGAATCTAGCATTTTGTTACCAACTGCGAAAAATATGGCAGGCTAGTCATCTTTTAGGAGCATAATTTCTATTAAAACATTAAAAATTATCAGAAAAACTAATTTTTCCCTAATTCCCTAATTACACGAGCATAATTCGTTTTTGCATAGATGCGTATAAAATTTCATGGAAATATGTTACATAGGGGAGAAATTATTAACTCTGTATAAATGTAGCCTCTAAACACAAGAAGTAGATTCCCATATAAAAACCATTATCTGAATTTATGCTACCTGTAACTATACTGTGTGAAATATAATGTAAATATTTCAGTTAAGATAGAAATTATTAATTTAGTCTATAAAGCACTTCCGATACAACTCTTCACACAATAATAATAATAATAATAATAATAATAATAATAATAATAATAATAATAATAATAATAATAAATAATTCTGAGCTTCAGTGCAAGAACTCTTTAACCCTCACACAGCTTGTTCTGAGAAAAATCAGTATTAAAGAAATTTATACACATTAAACAAATTGTAATGCTATATGTTGTCATGTCTCTTCTATCCCTCACGTGGAAACTTAGGCTTACACAGCAGCAAGAATAAGATAACAACGTTATTATCATCTGTCCTTTTATGGCTATACAGTTTTTGCAGTGAACTACAGAATTATTAACTATTATTATTACAGACCTGTTATTTTTTTCACTTTTTTCACACACACACACACACACACACACACACACACACACACACACACACATCTATTATACTAAACATAAACCCACAAGAGAAAACAATACTTGTATTAACTGTAAACATTTTTCTTCCTTTCTTTATTTTTAGCAGAATCCTCCATTTCACCCTTTATCTCACTAGATGCGCTTCCCGCAGACATTCTTCATTATATGTTTCACACACCACTTCGTAACACTTGCAGCGGTTGACTTTTGTTTTCTTGTCTTTTTCTCTAGGGTATATTGTACATAGTGCTCGGTATCGGTGCTCGTTCACGTGATATTTTACCTTTGTTTTTCTTGCTAACTCCTGCCAATTTTTCTGATATTTCCCGTAGTTGATTGGTCAAGTACTGCGGATTGATTCCCGGTTATAACAAACACACCTACACTACATTCCAATGATTTCTGACTCGTTACTGCACATTTTAGAAACACTGTACGAAAGCACACACAGTCTCTCGTAAATCAACAGGTTACAACAGAGACTTACACTTGCAAACGCGTGGGGATTTCAGAAAATTTCTTACTATTTCAGTACCTTTAACTGTACAACAGATTTTGTTTTCTCGAAAAAGAAAGGTCAACGTTACTATTGACAAAAGACAGAAACGTACGATTACAATACCTTTATTTTAAACAATCTTAGAGGTGGTCTGGGAATTCCTAAACTCACCACGCGACTACTTAACCCTAGACAGGTAATCATCACTGTACTCATGTTAAAGGTAAGCATTCGTAATTTTTACTACTCACATTTTAATTAACTGAAATCAACTCAATATCACACATTTAACAACTTTTACACATTTCGTAGCCATTAGTGTTCATTTAATTTTAAGTTTGTCATAAAGTCTTTACGTTCATGTTATTGTCCTATTTACAATTAGTGCAAACAACAGCGCGATGTTCTCTGCAGAACCCCTTTTTGCAAAGTCCACAAAATGTTGTCATCATTCTCCTCTTCTTTGCAGGACATTTATAGCAAACAGTACGTTCACCATCTGGCTGCATTACCTGGCATTGTTGTTGCACAGCAATGTTCAGATGTTCTTCAATTGTTGCCCGCAGAGATCGGTGTAAAGTAGGACGTGCAAAGCGGTGCTGCATCCACGGTTTTGTCAGCTCTTCACACAATTGGAAAATGAATTGTTTTCTTGATATTGTTTTCTGAGTTCTTCTAACTATAAATTATCCATGAATTTATACTTGCAATATTTAGCATGTTGTAAAATATTGCTAGTGGCCAGCGCCTCGTCTTTCTATTGCAGGAAAGATTGTGGCACATTTGACATAGTGTATCTACACCACCTTTAGTCCCATTGTAAATAATAATAATAATAATAATAATAATAATAATAATAATAATAATAATAATAATAATAATAATAAAGGCTTTACATATAACGTGTTGCTTACTGTTGTCATTGCAGTCCACGTCGGTGGGGGTGGGGGGGTTTCTTTCTCCTCCTCCTTCCTCTAGAAAGAGCAGTTACCAGGGTCTAAGGAAGTGAATGCCCTTTTCTTTCTGGGCTCATCCCTACATTTGTCTTAGCTCCTTAGGGAAAACCACGGAAAACCCTCAGGCTTGCGAATAGACTGAATGAATGAGAGGAGAAACTTTAAAGGTACGTGAAAACACGTCCATGCAAGGGAGTTGGGACTGTGAAAAATTGAATATGTGAAATCCAAGACTGTATTTGCCAGGCGAGCAAAGAAGAAGAAGAAGAAGAAAGGCTTACGTATGACGTGTGGCTTACTGTTGTCATTGCAGTCCGCGTCGGCCAGCGGTGGGAGGGGGGGGGTCAATATACCTGCACATATCAGTTCAAATTATAAAAACCTCTTAATGCTACTGCGGTACTATTCCATTGCCGAACACAATATGAAGAAATTAGCAGATCCCTGAACTGAACTCTTATTACTCTGAAATTACCGCGCAGTACAATTATAGCTATGACGCATTGCAAGCGTTAGTCACCATATCGATTTGCTAAGCAAATTTTATCCCTTTAGAGCATGTCCCCCCCCCCTCCTCCTCCATATCAGCCAACAACATACTGGATGAAGAAGACTCCTGCAAAAGGGACGAATTAAGATTTAATTTTATTTTAATGATAGACTAACATTGCAAAGTTCCAAAATAATTTTTTGCATTCCTTCATTACACTAGTCGTACAAAATTGCGGTCGTATCTCGTACTATCTATACTAATAATAAATCTGTAGCCGAAATTTTTCTGGTAAGTTTCGATTTTCCAAAAGTAATTGGTCCTAACATATATAATTAACCACCCTGAAACCGAAAATCGCATTTTTGAAAATTTTGTTTGTATGTCTGTCTGTATGTTTGTTACCTTTTCACGCGATAATGGCTGAACCGATTTATATGAAAACTGGAATATAAATTAAGTTTGTTGTAACTTAGATTTTAGGCTATATGGCATTCGAAATACTTTATTTAAAAGGGGGGTTATAAGGGGGCCTTAATTAAATAAATCGAAATATCTCGCTTATTATTGATATTTGAGAAAAAATGTTACATAACAGATGTTCCTTTAAAAATGATTTCCGTTAAGTTTTATTTTTTTACAACATTTTGATAGGACTGATATTTAATGAGATAAATGAGTTTTAAAATTAAAATAACGCTATCTAAGACGGTGCAATGAATTAAGAACAAATGACTTCGTCTATAAGGGGCCTTGGACAACAACAATCGAAACAGGGGCCTTGGACATCAACAAACAATCGAAAGCTATTAAACATAGCCTACAGGGAATGTTTCTGTGTTTGTATGAAGTAATATCACAAGCTCGTAAATTAACTGATTTGTATAATTAGTTATTATTTCACCATTGGAAACTGTAGTTTCTCTAGATGGACATAATGCTATAATGTTATTACAGTAACGTCTGAGTAAATCGAGGACAGGTAAGATTAAAATAGCTTCTTATGCACAGAAAATTTGATAGGCTATTTTGTACATTCGTTTTCTGTATTTCTTAAAATAATATTTATGTACACGCATTTTAATCTCAGAGAATTAACGAACAACGAGAGTGTATTGATTTAGTATGCAGTAATAGTACTTTAGCTTGGCAATCCATTATTTTAATAATTCATATTTTAACTATGCTCAATTGAATCGTGTTAAAATACATAAAATATATATGCAATAAATGCAGTGCTAAAAAAAAATTGGGTAATATGCGAAGCAGATTATCTTGCGCTGTTGTAAAAGTTGTTCCATGGATCAGTCGTCCTATTTTAATTATGTAATTACTTTATATTTATTTCTAACAGGTGGAGCGGAGCGAACGGGTACGGCTAGCTAACAATAAGTGAGAACTTACAATACAACAACGACAACAACAACAACAGCTGATAATCTGAAAGGGAACATAGTAATTTGGGGTGAATTAAAATGCAGCTTCCATTCGTTTAAAATTTCTTTAAATTTTAACTAAATATTAATGTAGATATTACCTCTAAAGGTAAATGGGGGCATGTTTCACAACGCTAACAAATTACAAATTAACAATATACAATTAACAACGGAAATATTACATATGCTTGTTAACTGTGTTTCACAATGCAATCTTATTCACTTGTATGTTTTAACGAACTTTACAAAATCGGCGAAACAAACTTACAAATACGCATAATTGGTTGAACAAAATCGCCAACGACAGTTTACAAAAATCACTAAGGATCAGAGGTAAAGTAGCTGTAATTTTAGAACTATCGATGGACATGTTTATATTTTTTTATATATATTTTATTTAGATTTTGCTACATCGGCGACAACGGAGTTTCGCGGCATGCAATTGGTCGAGCATACCAATGCATTAATTAGCCTACGACTTAACTGACGAAAGTTAGCGCGAAATTCATTCAAATAATTGATAAATAATGGATTTGACCCACGTAGTTATATGCAGTTGATAGAGCAGCTAACATGTCCATCCATTAAAATCAACTTCGCTCTCTGCTGGTCCATCAGTATATTTTATTGTTTCATCCATAACCTCGCCAACATTAGGGAACCCAGCAGGAGGAGCATAAAAATCCTTTGCCCGAGTAAGCACATTCGGTGATCAATAACCCGCCTCGAGTTTTTTCAATCTTGTAACAACATCAACTACCATGTGTGAACTTTTGCACACTGTAATCTTATAAATTCCGTTCTTATCTGCTAACGCAGGGAACTGAGAGCTACTATGCAACCAATGCAGTTCTCGCTTTGTGGTTAGGGCACCACTTTTCCCTTTCAGATGTTGCATGTGATGTCCCATATCTTGTAGGAGAGATTACAGCGAAATGGGATTCGGAACGACTTCAGAATACTGCGTAAGTAATGCCGACATTGCATTATTAAGTGATTGGTTTTCGGTGCAAAGTTTTTCTTCTTTAAGTGCGAGTATTTATTAAATACGTTCCTCGTATATAAGAACTAACGCGGTATTCTGAAGTATAGCGCGGGATTCATTCGAAACCTTTCATTAATATTCGTACAATGATACGAACGTGGCCGGAAAATTCTACGTTAGGCCTAAATGCAAAATCTTCGTCTGAGTCGCTAGAACTACTCAATAACATCACAACTGCTTCAGTGTAATTCTTAATGGTACCCTGTTACTATAAAATTGATTTTATACATATGTGTTTATTTTTTTCATTCACAATTAGAAGCTATTTCAACAGGGCTACTGTAGAAAATGTGCTAACTTCACTAGTAAAGTTTAGTTTACACGTTTGTAAAATTACTCCTTCGTTGTGAAACAAACATATCACTTGTAAAGAGCGCAAAATTTCATTCGTAAAGATTTGATTTCCTTTGTACAGTCCACCTTTACAAACAAAGATTGTGAAACAGAAGTTTACAAACAGAGTTCACAATTTCCAAAGATTGTAAACTTTGTGAAACACCCCACTGGTGAATCAGCACGCCGAGCTCGATCGAAATACAACCAGTTACTATTATTTCCCTATCGTTTTTTGACATTTGATTCCGCGTCCTACCTCTTTCATTCGTTACTAACCAACAACGCCAATAGCAGAAGGTAACGCAAAAACAGTCACCGGTTCCCCGATGCATGGCTTTCTCTCTCAATGTCAACTGAGAGTTAAAAATATTCATTATAATATGCACTTTCCACTCACTCCTCAGAATGTCTTCTTTATTTTTATTTATTTATTTTTTAAGATATGTGAGCTACGTACTGTATGTCTGATGTTTTGCCATCGTACATTCAAATATTTATATTCACTGTACAGTACAGCGAACTGTTTATACTTACTGTACATGCTATAACTACTTCTCCCAACTCCGCTATTGCTATATTTCCTAAACTAAACGCTGATATTGAAATAACGCCTGGTCTGATAATGCAGTCTGTTTAAATTTCTACCGACCAAGTTCTGCCCTTCATCATGGGAAAACAACGAGCTTCTTTAAAGGATACAACTACTAGGACAGAGATATTTTCATTATGGAATTTGTACTTACTTACTTACTTACAAATGGCTTTTAAGGAACCCGAAGGTTCATTGCCGCCCTCACATAAGCCCGCCAGCGGTCCCTATCCTGTGCAAGATTAATCCAGTCTCTATCATCATACCCCACCTCCCTCAAATCCATTTTAATATTATCCTCCCATCTACGTCTCGGCCTCCCTAAAGGTCTTTTTCCCTCCGGTCTCCCAACTAACACTCTATATGCATTTCTGGATTCGCCCATACGTGCTACATGCCCTGCCCATCTCAAACGTCTGGATTTCAAGTTCCTAATTATGTCAGGTGAAGAATACAATGCGTGCAGTTCTGTGTTGTGTAACTTTCTCCATTCTCCTGTAACTTCATCCCGCTTAGCCCCAAATATTTTCCTAAGCACCTTATTCTCAAACACCCTTAACCTATGTTCCTCTCTCAGAGTGAGAGTCCAAGTTTCACAGCCATATAGAACAACCGGTAATGTAACTGTTTTATAAATTCTAACTTTCAGATTTTTGGACAGCAGACTGGATGATAAGAGCTTCTCAACCGAATAATAACAGGCATTTCCCATATTTATTCTGCGTTTAATTTCCTCCCGAGTGTCATTTACATTTGTTACTGTTGCTCCAAGATATTTGAATTTTTCCACCTCTTCGAAGGATAAATCTCCAATATTTATATTTCCATTTCGTACAATATTCCCGTCACGAGACATAATCATATACTTTGTCTTTTCGGGATTTACTTCCAAACCGATCGCTTTACTTGCTTCAAGTAAAATTTCCGTGTTTTCCCTAACCGTTTGTGTATTTTCTCCTAACATATTCACGTCATCTGCATAGACAAGAAGCTGATGTAGCCCGTTCAATTCCAAACCCTGCCTGTTATCCTGAACTTTCCTAATGGCATATTCTAAAGCGAAGTTAAAAAGTAAAGGTGATAGTGCATCTCCCTGCTTTAGCCCGCAGTGAATTGGAAAAGGATCAGATAGAAACTGACCTATACGGACTCTGCTGTATGTTTCACTGAGACACATTTTAATTAATCGAACTAGTTTCTTGGGAATACCAAATTCAATAAGAATATCATATAATACTTCCCTCTTAACCGAGTCATATGCCTTTTTGAAATCTATGAATAACTGATGTACTGTACCCTTATACTCCCATTTTTTCTCCATTATCTGCCGAATACAAAAAATCTGATCAATAGTCGATCTATTACGCCGAAAACCGCACTGATGATCCCCAATAATTTCATCTACGTACGGAGTTAATCTCCTCAAAAGAATATTGGACAAAATTTTGTACGACGTCAACAAAAGTGATATTCCTCGAAAGTTACCACAGTTCGTTTTGTCCCCCTTTTTAAAAATAGGTACAATTATGGACTCCTTCCATTGTTCTGGTACAATTTCCTTTTCCCAAATAGCAAGTACAAGTTTATAAATTTCGCTATATAATGCACTTCCACCCTCTTGTATTAATTCTGCTGGAATTTGATCGATACCTGGAGACTTGTACTTTTTCAGATTTTCTATCGCAATTTCGACTTCTGAAATCGTGGGTTCGGGTATAAATGGCTCAGCAGTTGTACTACCCACTGAAATGTAGTAACTAATGGGATTTTAATTAGCCATATATGTACAGTATATTACATTCTTTACCTAAAATGTCTCTAACTTCTAGGGAGAGCGCGAGGTACGTTCACAATCCCCTGAATACATATTCCCTTCTTCGAGAAAACGCAGAGAAGTGAACCGTCTCATATGAATATGCTACCAGTCATAAGTTTCAATACGGAGCTGCAAGTACTTAAGAATTATCAATTACTCTACAATTATGCAGCGGCGTCATCATCCAAGCTATAGCTGGAATAGGGAAGGGAACATAATATCCCATAAGTCTTATTAGAACACGCTGGAAATAGTGACGTAAAAAAAAAAATCGCCAACGGCACGTGGTGTTCCCAAGCGGTCACCCATCCAAGTACTGACCACGCCCAATGTTGCTTGACTTCGGTGATCGGACGAGAACCGGTATTTTCAACATGGTATGGCCGTTGCCGATGAAACTGCGTAATCTGTAGGCACTTGAGGACGATGGGATTGGGGTGCACTCGATAAAACCTGCACTCGCTCACACACACACGTAAACTGCCTGCTTAGACTCTGTACCTAAATTACCAAGCTCGTTGGATGTCATTGGGATAGATGATAAATCTATATATCAACGGCAGTTTGGTTACGTTTCAACGTCACACACTGCTGGATTGACACGGGATTAATAAAACAGCTAGTCGGCATTCTAAGTTAAGCCACAGGTGGATTGTTGTTCAACAGCGGAGCCTCCTTTCAACCACATGGTTGTGGAACTGTAGTCGGATTTTCGACATCATTTTCATGCCATACTACGGAACTTCACACAAACTTCAATTCACTTCTTGCACCGGCGGCTACTACGAATGGACTGAAGCTCGCTACTGACTAGGGGGGGGGGACATTTGTCTCTTGATGGATTACGTGACAGATATATAAAGTATCAGTCGTATGTTATGAACCCGAGTTTCAATAAAGATAGATTACCCGTATGTCCACAGATTCTCAGTAGTGGCCTGCGGAAGGATTATGCCCGCGGTCGACAAGTTACCTTCTAAGTTGTTTTCCCTCAACAATTAATGCTGCCAAGTGAGTAGGAATGACACCGCGCTCTCATATAAGTCGTACGAAACTATTAAGGAAACGAATTTGCCTCGTGGATCCAAGTCTCCCATGGACTGCCTATAATGTATTATCTATCCTAGAAGTGTTATCGGGGTGATTATTTAAATTTTCACTCGGTGGGAACCGCTGTTGTTCTTCATTCATCTACTCTGTTATGAATAACTTGTGGCCCTTAAAAGGGCCGGTTGCTGATTCCCTAGCAAGCACTCCCGCTTACTTGGAACTAGTGTATTTTGTGACGGCCTTGGTCCCTTCACTGACGGCGTGCTTGGCCAGCTCACCGGGTAGCAGGAGACGGACGGCTGTCTGGATCTCCCGACTGGTGATGGTCGACCGCTTGTTGTAATGCGCGAGCCGCGAAGCTTCCGCGGCGATGCGCTCGAAGATGTCGTTAACGAAGCTGTTCATGATGCTCATAGCCTTTGAACTGATTCCCGTGTCTGGGTGAACTTGTTTCAGAACCTTGTAGATGTAAATGGCGTAGCTCTCCTTCCTCTTGCGCTTCTTCTTCTTATCGCCCTTCGAAATATTCTTCTGGGCCTTGCCGGCCTTCTTGGCAGCCTTTCCGGAAGCTTTGGGGGGCATGGTGCTCGTCTGATGATGAGCCCGGAGGGAGAAAAATATTTAAGTCGCAGGGACAATGCCGTACTGCCTTCCCAGTGCGAGCCAATAGAAACAGCGCAAACGTTTGTGACTTTACGATTGGTCCGCTGTCGATTATTGACGTTGGCGTAAAAGTGAAGGTTACCGTGGGCGAGGCGTCGTTCTTGTAGTTAAACAGCTGCAAGTAGGAGTAGCATCATGTCGGGTCGTGGAAAGGGAGGCAAGGTGAAGGGAAAGTCAAAGTCTCGATCCAGCCGTGCTGGGTTGCAGTTCCCGGTAGGCCGTATCCACCGTCTTTTGCGTAAGGGCAATTACGCAGAGCGAGTTGGTGCCGGTGCGCCAGTCTACCTGGCCGCGGTGATGGAGTACCTGGCGGCCGAAGTTCTCGAGTTGGCTGGCAACGCAGCTCGTGACAACAAGAAGACTAGGATCATTCCTCGTCACTTACAGCTCGCCATTCGCAACGACGAGGAGCTGAACAAACTCCTGTCCGGCGTCACCATCGCCCAGGGTGGTGTGTTGCCCAACATCCAGGCGGTTCTCCTCCCGAAGAAAACCGAGAAGAAGGCTTAAGCCCCTTCTCCGTAAAACGGCCCTTTTAAGGGCCCCACTAACCTCACAAAAGTCAGAAATAGCCAGTATTGTTAATCCTCTCTCACGGCTTCGTAATGTAATTTCATTACGCGTGTCAACTTTCTCTCTCTCTCTATACCGGTGGGCTGATTTAATATCATCATTCTGTAATTTTGTGCTCTGAACGATGTCGTTGTCCCAGGTTCGCACTGAAGTACTTGAAACCGTTGTACATTTACTAGGCTATTGTGTGATAACACATTATACTGATGCATATAGAAAGGTTTCATTATTATTATATAATTTAACACAATACGAATTAAATTAGATGATGATGCCAAAGTACATAGTTGGCTTCGAAATTTATGTAATATATTTCTATCATATTAGAGTAATGGAGATTATCGTGAAAATAATCACAAGTCCCCTTCTTTGGTGCCCATCGTGGTTTTAGACATATACGTTTGAATATACTAGTTTACTTTACTACATACTACGAATGAAACTAATTTTGAATAAGAAATCGATAACTGGTGAACAACTTACGGCGTTATAATAGAGTTCCTAATGCGTTTGTTTGTTGGTGCACATATTGGCCGCACGCGCAGGAACCCCAATACTGAGATGATGACATGACCTTCTCGTAGGAATCGAAGGCTTTGACAATTTGCGTTCGAATTTCCCCTCTCTCTGTCGTTTCGTTCGAACCGAAATGACGCAAGCTATACGTGGAAGTTGTCTGACAGGACGAAGTCCTGTGTTCTGACATGCGATGTGTACCTCTTCTCCCCAGTGTTTACCACACTGGATTCCTATGACCTAAAAGTTGGCATTGCAAAAACGTGGTGATGTGATGTTCAGTATGTGTCAATCCCCTCGGTTCCTTGTTACGGTCTGGTGAGCATTGCCTACCTGCGTTGTCATATTACCCACCAATTCTTCGGACAGTGATTATTGACTTACAGAAGTTTACAGTAACAGGTAACATAATCCGAGGAGCAAGGCTTCACAGAGGAATCCGGTCTTTCCACTTGATATACCAAGCGTTGGGGTCAGACCCATTTGAAAAACGGAGAGGCATTTCTTACAACGTCTTTTGCTGATACTGAAGTGCCCCTACGAAATAAGTTCTGTTTTCCGCACTGGCCTGTTGAGCTAGTGGTCACACAGTAAAGGTGAATTAAATTAATCTCGACAACTACTGCCCTTTTTAGACGGATTTTATGGCCCTGAAAAGGGCCGTTTTGCCGACGGATTCGGCAGCAGACGTGTGTAGGCAGTCTAACCGCCGAACCCGTAGAGAGTCCTCCCCTGCCTCTTCAAGGCGTATACCACGTCCATGGCCGTGACTGTCTTCCGCTTCGCGTGCTCGGTGTATGTTACAGCGTCACGGATTACGTTCTCCAGAAAGACCTTGAGAACACCTCTCGTCTCCTCGTAGATGAGGCCGGAGATACGCTTTACGCCTCCACGTCGGGCGAGACGACGAATGGCCGGCTTCGTGATGCCCTGAATATTATCTCGGAGAACCTTCCTGTGGCGCTTCGCTCCACCTTTGCCAAGACCCTTGCCTCCCTTGCCGCGTCCAGTCATGTTGCTCGTGTGACGAAGGTTAAAAGTGATCTCGACGGCGGGTCATTTTTTGGTTTATATACTAAAACCCGCGGACCAATCACATTACGGAAGGGGCGTGGCTTCTCAACGGGCGAAGACATAAATACCCCTCTTGGGGGCAGCGGCTCCCAGCCTATATTAGAGATCTAAAGATCGCCCGCAATAGAGCAAGAACATTGTGGAAGCGTACTAGGTTAGATCAACATAGAATAGAAATGAACCGCTTGCGCAGGCGGATCAGTGAGGCGGTCCACGAGACGGTCGTGGATGCTTGGAAATCCAAGGTTGAGACGATGGACAGCAGAAACATGTCAGAAGTCTGGCGTGTATCTCGAGCTCTGTCCAATCCGTCTCAATCTATTCACCCATTAGTAGTCGGTCCAGATGTCACGGCCTTTACTCCTGAGGAGAAGGCTACCGCACTGGCAGACGTTCTAGAGACCACTTTTCAACCCGTGGAACAAAATTTAAACTTGCCCCATATCAGAGCTGTTGAGGAATCGGTTCGAGACCTCCTTAGCAGGGAGCCGGAAAATGGGATACGACCTACGAACACCCACGAGGTCGCCCATTTCATTCGTCGCCTCGGCCCTCATAAGGCCGCAGGAGCCGACGGTATCCAAGGAATTATATTGCAGCATCTCCCAAGGTCAGCTATGAAGCGCATAGCAGAGATAATTAATAACATCTTGGCTTCCGGTCACTATCCCATTCCCTGGAAAGAAGCTCACGTAGTTCTCTTTCCAAAGCCCGGAAAGGATAAGACGAATCCAAGCAACTATAGGCCTATTAGTCTCCTCAGTTGTCTCAGCAAACTGGCGGAGCGGGTCATACATAGACGCCTCACTGAAGTAGTATTGCCCCAAATCAGGAACGAGCAATTCGGTTTTCACCCTGGTCGTTCCACTACACTCCAGGCACTCCGCATGACGGAGGACATTACCTGGGCTATGAGCACGAAGCGTGTAGTAGCTGCAGCTTACCTGGACATCGAGCGAGCATTCGACAAGGTTTGGCATGAGGGACTCCTCGTTAAGTTACTGGGCATGGGAGTCCCAGATGGAATGATACGCCTCATTTCTAACTACCTCCGAGGCCGTACATTCAAAACCCGTGTAGGCACTAGTTTCTCCACCCCCCGTGAAATTCACGCAGGAGTCCCACAGGGTTCCATTATCGGGCCCATACTTTTCAATATATTCATTAATGACCTCCCGTTTCGCTATATCCACGGCAGAAGTAGTCATCTGTATATCTATGCAGACGACACTGCCCTCTTGGCGATGGGCAAAACCTATAGATTAGCGTCCCGTAGATTACAGTCGATCTTAGATCACCTCCAGCCGTGGTTCCACGACTGGAGAATCAAGGTCAATGTAGAGAAATGTCAGGCCATACTCTTTTCACTAAGAGCGAGGCTCGAAGACATACCACCACCACCCACACTTTTCGGACGAGAAATGCCGTGGATGAACCAAATTAAATATTTAGGGATCATTATGGACTCTCATCTCAACTTCCGAGATCACATCCAATCCCTTCTTCGTAAGGCCAACGGGCTGATAGTTAGACACTATCCCATTCTGGCGGCCTTAACTCCTGACAACCTGAGGGTAGGACTTACCATGTATAAGGCCCTCATTCGCTCTGTCATTACCTATGCCGCACCCGCATGGGGGTTTGCGGCAGTGTCCCATCTCCGTAAACTCCAAGTTGTCCAAAACCAGGTGATTCGACTCATTACCCATCTCCCCCGAGTCGCCTCGAGAAGAAAGTTCCATGATGAACTAGAGTTGCCAACCATAGACGAGTTCATTGCTCGACTGGCTAGGAACCTGTATGCGGAAGCTCGTGCTAACCCCAACCCGCTCATATCTGGCCTCGGCCAGTATGATCCTAGGTTACGGCGTAGACACCAGACAGGTCCATTAGCTATACTATTGAGACAGGAGGACAGGGAGGCTGGCGCTACTCCCAGGTTTTGGTAGCTACGACTCAACTCCATGAGACTCCTTGGATAGTGCAACCGCTGTAAAATGACCTTGTCTTAACTGGGCTAAACAAAATCCCTCCATAACCTTATCTACTTTTGTTGATCGATGGAAATCTAATAGAGCCAATTGGCTAGTATATATCCATCGATTCATAGAGTCATTCAACCTAAGAGCCAACTGGCTAGTCTCTGATATTGAGACAACTCATCCTGCCTAAGGTTTTTCCGTGGTTTTCCTAAGGCGCTAAGACAAATGTCGGGATGAGCCCTAAAAGAAATGGGCCACGGACCTGCTCTCATATCCCCATGAATCCCCCTAATTAACAATCACATCTCTCCCCCCTCTTCGCAATTGAGCCATCATATAGCCAAATGGCTGGTCTCGAAATTGAGACAAATCAACAAGGCTCATGACCTCCAACATAATAGCCAAATTGGCTAGTCTCTTATATGAGACAACTCATCCTGCCTAAGGTATTCCGTGGTTTTCCTCAGGCGTAAGACAAATGTCGGGATGAGCCCTATAAGAAATGGGCCACGGACCTATATGCCCTTCCCCATATATATTCCACCTTTCTTATAAATTATGTATGCCCTATTTCAGATAATATTAATAGTATATTAAACATACGAGGTCACTCAATAAGTCGCAAATTGAAAGGACAGGGACCTCTCAAATTGCAGTTTAGATTTCACGGCGCTTCTTCCGACGGCCTTCACCTGGTTTGTCATCGAACAACAGATGACGGCGTCTTGCCATCCAAACGGCACACACCAGCCAACTCCTCCTCGCCCCGTTCCGTGATCAATTGATCAGTCTCAGCCCCCCTCGCGTATGTGGTACCTAAGAGGTTACGTCCAATTTCGGCTTCCCCTTCAAAATTTTCTAGAGCTCCTTCAGGGGAGCAGCGTAACCCGGAGTGAGACTAGTGGCCAACAGGCTTGGAGCTCACATATTTAGTTTTGTACAGCCCCCAACCCCTTGCAAGGACGCGTTTTGCGTACCTTTTAAATTTTCCTCCCAATTCTCCTTCGATTTTTCGACAGCGGGGGCGACTGTATTGCGTCAACTTGGGTTGCGAGGACTAAGGAGTAAGCGATGGCACGTACGAAGCAAACTGCGCGTAAGTCCACGGGAGGCAAGGCTCCACGAAAGCAGCTGGCAACGAAGGCCGCTAGGAAGAGCGCACCGGCTACTGGAGGCGTGAAGAAACCCCATCGATACCGCCCTGGTACAGTTGCTCTTCGCGAGATCCGTCGTTACCAGAAGAGCACCGAGCTCCTCATCCGCAAGCTGCCTTTCCAGCGCTTGGTGCGTGAAATCGCTCAGGATTTCAAAACCGACCTCCGTTTCCAGAGCTCAGCCGTAATGGCCTTGCAGGAGGCAAGCGAGGCATACCTCGTCGGTCTCTTCGAGGATACCAACCTTTGCGCCATCCACGCCAAGCGCGTGACCATTATGCCCAAGGATATTCAGCTGGCTAGGCGCATCCGCGGCGAGAGGGCTTGAATTAACAAAGGTACTCCTGCCCGCAAAAAGGCCCTTTTCAGGGCCACTAGTTATTTCTCGGAAGAGCCGGTTGTACCGTACTCCAGGTCTCGTTCCTACTACCCTCAGTTCAAGGTCACCTCAATAATATAAATGGTTTCTCCCTTTCCATTCCTCACCGTATCAGCATTTTCCCACAGCCTGTTTGACAAATATCGCAATGTATCCTATAGGTTAATAAACAATTTTTTAATAGAACGATGGATAACAAAGTTTCTTAGGAAAATTAAAAAAAAATTTCACAGTTCTATAATATTGCACATTATATATATTTACCAAATTAAGGGTTAACGCCGCCGGGACGAGTGATCCTCCGTCCGACCGATCACAAGCGCCAAGGCTCAAAGTGGTCCAGAAAGCAAATCTAGCTGGACTAAAAATGTGACATATTTCCATGAAACTTCGCACTATAGTCACTACTGTATAAGAGGAGAAACTACCCCTTTATAGACGATGCGTTTTGACAAAAATTAGTGACTTGTCTCATATATAATATATTGTTTTAATGAAACTTTACACAGTACTTACATGTAGCTCGTTTATACTATATTGGATACAAAATGTGATTATGATTGTATAAGAGTAGCTACTTGTCTCCTATCTAACATTTTTTACTTTCACGAAACTATAACTGTGACTCATTATTTTCGATAGTACAGACGTGGTCTGCTTAGGAAAGGACAAGCGGAAGACTGTGACCTTTGTGACCTCGGGTGGGTATTACGATAACATTTATAACCGTCACCCTGATAAGCATCCGAGCAGCTTATTTCAAAAAGGAGTTTGAATACAAACAATTCCTTCAATCTACTACGATTATTACAATAACTGATTTCATTAATCTCCTCTCTTCTTTAGCAAAATATAAATTACCTTCAATTGGTCGATTCAGCAAACTTGTTCATAAAACTTATCGCTATTGCGTCACGTTTCGCAATTTTTCTAAAGTAAAAACAAAAACACGAACAAACGCCTACTCCTTTAACCTCATCGCTCTCTTATCTCTAGAATCCCGGGGGGTTGAGAACCTGAATTCTCTGTGGTGTGAAACAAAGCAACCCGCAGGAGCAATGACACGTTCAATTGTCCTAATAATAGAAAAAAAATTACACGTCATTTAGTGTATTCAGAACATTTTTACAGGACCGTGTAGGATATTCACTCTCCTGTCGAATAGTTTCGGCGGCTGGTAGGCGATACGCATTAATTAAAATAATACTTGCGTACCTTGTTCAGGACAGTGACTGTGCTACTTTCTTTCTTTCTTTCTTTCTTTCTTTCTTTCTTTCTTTCTTTCTTTCTTTCCTTTATTTGTAGCTTATTGATGACACCAGATGCCATAACGGAAATGCCGTGATGGTATGTTTGTTTAATATTCAAAATCAAGTGACAGACGCTATTTGACTTTGCGGTGGAGGGGATAGGGACCTGATCTCGGATGTTCCGAGAGATGCCGGCGCACAGTTGTCCAGAACGCAAAACTATGTAAGAAAATCAACTTCATCATAACCGAAGTTTAAGTAATATCTAGGCTTAAACAAAAGCTAGGCATTGTGCACAACAGCATACAAAACATCAATATCAGTAAGAGGTGGGACAAAACATGAGTTTTTTTTTTAAAGTCACGCTCTTCAGTTGATTTTTGTTCGTGGGGTCAGTGGCTGTTTTATACTGTTAAACCTTCCCTTATGGAGGTCATAGGACAAGATGTGTACTTTCATTTAATACGCGAAAAGCAATCTATAATACGTTAGCATTCATTTAATTGGCACGTTTACTGAGATTTGTGCAACTAGTTTTTTTTTTTTTTTTTTTTTTTTACGACATATTTAACAGGCTGTGCATTACAAGTAAACCTGAGTTAACTTTCAATTCTTCTACCCACACATTAATCAAATATTAAACTCTATACGGCTTAAAATTTAGCTGCTACATCCTGCAAACTTAGATGTTATATTCATCTCTTGGTGGCGCTTTACGAATTCGACAGCAGCCACTTTTCAGAGTCTGGATGAAGGAGCTTAATTTCTCCAAGAAAAATTCAACACTTCTTGAACATATAATGAACAACTAAATTATGGAGTATATCCATGAATCTAGCATTTTGTTACCAACTGCGAAAAATATGGCAGGCTAGTCATCTTTTAGGAGCATAATTTCTATTAAAACATTAAAAATTATCAGAAAAACTAATTTTTCCCTAATTCCCTAATTACACGAGCATAATTCGTTTTTGCATAGATGCGTATAAAATTTCATGGAAATATGTTACATAGGGGAGAAATTATTAACTCTGTATAAATGTAGCCTCTAAACACAAGAAGTAGATTCCCATATAAAAACCATTATCTGAATTTATGCTACCTGTAACTATACTGTGTGAAATATAATGTAAATATTTCAGTTAAGATAGAAATTATTAATTTAGTCTATAAAGCACTTCCGATACAACTCTTCACACAATAATAATAATAATAATAATAATAATAATAATAATAATAATAATAATAATAATAATAATAATAAATAATTCTGAGCTTCAGTGCAAGAACTCTTTAACCCTCACACAGCTTGTTCTGAGAAAAATCAGTATTAAAGAAATTTATACACATTAAACAAATTGTAATGCTATATGTTGTCATGTCTCTTCTATCCCTCACGTGGAAACTTAGGCTTACACAGCAGCAAGAATAAGATAACAACGTTATTATCATCTGTCCTTTTATGGCTATACAGTTTTTGCAGTGAACTACAGAATTATTAACTATTATTATTACAGACCTGTTATTTTTTTCACTTTTTTCACACACACACACACACACACACACACACACACATCTATTATACTAAACATAAACCCACAAGAGAAAACAATACTTGTATTAACTGTAAACATTTTTCTTCCTTTCTTTATTTTTAGCAGAATCCTCCATTTCACCCTTTATCTCACTAGATGCGCTTCCCGCAGACATTCTTCATTATATGTTTCACACACCACTTCGTAACACTTGCAGCGGTTGACTTTTGTTTTCTTGTCTTTTTCTCTAGGGTATATTGTACATAGTGCTCGGTATCGGTGCTCGTTCACGTGATATTTTACCTTTGTTTTTCTTGCTAACTCCTGCCAATTTTTCTGATATTTCCCGTAGTTGATTGGTCAAGTACTGCGGATTGATTCCCGGTTATAACAAACACACCTACACTACATTCCAATGATTTCTGACTCGTTACTGCACATTTTAGAAACACTGTACGAAAGCACACACAGTCTCTCGTAAATCAACAGGTTACAACAGAGACTTACACTTGCAAACGCGTGGGGATTTCAGAAAATTTCTTACTATTTCAGTACCTTTAACTGTACAACAGATTTTGTTTTCTCGAAAAAGAAAGGTCAACGTTACTATTGACAAAAGACAGAAACGTACGATTACAATACCTTTATTTTAAACAATCTTAGAGGTGGTCTGGGAATTCCTAAACTCACCACGCGACTACTTAACCCTAGACAGGTAATCATCACTGTACTCATGTTAAAGGTAAGCATTCGTAATTTTTACTACTCACATTTTAATTAACTGAAATCAACTCAATATCACACATTTAACAACTTTTACACATTTCGTAGCCATTAGTGTTCATTTAATTTTAAGTTTGTCATAAAGTCTTTACGTTCATGTTATTGTCCTATTTACAATTAGTGCAAACAACAGCGCGATGTTCTCTGCAGAACCCCTTTTTGCAAAGTCCACAAAATGTTGTCATCATTCTCCTCTTCTTTGCAGGACATTTATAGCAAACAGTACGTTCACCATCTGGCTGCATTACCTGGCATTGTTGTTGCACAGCAATGTTCAGATGTTCTTCAATTGTTGCCCGCAGAGATCGGTGTAAAGTAGGACGTGCAAAGCGGTGCTGCATCCACGGTTTTGTCAGCTCTTCACACAATTGGAAAATGAATTGTTTTCTTGATATTGTTTTCTGAGTTCTTCTAACTATAAATTATCCATGAATTTATACTTGCAATATTTAGCATGTTGTAAAATATTGCTAGTGGCCAGCGCCTCGTCTTTCTATTGCAGGAAAGATTGTGGCACATTTGACATAGTGTATCTACACCACCTTTAGTCCCATTGTAAATAATAATAATAATAATAATAATAATAATAATAATAATAATAATAATAATAATAATAATAATAATAATAAAGGCTTTACATATAACGTGTTGCTTACTGTTGTCATTGCAGTCCACGTCGGTGGGGGTGGGGGGGTTTCTTTCTCCTCCTCCTTCCTCTAGAAAGAGCAGTTACCAGGGTCTAAGGAAGTGAATGCCCTTTTCTTTCTGGGCTCATCCCTACATTTGTCTTAGCTCCTTAGGGAAAACCACGGAAAACCCTCAGGCTTGCGAATAGACTGAATGAATGAGAGGAGAAACTTTAAAGGTACGTGAAAACACGTCCATGCAAGGGAGTTGGGACTGTGAAAAATTGAATATGTGAAATCCAAGACTGTATTTGCCAGGCGAGCAAAGAAGAAGAAGAAGAAGAAAGGCTTACGTATGACGTGTGGCTTACTGTTGTCATTGCAGTCCGCGTCGGCCAGCGGTGGGAGGGGGGGGGTCAATATACCTGCACATATCAGTTCAAATTATAAAAACCTCTTAATGCTACTGCGGTACTATTCCATTGCCGAACACAATATGAAGAAATTAGCAGATCCCTGAACTGAACTCTTATTACTCTGAAATTACCGCGCAGTACAATTATAGCTATGACGCATTGCAAGCGTTAGTCACCATATCGATTTGCTAAGCAAATTTTATCCCTTTAGAGCATGTCCCCCCCCCCCTCCTCCTCCATATCAGCCAACAACATACTGGATGAAGAAGACTCCTGCAAAAGGGACGAATTAAGATTTAATTTTATTTTAATGATAGACTAACATTGCAAAGTTCCAAAATAATTTTTTGCATTCCTTCATTACACTAGTCGTACAAAATTGCGGTCGTATCTCGTACTATCTATACTAATAATAAATCTGTAGCCGAAATTTTTCTGGTAAGTTTCGATTTTCCAAAAGTAATTGGTCCTAACATATATAATTAACCACCCTGAAACCGAAAATCGCATTTTTGAAAATTTTGTTTGTATGTCTGTCTGTATGTTTGTTACCTTTTCACGCGATAATGGCTGAACCGATTTATATGAAAACTGGAATATAAATTAAGTTTGTTGTAACTTAGATTTTAGGCTATATGGCATTCGAAATACTTTATTTAAAAGGGGGGTTATAAGGGGGCCTTAATTAAATAAATCGAAATATCTCGCTTATTATTGATATTTGAGAAAAAATGTTACATAACAGATGTTCCTTTAAAAATGATTTCCGTTAAGTTTTATTTTTTTACAACATTTTGATAGGACTGATATTTAATGAGATAAATGAGTTTTAAAATTAAAATAACGCTATCTAAGACGGTGCAATGAATTAAGAACAAATGACTTCGTCTATAAGGGGCCTTGGACAACAACAATCGAAACAGGGGCCTTGGACATCAACAAACAATCGAAAGCTATTAAACATAGCCTACAGGGAATGTTTCTGTGTTTGTATGAAGTAATATCACAAGCTCGTAAATTAACTGATTTGTATAATTAGTTATTATTTCACCATTGGAAACTGTAGTTTCTCTAGATGGACATAATGCTATAATGTTATTACAGTAACGTCTGAGTAAATCGAGGACAGGTAAGATTAAAATAGCTTCTTATGCACAGAAAATTTGATAGGCTATTTTGTACATTCGTTTTCTGTATTTCTTAAAATAATATTTATGTACACGCATTTTAATCTCAGAGAATTAACGAACAACGAGAGTGTATTGATTTAGTATGCAGTAATAGTACTTTAGCTTGGCAATCCATTATTTTAATAATTCATATTTTAACTATGCTCAATTGAATCGTGTTAAAATACATAAAATATATATGCAATAAATGCAGTGCTAAAAAAAAATTGGGTAATATGCGAAGCAGATTATCTTGCGCTGTTGTAAAAGTTGTTCCATGGATCAGTCGTCCTATTTTAATTATGTAATTACTTTATATTTATTTCTAACAGGTGGAGCGGAGCGAACGGGTACGGCTAGCTAACAATAAGTGAGAACTTACAATACAACAACGACAACAACAACAACAGCTGATAATCTGAAAGGGAACATAGTAATTTGGGGTGAATTAAAATGCAGCTTCCATTCGTTTAAAATTTCTTTAAATTTTAACTAAATATTAATGTAGATATTACCTCTAAAGGTAAATGGGGGCATGTTTCACAACGCTAACAAATTACAAATTAACAATATACAATTAACAACGGAAATATTACATATGCTTGTTAACTGTGTTTCACAATGCAATCTTATTCACTTGTATGTTTTAACGAACTTTACAAAATCGGCGAAACAAACTTACAAATACGCATAATTGGTTGAACAAAATCGCCAACGACAGTTTACAAAAATCACTAAGGATCAGAGGTAAAGTAGCTGTAATTTTAGAACTATCGATGGACATGTTTATATTTTTTTATATATATTTTATTTAGATTTTGCTACATCGGCGACAACGGAGTTTCGCGGCATGCAATTGGTCGAGCATACCAATGCATTAATTAGCCTACGACTTAACTGACGAAAGTTAGCGCGAAATTCATTCAAATAATTGATAAATAATGGATTTGACCCACGTAGTTATATGCAGTTGATAGAGCAGCTAACATGTCCATCCATTAAAATCAACTTCGCTCTCTGCTGGTCCATCAGTATATTTTATTGTTTCATCCATAACCTCGCCAACATTAGGGAACCCAGCAGGAGGAGCATAAAAATCCTTTGCCCGAGTAAGCACATTCGGTGATCAATAACCCGCCTCGAGTTTTTTCAATCTTGTAACAACATCAACTACCATGTGTGAACTTTTGCACACTGTAATCTTATAAATTCCGTTCTTATCTGCTAACGCAGGGAACTGAGAGCTACTATGCAACCAATGCAGTTCTCGCTTTGTGGTTAGGGCACCACTTTTCCCTTTCAGATGTTGCATGTGATGTCCCATATCTTGTAGGAGAGATTACAGCGAAATGGGATTCGGAACGACTTCAGAATACTGCGTAAGTAATGCCGACATTGCATTATTAAGTGATTGGTTTTCGGTGCAAAGTTTTTCTTCTTTAAGTGCGAGTATTTATTAAATACGTTCCTCGTATATAAGAACTAACGCGGTATTCTGAAGTATAGCGCGGGATTCATTCGAAACCTTTCATTAATATTCGTACAATGATACGAACGTGGCCGGAAAATTCTACGTTAGGCCTAAATGCAAAATCTTCGTCTGAGTCGCTAGAACTACTCAATAACATCACAACTGCTTCAGTGTAATTCTTAATGGTACCCTGTTACTATAAAATTGATTTTATACATATGTGTTTATTTTTTTCATTCACAATTAGAAGCTATTTCAACAGGGCTACTGTAGAAAATGTGCTAACTTCACTAGTAAAGTTTAGTTTACACGTTTGTAAAATTACTCCTTCGTTGTGAAACAAACATATCACTTGTAAAGAGCGCAAAATTTCATTCGTAAAGATTTGATTTCCTTTGTACAGTCCACCTTTACAAACAAAGATTGTGAAACAGAAGTTTACAAACAGAGTTCACAATTTCCAAAGATTGTAAACTTTGTGAAACACCCCACTGGTGAATCAGCACGCCGAGCTCGATCGAAATACAACCAGTTACTATTATTTCCCTATCGTTTTTTGACATTTGATTCCGCGTCCTACCTCTTTCATTCGTTACTAACCAACAACGCCAATAGCAGAAGGTAACGCAAAAACAGTCACCGGTTCCCCGATGCATGGCTTTCTCTCTCAATGTCAACTGAGAGTTAAAAATATTCATTATAATATGCACTTTCCACTCACTCCTCAGAATGTCTTCTTTATTTTTATTTATTTATTTTTTAAGATATGTGAGCTACGTACTGTATGTCTGATGTTTTGCCATCGTACATTCAAATATTTATATTCACTGTACAGTACAGCGAACTGTTTATACTTACTGTACATGCTATAACTACTTCTCCCAACTCCGCTATTGCTATATTTCCTAAACTAAACGCTGATATTGAAATAACGCCTGGTCTGATAATGCAGTCTGTTTAAATTTCTACCGACCAAGTTCTGCCCTTCATCATGGGAAAACAACGAGCTTCTTTAAAGGATACAACTACTAGGACAGAGATATTTTCATTATGGAATTTGTACTACCCACTGAAATGTAGTAACTAATGGGATTTTAATTAGCCATATATGTACAGTATATTACATTCTTTACCTAAAATGTCTCTAACTTCTAGGGAGAGCGCGAGGTACGTTCACAATCCCCTGAATACATATTCCCTTCTTCGAGAAAACGCAGAGAAGTGAACCGTCTCATATGAATATGCTACCAGTCATAAGTTTCAATACGGAGCTGCAAGTACTTAAGAATTATCAATTACTCTACAATTATGCAGCGGCGTCATCATCCAAGCTATAGCTGGAATAGGGAAGGGAACATAATATCCCATAAGTCTTATTAGAACACGCTGGAAATAGTGACGTAAAAAAAAAAATCGCCAACGGCACGTGGTGTTCCCAAGCGGTCACCCATCCAAGTACTGACCACGCCCAATGTTGCTTGACTTCGGTGATCGGACGAGAACCGGTATTTTCAACATGGTATGGCCGTTGCCGATGAAACTGCGTAATCTGTAGGCACTTGAGGACGATGGGATTGGGGTGCACTCGATAAAACCTGCACTCGCTCACACACACACGTAAACTGCCTGCTTAGACTCTGTACCTAAATTACCAAGCTCGTTGGATGTCATTGGGATAGATGATAAATCTATCTATCAACGGCAGTTTGGTTACGTTTCAACGTCACACACTGCTGGATTGACACGGGATTAATAAAACAGCTAGTCGGCATTCTAAGTTAAGCCACAGGTGGATTGTTGTTCAACAGCGGAGCCTCCTTTCAACCACATGGTTGTGGAACTGTAGTCGGATTTTCGACATCATTTTCATGCCATACTACGGAACTTCACACAAACTTCAATTCACTTCTTGCACCGGCGGCTACTACGAATGGACTGAAGCTCGCTACTGACTAGGGGGGGGGGACATTTGTCTCTTGATGGATTACGTGACAGATATATAAAGTATCAGTCGTATGTTATGAACCCGAGTTTCAATAAAGATAGATTACCCGTATGTCCACAGATTCTCAGTAGTGGCCTGCGGAAGGATTATGCCCGCGGTCGACAAGTTACCTTCTAAGTTGTTTTCCCTCAACAATTAATGCTGCCAAGTGAGTAGGAATGACACCGCGCTCTCATATAAGTCGTACGAAACTATTAAGGAAACGAATTTGCCTCGTGGATCCAAGTCTCCCATGGACTGCCTATAATGTATTATCTATCCTAGAAGTGTTATCGGGGTGATTATTTAAATTTTCACTCGGTGGGAACCGCTGTTGTTCTTCATTCATCTACTCTGTTATGAATAACTTGTGGCCCTTAAAAGGGCCGGTTGCTGATTCCCTAGCAAGCACTCCCGCTTACTTGGAACTAGTGTATTTTGTGACGGCCTTGGTCCCTTCACTGACGGCGTGCTTGGCCAGCTCACCGGGTAGCAGGAGACGGACGGCTGTCTGGATCTCCCGACTGGTGATGGTCGACCGCTTGTTGTAATGCGCGAGCCGCGAAGCTTCCGCGGCGATGCGCTCGAAGATGTCGTTAACGAAGCTGTTCATGATGCTCATAGCCTTTGAACTGATTCCCGTGTCTGGGTGAACTTGTTTCAGAACCTTGTAGATGTAAATGGCGTAGCTCTCCTTCCTCTCAAGCTCAAAGTTGTTTGCCCAAAGGGCAACCTGTTTTAGGGTCTTACATATGCCCTCTTCAGGTTACGATGTTTTTTCTGTAGCGACAGTTGAGGCGTGGTCCCGGCTAGGCTTCGCTCGTTGGACTCTCTACGGGTCAGCGTCTTCTCCGCTCACACCAGGCTGCTGCGTAGGCCTTGGATGCTGTTATCTTGCAGATTTATGTGGCTGGATGAAGCTGTTGTCTGTGTTGGTTGTGGTTTACTTTTGTCGCGCGGCCCTCTTGCGCTTCTTCTTCTTATCGCCCTTCGAAATATTCTTCTGGGCCTTGCCGGCCTTCTTGGCAGCCTTTCCGGAAGCTTTGGGGGGCATGGTGCTCGTCTGATGATGAGCCCGGAGGGAGAAAAATATTTAAGTCGCAGGGACAATGCCGTACTGCCTTCCCAGTGCGAGCCAATAGAAACAGCGCAAACGTTTGTGACTTTACGATTGGTCCGCTGTCGATTATTGACGTTGGCGTAAAAGTGAAGGTTACCGTGGGCGAAATAAATACATTCAAAATTCACGCAAGCCCAGTAAATAATTTACATCACAAATAGTTCATGGTTACTCCTCAAATAACAACAAATCAGAACTTAAAATCTGCTTCTTAAATCTTCTTTCTTACTTTCTACCCACCTGTCTTCTTTCCACGTCTCAACCTCAATCTCATAAAAGCCCTAAATATCCAACATTCTAATAACACTGCACTCACAAGCACTCACGGTCGAAGAGGGCATTGTAATGTAAGACCCTAAAACGACCGCTGGCTCTGCCAGCAATCAACTCTGACACCGGCGAGGCGTCGTTCTTGTAGTTAAACAGCTGCAAGTAGGAGTAGCATCATGTCGGGTCGTGGAAAGGGAGGCAAGGTGAAGGGAAAGTCAAAGTCTCGATCCAGCCGTGCTGGGTTGCAGTTCCCGGTAGGCCGTATCCACCGTCTTTTGCGTAAGGGCAATTACGCAGAGCGAGTTGGTGCCGGTGCGCCAGTCTACCTGGCCGCGGTGATGGAGTACCTGGCGGCCGAAGTTCTCGAGTTGGCTGGCAACGCAGCTCGTGACAACAAGAAGACTAGGATCATTCCTCGTCACTTACAGCTCGCCATTCGCAACGACGAGGAGCTGAACAAACTCCTGTCCGGCGTCACCATCGCCCAGGGTGGTGTGTTGCCCAACATCCAGGCGGTTCTCCTCCCGAAGAAAACCGAGAAGAAGGCTTAAGCCCCTTCTCCGTAAAACGGCCCTTTTAAGGGCCCCACTAACCTCACAAAAGTCAGAAATAGCCAGTATTGTTAATCCTCTCTCACGGCTTCGTAATGTAATTTCATTACGCGTGTCAACTTTCTCTCTCTCTCTATACCGGTGGGCTGATTTAATATCATCATTCTGTAATTTTGTGCTCTGAACGATGTCGTTGTCCCAGGTTCGCACTGAAGTACTTGAAACCGTTGTACATTTACTAGGCTATTGTGTGATAACACATTATACTGATGCATATAGAAAGGTTTCATTATTATTATATAATTTAACACAATACGAATTAAATTAGATGATGATGCCAAAGTACATAGTTGGCTTCGAAATTTATGTAATATATTTCTATCATATTAGAGTAATGGAGATTATCGTGAAAATAATCACAAGTCCCCTTCTTTGGTGCCCATCGTGGTTTTAGACATATACGTTTGAATATACTAGTTTACTTTACTACATACTACGAATGAAACTAATTTTGAATAAGAAATCGATAACTGGTGAACAACTTACGGCGTTATAATAGAGTTCCTAATGCGTTTGTTTGTTGGTGCACATATTGGCCGCACGCGCAGGAACCCCAATACTGAGATGATGACATGACCTTCTCGTAGGAATCGAAGGCTTTGACAATTTGCGTTCGAATTTCCCCTCTCTCTGTCGTTTCGTTCGAACCGAAATGACGCAAGCTATACGTGGAAGTTGTCTGACAGGACGAAGTCCTGTGTTCTGACATGCGATGTGTACCTCTTCTCCCCAGTGTTTACCACACTGGATTCCTATGACCTAAAAGTTGGCATTGCAAAAACGTGGTGATGTGATGTTCAGTATGTGTCAATCCCCTCGGTTCCTTGTTACGGTCTGGTGAGCATTGCCTACCTGCGTTGTCATATTACCCACCAATTCTTCGGACAGTGATTATTGACTTACAGAAGTTTACAGTAACAGGTAACATAATCCGAGGAGCAAGGCTTCACAGAGGAATCCGGTCTTTCCACTTGATATACCAAGCGTTGGGGTCAGACCCAT
Source organism: Periplaneta americana (assembly GCF_040183065.1). NCBI lineage: Eukaryota > Metazoa > Arthropoda > Insecta > Blattodea > Blattidae > Periplaneta > Periplaneta americana. Next base: position 937,367 of record NW_027185505.1, read on the forward strand.
TTGAAAAACGGAGAGGCATTTCTTACAACGTCTTTTGCTGATACTGAAGTGCCCCTACGAAATAAGTTCTGTTTTCCGCACTGGCCTGTTGAGCTAGTGGTCACACAGTAAAGGTGAATTAAATTAATCTCGACAACTACTGCCCTTTTTAGACGGATTTTATGGCCCTGAAAAGGGCCGTTTTGCCGACGGATTCGGCAGCAGACGTGTGTAGGCAGTCTAACCGCCGAACCCGTAGAGAGTCCTCCCCTGCCTCTTCAAGGCGTATACCACGTCCATGGCCGTGACTGTCTTCCGCTTCGCGTGCTCGGTGTATGTTACAGCGTCACGGATTACGTTCTCCAGAAAGACCTTGAGAACACCTCTCGTCTCCTCGTAGATGAGGCCGGAGATACGCTTTACGCCTCCACGTCGGGCGAGACGACGAATGGCCGGCTTCGTGATGCCCTGAATATTATCTCGGAGAACCTTCCTGTGGCGCTTCGCTCCACCTTTGCCAAGACCCTTGCCTCCCTTGCCGCGTCCAGTCATGTTGCTCGTGTGACGAAGGTTAAAAGTGATCTCGACGGCGAAATCGAAAAATCGAAATCGAAAAATCGAAGGAGAATTGGGAGGAAAATTTAAAAGGTACGCAAAACTCGTCCTTGCAAGGGGTTGGGGGCTGTACAAAACTAAATATGTGAGCTCCAAGCCTGTTGGCCACTAGTCTCACTCCGGGTTACGCTGCTCCCCTGAAGGAGCTCTAGAAAATTTTGAAGGGGAAGCCGAAATTGGACGTAACCTCTTAGGTACCACATACGCGAGGGGGGCTGAGACTGATCAATTGATCACGGAACGGGGCGAGGAGGAGTTGGCTGGTGTGTGCCGTTTGGATGGCAAGACGCCGTCATCTGTTGTTCGATGACAAAGCAGGTGAAGGCCGTCGGAAGAAGCGCCGTGAAATCTAAACTGAAATTTGAGAGGTCCCTGTCCTTTCAATTTGCGACTTATTGAGTGACCTCGTATGTTTAATATACTATTAATATTATCTGAAATAGGGCATACATAATTTATAAGAAAGGTGGAATATATATGGGGAAGGGCATATAGGTCCGTGGCCCATTTCTTATAGGGCTCATCCCGACATTTGTCTTACGCCTGAGGAAAACCACGGAATACCTTAGGCAGGATGAGTTGTCTCATATAAGAGACTAGCCAATTTGGCTATTATGTTGGAGGTCATGAGCCTTGTTGATTGTCTCAATTTCGAGACCAGCCATTTGGCTATATGATGGCTCAATTGCGAAGAGGGGGGAGAGATGTGATTGTTAATTAGGGGGATTCATGGGGATATGAGAGCAGGTCCGTGGCCCATTTCTTTTAGGGCTCATCCCGACATTTGTCTTAGCGCCTTAGGAAAACCACGGAAAAACCTTAGGCAGGATGAGTTGTCTCAATATCAGAGACTAGCCAGTTGGCTCTTAGGTTGAATGACTCTATGAATCGATGGATATATACTAGCCAATTGGCTCTATTAGATTTCCATCGATCAACAAAAGTAGATAAGGTTATGGAGGGATTTTGTTTAGCCCAGTTAAGACAAGGTCATTTTACAGCGGTTGCACTATCCAAGGAGTCTCATGGAGTTGAGTCGTAGCTACCAAAACCTGGGAGTAGCGCCAGCCTCCCTGTCCTCCTGTCTCAATAGTATAGCTAATGGACCTGTCTGGTGTCTACGCCGTAACCTAGGATCATACTGGCCGAGGCCAGATATGAGCGGGTTGGGGTTAGCACGAGCTTCCGCATACAGGTTCCTAGCCAGTCGAGCAATGAACTCGTCTATGGTTGGCAACTCTAGTTCATCATGGAACTTTCTTCTCGAGGCGACTCGGGGGAGATGGGTAATGAGTCGAATCACCTGGTTTTGGACAACTTGGAGTTTACGGAGATGGGACACTGCCGCAAACCCCCATGCGGGTGCGGCATAGGTAATGACAGAGCGAATGAGGGCCTTATACATGGTAAGTCCTACCCTCAGGTTGTCAGGAGTTAAGGCCGCCAGAATGGGATAGTGTCTAACTATCAGCCCGTTGGCCTTACGAAGAAGGGATTGGATGTGATCTCGGAAGTTGAGATGAGAGTCCATAATGATCCCTAAATATTTAATTTGGTTCATCCACGGCATTTCTCGTCCGAAAAGTGTGGGTGGTGGTGGTATGTCTTCGAGCCTCGCTCTTAGTGAAAAGAGTATGGCCTGACATTTCTCTACATTGACCTTGATTCTCCAGTCGTGGAACCACGGCTGGAGGTGATCTAAGATCGACTGTAATCTACGGGACGCTAATCTATAGGTTTTGCCCATCGCCAAGAGGGCAGTGTCGTCTGCATAGATATACAGATGACTACTTCTGCCGTGGATATAGCGAAACGGGAGGTCATTAATGAATATATTGAAAAGTATGGGCCCGATAATGGAACCCTGTGGGACTCCTGCGTGAATTTCACGGGGGGTGGAGAAACTAGTGCCTACACGGGTTTTGAATGTACGGCCTCGGAGGTAGTTAGAAATGAGGCGTATCATTCCATCTGGGACTCCCATGCCCAGTAACTTAACGAGGAGTCCCTCATGCCAAACCTTGTCGAATGCTCGCTCGATGTCCAGGTAAGCTGCAGCTACTACACGCTTCGTGCTCATAGCCCAGGTAATGTCCTCCGTCATGCGGAGTGCCTGGAGTGTAGTGGAACGACCAGGGTGAAAACCGAATTGCTCGTTCCTGATTTGGGGCAATACTACTTCAGTGAGGCGTCTATGTATGACCCGCTCCGCCAGTTTGCTGAGACAACTGAGGAGACTAATAGGCCTATAGTTGCTTGGATTCGTCTTATCCTTTCCGGGCTTTGGAAAGAGAACTACGTGAGCTTCTTTCCAGGGAATGGGATAGTGACCGGAAGCCAAGATGTTATTAATTATCTCTGCTATGCGCTTCATAGCTGACCTTGGGAGATGCTGCAATATAATTCCTTGGATACCGTCGGCTCCTGCGGCCTTATGAGGGCCGAGGCGACGAATGAAATGGGCGACCTCGTGGGTGTTCGTAGGTCGTATCCCATTTTCCGGCTCCCTGCTAAGATCTCGACGGCGGGTCATTTTTTGGTTTATATACTAAAACCCGCGGACCAATCACATTACGGAAGGGGCGTGGCTTCTCAACGGGCGAAGACATAAATACCCCTCTTGGGGGCAGCGGGGGCGACTGTATTGCGTCAACTTGGGTTGCGAGGACTAAGGAGTAAGCGATGGCACGTACGAAGCAAACTGCGCGTAAGTCCACGGGAGGCAAGGCTCCACGAAAGCAGCTGGCAACGAAGGCCGCTAGGAAGAGCGCACCGGCTACTGGAGGCGTGAAGAAACCCCATCGATACCGCCCTGGTACAGTTGCTCTTCGCGAGATCCGTCGTTACCAGAAGAGCACCGAGCTCCTCATCCGCAAGCTGCCTTTCCAGCGCTTGGTGCGTGAAATCGCTCAGGATTTCAAAACCGACCTCCGTTTCCAGAGCTCAGCCGTAATGGCCTTGCAGGAGGCAAGCGAGGCATACCTCGTCGGTCTCTTCGAGGATACCAACCTTTGCGCCATCCACGCCAAGCGCGTGACCATTATGCCCAAGGATATTCAGCTGGCTAGGCGCATCCGCGGCGAGAGGGCTTGAATTAACAAAGGTACTCCTGCCCGCAAAAAGGCCCTTTTCAGGGCCACTAGTTATTTCTCGGAAGAGCCGGTTGTACCGTACTCCAGGTCTCGTTCCTACTACCCTCAGTTCAAGGTCACCTCAATAATATAAATGGTTTCTCCCTTTCCATTCCTCACCGTATCAGCATTTTCCCACAGCCTGTTTGACAAATATCGCAATGTATCCTATAGGTTAATAAACAATTTTTTAATAGAACGATGGATAACAAAGTTTCTTAGGAAAATTAAAAAAAAATTTCACAGTTCTATAATATTGCACATTATATATATTTACCAAATTAAGGGTTAACGCCGCCGGGACGAGTGATCCTCCGTCCGACCGATCACAAGCGCCAAGGCTCAAAGTGGTCCAGAAAGCAAATCTAGCTGGACTAAAAATGTGACATATTTCCATGAAACTTCGCACTATAGTCACTACTGTATAAGAGGAGAAACTACCCCTTTATAGACGATGCGTTTTGACAAAAATTAGTGACTTGTCTCATATATAATATATTGTTTTAATGAAACTTTACACAGTACTTACATGTAGCTCGTTTATACTATATTGGATACAAAATGTGATTATGATTGTATAAGAGTAGCTACTTGTCTCCTATCTAACATTTTTTACTTTCACGAAACTATAACTGTGACTCATTATTTTCGATAGTACAGACGTGGTCTGCTTAGGAAAGGACAAGCGGAAGACTGTGACCTTTGTGACCTCGGGTGGGTATTACGATAACATTTATAACCGTCACCCTGATAAGCATCCGAGCAGCTTATTTCAAAAAGGAGTTTGAATACAAACAATTCCTTCAATCTACTACGATTATTACAATAACTGATTTCATTAATCTCCTCTCTTCTTTAGCAAAATATAAATTACCTTCAATTGGTCGATTCAGCAAACTTGTTCATAAAACTTATCGCTATTGCGTCACGTTTCGCAATTTTTCTAAAGTAAAAACAAAAACACGAACAAACGCCTACTCCTTTAACCTCATCGCTCTCTTATCTCTAGAATCCCGGGGGGTTGAGAACCTGAATTCTCTGTGGTGTGAAACAAAGCAACCCGCAGGAGCAATGACACGTTCAATTGTCCTAATAATAGAAAAAAAATTACACGTCATTTAGTGTATTCAGAACATTTTTACAGGACCGTGTAGGATATTCACTCTCCTGTCGAATAGTTTCGGCGGCTGGTAGGCGATACGCATTAATTAAAATAATACTTGCGTACCTTGTTCAGGACAGTGACTGTGCTACTTTCTTTCTTTCTTTCTTTCTTTCTTTCTTTCTTTCTTTCTTTCCTTTATTTGTAGCTTATTGATGACACCAGATGCCATAACGGAAATGCCGTGATGGTATGTTTGTTTAATATTCAAAATCAAGTGACAGACGCTATTTGACTTTGCGGTGGAGGGGATAGGGACCTGATCTCGGATGTTCCGAGAGATGCCGGCGCACAGTTGTCCAGAACGCAAAACTATGTAAGAAAATCAACTTCATCATAACCGAAGTTTAAGTAATATCTAGGCTTAAACAAAAGCTAGGCATTGTGCACAACAGCATACAAAACATCAATATCAGTAAGAGGTGGGACAAAACATGAGTTTTTTTTTTAAAGTCACGCTCTTCAGTTGATTTTTGTTCGTGGGGTCAGTGGCTGTTTTATACTGTTAAACCTTCCCTTATGGAGGTCATAGGACAAGATGTGTACTTTCATTTAATACGCGAAAAGCAATCTATAATACGTTAGCATTCATTTAATTGGCACGTTTACTGAGATTTGTGCAACTAGTTTTTTTTTTTTTTTTTTTTTTTACGACATATTTAACAGGCTGTGCATTACAAGTAAACCTGAGTTAACTTTCAATTCTTCTACCCACACATTAATCAAATATTAAACTCTATACGGCTTAAAATTTAGCTGCTACATCCTGCAAACTTAGATGTTATATTCATCTCTTGGTGGCGCTTTACGAATTCGACAGCAGCCACTTTTCAGAGTCTGGATGAAGGAGCTTAATTTCTCCAAGAAAAATTCAACACTTCTTGAACATATAATGAACAACTAAATTATGGAGTATATCCATGAATCTAGCATTTTGTTACCAACTGCGAAAAATATGGCAGGCTAGTCATCTTTTAGGAGCATAATTTCTATTAAAACATTAAAAATTATCAGAAAAACTAATTTTTCCCTAATTCCCTAATTACACGAGCATAATTCGTTTTTGCATAGATGCGTATAAAATTTCATGGAAATATGTTACATAGGGGAGAAATTATTAACTCTGTATAAATGTAGCCTCTAAACACAAGAAGTAGATTCCCATATAAAAACCATTATCTGAATTTATGCTACCTGTAACTATACTGTGTGAAATATAATGTAAATATTTCAGTTAAGATAGAAATTATTAATTTAGTCTATAAAGCACTTCCGATACAACTCTTCACACAATAATAATAATAATAATAATAATAATAATAATAATAATAATAATAATAATAATAATAATAATAATAATAATAATAATAATTCTGAGCTTCAGTGCAAGAACTCTTTAACCCTCACACAGCTTGTTCTGAGAAAAATCAGTATTAAAGAAATTTATACACATTAAACAAATTGTAATGCTATATGTTGTCATGTCTCTTCTATCCCTCACGTGGAAACTTAGGCTTACACAGCAGCAAGAATAAGATAACAACGTTATTATCATCTGTCCTTTTATGGCTATACAGTTTTTGCAGTGAACTACAGAATTATTAACTATTATTATTACAGACCTGTTATTTTTTTCACTTTTTTTTTCACACACACACACACACACACACACACACACACACACACACACACACACACACATCTATTATACTAAACATAAACCCACAAGAGAAAACAATACTTGTATTAACTGTAAACATTTTTCTTCCTTTCTTTATTTTTAGCAGAATCCTCCATTTCACCCTTTATCTCACTAGATGCGCTTCCCGCAGACATTCTTCATTATATGTTTCACACACCACTTCGTAACACTTGCAGCGGTTGACTTTTGTTTTCTTGTCTTTTTCTCTAGGGTATATTGTACATAGTGCTCGGTATCGGTGCTCGTTCACGTGATATTTTACCTTTGTTTTTCTTGCTAACTCCTGCCAATTTTTCTGATATTTCCCGTAGTTGATTGGTCAAGTACTGCGGATTGATTCCCGGTTATAACAAACACACCTACACTACATTCCAATGATTTCTGACTCGTTACTGCACATTTTAGAAACACTGTACGAAAGCACACACAGTCTCTCGTAAATCAACAGGTTACAACAGAGACTTACACTTGCAAACGCGTGGGGATTTCAGAAAATTTCTTACTATTTCAGTACCTTTAACTGTACAACAGATTTTGTTTTCTCGAAAAAGAAAGGTCAACGTTACTATTGACAAAAGACAGAAACGTACGATTACAATACCTTTATTTTAAACAATCTTAGAGGTGGTCTGGGAATTCCTAAACTCACCACGCGACTACTTAACCCTAGACAGGTAATCATCACTGTACTCATGTTAAAGGTAAGCATTCGTAATTTTTACTACTCACATTTTAATTAACTGAAATCAACTCAATATCACACATTTAACAACTTTTACACATTTCGTAGCCATTAGTGTTCATTTAATTTTAAGTTTGTCATAAAGTCTTTACGTTCATGTTATTGTCCTATTTACAATTAGTGCAAACAACAGCGCGATGTTCTCTGCAGAACCCCTTTTTGCAAAGTCCACAAAATGTTGTCATCATTCTCCTCTTCTTTGCAGGACATTTATAGCAAACAGTACGTTCACCATCTGGCTGCATTACCTGGCATTGTTGTTGCACAGCAATGTTCAGATGTTCTTCAATTGTTGCCCGCAGAGATCGGTGTAAAGTAGGACGTGCAAAGCGGTGCTGCATCCACGGTTTTGTCAGCTCTTCACACAATTGGAAAATGAATTGTTTTCTTGATATTGTTTTCTGAGTTCTTCTAACTATAAATTATCCATGAATTTATACTTGCAATATTTAGCATGTTGTAAAATATTGCTAGTGGCCAGCGCCTCGTCTTTCTATTGCAGGAAAGATTGTGGCACATTTGACATAGTGTATCTACACCACCTTTAGTCCCATTGTAAATAATAATAATAATAATAATAATAATAATAATAATAATAATAATAATAATAATAATAATAATAAAGGCTTTACATATAACGTGTTGCTTACTGTTGTCATTGCAGTCCACGTCGGTGGGGGTGGGGGGGTTTCTTTCTCCTCCTCCTTCCTCTAGAAAGAGCAGTTACCAGGGTCTAAGGAAGTGAATGCCCTTTTCTTTCTGGGCTCATCCCTACATTTGTCTTAGCTCCTTAGGGAAAACCACGGAAAACCCTCAGGCTTGCGAATAGACTGAATGAATGAGAGGAGAAACTTTAAAGGTACGTGAAAACACGTCCATGCAAGGGAGTTGGGACTGTGAAAAATTGAATATGTGAAATCCAAGACTGTATTTGCCAGGCGAGCAAAGAAGAAGAAGAAGAAGAAAGGCTTACGTATGACGTGTGGCTTACTGTTGTCATTGCAGTCCGCGTCGGCCAGCGGTGGGAGGGGGGGGGTCAATATACCTGCACATATCAGTTCAAATTATAAAAACCTCTTAATGCTACTGCGGTACTATTCCATTGCCGAACACAATATGAAGAAATTAGCAGATCCCTGAACTGAACTCTTATTACTCTGAAATTACCGCGCAGTACAATTATAGCTATGACGCATTGCAAGCGTTAGTCACCATATCGATTTGCTAAGCAAATTTTATCCCTTTAGAGCATGTCCCCCCCCCCTCCTCCTCCATATCAGCCAACAACATACTGGATGAAGAAGACTCCTGCAAAAGGGACGAATTAAGATTTAATTTTATTTTAATGATAGACTAACATTGCAAAGTTCCAAAATAATTTTTTGCATTCCTTCATTACACTAGTCGTACAAAATTGCGGTCGTATCTCGTACTATCTATACTAATAATAAATCTGTAGCCGAAATTTTTCTGGTAAGTTTCGATTTTCCAAAAGTAATTGGTCCTAACATATATAATTAACCACCCTGAAACCGAAAATCGCATTTTTGAAAATTTTGTTTGTATGTCTGTCTGTATGTTTGTTACCTTTTCACGCGATAATGGCTGAACCGATTTATATGAAAACTGGAATATAAATTAAGTTTGTTGTAACTTAGATTTTAGGCTATATGGCATTCGAAATACTTTATTTAAAAGGGGGGTTATAAGGGGGCCTTAATTAAATAAATCGAAATATCTCGCTTATTATTGATATTTGAGAAAAAATGTTACATAACAGATGTTCCTTTAAAAATGATTTCCGTTAAGTTTTATTTTTTTACAACATTTTGATAGGACTGATATTTAATGAGATAAATGAGTTTTAAAATTAAAATAACGCTATCTAAGACGGTGCAATGAATTAAGAACAAATGACTTCGTCTATAAGGGGCCTTGGACAACAACAATCGAAACAGGGGCCTTGGACATCAACAAACAATCGAAAGCTATTAAACATAGCCTACAGGGAATGTTTCTGTGTTTGTATGAAGTAATATCACAAGCTCGTAAATTAACTGATTTGTATAATTAGTTATTATTTCACCATTGGAAACTGTAGTTTCTCTAGATGGACATAATGCTATAATGTTATTACAGTAACGTCTGAGTAAATCGAGGACAGGTAAGATTAAAATAGCTTCTTATGCACAGAAAATTTGATAGGCTATTTTGTACATTCGTTTTCTGTATTTCTTAAAATAATATTTATGTACACGCATTTTAATCTCAGAGAATTAACGAACAACGAGAGTGTATTGATTTAGTATGCAGTAATAGTACTTTAGCTTGGCAATCCATTATTTTAATAATTCATATTTTAACTATGCTCAATTGAATCGTGTTAAAATACATAAAATATATATGCAATAAATGCAGTGCTAAAAAAAAATTGGGTAATATGCGAAGCAGATTATCTTGCGCTGTTGTAAAAGTTGTTCCATGGATCAGTCGTCCTATTTTAATTATGTAATTACTTTATATTTATTTCTAACAGGTGGAGCGGAGCGAACGGGTACGGCTAGCTAACAATAAGTGAGAACTTACAATACAACAACGACAACAACAACAACAGCTGATAATCTGAAAGGGAACATAGTAATTTGGGGTGAATTAAAATGCAGCTTCCATTCGTTTAAAATTTCTTTAAATTTTAACTAAATATTAATGTAGATATTACCTCTAAAGGTAAATGGGGGCATGTTTCACAACGCTAACAAATTACAAATTAACAATATACAATTAACAACGGAAATATTACATATGCTTGTTAACTGTGTTTCACAATGCAATCTTATTCACTTGTATGTTTTAACGAACTTTACAAAATCGGCGAAACAAACTTACAAATACGCATAATTGGTTGAACAAAATCGCCAACGACAGTTTACAAAAATCACTAAGGATCAGAGGTAAAGTAGCTGTAATTTTAGAACTATCGATGGACATGTTTATATTTTTTTATATATATTTTATTTAGATTTTGCTACATCGGCGACAACGGAGTTTCGCGGCATGCAATTGGTCGAGCATACCAATGCATTAATTAGCCTACGACTTAACTGACGAAAGTTAGCGCGAAATTCATTCAAATAATTGATAAATAATGGATTTGACCCACGTAGTTATATGCAGTTGATAGAGCAGCTAACATGTCCATCCATTAAAATCAACTTCGCTCTCTGCTGGTCCATCAGTATATTTTATTGTTTCATCCATAACCTCGCCAACATTAGGGAACCCAGCAGGAGGAGCATAAAAATCCTTTGCCCGAGTAAGCACATTCGGTGATCAATAACCCGCCTCGAGTTTTTTCAATCTTGTAACAACATCAACTACCATGTGTGAACTTTTGCACACTGTAATCTTATAAATTCCGTTCTTATCTGCTAACGCAGGGAACTGAGAGCTACTATGCAACCAATGCAGTTCTCGCTTTGTGGTTAGGGCACCACTTTTCCCTTTCAGATGTTGCATGTGATGTCCCATATCTTGTAGGAGAGATTACAGCGAAATGGGATTCGGAACGACTTCAGAATACTGCGTAAGTAATGCCGACATTGCATTATTAAGTGATTGGTTTTCGGTGCAAAGTTTTTCTTCTTTAAGTGCGAGTATTTATTAAATACGTTCCTCGTATATAAGAACTAACGCGGTATTCTGAAGTATAGCGCGGGATTCATTCGAAACCTTTCATTAATATTCGTACAATGATACGAACGTGGCCGGAAAATTCTACGTTAGGCCTAAATGCAAAATCTTCGTCTGAGTCGCTAGAACTACTCAATAACATCACAACTGCTTCAGTGTAATTCTTAATGGTACCCTGTTACTATAAAATTGATTTTATACATATGTGTTTATTTTTTTCATTCACAATTAGAAGCTATTTCAACAGGGCTACTGTAGAAAATGTGCTAACTTCACTAGTAAAGTTTAGTTTACACGTTTGTAAAATTACTCCTTCGTTGTGAAACAAACATATCACTTGTAAAGAGCGCAAAATTTCATTCGTAAAGATTTGATTTCCTTTGTACAGTCCACCTTTACAAACAAAGATTGTGAAACAGAAGTTTACAAACAGAGTTCACAATTTCCAAAGATTGTAAACTTTGTGAAACACCCCACTGGTGAATCAGCACGCCGAGCTCGATCGAAATACAACCAGTTACTATTATTTCCCTATCGTTTTTTGACATTTGATTCCGCGTCCTACCTCTTTCATTCGTTACTAACCAACAACGCCAATAGCAGAAGGTAACGCAAAAACAGTCACCGGTTCCCCGATGCATGGCTTTCTCTCTCAATGTCAACTGAGAGTTAAAAATATTCATTATAATATGCACTTTCCACTCACTCCTCAGAATGTCTTCTTTATTTTTATTTATTTATTTTTTAAGATATGTGAGCTACGTACTGTATGTCTGATGTTTTGCCATCGTACATTCAAATATTTATATTCACTGTACAGTACAGCGAACTGTTTATACTTACTGTACATGCTATAACTACTTCTCCCAACTCCGCTATTGCTATATTTCCTAAACTAAACGCTGATATTGAAATAACGCCTGGTCTGATAATGCAGTCTGTTTAAATTTCTACCGACCAAGTTCTGCCCTTCATCATGGGAAAACAACGAGCTTCTTTAAAGGATACAACTACTAGGACAGAGATATTTTCATTATGGAATTTGTACTACCCACTGAAATGTAGTAACTAATGGGATTTTAATTAGCCATATATGTACAGTATATTACATTCTTTACCTAAAATGTCTCTAACTTCTAGGGAGAGCGCGAGGTACGTTCACAATCCCCTGAATACATATTCCCTTCTTCGAGAAAACGCAGAGAAGTGAACCGTCTCATATGAATATGCTACCAGTCATAAGTTTCAATACGGAGCTGCAAGTACTTAAGAATTATCAATTACTCTACAATTATGCAGCGGCGTCATCATCCAAGCTATAGCTGGAATAGGGAAGGGAACATAATATCCCATAAGTCTTATTAGAACACGCTGGAAATAGTGACGTAAAAAAAAAAATCGCCAACGGCACGTGGTGTTCCCAAGCGGTCACCCATCCAAGTACTGACCACGCCCAATGTTGCTTGACTTCGGTGATCGGACGAGAACCGGTATTTTCAACATGGTATGGCCGTTGCCGATGAAACTGCGTAATCTGTAGGCACTTGAGGACGATGGGATTGGGGTGCACTCGATAAAACCTGCACTCGCTCACACACACACGTAAACTGCCTGCTTAGACTCTGTACCTAAATTACCAAGCTCGTTGGATGTCATTGGGATAGATGATAAATCTATCTATCAACGGCAGTTTGGTTACGTTTCAACGTCACACACTGCTGGATTGACACGGGATTAATAAAACAGCTAGTCGGCATTCTAAGTTAAGCCACAGGTGGATTGTTGTTCAACAGCGGAGCCTCCTTTCAACCACATGGTTGTGGAACTGTAGTCGGATTTTCGACATCATTTTCATGCCATACTACGGAACTTCACACAAACTTCAATTCACTTCTTGCACCGGCGGCTACTACGAATGGACTGAAGCTCGCTACTGACTAGGGGGGGGGGACATTTGTCTCTTGATGGATTACGTGACAGATATATAAAGTATCAGTCGTATGTTATGAACCCGAGTTTCAATAAAGATAGATTACCCGTATGTCCACAGATTCTCAGTAGTGGCCTGCGGAAGGATTATGCCCGCGGTCGACAAGTTACCTTCTAAGTTGTTTTCCCTCAACAATTAATGCTGCCAAGTGAGTAGGAATGACACCGCGCTCTCATATAAGTCGTACGAAACTATTAAGGAAACGAATTTGCCTCGTGGATCCAAGTCTCCCATGGACTGCCTATAATGTATTATCTATCCTAGAAGTGTTATCGGGGTGATTATTTAAATTTTCACTCGGTGGGAACCGCTGTTGTTCTTCATTCATCTACTCTGTTATGAATAACTTGTGGCCCTTAAAAGGGCCGGTTGCTGATTCCCTAGCAAGCACTCCCGCTTACTTGGAACTAGTGTATTTTGTGACGGCCTTGGTCCCTTCACTGACGGCGTGCTTGGCCAGCTCACCGGGTAGCAGGAGACGGACGGCTGTCTGGATCTCCCGACTGGTGATGGTCGACCGCTTGTTGTAATGCGCGAGCCGCGAAGCTTCCGCGGCGATGCGCTCGAAGATGTCGTTAACGAAGCTGTTCATGATGCTCATAGCCTTTGAACTGATTCCCGTGTCTGGGTGAACTTGTTTCAGAACCTTGTAGATGTAAATGGCGTAGCTCTCCTTCCTCTTGCGCTTCTTCTTCTTATCGCCCTTCGAAATATTCTTCTGGGCCTTGCCGGCCTTCTTGGCAGCCTTTCCGGAAGCTTTGGGGGGCATGGTGCTCGTCTGATGATGAGCCCGGAGGGAGAAAAATATTTAAGTCGCAGGGACAATGCCGTACTGCCTTCCCAGTGCGAGCCAATAGAAACAGCGCAAACGTTTGTGACTTTACGATTGGTCCGCTGTCGATTATTGACGTTGGCGTAAAAGTGAAGGTTACCGATCATAAAGACAAAAAGAGCAGCACACAGACTCTACATGCGCACCCATGAAGATGAAGACAGACGCCTCTACCGCTCACTGCAAGAAGATGTCAAAGACGCTATACAGAGATACGAGACGCGACGATGGGACAAATTCATTCAGAAAGTCGACAAAGACAGACTAAACGCTCCCAAGCGATTTTGGGAAACCATAAAGCGTATTAGGGGCAAGTACCAATATACTTCCCACCCATTACGCAACAGACAACAAACGATTATTGACACACCAGGCAAACTGGAAGTCTTCCGACAGTTTCTATCCAACACGCACACAACACCTATACATCCAGATTTCGACCAAGATCATTACCATTTCATCACAGATCATATCAATAACCATCATATCCTCTATAATCCACTCCCAGCACCAGCACCACGATCAACCGACGACCCCATCATTGATGACATCACCATACTAGACATCTCACTTGCCCTCCAAACATGCAAGAACTCAGCACCAGGACCTGATGGTATCACATACCAAACACTTAAACAACTCCCGCCGACAGCCCTTAATTTTCTTGCTGGTCTTTTCACCCTCTCTTTGAAACTTGGACACGCTCCGACACGCTGGAGACATTCACACATACTTCTATTTCCAAAACCTGGTAAAGACGCCTCAGACCCCGCCAACTACCGACCCATAAGCCTCACCCCGACTATTGCCAAGTTAATGGAGAAAGTACTCGTTTCACGCTTGCAGGTTTACCTGCGCGACCGAAATATGATTCCCGATTCTCAGGCGGGCTTCAGACCGGGAGTCCAGCCGACTGATCAGCTGATACGGGTACTTACCCCCATTGAGGAGGCCTACTCTAAACGACATTACTCAATCATGGTAGCGCTCGACGCCAGACGAGCCTTTGACACAGTATGGCTGGACGCCTTGCGATATAAATTAACAAACATGGAATTTCCGCACGAAATAACACGCTGGATCTCCAGCTTCCTGAAAAACCGATCTGGCCAGGTGCGTCTTGGCAGACAAGATCTGTCCCGCACCTTCCAAATCGAAGCAGGAGTTCCCCAGGGCAGCGTGATTTCCCCCCTGCTCTATAACATATATGTATCTGACATCCCCCAACCCAACAACAATCAAGTGGGCCTGGCACAGTTTGCTGACGATGTGGCATTCTGGGTCACCCATCCCCGCTTACGATCCGCCAGGGTACTAATAGACAACGCCCTGAGACAGTACACTGAGTGGGCCAACACCTGGAGAATTACCATCAACACCGAAAAAACCCAAACCTGTGTCTTCCGCCCTTCTTTAAAATCACGAATCACAAACAGACAACACATCACCATCGGACAAGCATTAATACCACTCCAACACAAAGTAACATATCTAGGCATTCCACTCACATCAAAACTCTCTTGGACCACAATAGCGCAAACAATATGGGACAAATACAACAAAGCCACTAAAGCAGTAAGCTACCTAAGCGGCATTAGACGACAAGGCTGCCACGCCAACACATTACTACACCTATATAAAGCACTGGTTCGATCCCAGTGCACCTACTCCTCCTATTTTCTACTGCAATCTTCACCCTCAACACAAAAGAAATTTGAGTCCCGTGAAAGGAAATTATTGCGCCAGATATTTCGACTACCCAAACATACCAGAAACGACACAGTATACATCCACACTAAAACGAAACCACTCTCCACACACCTAATCCGAACAGTCACTAAATACACACACTTCGCACTACGTCGCTCATACACACAACATATGTTTAACAATCCTCCACACACCAATAAGAACACAACCATTGAAAAACTCCTACAAGCCTATCAAGATCACTTCAATCCACAAAATAACTATTAAACTCTCCCCCCTCTCTCCCTCTCTACAACACCCCTCGTCTCCCGGAATCGGCAAATTCGCGGCCTGTTTCCCATAAATACTCCACAAGAATGCCATCGTTGAGGAATGCACATATATGTCATGGACCAGAACCCTACACATACAATTAATAATCCACCTTCATCTACAACGAGAGGAAATCGAAATCAAACACCCCACCCACAACATAACGTACCAGCGAACATCACTCCGACTGCTGGATAGCTGAAGTCAAAATGCCAACGCCCAAACACAAGGATAACAACAATATAAACAAATTGTGACTGCCCTCACCACTGCTTAGTGATGCATGATAGCTACCGTTGAATAACTAAACAATAAATAAATACATTCAAAATTCACGCAAGCCCAGTAAATAATTTACATCACAAATAGTTCATGGTTACTCCTCAAATAACAACAAATCAGAACTTAAAATCTGCTTCTTAAATCTTCTTTCTTACTTTCTACCCACCTGTCTTCTTTCCACGTCTCAACCTCAATCTCATAAAAGCCCTAAATATCCAACATTCTAATAACACTGCACTCACAAGCACTCACGGTCGAAGAGGGCATTGTAATGTAAGACCCTAAAACGACCGCTGGCTCTGCCAGCAATCAACTCTGACACCCCCGGCGAGGCGTCGTTCTTGTAGTTAAACAGCTGCAAGTAGGAGTAGCATCATGTCGGGTCGTGGAAAGGGAGGCAAGGTGAAGGGAAAGTCAAAGTCTCGATCCAGCCGTGCTGGGTTGCAGTTCCCGGTAGGCCGTATCCACCGTCTTTTGCGTAAGGGCAATTACGCAGAGCGAGTTGGTGCCGGTGCGCCAGTCTACCTGGCCGCGGTGATGGAGTACCTGGCGGCCGAAGTTCTCGAGTTGGCTGGCAACGCAGCTCGTGACAACAAGAAGACTAGGATCATTCCTCGTCACTTACAGCTCGCCATTCGCAACGACGAGGAGCTGAACAAACTCCTGTCCGGCGTCACCATCGCCCAGGGTGGTGTGTTGCCCAACATCCAGGCGGTTCTCCTCCCGAAGAAAACCGAGAAGAAGGCTTAAGCCCCTTCTCCGTAAAACGGCCCTTTTAAGGGCCCCACTAACCTCACAAAAGTCAGAAATAGCCAGTATTGTTAATCCTCTCTCACGGCTTCGTAATGTAATTTCATTACGCGTGTCAACTTTCTCTCTCTCTCTATACCGGTGGGCTGATTTAATATCATCATTCTGTAATTTTGTGCTCTGAACGATGTCGTTGTCCCAGGTTCGCACTGAAGTACTTGAAACCGTTGTACATTTACTAGGCTATTGTGTGATAACACATTATACTGATGCATATAGAAAGGTTTCATTATTATTATATAATTTAACACAATACGAATTAAATTAGATGATGATGCCAAAGTACATAGTTGGCTTCGAAATTTATGTAATATATTTCTATCATATTAGAGTAATGGAGATTATCGTGAAAATAATCACAAGTCCCCTTCTTTGGTGCCCATCGTGGTTTTAGACATATACGTTTGAATATACTAGTTTACTTTACTACATACTACGAATGAAACTAATTTTGAATAAGAAATCGATAACTGGTGAACAACTTACGGCGTTATAATAGAGTTCCTAATGCGTTTGTTTGTTGGTGCACATATTGGCCGCACGCGCAGGAACCCCAATACTGAGATGATGACATGACCTTCTCGTAGGAATCGAAGGCTTTGACAATTTGCGTTCGAATTTCCCCTCTCTCTGTCGTTTCGTTCGAACCGAAATGACGCAAGCTATACGTGGAAGTTGTCTGACAGGACGAAGTCCTGTGTTCTGACATGCGATGTGTACCTCTTCTCCCCAGTGTTTACCACACTGGATTCCTATGACCTAAAAGTTGGCATTGCAAAAACGTGGTGATGTGATGTTCAGTATGTGTCAATCCCCTCGGTTCCTTGTTACGGTCTGGTGAGCATTGCCTACCTGCGTTGTCATATTACCCACCAATTCTTCGGACAGTGATTATTGACTTACAGAAGTTTACAGTAACAGGTAACATAATCCGAGGAGCAAGGCTTCACAGAGGAATCCGGTCTTTCCACTTGATATACCAAGCGTTGGGGTCAGACCCATTTGAAAAACGGAGAGGCATTTCTTACAACGTCTTTTGCTGATACTGAAGTGCCCCTACGAAATAAGTTCTGTTTTCCGCACTGGCCTGTTGAGCTAGTGGTCACACAGTAAAGGTGAATTAAATTAATCTCGACAACTACTGCCCTTTTTAGACGGATTTTATGGCCCTGAAAAGGGCCGTTTTGCCGACGGATTCGGCAGCAGACGTGTGTAGGCAGTCTAACCGCCGAACCCGTAGAGAGTCCTCCCCTGCCTCTTCAAGGCGTATACCACGTCCATGGCCGTGACTGTCTTCCGCTTCGCGTGCTCGGTGTATGTTACAGCGTCACGGATTACGTTCTCCAGAAAGACCTTGAGAACACCTCTCGTCTCCTCGTAGATGAGGCCGGAGATACGCTTTACGCCTCCACGTCGGGCGAGACGACGAATGGCCGGCTTCGTGATGCCCTGAATATTATCTCGGAGAACCTTCCTGTGGCGCTTCGCTCCACCTTTGCCAAGACCCTTGCCTCCCTTGCCGCGTCCAGTCATGTTGCTCGTGTGACGAAGGTTAAAAGTGATCTCGACGGCGGGTCATTTTTTGGTTTATATACTAAAACCCGCGGACCAATCACATTACGGAAGGGGCGTGGCTTCTCAACGGGCGAAGACATAAATACCCCTCTTGGGGGCAGCGGGGGCGACTGTATTGCGTCAACTTGGGTTGCGAGGACTAAGGAGTAAGCGATGGCACGTACGAAGCAAACTGCGCGTAAGTCCACGGGAGGCAAGGCTCCACGAAAGCAGCTGGCAACGAAGGCCGCTAGGAAGAGCGCACCGGCTACTGGAGGCGTGAAGAAACCCCATCGATACCGCCCTGGTACAGTTGCTCTTCGCGAGATCCGTCGTTACCAGAAGAGCACCGAGCTCCTCATCCGCAAGCTGCCTTTCCAGCGCTTGGTGCGTGAAATCGCTCAGGATTTCAAAACCGACCTCCGTTTCCAGAGCTCAGCCGTAATGGCCTTGCAGGAGGCAAGCGAGGCATACCTCGTCGGTCTCTTCGAGGATACCAACCTTTGCGCCATCCACGCCAAGCGCGTGACCATTATGCCCAAGGATATTC
This sequence comes from Periplaneta americana, assembly GCF_040183065.1. Classification (NCBI taxonomy): domain Eukaryota; kingdom Metazoa; phylum Arthropoda; class Insecta; order Blattodea; family Blattidae; genus Periplaneta; species Periplaneta americana. The sequence continues at coordinate 956,428 of NW_027185505.1, forward strand.
AGCTGGCTAGGCGCATCCGCGGCGAGAGGGCTTGAATTAACAAAGGTACTCCTGCCCGCAAAAAGGCCCTTTTCAGGGCCACTAGTTATTTCTCGGAAGAGCCGGTTGTACCGTACTCCAGGTCTCGTTCCTACTACCCTCAGTTCAAGGTCACCTCAATAATATAAATGGTTTCTCCCTTTCCATTCCTCACCGTATCAGCATTTTCCCACAGCCTGTTTGACAAATATCGCAATGTATCCTATAGGTTAATAAACAATTTTTTAATAGAACGATGGATAACAAAGTTTCTTAGGAAAATTAAAAAAAAATTTCACAGTTCTATAATATTGCACATTATATATATTTACCAAATTAAGGGTTAACGCCGCCGGGACGAGTGATCCTCCGTCCGACCGATCACAAGCGCCAAGGCTCAAAGTGGTCCAGAAAGCAAATCTAGCTGGACTAAAAATGTGACATATTTCCATGAAACTTCGCACTATAGTCACTACTGTATAAGAGGAGAAACTACCCCTTTATAGACGATGCGTTTTGACAAAAATTAGTGACTTGTCTCATATATAATATATTGTTTTAATGAAACTTTACACAGTACTTACATGTAGCTCGTTTATACTATATTGGATACAAAATGTGATTATGATTGTATAAGAGTAGCTACTTGTCTCCTATCTAACATTTTTTACTTTCACGAAACTATAACTGTGACTCATTATTTTCGATAGTACAGACGTGGTCTGCTTAGGAAAGGACAAGCGGAAGACTGTGACCTTTGTGACCTCGGGTGGGTATTACGATAACATTTATAACCGTCACCCTGATAAGCATCCGAGCAGCTTATTTCAAAAAGGAGTTTGAATACAAACAATTCCTTCAATCTACTACGATTATTACAATAACTGATTTCATTAATCTCCTCTCTTCTTTAGCAAAATATAAATTACCTTCAATTGGTCGATTCAGCAAACTTGTTCATAAAACTTATCGCTATTGCGTCACGTTTCGCAATTTTTCTAAAGTAAAAACAAAAACACGAACAAACGCCTACTCCTTTAACCTCATCGCTCTCTTATCTCTAGAATCCCGGGGGGTTGAGAACCTGAATTCTCTGTGGTGTGAAACAAAGCAACCCGCAGGAGCAATGACACGTTCAATTGTCCTAATAATAGAAAAAAAATTACACGTCATTTAGTGTATTCAGAACATTTTTACAGGACCGTGTAGGATATTCACTCTCCTGTCGAATAGTTTCGGCGGCTGGTAGGCGATACGCATTAATTAAAATAATACTTGCGTACCTTGTTCAGGACAGTGACTGTGCTACTTTCTTTCTTTCTTTCTTTCTTTCTTTCTTTCTTTCTTTCTTTCCTTTATTTGTAGCTTATTGATGACACCAGATGCCATAACGGAAATGCCGTGATGGTATGTTTGTTTAATATTCAAAATCAAGTGACAGACGCTATTTGACTTTGCGGTGGAGGGGATAGGGACCTGATCTCGGATGTTCCGAGAGATGCCGGCGCACAGTTGTCCAGAACGCAAAACTATGTAAGAAAATCAACTTCATCATAACCGAAGTTTAAGTAATATCTAGGCTTAAACAAAAGCTAGGCATTGTGCACAACAGCATACAAAACATCAATATCAGTAAGAGGTGGGACAAAACATGAGTTTTTTTTTTAAAGTCACGCTCTTCAGTTGATTTTTGTTCGTGGGGTCAGTGGCTGTTTTATACTGTTAAACCTTCCCTTATGGAGGTCATAGGACAAGATGTGTACTTTCATTTAATACGCGAAAAGCAATCTATAATACGTTAGCATTCATTTAATTGGCACGTTTACTGAGATTTGTGCAACTAGTTTTTTTTTTTTTTTTTTTTTTTACGACATATTTAACAGGCTGTGCATTACAAGTAAACCTGAGTTAACTTTCAATTCTTCTACCCACACATTAATCAAATATTAAACTCTATACGGCTTAAAATTTAGCTGCTACATCCTGCAAACTTAGATGTTATATTCATCTCTTGGTGGCGCTTTACGAATTCGACAGCAGCCACTTTTCAGAGTCTGGATGAAGGAGCTTAATTTCTCCAAGAAAAATTCAACACTTCTTGAACATATAATGAACAACTAAATTATGGAGTATATCCATGAATCTAGCATTTTGTTACCAACTGCGAAAAATATGGCAGGCTAGTCATCTTTTAGGAGCATAATTTCTATTAAAACATTAAAAATTATCAGAAAAACTAATTTTTCCCTAATTCCCTAATTACACGAGCATAATTCGTTTTTGCATAGATGCGTATAAAATTTCATGGAAATATGTTACATAGGGGAGAAATTATTAACTCTGTATAAATGTAGCCTCTAAACACAAGAAGTAGATTCCCATATAAAAACCATTATCTGAATTTATGCTACCTGTAACTATACTGTGTGAAATATAATGTAAATATTTCAGTTAAGATAGAAATTATTAATTTAGTCTATAAAGCACTTCCGATACAACTCTTCACACAATAATAATAATAATAATAATAATAATAATAATAATAATAATAATAATAATAATAATAATAATAATAAATAATTCTGAGCTTCAGTGCAAGAACTCTTTAACCCTCACACAGCTTGTTCTGAGAAAAATCAGTATTAAAGAAATTTATACACATTAAACAAATTGTAATGCTATATGTTGTCATGTCTCTTCTATCCCTCACGTGGAAACTTAGGCTTACACAGCAGCAAGAATAAGATAACAACGTTATTATCATCTGTCCTTTTATGGCTATACAGTTTTTGCAGTGAACTACAGAATTATTAACTATTATTATTACAGACCTGTTATTTTTTTCACTTTTTTCACACACACACACACACACACACACACACACACACACACACACACATCTATTATACTAAACATAAACCCACAAGAGAAAACAATACTTGTATTAACTGTAAACATTTTTCTTCCTTTCTTTATTTTTAGCAGAATCCTCCATTTCACCCTTTATCTCACTAGATGCGCTTCCCGCAGACATTCTTCATTATATGTTTCACACACCACTTCGTAACACTTGCAGCGGTTGACTTTTGTTTTCTTGTCTTTTTCTCTAGGGTATATTGTACATAGTGCTCGGTATCGGTGCTCGTTCACGTGATATTTTACCTTTGTTTTTCTTGCTAACTCCTGCCAATTTTTCTGATATTTCCCGTAGTTGATTGGTCAAGTACTGCGGATTGATTCCCGGTTATAACAAACACACCTACACTACATTCCAATGATTTCTGACTCGTTACTGCACATTTTAGAAACACTGTACGAAAGCACACACAGTCTCTCGTAAATCAACAGGTTACAACAGAGACTTACACTTGCAAACGCGTGGGGATTTCAGAAAATTTCTTACTATTTCAGTACCTTTAACTGTACAACAGATTTTGTTTTCTCGAAAAAGAAAGGTCAACGTTACTATTGACAAAAGACAGAAACGTACGATTACAATACCTTTATTTTAAACAATCTTAGAGGTGGTCTGGGAATTCCTAAACTCACCACGCGACTACTTAACCCTAGACAGGTAATCATCACTGTACTCATGTTAAAGGTAAGCATTCGTAATTTTTACTACTCACATTTTAATTAACTGAAATCAACTCAATATCACACATTTAACAACTTTTACACATTTCGTAGCCATTAGTGTTCATTTAATTTTAAGTTTGTCATAAAGTCTTTACGTTCATGTTATTGTCCTATTTACAATTAGTGCAAACAACAGCGCGATGTTCTCTGCAGAACCCCTTTTTGCAAAGTCCACAAAATGTTGTCATCATTCTCCTCTTCTTTGCAGGACATTTATAGCAAACAGTACGTTCACCATCTGGCTGCATTACCTGGCATTGTTGTTGCACAGCAATGTTCAGATGTTCTTCAATTGTTGCCCGCAGAGATCGGTGTAAAGTAGGACGTGCAAAGCGGTGCTGCATCCACGGTTTTGTCAGCTCTTCACACAATTGGAAAATGAATTGTTTTCTTGATATTGTTTTCTGAGTTCTTCTAACTATAAATTATCCATGAATTTATACTTGCAATATTTAGCATGTTGTAAAATATTGCTAGTGGCCAGCGCCTCGTCTTTCTATTGCAGGAAAGATTGTGGCACATTTGACATAGTGTATCTACACCACCTTTAGTCCCATTGTAAATAATAATAATAATAATAATAATAATAATAATAATAATAATAATAATAATAATAATAATAATAATAAAGGCTTTACATATAACGTGTTGCTTACTGTTGTCATTGCAGTCCACGTCGGTGGGGGTGGGGGGGTTTCTTTCTCCTCCTCCTTCCTCTAGAAAGAGCAGTTACCAGGGTCTAAGGAAGTGAATGCCCTTTTCTTTCTGGGCTCATCCCTACATTTGTCTTAGCTCCTTAGGGAAAACCACGGAAAACCCTCAGGCTTGCGAATAGACTGAATGAATGAGAGGAGAAACTTTAAAGGTACGTGAAAACACGTCCATGCAAGGGAGTTGGGACTGTGAAAAATTGAATATGTGAAATCCAAGACTGTATTTGCCAGGCGAGCAAAGAAGAAGAAGAAGAAGAAAGGCTTACGTATGACGTGTGGCTTACTGTTGTCATTGCAGTCCGCGTCGGCCAGCGGTGGGAGGGGGGGGGTCAATATACCTGCACATATCAGTTCAAATTATAAAAACCTCTTAATGCTACTGCGGTACTATTCCATTGCCGAACACAATATGAAGAAATTAGCAGATCCCTGAACTGAACTCTTATTACTCTGAAATTACCGCGCAGTACAATTATAGCTATGACGCATTGCAAGCGTTAGTCACCATATCGATTTGCTAAGCAAATTTTATCCCTTTAGAGCATGTCCCCCCCCCCTCCTCCTCCATATCAGCCAACAACATACTGGATGAAGAAGACTCCTGCAAAAGGGACGAATTAAGATTTAATTTTATTTTAATGATAGACTAACATTGCAAAGTTCCAAAATAATTTTTTGCATTCCTTCATTACACTAGTCGTACAAAATTGCGGTCGTATCTCGTACTATCTATACTAATAATAAATCTGTAGCCGAAATTTTTCTGGTAAGTTTCGATTTTCCAAAAGTAATTGGTCCTAACATATATAATTAACCACCCTGAAACCGAAAATCGCATTTTTGAAAATTTTGTTTGTATGTCTGTCTGTATGTTTGTTACCTTTTCACGCGATAATGGCTGAACCGATTTATATGAAAACTGGAATATAAATTAAGTTTGTTGTAACTTAGATTTTAGGCTATATGGCATTCGAAATACTTTATTTAAAAGGGGGGTTATAAGGGGGCCTTAATTAAATAAATCGAAATATCTCGCTTATTATTGATATTTGAGAAAAAATGTTACATAACAGATGTTCCTTTAAAAATGATTTCCGTTAAGTTTTATTTTTTTACAACATTTTGATAGGACTGATATTTAATGAGATAAATGAGTTTTAAAATTAAAATAACGCTATCTAAGACGGTGCAATGAATTAAGAACAAATGACTTCGTCTATAAGGGGCCTTGGACAACAACAATCGAAACAGGGGCCTTGGACATCAACAAACAATCGAAAGCTATTAAACATAGCCTACAGGGAATGTTTCTGTGTTTGTATGAAGTAATATCACAAGCTCGTAAATTAACTGATTTGTATAATTAGTTATTATTTCACCATTGGAAACTGTAGTTTCTCTAGATGGACATAATGCTATAATGTTATTACAGTAACGTCTGAGTAAATCGAGGACAGGTAAGATTAAAATAGCTTCTTATGCACAGAAAATTTGATAGGCTATTTTGTACATTCGTTTTCTGTATTTCTTAAAATAATATTTATGTACACGCATTTTAATCTCAGAGAATTAACGAACAACGAGAGTGTATTGATTTAGTATGCAGTAATAGTACTTTAGCTTGGCAATCCATTATTTTAATAATTCATATTTTAACTATGCTCAATTGAATCGTGTTAAAATACATAAAATATATATGCAATAAATGCAGTGCTAAAAAAAAATTGGGTAATATGCGAAGCAGATTATCTTGCGCTGTTGTAAAAGTTGTTCCATGGATCAGTCGTCCTATTTTAATTATGTAATTACTTTATATTTATTTCTAACAGGTGGAGCGGAGCGAACGGGTACGGCTAGCTAACAATAAGTGAGAACTTACAATACAACAACGACAACAACAACAACAGCTGATAATCTGAAAGGGAACATAGTAATTTGGGGTGAATTAAAATGCAGCTTCCATTCGTTTAAAATTTCTTTAAATTTTAACTAAATATTAATGTAGATATTACCTCTAAAGGTAAATGGGGGCATGTTTCACAACGCTAACAAATTACAAATTAACAATATACAATTAACAACGGAAATATTACATATGCTTGTTAACTGTGTTTCACAATGCAATCTTATTCACTTGTATGTTTTAACGAACTTTACAAAATCGGCGAAACAAACTTACAAATACGCATAATTGGTTGAACAAAATCGCCAACGACAGTTTACAAAAATCACTAAGGATCAGAGGTAAAGTAGCTGTAATTTTAGAACTATCGATGGACATGTTTATATTTTTTTATATATATTTTATTTAGATTTTGCTACATCGGCGACAACGGAGTTTCGCGGCATGCAATTGGTCGAGCATACCAATGCATTAATTAGCCTACGACTTAACTGACGAAAGTTAGCGCGAAATTCATTCAAATAATTGATAAATAATGGATTTGACCCACGTAGTTATATGCAGTTGATAGAGCAGCTAACATGTCCATCCATTAAAATCAACTTCGCTCTCTGCTGGTCCATCAGTATATTTTATTGTTTCATCCATAACCTCGCCAACATTAGGGAACCCAGCAGGAGGAGCATAAAAATCCTTTGCCCGAGTAAGCACATTCGGTGATCAATAACCCGCCTCGAGTTTTTTCAATCTTGTAACAACATCAACTACCATGTGTGAACTTTTGCACACTGTAATCTTATAAATTCCGTTCTTATCTGCTAACGCAGGGAACTGAGAGCTACTATGCAACCAATGCAGTTCTCGCTTTGTGGTTAGGGCACCACTTTTCCCTTTCAGATGTTGCATGTGATGTCCCATATCTTGTAGGAGAGATTACAGCGAAATGGGATTCGGAACGACTTCAGAATACTGCGTAAGTAATGCCGACATTGCATTATTAAGTGATTGGTTTTCGGTGCAAAGTTTTTCTTCTTTAAGTGCGAGTATTTATTAAATACGTTCCTCGTATATAAGAACTAACGCGGTATTCTGAAGTATAGCGCGGGATTCATTCGAAACCTTTCATTAATATTCGTACAATGATACGAACGTGGCCGGAAAATTCTACGTTAGGCCTAAATGCAAAATCTTCGTCTGAGTCGCTAGAACTACTCAATAACATCACAACTGCTTCAGTGTAATTCTTAATGGTACCCTGTTACTATAAAATTGATTTTATACATATGTGTTTATTTTTTTCATTCACAATTAGAAGCTATTTCAACAGGGCTACTGTAGAAAATGTGCTAACTTCACTAGTAAAGTTTAGTTTACACGTTTGTAAAATTACTCCTTCGTTGTGAAACAAACATATCACTTGTAAAGAGCGCAAAATTTCATTCGTAAAGATTTGATTTCCTTTGTACAGTCCACCTTTACAAACAAAGATTGTGAAACAGAAGTTTACAAACAGAGTTCACAATTTCCAAAGATTGTAAACTTTGTGAAACACCCCACTGGTGAATCAGCACGCCGAGCTCGATCGAAATACAACCAGTTACTATTATTTCCCTATCGTTTTTTGACATTTGATTCCGCGTCCTACCTCTTTCATTCGTTACTAACCAACAACGCCAATAGCAGAAGGTAACGCAAAAACAGTCACCGGTTCCCCGATGCATGGCTTTCTCTCTCAATGTCAACTGAGAGTTAAAAATATTCATTATAATATGCACTTTCCACTCACTCCTCAGAATGTCTTCTTTATTTTTATTTATTTATTTTTTAAGATATGTGAGCTACGTACTGTATGTCTGATGTTTTGCCATCGTACATTCAAATATTTATATTCACTGTACAGTACAGCGAACTGTTTATACTTACTGTACATGCTATAACTACTTCTCCCAACTCCGCTATTGCTATATTTCCTAAACTAAACGCTGATATTGAAATAACGCCTGGTCTGATAATGCAGTCTGTTTAAATTTCTACCGACCAAGTTCTGCCCTTCATCATGGGAAAACAACGAGCTTCTTTAAAGGATACAACTACTAGGACAGAGATATTTTCATTATGGAATTTGTACTACCCACTGAAATGTAGTAACTAATGGGATTTTAATTAGCCATATATGTACAGTATATTACATTCTTTACCTAAAATGTCTCTAACTTCTAGGGAGAGCGCGAGGTACGTTCACAATCCCCTGAATACATATTCCCTTCTTCGAGAAAACGCAGAGAAGTGAACCGTCTCATATGAATATGCTACCAGTCATAAGTTTCAATACGGAGCTGCAAGTACTTAAGAATTATCAATTACTCTACAATTATGCAGCGGCGTCATCATCCAAGCTATAGCTGGAATAGGGAAGGGAACATAATATCCCATAAGTCTTATTAGAACACGCTGGAAATAGTGACGTAAAAAAAAAAATCGCCAACGGCACGTGGTGTTCCCAAGCGGTCACCCATCCAAGTACTGACCACGCCCAATGTTGCTTGACTTCGGTGATCGGACGAGAACCGGTATTTTCAACATGGTATGGCCGTTGCCGATGAAACTGCGTAATCTGTAGGCACTTGAGGACGATGGGATTGGGGTGCACTCGATAAAACCTGCACTCGCTCACACACACACGTAAACTGCCTGCTTAGACTCTGTACCTAAATTACCAAGCTCGTTGGATGTCATTGGGATAGATGATAAATCTATCTATCAACGGCAGTTTGGTTACGTTTCAACGTCACACACTGCTGGATTGACACGGGATTAATAAAACAGCTAGTCGGCATTCTAAGTTAAGCCACAGGTGGATTGTTGTTCAACAGCGGAGCCTCCTTTCAACCACATGGTTGTGGAACTGTAGTCGGATTTTCGACATCATTTTCATGCCATACTACGGAACTTCACACAAACTTCAATTCACTTCTTGCACCGGCGGCTACTACGAATGGACTGAAGCTCGCTACTGACTAGGGGGGGGGGGGACATTTGTCTCTTGATGGATTACGTGACAGATATATAAAGTATCAGTCGTATGTTATGAACCCGAGTTTCAATAAAGATAGATTACCCGTATGTCCACAGATTCTCAGTAGTGGCCTGCGGAAGGATTATGCCCGCGGTCGACAAGTTACCTTCTAAGTTGTTTTCCCTCAACAATTAATGCTGCCAAGTGAGTAGGAATGACACCGCGCTCTCATATAAGTCGTACGAAACTATTAAGGAAACGAATTTGCCTCGTGGATCCAAGTCTCCCATGGACTGCCTATAATGTATTATCTATCCTAGAAGTGTTATCGGGGTGATTATTTAAATTTTCACTCGGTGGGAACCGCTGTTGTTCTTCATTCATCTACTCTGTTATGAATAACTTGTGGCCCTTAAAAGGGCCGGTTGCTGATTCCCTAGCAAGCACTCCCGCTTACTTGGAACTAGTGTATTTTGTGACGGCCTTGGTCCCTTCACTGACGGCGTGCTTGGCCAGCTCACCGGGTAGCAGGAGACGGACGGCTGTCTGGATCTCCCGACTGGTGATGGTCGACCGCTTGTTGTAATGCGCGAGCCGCGAAGCTTCCGCGGCGATGCGCTCGAAGATGTCGTTAACGAAGCTGTTCATGATGCTCATAGCCTTTGAACTGATTCCCGTGTCTGGGTGAACTTGTTTCAGAACCTTGTAGATGTAAATGGCGTAGCTCTCCTTCCTCTTGCGCTTCTTCTTCTTATCGCCCTTCGAAATATTCTTCTGGGCCTTGCCGGCCTTCTTGGCAGCCTTTCCGGAAGCTTTGGGGGGCATGGTGCTCGTCTGATGATGAGCCGCGAACGAATGAATGGGGACGAAGAAAGAATGAATGATGTTTAAAATGGCAGGCAGGGTAAGCATCCCATGCCTCCATTGGTTCCTCGACAAGCAATTCTCTAACTTTAGATCGAGGTACCCAGCTATAAGCCGTTTGCCCTCTCATCTAACAGTAGTGTATTTCCCCTGTGAATGATTTTATGAACATGTACACGTTATCAGTTGAATTGTGAATGAAATGAATGAAGTGAAGTGAGCACCATGCCTCGCAGATGTTAATGAGAGGTGGAGAGTCCAGTGCTCTGGTCAGTTCTGTCCTAGTCACGTTTTTGTAGTGGCGCTAGGGAAACTCGTAACCTGTTACCAACAAAGTGGTGGGCTACTCGTTTCCGTAGAAGCCGTCTGGCTGCCTGGTTGGCTGTGGCAAGTGTCGTGTGTCGTTTCGTAGGGTTTGTGTCAGTAGTGAGTAAAGAAATAGTGAATGTCACTATTTCGTCCTGTAGTCTGTTTAGTTGCCGGTCAATGTAGGATTCTATTTTCTGCATAGCAGAACGTAGAACCCCCTCGACCAGCTGTTCCGTAGTTGTTTTTTCTGTCTGTGGATCGTCTGTAGTGTTTGTCTTGGTTGTCGTTGTCTTAGCTGCATCCGCATAAGACAATTCGGGTTTGGGAAGTGTTGGGTTGAAAACGGACTGTGATGGTTTGGGTATAGGTTTCGGTATTGGTTTGTGGGTGTCTATGGGGACGTGCGTGGGATCGGTGGAGGTTATGAGATTAGTCCTTGGATATTTTGGACAGCGAGCTTGGCCCGTATAATGGGTGTCGCTGTTGCACGTGGCGCAATACCTAATCTGGGATAGGCGGTTGTGGTTGCACAGGTCGGGATTTTTGCCGCACTTAAAACAAGTCTTGGGCTTGTCGCAGTTTGTCCTTGTATGGCCGTATTGTGCACAGTTAAGGCACGGTCGGTGGAAGATTGTCTCGTGTGATGGCTCTACTCTGTAGTACCGTCCTGCAAGTTTAATTCCTTCTAGTAATTTGTCTGCTGTGGTGATGTCATTTGTGAAAATTCTAACTAAGTTGGTGGGTTTGTCTGTCTGTGCGGAGATAATTCTCTTAATGCGTGTGATGCCTGGATGTGTTACAGCCAGGATCTGCATTAGTTCGTCCTCAGAGATCAGCGTGTCGACATTTTTCATGACGACACTGATCTCTTTATTTCGGGTCTGTTTCTGTCTTGATTCACTAGGCGTAATGTTGATTTCTGCGGACGGACCGAAGTTGTACAGGGGAATTGCCCTAGCGAACTTCTCCGCGTCGTCAATCGTGGCGAATGTGAGTGTAGTTGTCTTGGTAGTGTGTGCCCAGAACTGTCGTGGAGTTTGAATGTCGAGTCGGTACTGTTTCATTAGTCGCTCTATGTGTAGTGGGTTGTTGCCGTTTTTTGTGTGGTTCAGTATTTTCAGTACTGTCCTTGTCTTGGTTCCTTGTGCGGTGTTAGGAGGAGTGGGAGAAGTGGGGCTTGCCGGAGTCGAACCGGATACTTTTGTGGGAATTGGTTTGCGCCTGTTGGACCGCTTCCCTTCTGAGGATTCGTGAGACGACGCCTCAGAGCTGGGAGGTGGTCCGTTGGGAGACTTCTCTGCTGTGGGTTTAGGGACAGGAGACCTCTCTGCTCTAGGTTTTGGAGCCGGCCCTTCTGAGGGCCCCTCTTGTGGAATGGAAGTAACCTCTGCCTCTTCCTCAGAAGAAGAAGAAGAAGAAGATTCACTGTCCAATAGAGAGGGGGGTGGGGTGGAGGAGGGATGGGATGGGTGGCCTGGTAGTTTCCAAGGTCCGAGGAGAGTGGCGGTTGGTGGAGTTTGGTATCGGGCGTGCTTCCCGAATTGTCGTGGATGCATTAAAGTCATCTGCCGTAAGTTTTCTCGGGAGGAAAAAACGTAGGCTCTCGTGGTTTTGTTTAAAGTCAAGGTCGTTGTGGGTTTCCGTGGAGTCACTGCGTCCAGTAGGTCGGGGTCAGCGTTTGTGATCACTACTGCTCTATTAGCAGTGATCGGTGCCATGGTCTTTAGTGTATGTAAGTCGTCGATCGTCTTGGTTGGTGAAGCGCTGGACTTACCAAATGATGATGGTTGTGGTGGTGATGTTGCTTCCGGAGAGACAGGTTTTGCGGCGGCCGTCGGTTTCACCGTCTTCCGCCTCGTCTTCCGCTTCCCCGGTGGCTGGCCTCCGTCCGGCCGAGACTTGTCGACACAAGGCGGCGGCCGGCTCCCGCTGTTCATCTTCGTTGGTTGTAAGCTGGCGACTTTTACCAGTGAGTGTCTTGCTAGATTCAGCTCCCTCTTGAACTGATGATGAGCCCGGAGGGAGAAAAATATTTAAGTCGCAGGGACAATGCCGTACTGCCTTCCCAGTGCGAGCCAATAGAAACAGCGCAAACGTTTGTGACTTTACGATTGGTCCGCTGTCGATTATTGACGTTGGCGTAAAAGTGAAGGTTACCGTGGGCGAGGCGTCGTTCTTGTAGTTAAACAGCTGCAAGTAGGAGTAGCATCATGTCGGGTCGTGGAAAGGGAGGCAAGGTGAAGGGAAAGTCAAAGTCTCGATCCAGCCGTGCTGGGTTGCAGTTCCCGGTAGGCCGTATCCACCGTCTTTTGCGTAAGGGCAATTACGCAGAGCGAGTTGGTGCCGGTGCGCCAGTCTACCTGGCCGCGGTGATGGAGTACCTGGCGGCCGAAGTTCTCGAGTTGGCTGGCAACGCAGCTCGTGACAACAAGAAGACTAGGATCATTCCTCGTCACTTACAGCTCGCCATTCGCAACGACGAGGAGCTGAACAAACTCCTGTCCGGCGTCACCATCGCCCAGGGTGGTGTGTTGCCCAACATCCAGGCGGTTCTCCTCCCGAAGAAAACCGAGAAGAAGGCTTAAGCCCCTTCTCCGTAAAACGGCCCTTTTAAGGGCCCCACTAACCTCACAAAAGTCAGAAATAGCCAGTATTGTTAATCCTCTCTCACGGCTTCGTAATGTAATTTCATTACGCGTGTCAACTTTCTCTCTCTCTCTATACCGGTGGGCTGATTTAATATCATCATTCTGTAATTTTGTGCTCTGAACGATGTCGTTGTCCCAGGTTCGCACTGAAGTACTTGAAACCGTTGTACATTTACTAGGCTATTGTGTGATAACACATTATACTGATGCATATAGAAAGGTTTCATTATTATTATATAATTTAACACAATACGAATTAAATTAGATGATGATGCCAAAGTACATAGTTGGCTTCGAAATTTATGTAATATATTTCTATCATATTAGAGTAATGGAGATTATCGTGAAAATAATCACAAGTCCCCTTCTTTGGTGCCCATCGTGGTTTTAGACATATACGTTTGAATATACTAGTTTACTTTACTACATACTACGAATGAAACTAATTTTGAATAAGAAATCGATAACTGGTGAACAACTTACGGCGTTATAATAGAGTTCCTAATGCGTTTGTTTGTTGGTGCACATATTGGCCGCACGCGCAGGAACCCCAATACTGAGATGATGACATGACCTTCTCGTAGGAATCGAAGGCTTTGACAATTTGCGTTCGAATTTCCCCTCTCTCTGTCGTTTCGTTCGAACCGAAATGACGCAAGCTATACGTGGAAGTTGTCTGACAGGACGAAGTCCTGTGTTCTGACATGCGATGTGTACCTCTTCTCCCCAGTGTTTACCACACTGGATTCCTATGACCTAAAAGTTGGCATTGCAAAAACGTGGTGATGTGATGTTCAGTATGTGTCAATCCCCTCGGTTCCTTGTTACGGTCTGGTGAGCATTGCCTACCTGCGTTGTCATATTACCCACCAATTCTTCGGACAGTGATTATTGACTTACAGAAGTTTACAGTAACAGGTAACATAATCCGAGGAGCAAGGCTTCACAGAGGAATCCGGTCTTTCCACTTGATATACCAAGCGTTGGGGTCAGACCCATTTGAAAAACGGAGAGGCATTTCTTACAACGTCTTTTGCTGATACTGAAGTGCCCCTACGAAATAAGTTCTGTTTTCCGCACTGGCCTGTTGAGCTAGTGGTCACACAGTAAAGGTGAATTAAATTAATCTCGACAACTACTGCCCTTTTTAGACGGATTTTATGGCCCTGAAAAGGGCCGTTTTGCCGACGGATTCGGCAGCAGACGTGTGTAGGCAGTCTAACCGCCGAACCCGTAGAGAGTCCTCCCCTGCCTCTTCAAGGCGTATACCACGTCCATGGCCGTGACTGTCTTCCGCTTCGCGTGCTCGGTGTATGTTACAGCGTCACGGATTACGTTCTCCAGAAAGACCTTGAGAACACCTCTCGTCTCCTCGTAGATGAGGCCGGAGATACGCTTTACGCCTCCACGTCGGGCGAGACGACGAATGGCCGGCTTCGTGATGCCCTGAATATTATCTCGGAGAACCTTCCTGTGGCGCTTCGCTCCACCTTTGCCAAGACCCTTGCCTCCCTTGCCGCGTCCAGTCATGTTGCTCGTGTGACGAAGGTTAAAAGTGATCTCGACGGCGGGTCATTTTTTGGTTTATATACTAAAACCCGCGGACCAATCACATTACGGAAGGGGCGTGGCTTCTCAACGGGCGAAGACATAAATACCCCTCTTGGGGGCAGCGGGGGCGACTGTATTGCGTCAACTTGGGTTGCGAGGACTAAGGAGTAAGCGATGGCACGTACGAAGCAAACTGCGCGTAAGTCCACGGGAGGCAAGGCTCCACGAAAGCAGCTGGCAACGAAGGCCGCTAGGAAGAGCGCACCGGCTACTGGAGGCGTGAAGAAACCCCATCGATACCGCCCTGGTACAGTTGCTCTTCGCGAGATCCGTCGTTACCAGAAGAGCACCGAGCTCCTCATCCGCAAGCTGCCTTTCCAGCGCTTGGTGCGTGAAATCGCTCAGGATTTCAAAACCGACCTCCGTTTCCAGAGCTCAGCCGTAATGGCCTTGCAGGAGGCAAGCGAGGCATACCTCGTCGGTCTCTTCGAGGATACCAACCTTTGCGCCATCCACGCCAAGCGCGTGACCATTATGCCCAAGGATATTCAGCTGGCTAGGCGCATCCGCGGCGAGAGGGCTTGAATTAACAAAGGTACTCCTGCCCGCAAAAAGGCCCTTTTCAGGGCCACTAGTTATTTCTCGGAAGAGCCGGTTGTACCGTACTCCAGGTCTCGTTCCTACTACCCTCAGTTCAAGGTCACCTCAATAATATAAATGGTTTCTCCCTTTCCATTCCTCACCGTATCAGCATTTTCCCACAGCCTGTTTGACAAATATCGCAATGTATCCTATAGGTTAATAAACAATTTTTTAATAGAACGATGGATAACAAAGTTTCTTAGGAAAATTAAAAAAAAATTTCACAGTTCTATAATATTGCACATTATATATATTTACCAAATTAAGGGTTAACGCCGCCGGGACGAGTGATCCTCCGTCCGACCGATCACAAGCGCCAAGGCTCAAAGTGGTCCAGAAAGCAAATCTAGCTGGACTAAAAATGTGACATATTTCCATGAAACTTCGCACTATAGTCACTACTGTATAAGAGGAGAAACTACCCCTTTATAGACGATGCGTTTTGACAAAAATTAGTGACTTGTCTCATATATAATATATTGTTTTAATGAAACTTTACACAGTACTTACATGTAGCTCGTTTATACTATATTGGATACAAAATGTGATTATGATTGTATAAGAGTAGCTACTTGTCTCCTATCTAACATTTTTTACTTTCACGAAACTATAACTGTGACTCATTATTTTCGATAGTACAGACGTGGTCTGCTTAGGAAAGGACAAGCGGAAGACTGTGACCTTTGTGACCTCGGGTGGGTATTACGATAACATTTATAACCGTCACCCTGATAAGCATCCGAGCAGCTTATTTCAAAAAGGAGTTTGAATACAAACAATTCCTTCAATCTACTACGATTATTACAATAACTGATTTCATTAATCTCCTCTCTTCTTTAGCAAAATATAAATTACCTTCAATTGGTCGATTCAGCAAACTTGTTCATAAAACTTATCGCTATTGCGTCACGTTTCGCAATTTTTCTAAAGTAAAAACAAAAACACGAACAAACGCCTACTCCTTTAACCTCATCGCTCTCTTATCTCTAGAATCCCGGGGGGTTGAGAACCTGAATTCTCTGTGGTGTGAAACAAAGCAACCCGCAGGAGCAATGACACGTTCAATTGTCCTAATAATAGAAAAAAAATTACACGTCATTTAGTGTATTCAGAACATTTTTACAGGACCGTGTAGGATATTCACTCTCCTGTCGAATAGTTTCGGCGGCTGGTAGGCGATACGCATTAATTAAAATAATACTTGCGTACCTTGTTCAGGACAGTGACTGTGCTACTTTCTTTCTTTCTTTCTTTCTTTCTTTCTTTCTTTCTTTCTTTCTTTCTTTCCTTTATTTGTAGCTTATTGATGACACCAGATGCCATAACGGAAATGCCGTGATGGTATGTTTGTTTAATATTCAAAATCAAGTGACAGACGCTATTTGACTTTGCGGTGGAGGGGATAGGGACCTGATCTCGGATGTTCCGAGAGATGCCGGCGCACAGTTGTCCAGAACGCAAAACTATGTAAGAAAATCAACTTCATCATAACCGAAGTTTAAGTAATATCTAGGCTTAAACAAAAGCTAGGCATTGTGCACAACAGCATACAAAACATCAATATCAGTAAGAGGTGGGACAAAACATGAGTTTTTTTTTTAAAGTCACGCTCTTCAGTTGATTTTTGTTCGTGGGGTCAGTGGCTGTTTTATACTGTTAAACCTTCCCTTATGGAGGTCATAGGACAAGATGTGTACTTTCATTTAATACGCGAAAAGCAATCTATAATACGTTAGCATTCATTTAATTGGCACGTTTACTGAGATTTGTGCAACTAGTTTTTTTTTTTTTTTTTTTTTTTTACGACATATTTAACAGGCTGTGCATTACAAGTAAACCTGAGTTAACTTTCAATTCTTCTACCCACACATTAATCAAATATTAAACTCTATACGGCTTAAAATTTAGCTGCTACATCCTGCAAACTTAGATGTTATATTCATCTCTTGGTGGCGCTTTACGAATTCGACAGCAGCCACTTTTCAGAGTCTGGATGAAGGAGCTTAATTTCTCCAAGAAAAATTCAACACTTCTTGAACATATAATGAACAACTAAATTATGGAGTATATCCATGAATCTAGCATTTTGTTACCAACTGCGAAAAATATGGCAGGCTAGTCATCTTTTAGGAGCATAATTTCTATTAAAACATTAAAAATTATCAGAAAAACTAATTTTTTTTCCCTAATTCCCTAATTACACGAGCATAATTCGTTTTTGCATAGATGCGTATAAAATTTCATGGAAATATGTTACATAGGGGAGAAATTATTAACTCTGTATAAATGTAGCCTCTAAACACAAGAAGTAGATTCCCATATAAAAACCATTATCTGAATTTATGCTACCTGTAACTATACTGTGTGAAATATAATGTAAATATTTCAGTTAAGATAGAAATTATTAATTTAGTCTATAAAGCACTTCCGATACAACTCTTCACACAATAATAATAATAATAATAATAATAATAATAATAATAATAATAATAATAATAATAATAATAATAATAATAATAATTCTGAGCTTCAGTGCAAGAACTCTTTAACCCTCACACAGCTTGTTCTGAGAAAAATCAGTATTAAAGAAATTTATACACATTAAACAAATTGTAATGCTATATGTTGTCATGTCTCTTCTATCCCTCACGTGGAAACTTAGGCTTACACAGCAGCAAGAATAAGATAACAACGTTATTATCATCTGTCCTTTTATGGCTATACAGTTTTTGCAGTGAACTACAGAATTATTAACTATTATTATTACAGACCTGTTATTTTTTTCACTTTTTTCACACACACACACACACACACACACACACATCTATTATACTAAACATAAACCCACAAGAGAAAACAATACTTGTATTAACTGTAAACATTTTTCTTCCTTTCTTTATTTTTAGCAGAATCCTCCATTTCACCCTTTATCTCACTAGATGCGCTTCCCGCAGACATTCTTCATTATATGTTTCACACACCACTTCGTAACACTTGCAGCGGTTGACTTTTGTTTTCTTGTCTTTTTCTCTAGGGTATATTGTACATAGTGCTCGGTATCGGTGCTCGTTCACGTGATATTTTACCTTTGTTTTTCTTGCTAACTCCTGCCAATTTTTCTGATATTTCCCGTAGTTGATTGGTCAAGTACTGCGGATTGATTCCCGGTTATAACAAACACACCTACACTACATTCCAATGATTTCTGACTCGTTACTGCACATTTTAGAAACACTGTACGAAAGCACACACAGTCTCTCGTAAATCAACAGGTTACAACAGAGACTTACACTTGCAAACGCGTGGGGATTTCAGAAAATTTCTTACTATTTCAGTACCTTTAACTGTACAACAGATTTTGTTTTCTCGAAAAAGAAAGGTCAACGTTACTATTGACAAAAGACAGAAACGTACGATTACAATACCTTTATTTTAAACAATCTTAGAGGTGGTCTGGGAATTCCTAAACTCACCACGCGACTACTTAACCCTAGACAGGTAATCATCACTGTACTCATGTTAAAGGTAAGCATTCGTAATTTTTACTACTCACATTTTAATTAACTGAAATCAACTCAATATCACACATTTAACAACTTTTACACATTTCGTAGCCATTAGTGTTCATTTAATTTTAAGTTTGTCATAAAGTCTTTACGTTCATGTTATTGTCCTATTTACAATTAGTGCAAACAAGCGCGATGTTCTCTGCAGAACCCCTTTTTGCAAAGTCCACAAAATGTTGTCATCATTCTCCTCTTCTTTGCAGGACATTTATAGCAAACAGTACGTTCACCATCTGGCTGCATTACCTGGCATTGTTGTTGCACAGCAATGTTCAGATGTTCTTCAATTGTTGCCCGCAGAGATCGGTGTAAAGTAGGACGTGCAAAGCGGTGCTGCATCCACGGTTTTGTCAGCTCTTCACACAATTGGAAAATGAATTGTTTTCTTGATATTGTTTTCTGAGTTCTTCTAACTATAAATTATCCATGAATTTATACTTGCAATATTTAGCATGTTGTAAAATATTGCTAGTGGCCAGCGCCTCGTCTTTCTATTGCAGGAAAGATTGTGGCACATTTGACATAGTGTATCTACACCACCTTTAGTCCCATTGTAAATAATAATAATAATAATAATAATAATAATAATAATAATAATAATAATAATAATAATAATAATAATAATAAAGGCTTTACATATAACGTGTTGCTTACTGTTGTCATTGCAGTCCACGTCGGTGGGGGTGGGGGGGTTTCTTTCTCCTCCTCCTTCCTCTAGAAAGAGCAGTTACCAGGGTCTAAGGAAGTGAATGCCCTTTTCTTTCTGGGCTCATCCCTACATTTGTCTTAGCTCCTTAGGGAAAACCACGGAAAACCCTCAGGCTTGCGAATAGACTGAATGAATGAGAGGAGAAACTTTAAAGGTACGTGAAAACACGTCCATGCAAGGGAGTTGGGACTGTGAAAAATTGAATATGTGAAATCCAAGACTGTATTTGCCAGGCGAGCAAAGAAGAAGAAGAAGAAGAAAGGCTTACGTATGACGTGTGGCTTACTGTTGTCATTGCAGTCCGCGTCGGCCAGCGGTGGGAGGGGGGGGGTCAATATACCTGCACATATCAGTTCAAATTATAAAAACCTCTTAATGCTACTGCGGTACTATTCCATTGCCGAACACAATATGAAGAAATTAGCAGATCCCTGAACTGAACTCTTATTACTCTGAAATTACCGCGCAGTACAATTATAGCTATGACGCATTGCAAGCGTTAGTCACCATATCGATTTGCTAAGCAAATTTTATCCCTTTAGAGCATGTCCCCCCCCCCCCTCCTCCTCCATATCAGCCAACAACATACTGGATGAAGAAGACTCCTGCAAAAGGGACGAATTAAGATTTAATTTTATTTTAATGATAGACTAACATTGCAAAGTTCCAAAATAATTTTTTGCATTCCTTCATTACACTAGTCGTACAAAATTGCGGTCGTATCTCGTACTATCTATACTAATAATAAATCTGTAGCCGAAATTTTTCTGGTAAGTTTCGATTTTCCAAAAGTAATTGGTCCTAACATATATAATTAACCACCCTGAAACCGAAAATCGCATTTTTGAAAATTTTGTTTGTATGTCTGTCTGTATGTTTGTTACCTTTTCACGCGATAATGGCTGAACCGATTTATATGAAAACTGGAATATAAATTAAGTTTGTTGTAACTTAGATTTTAGGCTATATGGCATTCGAAATACTTTATTTAAAAGGGGGGTTATAAGGGGGCCTTAATTAAATAAATCGAAATATCTCGCTTATTATTGATATTTGAGAAAAAATGTTACATAACAGATGTTCCTTTAAAAATGATTTCCGTTAAGTTTTATTTTTTTACAACATTTTGATAGGACTGATATTTAATGAGATAAATGAGTTTTAAAATTAAAATAACGCTATCTAAGACGGTGCAATGAATTAAGAACAAATGACTTCGTCTATAAGGGGCCTTGGACAACAACAATCGAAACAGGGGCCTTGGACATCAACAAACAATCGAAAGCTATTAAACATAGCCTACAGGGAATGTTTCTGTGTTTGTATGAAGTAATATCACAAGCTCGTAAATTAACTGATTTGTATAATTAGTTATTATTTCACCATTGGAAACTGTAGTTTCTCTAGATGGACATAATGCTATAATGTTATTACAGTAACGTCTGAGTAAATCGAGGACAGGTAAGATTAAAATAGCTTCTTATGCACAGAAAATTTGATAGGCTATTTTGTACATTCGTTTTCTGTATTTCTTAAAATAATATTTATGTACACGCATTTTAATCTCAGAGAATTAACGAACAACGAGAGTGTATTGATTTAGTATGCAGTAATAGTACTTTAGCTTGGCAATCCATTATTTTAATAATTCATATTTTAACTATGCTCAATTGAATCGTGTTAAAATACATAAAATATATATGCAATAAATGCAGTGCTAAAAAAAAATTGGGTAATATGCGAAGCAGATTATCTTGCGCTGTTGTAAAAGTTGTTCCATGGATCAGTCGTCCTATTTTAATTATGTAATTACTTTATATTTATTTCTAACAGGTGGAGCGGAGCGAACGGGTACGGCTAGCTAACAATAAGTGAGAACTTACAATACAACAACGACAACAACAACAACAGCTGATAATCTGAAAGGGAACATAGTAATTTGGGGTGAATTAAAATGCAGCTTCCATTCGTTTAAAATTTCTTTAAATTTTAACTAAATATTAATGTAGATATTACCTCTAAAGGTAAATGGGGGCATGTTTCACAACGCTAACAAATTACAAATTAACAATATACAATTAACAACGGAAATATTACATATGCTTGTTAACTGTGTTTCACAATGCAATCTTATTCACTTGTATGTTTTAACGAACTTTACAAAATCGGCGAAACAAACTTACAAATACGCATAATTGGTTGAACAAAATCGCCAACGACAGTTTACAAAAATCACTAAGGATCAGAGGTAAAGTAGCTGTAATTTTAGAACTATCGATGGACATGTTTATATTTTTTTATATATATTTTATTTAGATTTTGCTACATCGGCGACAACGGAGTTTCGCGGCATGCAATTGGTCGAGCATACCAATGCATTAATTAGCCTACGACTTAACTGACGAAAGTTAGCGCGAAATTCATTCAAATAATTGATAAATAATGGATTTGACCCACGTAGTTATATGCAGTTGATAGAGCAGCTAACATGTCCATCCATTAAAATCAACTTCGCTCTCTGCTGGTCCATCAGTATATTTTATTGTTTCATCCATAACCTCGCCAACATTAGGGAACCCAGCAGGAGGAGCATAAAAATCCTTTGCCCGAGTAAGCACATTCGGTGATCAATAACCCGCCTCGAGTTTTTTCAATCTTGTAACAACATCAACTACCATGTGTGAACTTTTGCACACTGTAATCTTATAAATTCCGTTCTTATCTGCTAACGCAGGGAACTGAGAGCTACTATGCAACCAATGCAGTTCTCGCTTTGTGGTTAGGGCACCACTTTTCCCTTTCAGATGTTGCATGTGATGTCCCATATCTTGTAGGAGAGATTACAGCGAAATGGGATTCGGAACGACTTCAGAATACTGCGTAAGTAATGCCGACATTGCATTATTAAGTGATTGGTTTTCGGTGCAAAGTTTTTCTTCTTTAAGTGCGAGTATTTATTAAATACGTTCCTCGTATATAAGAACTAACGCGGTATTCTGAAGTATAGCGCGGGATTCATTCGAAACCTTTCATTAATATTCGTACAATGATACGAACGTGGCCGGAAAATTCTACGTTAGGCCTAAATGCAAAATCTTCGTCTGAGTCGCTAGAACTACTCAATAACATCACAACTGCTTCAGTGTAATTCTTAATGGTACCCTGTTACTATAAAATTGATTTTATACATATGTGTTTATTTTTTTCATTCACAATTAGAAGCTATTTCAACAGGGCTACTGTAGAAAATGTGCTAACTTCACTAGTAAAGTTTAGTTTACACGTTTGTAAAATTACTCCTTCGTTGTGAAACAAACATATCACTTGTAAAGAGCGCAAAATTTCATTCGTAAAGATTTGATTTCCTTTGTACAGTCCACCTTTACAAACAAAGATTGTGAAACAGAAGTTTACAAACAGAGTTCACAATTTCCAAAGATTGTAAACTTTGTGAAACACCCCACTGGTGAATCAGCACGCCGAGCTCGATCGAAATACAACCAGTTACTATTATTTCCCTATCGTTTTTTGACATTTGATTCCGCGTCCTACCTCTTTCATTCGTTACTAACCAACAACGCCAATAGCAGAAGGTAACGCAAAAACAGTCACCGGTTCCCCGATGCATGGCTTTCTCTCTCAATGTCAACTGAGAGTTAAAAATATTCATTATAATATGCACTTTCCACTCACTCCTCAGAATGTCTTCTTTATTTTTATTTATTTATTTTTTAAGATATGTGAGCTACGTACTGTATGTCTGATGTTTTGCCATCGTACATTCAAATATTTATATTCACTGTACAGTACAGCGAACTGTTTATACTTACTGTACATGCTATAACTACTTCTCCCAACTCCGCTATTGCTATATTTCCTAAACTAAACGCTGATATTGAAATAACGCCTGGTCTGATAATGCAGTCTGTTTAAATTTCTACCGACCAAGTTCTGCCCTTCATCATGGGAAAACAACGAGCTTCTTTAAAGGATACAACTACTAGGACAGAGATATTTTCATTATGGAATTTGTACTACCCACTGAAATGTAGTAACTAATGGGATTTTAATTAGCCATATATGTACAGTATATTACATTCTTTACCTAAAATGTCTCTAACTTCTAGGGAGAGCGCGAGGTACGTTCACAATCCCCTGAATACATATTCCCTTCTTCGAGAAAACGCAGAGAAGTGAACCGTCTCATATGAATATGCTACCAGTCATAAGTTTCAATACGGAGCTGCAAGTACTTAAGAATTATCAATTACTCTACAATTATGCAGCGGCGTCATCATCCAAGCTATAGCTGGAATAGGGAAGGGAACATAATATCCCATAAGTCTTATTAGAACACGCTGGAAATAGTGACGTAAAAAAAAAAATCGCCAACGGCACGTGGTGTTCCCAAGCGGTCACCCATCCAAGTACTGACCACGCCCAATGTTGCTTGACTTCGGTGATCGGACGAGAACCGGTATTTTCAACATGGTATGGCCGTTGCCGATGAAACTGCGTAATCTGTAGGCACTTGAGGACGATGGGATTGGGGTGCACTCGATAAAACCTGCACTCGCTCACACACACACGTAAACTGCCTGCTTAGACTCTGTACCTAAATTACCAAGCTCGTTGGATGTCATTGGGATAGATGATAAATCTATCTATCAACGGCAGTTTGGTTACGTTTCAACGTCACACACTGCTGGATTGACACGGGATTAATAAAACAGCTAGTCGGCATTCTAAGTTAAGCCACAGGTGGATTGTTGTTCAACAGCGGAGCCTCCTTTCAACCACATGGTTGTGGAACTGTAGTCGGATTTTCGACATCATTTTCATGCCATACTACGGAACTTCACACAAACTTCAATTCACTTCTTGCACCGGCGGCTACTACGAATGGACTGAAGCTCGCTACTGACTAGGGGGGGGGGACATTTGTCTCTTGATGGATTACGTGACAGATATATAAAGTATCAGTCGTATGTTATGAACCCGAGTTTCAATAAAGATAGATTACCCGTATGTCCACAGATTCTCAGTAGTGGCCTGCGGAAGGATTATGCCCGCGGTCGACAAGTTACCTTCTAAGTTGTTTTCCCTCAACAATTAATGCTGCCAAGTGAGTAGGAATGACACCGCGCTCTCATATAAGTCGTACGAAACTATTAAGGAAACGAATTTGCCTCGTGGATCCAAGTCTCCCATGGACTGCCTATAATGTATTATCTATCCTAGAAGTGTTATCGGGGTGATTATTTAAATTTTCACTCGGTGGGAACCGCTGTTGTTCTTCATTCATCTACTCTGTTATGAATAACTTGTGGCCCTTAAAAGGGCCGGTTGCTGATTCCCTAGCAAGCACTCCCGCTTACTTGGAACTAGTGTATTTTGTGACGGCCTTGGTCCCTTCACTGACGGCGTGCTTGGCCAGCTCACCGGGTAGCAGGAGACGGACGGCTGTCTGGATCTCCCGACTGGTGATGGTCGACCGCTTGTTGTAATGCGCGAGCCGCGAAGCTTCCGCGGCGATGCGCTCGAAGATGTCGTTAACGAAGCTGTTCATGATGCTCATAGCCTTTGAACTGATTCCCGTGTCTGGGTGAACTTGTTTCAGAACCTTGTAGATGTAAATGGCGTAGCTCTCCTTCCTCTTGCGCTTCTTCTTCTTATCGCCCTTCGAAATATTCTTCTGGGCCTTGCCGGCCTTCTTGGCAGCCTTTCCGGAAGCTTTGGGGGGCATGGTGCTCGTCTGATGATGAGCCCGGAGGGAGAAAAATATTTAAGTCGCAGGGACAATGCCGTACTGCCTTCCCAGTGCGAGCCAATAGAAACAGCGCAAACGTTTGTGACTTTACGATTGGTCCGCTGTCGATTATTGACGTTGGCGTAAAAGTGAAGGTTAGGGGGCCCCTTGTTCGCATTTTCACAAAAAACCCGAACACCATATCGACACTTCTCAGCGATGGCCTCCGACTGTGGGGCAGAACATATCATTGTGAACCACCCAAACTAGGAAAACGCCATATTCCATGCAGGAACTGTCATCAGTATCTGCATGAGAAGAAAAACTGCACAAACCCCGCAGTTTGTTTTCACTGTGGGAACATTGGCACTTCCTGTGCACATAAAGATCGACCACATCATTGCGCCACCTGTAATAGAGACGGACATTATACAGGACAGATGCACTGTCCACTATATCCACGCGAAATCCAACTCCCCGATGAACCTACCTACAGACCATTCATTAGGAAACAAAATATTGATTCGCCACTTAAACCCAGCCAAATGACACCCCCAAACCAGCCCCCGTCTCTTAACACAATAAATTTCCCAACCCTCAACTCCGTCGACAGCGACATATCCAACATACCAAACGAAACCACCAACAGTCCCAAACCCCACACATTTGCTCAGATCTTGGCAACACCACAAAAAACCGACAGAAATGATCTACCCACCCCCCAACAAATCGCCAACTTTATAGATGAACGTATCGCCATCCACATAACCCGCATTGAAAAATACATTGACGAAAAAATCAATCAAGCCATCAACAATTTAACACAATTTATCACAGCCACAACAATAAACACGACCCCACCCTCACGACTCGAAAATACCACAGCCACTATAAATGCCACAGCCAAAAAGACCATAAATAGAAAAGTCAGCGTTGCACCTTATGGAAACAATATAGACGTAATAATCACGCCCATAGTCCAGAAAGTCCAAACTATGATAGGTGGCGCAATAGAACGAGCCCTGGCGGATTACCAATCCCTACCCTGCCCCTCAGGAAATTCACGGCACCTAGACACCACAAACAGCCTCTCACCAACAACCTAATACCACTATAATAGCGTCCATCCTACTTCGACATGACATCACGATAATTCATTGCAATATTAGGCACCTGTATAACAACAGAACGGAACTCACTCACCTCATCCAAGAGCAAAAACCCGAAATCATATGTTTAAATGAAACCCACCTTCGAGACAAAGACCGCTTTACTATGAGAGACTTCACTATATATCGACGCGACAGACCTACGATAGGAGGAGGAGTTATGATTATGACTAACAAAAACTTGACAACAACTCAAATTCCCCTACCCCTTCACCTCGACGACCAAGAATGTGTAATAATTCAAATCCACATAGGAAATTCTCGCATGCATGTGGCTTCTTTCTACTCTCCGCCAGCTAATCCACTCCCATCCACACTCCTGCGTTACCTTCACACCCTTCCAAATGTCATAATCACCACAGATATCAACGCCCACCACCCCTTCCTCCATGATAACAATCGGAACACCAAAGGCAACCACCTAGTGACGCTCTTACCCAGTCTCAACCTAGTACAAGTTCCACTCCCTGCCCCCACACGCCTACCAACTCCTACTCAACAATTTACAACTCCTGATAAAATATTCATCTCTCCCAGATTACATAACCGACTCATCAATACTCTAGTCCTTCCCCCTCTAAATTCAGATCACGCACCCATACAAATTAAACTTGCCTGCCCCTTTTACCGCTCTCAACCCGTAAACGAAGCTATATACATGCGAGATTATCGTAACGCTGATTGGCAGAAATTCAAAGATTACATATCTAAATCACTCCCTCATTTTCCAATCACGAAACACGAAGACTTAGACACCGCAGAGACTTTGTTTGTACAGGTGCTTAATGAAGCTATTCAAGACTCAATACCACAAAAACGATATACCACTGACCGTCGCCGTGCACTACCTCCAGACATCTTAAAAATCATAAAGACAAAAAGAGCAGCACACAGACTCTACATGCGCACCCATGAAGATGAAGACAGACGCCTCTACCGCTCACTACAAGAAGATGTCAAAGACGCTATACAGAGATACGAGACGCGACGATGGGACAAATTCATTCAGAAAGTCGACAAAGACAGACTAAACGCTCCCAAGCGATTTTGGGAAACCATAAAGCGTATTAGGGGCAAGTACCAATATACTTCCCACCCATTACGCAACAGACAACAAACGATTATTGACACACCAGGCAAACTGGAAGCCTTCCGACAGTTTCTATCCAACACGCACACAACACCTATACATCCAGATTTCGACCAAGATCATTACCATTTCATCACAGATCATATCAATAACCATCATATCCTCTATAATCCACTCCCAGCACCAGCACCACGATCAACCGACGACCCCATCATTGATGACATCACCATACTAGACATCTCACTTGCCCTCCAAACATGCAAGAACTCAGCACCAGGACCTGATGGTATCACATACCAAACACTTAAACAACTCCCGCCGACAGCCCTTAATTTTCTTGCTGGTCTTTTCACCCTCTCTTTGAAACTTGGACACGCTCCGACACGCTGGAGACATTCACACATACTTCTATTTCCAAAACCTGGTAAAGACGCCTCAGACCCCGCCAACTACCGACCCATAAGCCTCACCCCGACTATTGCCAAGTTAATGGAGAAAGTACTCGTTTCACGCTTGCAGGTTTACCTGCGCGACCGAAATATGATTCCCGATTCTCAGGCGGGCTTCAGACCGGGAGTCCAGCCGACTGATCAGCTGATACGGGTACTTACCCCCATTGAGGAGGCCTACTCTAAACGACATTACTCAATCTTGGTAGCGCTCGACGCCAGACGAGCCTTTGACACAGTATGGCTGGACGCCTTGCGATATAAATTAACAAACATGCAATTTCCGCACGAAATAACACGCTGGATCTCCAGCTTCCTGAATAACCGATCTGGCCAGGTCCGTCTTGGCAGACAAGATCTGTCCCGCACCTTCCAAATCGAAGCAGGAGTTCCCCAGGGCAGCGTGATTTCCCCCCTGCTCTATAACATATATGTATCTGACATCCCTCAACCCAACAACAATCAAGTGGGCCTGGCACAGTTTGCTGACGATGTTGCTTTCTGGGCCACCCATCCCCGCTTACGATCCGCCAGGGTACTAATAGACAACGCCCTGAGACAGTACACTGAGTGGGCCAACACCTGGAGAATTACCATCAACACCGAAAAAACCCAAACCTGTGTCTTCCGCCCCTCTTTAAAATCACGAATCACAAACAGACAACACATTACAATCGGACAAGCATTAATACCACTCCAACACAAAGTAACATATCTAGGCATTCCACTCACATCAAAACTCTCTTGGACTACAATAGCGCAAACAATATGGGACAAATACAACAAAGCCACTAAAGCAGTAAGCTACCTAAGCGGCATTAGACGACAAGGCTGCCACGCCAACACATTACTACACCTATATAAAGCACTGGTTCGATCCCAGTGCACCTACTCCTCCTACTTTCTATTGCAATCTTCACCCTCAACACAAAAGAAATTTGAGTCCCGTGAAAGGAAATTATTGCGCCAGATATTTCGACTACCCAAACATACCAGAAACGACACAGTATACATCCACACCAAAACGAAACCACTCTCCACACACCTAATCCGAACAGTCACTAAATACACACACTTCGCACTACGTCGCTCATACACACAACATATGTTTAACAATCCTCCACACACCAACAAGAACACAACCATTGAAAAACTCCTACAAGCCTATCAAGATCACTTCAATCCACAAAATAACCATTAAACTCTCCCCCTCTCTCTCCCTCTCTACAAAACCCCTCGTCTCCCGAAGTCGGCTCATTCGCGGTCTGTCTCCCATAAATACCCCAAAAGAATGCCATCGTTGAGGAATGCACATACATGTCATAGACCAGAACCCGACACATACAATTAATAATCCACTTTCATCTACAACGAGAGGAAATCGAAATCAAATACCCCACCCACAACATAACGTACCAGCGAACATCTCTCCGACTGCTGGATAGCTGAAGTCAAAATGCCAACGCACAAACACAAGGATAACAACAATATAAACAAATTGTGACTGCCCTCACCACTGCTTAGTGATGCATGATAGCTATCGTTGAATAATTAACAGTAAATAAATACATTCAAAATTCACGCAAGCCCAGTAAATAATTTACATCACAAACAGTTCATGGTCACTCCTCAAATAACAACAAATCAGAACTTAAAATCTGCTTCTTAAATCTTCTTTCTTACTTTCTACCCACCTGTCTTCTTTCCACGTCTCAATCTCAATCTCATAAAAGCCCTAAATATCCAACATTCTATTAACACTGCACTCACAAGCACTCACGGTCGAAGAGGGCATTGTAATGTAAGACCCTAAAACGACCGCTGGCTCTGCCAGCAATCAACTCTGACACCGGGCGAGGCGTGAGATAGCTGCATGGCAGAGGATTGATCAGTCGCGCTCCGCATCGTACTGTGCATCGGGTGCGGACCGTACGGGAACACGCCCGAGGCGAAAAGTGAAGGCCACCGTTTTGCTTATAATACCGGGCGCGGACCGTACGAGAACACGCCTGAGGCGTATTTGTATACTTCAGAGAGAAACCCTTTAGTTGCGTGTTTTCTTTCCAGTGAGAACCGAAACAGTGGGTAGGTCTATTCAGTGTTCGTGTGTGTGTACTCTTCCGTAAAGATGTAGCTACGAAGGAACCTCTACAGTGTGGCCACTGAGTAGTGATCAATAGTGCTAGAGAAGCCGTACGCAAGTGACCAAACTTTCAAGACTGTGTGTTTTTGTGCCATTGCCTCGAGTGAATTCTTCAATTGTTAACATCTCTAGTGTGGTGCTAGTGTACGGACCACTAGTTAACCGATCCAGATATACAGTGCTCTCCGCTTAACGATAGGACGTTACTGCGGAAATTTCCATCTAGTTGTAGCGCACCTTTACTACAAATATTGTTCCAGTTAGAGAGAAGCCAACACAGTGTAGCATACCGAGTGACTGACAATTTGGGCGTGTATTAAATCTTATATCACGTCAAGTGTATTCGAGTGCAAGACATTTACTATGCGTGCAGACATGTTTCACTCTCTCTGCTAGTGAAAACTAAACAGTGCTCTGTGTGCTCATAGTACAAAACAATTTAACGTGCAGTGAGTGAACCAACTAAGTAGTGTCAACGAAACTTTACACTCCAAATATTCTCCTTTGTCTTTTCATTTCTGGACTTAGTTTAACCTTTCTTATCTCTTTCTCCAATATATACCTCAAATGCCGCAGTGCCAATTACAGTGTTTAGTGCTACGTATTACATCTTCAACCAAATAGTGCATCATAACTCCAACACAAATCAAAAGGAGGAGCCACCATGAATAACAACAACCCTGAAAGCAGAGCAACACAACCAGCAGATAGAGGTAAGGGCAGTCACAACTCCTCAAAAAACCGCTCTCACTCCGCTGAGGATTTGTCAGTAAACACTCCATCCACTGACAATCCTTTTCCAGGTCTAATACACCAGCAGTCGCCGCCTGACGCTTTCACAGAATCAGAGGCAAACACAACCCTTATAATATATAATTATAGTGCCTCAGAGCTCAAAAAAGTTCTAAACCAAATTCGTGTGCATGTTCGCTGGTATAAACACCATGAACACCTACTTATTATAAATTTCCATACCCGAGCTCACCTCTCAAAATTTACACAGTACATTCCACCCTCAATTCTTGGGCCTAGTGATAAAACTCAGTACATGATTCCGGAGCAAGCTAAATTGCAAGCTCCTTGGCTCTCACAACCCGCTCAAAGACAATACAAACCAAATGCAGCTACCAAAGAAATATCTGCCCCTACCGCAAAAACTCCACTCAAAACAAATAACAGAGAACTACGATACAGACTAGAAAATCTGATATCGTCTCTGCCACTTCCCTCTCAAAGCACCACAGTACACCAAGACCTACAATCCCCCGTATCACCAATCCAAACGAATCCTAATTTTGCCCCCAATCAAATCACGCCACAACCTTCCACATCAAATGCAAATAATAAAACCACTCCTAGCAAAGACATTCGAATATCACAAACGCATCCACCCCCTGCTGCAACTCAAATTGACTCACGCGTAGCTATGCGTATCAATAACCAAGATCTACACAAAAACAACCCCACCATCATATATCAAAATTGCCTAAAAATTCAAATCACACCACCTCGACAAACCTGGTCGCAAAAATTCAGTTCAACAACTCTTATTTTCGAAAACCAAGAGCACTTAGATAAATTCATCTCCTCCTACCCACCCAACACTTTCGGACCCAACGCAGAATATGCAATTAAAATTAACAGACAGAACAGAAATACGGAGAGTGCTCAATCTTACGCCAAAGAAACCAATCTAGTTGCTACTGGAATCTCCCCGGAAATAGATACAGAAACAGTGTCAGCTGCTATGACAAACATCAACTTAGAACACACTAGGATCACAAGAATAAGAAATAGCTACGGACCAACGCCCCTTGTTCGCATTTTCACAAAAAACCCGAACACCATATCGACACTTCTCAGCGATGGCCTCCGACTGTGGGGCAGAACATATCATTGTGAACCGCCCAAACTAGGAAAACGCCATATTCCATGCAGGAACTGTCATCAGTATCTGCATGAGAAGAAAAACTGCACAAACCCCGCAGTTTGTTTTCACTGTGGGAACATTGGCACTTCCTGTGCACATAAAGATCGACCACATCATTGCGCCACCTGTAATAGAGACGGACATTATACAGGACAGATGCACTGTCCACTATATCCACGCGAAATCCAACTCCCCGATGAACCTACCTACAGACCATTCATTAGGAAACAAAATATTGATTCGCCACTTAAACCCAGCCAAATGACACCCCCAAACCAGCCCCCGTCTCTTAACACAATCAATTTCCCAACCCTCAACTCCGTCGACAGCGACATATCCAACATACCAAACGAAACCACCAACAGTCCCAAACCCCACACATTTGCTCAGATCTTGGCAACACCACAAAAAACCGACAGAAATGATCTACCCACCCCCCAACAAATCGCCAACTATATAGATGAACGTATCGCCATCCACATAACCCGCATTGAAAAATACATTGACGAAAAAATCAATCAAGCCATTAACAATTTAACACAATTTATCACAGCCACAACAATAAACACAACCCCACCCTCACGACTCGAAAATACCACAGCCACTATAAATGCCACAGCCAAAAAGACCATAAATAGGAAAGTCAGCGTTGCACCTTATGGAAACAATATAGATGTAATAATCACGCCCATAGTCCAGAAAGTCCAAACTATGATAGGTGGCGCAATAGAACGAGCCCTGGCGGATTACCAATCCCTACCCTGCCCCTCAGGAAATTCACGGCACCTTGACACCACAAACAGCCTCTCACCAACAACCTAATACCACTATAATGGCGTCCATCCTACTTCGACATGACATCACGATAATTCATTGCAATATTAGACACCTGTATAACAACAGAACGGAACTCACTCACCTCATCCAAGAGCAAAAACCCGAAATCATATGTTTAAATGAAACCCACCTTCGAGACAAAGACCGCTTTACTATGAGAGACTTCACTATATATCGACGCGACAGACCTACGATAGGAGGAGGAGTTATGATTATGACTAACAAAAACTTGACAACAACTCAAATTCCCCTACCCCTCCACCTCGACGACCAAGAATGTGTAATAATTCAAATCCACATAGGTAATTCTCGCATGCATGTGGCTTCTTTCTACTCTCCGCCAGCCAATCCACTCCCATCCACACTCCTGCGTTACCTTCACACCCTTCCAAATGTCATAATCACCACAGATATCAACGCCCACCACCCCTTCCTCCATGATAACAATCGGAACACCAAAGGCAACCACCTAGTGACGCTCTTACCCAGTCTCAACCTAGTACAAGTTCCACTCCCTGCCCCCACACGCCTACCAACTCCTACTCAACAATTTACAACTCCTGATAAAATATTCATCTCTCCCAGATTACATAACCGACTCATCAATACTCTAGTCCTTCCCCCTCTAAATTCAGATCACGCACCCATACTAATAAAACTTGCCTGCCCCTTTTACCGCTCTCAACCCGTGAACGAAGCTATATACATGCGAGATTATCGTAACGCTGATTGGCAGAAATTCAAAGATTACATTTCTAAATCACTCCCTCATTTTCCAATCACGAAACACGAAGACTTAGACACCGCAGAGACTTTGTTTGTACAGGTGCTTAATGAAGCTATTCAAGACTCAATACCACAAAAACGATATACCACTGACCGTCGCCGTGCATTACCTCCAGACATCTTAAAAATCATAAAGACAAAAAGAGCAGCACACAGACTCTACATGCGCACCCATGAAGATGAAGACAGACGCCTCTACCGCTCACTGCAAGAAGATGTCAAAGACGCTATACAGAGATACGAGACGCGACGATGGGACAAATTCATTCAGAAAGTCGACAAAGACAGACTAAACGCTCCCAAGCGATTTTGGGAAACCATAAAGCGTATTAGGGGCAAGTACCAATATACTTCCCACCCATTACGCAACAGACAACAAACGATTATTGACACACCAGGCAAACTGGAAGTCTTCCGACAGTTTCTATCCAACACGCACACAACACCTATACATCCAGATTTCGACCAAGATCATTACCATTTCATCACAGATCATATCAATAACCATCATATCCTCTATAATCCACTCCCAGCACCAGCACCACGATCAACCGACGACCCCATCATTGATGACATCACCATACTAGACATCTCACTTGCCCTCCAAACATGCAAGAACTCAGCACCAGGACCTGATGGTATCACATACCAAACACTTAAACAACTCCCGCCGACAGCCCTTAATTTTCTTGCTGGTCTTTTCACCCTCTCTTTGAAACTTGGACACGCTCCGACACGCTGGAGACATTCACACATACTTCTATTTCCAAAACCTGGTAAAGACGCCTCAGACCCCGCCAACTACCGACCCATAAGCCTCACCCCGACTATTGCCAAGTTAATGGAGAAAGTACTCGTTTCACGCTTGCAGGTTTACCTGCGCGACCGAAATATGATTCCCGATTCTCAGGCGGGCTTCAGACCGGGAGTCCAGCCGACTGATCAGCTGATACGGGTACTTACCCCCATTGAGGAGGCCTACTCTAAACGACATTACTCAATCTTGGTAGCGCTCGACGCCAGACGAGCCTTTGACACAGTATGGCTGGACGCCTTGCGATATAAATTAACAAACATGCAATTTCCGCACGAAATAACACGCTGGATCTCCAGCTTCCTGAATAACCGATCTGGCCAGGTCCGTCTTGGCAGACAAGATCTGTCCCGCACCTTCCAAATCGAAGCAGGAGTTCCCCAGGGCAGCGTGATTTCCCCCCTGCTCTATAACATATATGTATCTGACATCCCTCAACCCAACAACAATCAAGTGGGCCTGGCACAGTTTGCTGACGATGTTGCTTTCTGGGCCACCCATCCCCGCTTACGATCCGCCAGGGTACTAATAGACAACGCCCTGAGACAGTACACTGAGTGGGCCAACACCTGGAGAATTACCATCAACACCGAAAAAACCCAAACCTGTGTCTTCCGCCCCTCTTTAAAATCACGAATCACAAACAGACAACACATTACAATCGGACAAGCATTAATACCACTCCAACACAAAGTAACATATCTAGGCATTCCACTCACATCAAAACTCTCTTGGACTACAATAGCGCAAACAATATGGGACAAATACAACAAAGCCACTAAAGCAGTAAGCTACCTAAGCGGCATTAGACGACAAGGCTGCCACGCCAACACATTACTACACCTATATAAAGCACTGGTTCGATCCCAGTGCACCTACTCCTCCTACTTTCTATTGCAATCTTCACCCTCAACACAAAAGAAATTTGAGTCCCGTGAAAGGAAATTATTGCGCCAGATATTTCGACTACCCAAACATACCAGAAACGACACAGTATACATCCACACCAAAACGAAACCACTCTCCACACACCTAATCCGAACAGTCACTAAATACACACACTTCGCACTACGTCGCTCATACACACAACATATGTTTAACAATCCTCCACACACCAACAAGAACACAACCATTGAAAAACTCCTACAAGCCTATCAAGATCACTTCAATCCACAAAATAACCATTAAACTCTCCCCCTCTCTCTCCCTCGTCTCCCGGAGTCGGCTCATTCGCGGTCTGTCTCCCATAAATACCCCAAAAGAATGCCATCGTTGAGGAATGCACATACATGTCATAGACCAGAACCCGACACATACAATTAATAATCCACTTTCATCTACAACGAGAGGAAATCGAAATCAAATACCCCACCCACAACATAACGTACCAGCGAACATCTCTCCGACTGCTGGATAGCTGAAGTCAAAATGCCAACGCACAAACACAAGGATAACAACAATATAAACAAATTGTGACTGCCCTCACCACTGCTTAGTGATGCATGATAGCTATCGTTGAATAACTAAACAATAAATAAATACATTCAAAATTCACGCAAGCCCAGTAAATAATTTACATCACAAACAGTTCATGGTCACTCCTCAAATAACAACAAATCAAAACTTAAAATCTGCTTCTTAAATCTTCTTTCTTACTTTCTACCCACCTGTCTTCTTTCCACGTCTCAATCTCAATCTCATAAAAGCCCTAAATATCCAACATTCTATTAACACTGCACTCACAAGCACTCACGGTCGAAGAGGGCATTGTAATGTAAGACCCTAAAACGACCGCTGGCCCTGCCAGCAATCAACTCTGACACCGGCGAGGCGTCGTTCTTGTAGTTAAACAGCTGCAAGTAGGAGTAGCATCATGTCGGGTCGTGGAAAGGGAGGCAAGGTGAAGGGAAAGTCAAAGTCTCGATCCAGCCGTGCTGGGTTGCAGTTCCCGGTAGGCCGTATCCACCGTCTTTTGCGTAAGGGCAATTACGCAGAGCGAGTTGGTGCCGGTGCGCCAGTCTACCTGGCCGCGGTGATGGAGTACCTGGCGGCCGAAGTTCTCGAGTTGGCTGGCAACGCAGCTCGTGACAACAAGAAGACTAGGATCATTCCTCGTCACTTACAGCTCGCCATTCGCAACGACGAGGAGCTGAACAAACTCCTGTCCGGCGTCACCATCGCCCAGGGTGGTGTGTTGCCCAACATCCAGGCGGTTCTCCTCCCGAAGAAAACCGAGAAGAAGGCTTAAGCCCCTTCTCCGTAAAACGGCCCTTTTAAGGGCCCCACTAACCTCACAAAAGTCAGAAATAGCCAGTATTGTTAATCCTCTCTCACGGCTTCGTAATGTAATTTCATTACGCGTGTCAACTTTCTCTCTCTCTCTATACCGGTGGGCTGATTTAATATCATCATTCTGTAATTTTGTGCTCTGAACGATGTCGTTGTCCCAGGTTCGCACTGAAGTACTTGAAACCGTTGTACATTTACTAGGCTATTGTGTGATAACACATTATACTGATGCATATAGAAAGGTTTCATTATTATTATATAATTTAACACAATACGAATTAAATTAGATGATGATGCCAAAGTACATAGTTGGCTTCGAAATTTATGTAATATATTTCTATCATATTAGAGTAATGGAGATTATCGTGAAAATAATCACAAGTCCCCTTCTTTGGTGCCCATCGTGGTTTTAGACATATACGTTTGAATATACTAGTTTACTTTACTACATACTACGAATGAAACTAATTTTGAATAAGAAATCGATAACTGGTGAACAACTTACGGCGTTATAATAGAGTTCCTAATGCGTTTGTTTGTTGGTGCACATATTGGCCGCACGCGCAGGAACCCCAATACTGAGATGATGACATGACCTTCTCGTAGGAATCGAAGGCTTTGACAATTTGCGTTCGAATTTCCCCTCTCTCTGTCGTTTCGTTCGAACCGAAATGACGCAAGCTATACGTGGAAGTTGTCTGACAGGACGAAGTCCTGTGTTCTGACATGCGATGTGTACCTCTTCTCCCCAGTGTTTACCACACTGGATTCCTATGACCTAAAAGTTGGCATTGCAAAAACGTGGTGATGTGATGTTCAGTATGTGTCAATCCCCTCGGTTCCTTGTTACGGTCTGGTGAGCATTGCCTACCTGCGTTGTCATATTACCCACCAATTCTTCGGACAGTGATTATTGACTTACAGAAGTTTACAGTAACAGGTAACATAATCCGAGGAGCAAGGCTTCACAGAGGAATCCGGTCTTTCCACTTGATATACCAAGCGTTGGGGTCAGACCCATTTGAAAAACGGAGAGGCATTTCTTACAACGTCTTTTGCTGATACTGAAGTGCCCCTACGAAATAAGTTCTGTTTTCCGCACTGGCCTGTTGAGCTAGTGGTCACACAGTAAAGGTGAATTAAATTAATCTCGACAACTACTGCCCTTTTTAGACGGATTTTATGGCCCTGAAAAGGGCCGTTTTGCCGACGGATTCGGCAGCAGACGTGTGTAGGCAGTCTAACCGCCGAACCCGTAGAGAGTCCTCCCCTGCCTCTTCAAGGCGTATACCACGTCCATGGCCGTGACTGTCTTCCGCTTCGCGTGCTCGGTGTATGTTACAGCGTCACGGATTACGTTCTCCAGAAAGACCTTGAGAACACCTCTCGTCTCCTCGTAGATGAGGCCGGAGATACGCTTTACGCCTCCACGTCGGGCGAGACGACGAATGGCCGGCTTCGTGATGCCCTGAATATTATCTCGGAGAACCTTCCTGTGGCGCTTCGCTCCACCTTTGCCAAGACCCTTGCCTCCCTTGCCGCGTCCAGTCATGTTGCTCGTGTGACGAAGGTTAAAAGTGATCTCGACGGCGGGTCATTTTTTGGTTTATATACTAAAACCCGCGGACCAATCACATTACGGAAGGGGCGTGGCTTCTCAACGGGCGAAGACATAAATACCCCTCTTGGGGGCAGCGGGGGCGACTGTATTGCGTCAACTTGGGTTGCGAGGACTAAGGAGTAAGCGATGGCACGTACGAAGCAAACTGCGCGTAAGTCCACGGGAGGCAAGGCTCCACGAAAGCAGCTGGCAACGAAGGCCGCTAGGAAGAGCGCACCGGCTACTGGAGGCGTGAAGAAACCCCATCGATACCGCCCTGGTACAGTTGCTCTTCGCGAGATCCGTCGTTACCAGAAGAGCACCGAGCTCCTCATCCGCAAGCTGCCTTTCCAGCGCTTGGTGCGTGAAATCGCTCAGGATTTCAAAACCGACCTCCGTTTCCAGAGCTCAGCCGTAATGGCCTTGCAGGAGGCAAGCGAGGCATACCTCGTCGGTCTCTTCGAGGATACCAACCTTTGCGCCATCCACGCCAAGCGCGTGACCATTATGCCCAAGGATATTCAGCTGGCTAGGCGCATCCGCGGCGAGAGGGCTTGAATTAACAAAGGTACTCCTGCCCGCAAAAAGGCCCTTTTCAGGGCCACTAGTTATTTCTCGGAAGAGCCGGTTGTACCGTACTCCAGGTCTCGTTCCTACTACCCTCAGTTCAAGGTCACCTCAATAATATAAATGGTTTCT
Organism: Periplaneta americana; assembly: GCF_040183065.1. NCBI lineage: Eukaryota > Metazoa > Arthropoda > Insecta > Blattodea > Blattidae > Periplaneta > Periplaneta americana. The sequence goes on from NW_027185505.1 coordinate 995,561, forward strand.
CCCTTTCCATTCCTCACCGTATCAGCATTTTCCCACAGCCTGTTTGACAAATATCGCAATGTATCCTATAGGTTAATAAACAATTTTTTAATAGAACGATGGATAACAAAGTTTCTTAGGAAAATTAAAAAAAAATTTCACAGTTCTATAATATTGCACATTATATATATTTACCAAATTAAGGGTTAACGCCGCCGGGACGAGTGATCCTCCGTCCGACCGATCACAAGCGCCAAGGCTCAAAGTGGTCCAGAAAGCAAATCTAGCTGGACTAAAAATGTGACATATTTCCATGAAACTTCGCACTATAGTCACTACTGTATAAGAGGAGAAACTACCCCTTTATAGACGATGCGTTTTGACAAAAATTAGTGACTTGTCTCATATATAATATATTGTTTTAATGAAACTTTACACAGTACTTACATGTAGCTCGTTTATACTATATTGGATACAAAATGTGATTATGATTGTATAAGAGTAGCTACTTGTCTCCTATCTAACATTTTTTACTTTCACGAAACTATAACTGTGACTCATTATTTTCGATAGTACAGACGTGGTCTGCTTAGGAAAGGACAAGCGGAAGACTGTGACCTTTGTGACCTCGGGTGGGTATTACGATAACATTTATAACCGTCACCCTGATAAGCATCCGAGCAGCTTATTTCAAAAAGGAGTTTGAATACAAACAATTCCTTCAATCTACTACGATTATTACAATAACTGATTTCATTAATCTCCTCTCTTCTTTAGCAAAATATAAATTACCTTCAATTGGTCGATTCAGCAAACTTGTTCATAAAACTTATCGCTATTGCGTCACGTTTCGCAATTTTTCTAAAGTAAAAACAAAAACACGAACAAACGCCTACTCCTTTAACCTCATCGCTCTCTTATCTCTAGAATCCCGGGGGGTTGAGAACCTGAATTCTCTGTGGTGTGAAACAAAGCAACCCGCAGGAGCAATGACACGTTCAATTGTCCTAATAATAGAAAAAAAATTACACGTCATTTAGTGTATTCAGAACATTTTTACAGGACCGTGTAGGATATTCACTCTCCTGTCGAATAGTTTCGGCGGCTGGTAGGCGATACGCATTAATTAAAATAATACTTGCGTACCTTGTTCAGGACAGTGACTGTGCTACTTTCTTTCTTTCTTTCTTTCTTTCTTTCTTTCTTTCTTTCTTTCTTTCCTTTATTTGTAGCTTATTGATGACACCAGATGCCATAACGGAAATGCCGTGATGGTATGTTTGTTTAATATTCAAAATCAAGTGACAGACGCTATTTGACTTTGCGGTGGAGGGGATAGGGACCTGATCTCGGATGTTCCGAGAGATGCCGGCGCACAGTTGTCCAGAACGCAAAACTATGTAAGAAAATCAACTTCATCATAACCGAAGTTTAAGTAATATCTAGGCTTAAACAAAAGCTAGGCATTGTGCACAACAGCATACAAAACATCAATATCAGTAAGAGGTGGGACAAAACATGAGTTTTTTTTTTAAAGTCACGCTCTTCAGTTGATTTTTGTTCGTGGGGTCAGTGGCTGTTTTATACTGTTAAACCTTCCCTTATGGAGGTCATAGGACAAGATGTGTACTTTCATTTAATACGCGAAAAGCAATCTATAATACGTTAGCATTCATTTAATTGGCACGTTTACTGAGATTTGTGCAACTAGTTTTTTTTTTTTTTTTTTTTTTTTACGACATATTTAACAGGCTGTGCATTACAAGTAAACCTGAGTTAACTTTCAATTCTTCTACCCACACATTAATCAAATATTAAACTCTATACGGCTTAAAATTTAGCTGCTACATCCTGCAAACTTAGATGTTATATTCATCTCTTGGTGGCGCTTTACGAATTCGACAGCAGCCACTTTTCAGAGTCTGGATGAAGGAGCTTAATTTCTCCAAGAAAAATTCAACACTTCTTGAACATATAATGAACAACTAAATTATGGAGTATATCCATGAATCTAGCATTTTGTTACCAACTGCGAAAAATATGGCAGGCTAGTCATCTTTTAGGAGCATAATTTCTATTAAAACATTAAAAATTATCAGAAAAACTAATTTTTCCCTAATTCCCTAATTACACGAGCATAATTCGTTTTTGCATAGATGCGTATAAAATTTCATGGAAATATGTTACATAGGGGAGAAATTATTAACTCTGTATAAATGTAGCCTCTAAACACAAGAAGTAGATTCCCATATAAAAACCATTATCTGAATTTATGCTACCTGTAACTATACTGTGTGAAATATAATGTAAATATTTCAGTTAAGATAGAAATTATTAATTTAGTCTATAAAGCACTTCCGATACAACTCTTCACACAATAATAATAATAATAATAATAATAATAATAATAATAATAATAATAATAATAATAATAATAATAAATAATTCTGAGCTTCAGTGCAAGAACTCTTTAACCCTCACACAGCTTGTTCTGAGAAAAATCAGTATTAAAGAAATTTATACACATTAAACAAATTGTAATGCTATATGTTGTCATGTCTCTTCTATCCCTCACGTGGAAACTTAGGCTTACACAGCAGCAAGAATAAGATAACAACGTTATTATCATCTGTCCTTTTATGGCTATACAGTTTTTGCAGTGAACTACAGAATTATTAACTATTATTATTACAGACCTGTTATTTTTTTCACTTTTTTCACACACACACACACACACACACACACACACACATCTATTATACTAAACATAAACCCACAAGAGAAAACAATACTTGTATTAACTGTAAACATTTTTCTTCCTTTCTTTATTTTTAGCAGAATCCTCCATTTCACCCTTTATCTCACTAGATGCGCTTCCCGCAGACATTCTTCATTATATGTTTCACACACCACTTCGTAACACTTGCAGCGGTTGACTTTTGTTTTCTTGTCTTTTTCTCTAGGGTATATTGTACATAGTGCTCGGTATCGGTGCTCGTTCACGTGATATTTTACCTTTGTTTTTCTTGCTAACTCCTGCCAATTTTTCTGATATTTCCCGTAGTTGATTGGTCAAGTACTGCGGATTGATTCCCGGTTATAACAAACACACCTACACTACATTCCAATGATTTCTGACTCGTTACTGCACATTTTAGAAACACTGTACGAAAGCACACACAGTCTCTCGTAAATCAACAGGTTACAACAGAGACTTACACTTGCAAACGCGTGGGGATTTCAGAAAATTTCTTACTATTTCAGTACCTTTAACTGTACAACAGATTTTGTTTTCTCGAAAAAGAAAGGTCAACGTTACTATTGACAAAAGACAGAAACGTACGATTACAATACCTTTATTTTAAACAATCTTAGAGGTGGTCTGGGAATTCCTAAACTCACCACGCGACTACTTAACCCTAGACAGGTAATCATCACTGTACTCATGTTAAAGGTAAGCATTCGTAATTTTTACTACTCACATTTTAATTAACTGAAATCAACTCAATATCACACATTTAACAACTTTTACACATTTCGTAGCCATTAGTGTTCATTTAATTTTAAGTTTGTCATAAAGTCTTTACGTTCATGTTATTGTCCTATTTACAATTAGTGCAAACAACAGCGCGATGTTCTCTGCAGAACCCCTTTTTGCAAAGTCCACAAAATGTTGTCATCATTCTCCTCTTCTTTGCAGGACATTTATAGCAAACAGTACGTTCACCATCTGGCTGCATTACCTGGCATTGTTGTTGCACAGCAATGTTCAGATGTTCTTCAATTGTTGCCCGCAGAGATCGGTGTAAAGTAGGACGTGCAAAGCGGTGCTGCATCCACGGTTTTGTCAGCTCTTCACACAATTGGAAAATGAATTGTTTTCTTGATATTGTTTTCTGAGTTCTTCTAACTATAAATTATCCATGAATTTATACTTGCAATATTTAGCATGTTGTAAAATATTGCTAGTGGCCAGCGCCTCGTCTTTCTATTGCAGGAAAGATTGTGGCACATTTGACATAGTGTATCTACACCACCTTTAGTCCCATTGTAAATAATAATAATAATAATAATAATAATAATAATAATAATAATAATAATAATAATAATAATAATAATAAAGGCTTTACATATAACGTGTTGCTTACTGTTGTCATTGCAGTCCACGTCGGTGGGGGTGGGGGGGTTTCTTTCTCCTCCTCCTTCCTCTAGAAAGAGCAGTTACCAGGGTCTAAGGAAGTGAATGCCCTTTTCTTTCTGGGCTCATCCCTACATTTGTCTTAGCTCCTTAGGGAAAACCACGGAAAACCCTCAGGCTTGCGAATAGACTGAATGAATGAGAGGAGAAACTTTAAAGGTACGTGAAAACACGTCCATGCAAGGGAGTTGGGACTGTGAAAAATTGAATATGTGAAATCCAAGACTGTATTTGCCAGGCGAGCAAAGAAGAAGAAGAAGAAGAAAGGCTTACGTATGACGTGTGGCTTACTGTTGTCATTGCAGTCCGCGTCGGCCAGCGGTGGGAGGGGGGGGGTCAATATACCTGCACATATCAGTTCAAATTATAAAAACCTCTTAATGCTACTGCGGTACTATTCCATTGCCGAACACAATATGAAGAAATTAGCAGATCCCTGAACTGAACTCTTATTACTCTGAAATTACCGCGCAGTACAATTATAGCTATGACGCATTGCAAGCGTTAGTCACCATATCGATTTGCTAAGCAAATTTTATCCCTTTAGAGCATGTCCCCCCCCCCTCCTCCTCCATATCAGCCAACAACATACTGGATGAAGAAGACTCCTGCAAAAGGGACGAATTAAGATTTAATTTTATTTTAATGATAGACTAACATTGCAAAGTTCCAAAATAATTTTTTGCATTCCTTCATTACACTAGTCGTACAAAATTGCGGTCGTATCTCGTACTATCTATACTAATAATAAATCTGTAGCCGAAATTTTTCTGGTAAGTTTCGATTTTCCAAAAGTAATTGGTCCTAACATATATAATTAACCACCCTGAAACCGAAAATCGCATTTTTGAAAATTTTGTTTGTATGTCTGTCTGTATGTTTGTTACCTTTTCACGCGATAATGGCTGAACCGATTTATATGAAAACTGGAATATAAATTAAGTTTGTTGTAACTTAGATTTTAGGCTATATGGCATTCGAAATACTTTATTTAAAAGGGGGGTTATAAGGGGGCCTTAATTAAATAAATCGAAATATCTCGCTTATTATTGATATTTGAGAAAAAATGTTACATAACAGATGTTCCTTTAAAAATGATTTCCGTTAAGTTTTATTTTTTTACAACATTTTGATAGGACTGATATTTAATGAGATAAATGAGTTTTAAAATTAAAATAACGCTATCTAAGACGGTGCAATGAATTAAGAACAAATGACTTCGTCTATAAGGGGCCTTGGACAACAACAATCGAAACAGGGGCCTTGGACATCAACAAACAATCGAAAGCTATTAAACATAGCCTACAGGGAATGTTTCTGTGTTTGTATGAAGTAATATCACAAGCTCGTAAATTAACTGATTTGTATAATTAGTTATTATTTCACCATTGGAAACTGTAGTTTCTCTAGATGGACATAATGCTATAATGTTATTACAGTAACGTCTGAGTAAATCGAGGACAGGTAAGATTAAAATAGCTTCTTATGCACAGAAAATTTGATAGGCTATTTTGTACATTCGTTTTCTGTATTTCTTAAAATAATATTTATGTACACGCATTTTAATCTCAGAGAATTAACGAACAACGAGAGTGTATTGATTTAGTATGCAGTAATAGTACTTTAGCTTGGCAATCCATTATTTTAATAATTCATATTTTAACTATGCTCAATTGAATCGTGTTAAAATACATAAAATATATATGCAATAAATGCAGTGCTAAAAAAAAATTGGGTAATATGCGAAGCAGATTATCTTGCGCTGTTGTAAAAGTTGTTCCATGGATCAGTCGTCCTATTTTAATTATGTAATTACTTTATATTTATTTCTAACAGGTGGAGCGGAGCGAACGGGTACGGCTAGCTAACAATAAGTGAGAACTTACAATACAACAACGACAACAACAACAACAGCTGATAATCTGAAAGGGAACATAGTAATTTGGGGTGAATTAAAATGCAGCTTCCATTCGTTTAAAATTTCTTTAAATTTTAACTAAATATTAATGTAGATATTACCTCTAAAGGTAAATGGGGGCATGTTTCACAACGCTAACAAATTACAAATTAACAATATACAATTAACAACGGAAATATTACATATGCTTGTTAACTGTGTTTCACAATGCAATCTTATTCACTTGTATGTTTTAACGAACTTTACAAAATCGGCGAAACAAACTTACAAATACGCATAATTGGTTGAACAAAATCGCCAACGACAGTTTACAAAAATCACTAAGGATCAGAGGTAAAGTAGCTGTAATTTTAGAACTATCGATGGACATGTTTATATTTTTTTATATATATTTTATTTAGATTTTGCTACATCGGCGACAACGGAGTTTCGCGGCATGCAATTGGTCGAGCATACCAATGCATTAATTAGCCTACGACTTAACTGACGAAAGTTAGCGCGAAATTCATTCAAATAATTGATAAATAATGGATTTGACCCACGTAGTTATATGCAGTTGATAGAGCAGCTAACATGTCCATCCATTAAAATCAACTTCGCTCTCTGCTGGTCCATCAGTATATTTTATTGTTTCATCCATAACCTCGCCAACATTAGGGAACCCAGCAGGAGGAGCATAAAAATCCTTTGCCCGAGTAAGCACATTCGGTGATCAATAACCCGCCTCGAGTTTTTTCAATCTTGTAACAACATCAACTACCATGTGTGAACTTTTGCACACTGTAATCTTATAAATTCCGTTCTTATCTGCTAACGCAGGGAACTGAGAGCTACTATGCAACCAATGCAGTTCTCGCTTTGTGGTTAGGGCACCACTTTTCCCTTTCAGATGTTGCATGTGATGTCCCATATCTTGTAGGAGAGATTACAGCGAAATGGGATTCGGAACGACTTCAGAATACTGCGTAAGTAATGCCGACATTGCATTATTAAGTGATTGGTTTTCGGTGCAAAGTTTTTCTTCTTTAAGTGCGAGTATTTATTAAATACGTTCCTCGTATATAAGAACTAACGCGGTATTCTGAAGTATAGCGCGGGATTCATTCGAAACCTTTCATTAATATTCGTACAATGATACGAACGTGGCCGGAAAATTCTACGTTAGGCCTAAATGCAAAATCTTCGTCTGAGTCGCTAGAACTACTCAATAACATCACAACTGCTTCAGTGTAATTCTTAATGGTACCCTGTTACTATAAAATTGATTTTATACATATGTGTTTATTTTTTTCATTCACAATTAGAAGCTATTTCAACAGGGCTACTGTAGAAAATGTGCTAACTTCACTAGTAAAGTTTAGTTTACACGTTTGTAAAATTACTCCTTCGTTGTGAAACAAACATATCACTTGTAAAGAGCGCAAAATTTCATTCGTAAAGATTTGATTTCCTTTGTACAGTCCACCTTTACAAACAAAGATTGTGAAACAGAAGTTTACAAACAGAGTTCACAATTTCCAAAGATTGTAAACTTTGTGAAACACCCCACTGGTGAATCAGCACGCCGAGCTCGATCGAAATACAACCAGTTACTATTATTTCCCTATCGTTTTTTGACATTTGATTCCGCGTCCTACCTCTTTCATTCGTTACTAACCAACAACGCCAATAGCAGAAGGTAACGCAAAAACAGTCACCGGTTCCCCGATGCATGGCTTTCTCTCTCAATGTCAACTGAGAGTTAAAAATATTCATTATAATATGCACTTTCCACTCACTCCTCAGAATGTCTTCTTTATTTTTATTTATTTATTTTTTAAGATATGTGAGCTACGTACTGTATGTCTGATGTTTTGCCATCGTACATTCAAATATTTATATTCACTGTACAGTACAGCGAACTGTTTATACTTACTGTACATGCTATAACTACTTCTCCCAACTCCGCTATTGCTATATTTCCTAAACTAAACGCTGATATTGAAATAACGCCTGGTCTGATAATGCAGTCTGTTTAAATTTCTACCGACCAAGTTCTGCCCTTCATCATGGGAAAACAACGAGCTTCTTTAAAGGATACAACTACTAGGACAGAGATATTTTCATTATGGAATTTGTACTACCCACTGAAATGTAGTAACTAATGGGATTTTAATTAGCCATATATGTACAGTATATTACATTCTTTACCTAAAATGTCTCTAACTTCTAGGGAGAGCGCGAGGTACGTTCACAATCCCCTGAATACATATTCCCTTCTTCGAGAAAACGCAGAGAAGTGAACCGTCTCATATGAATATGCTACCAGTCATAAGTTTCAATACGGAGCTGCAAGTACTTAAGAATTATCAATTACTCTACAATTATGCAGCGGCGTCATCATCCAAGCTATAGCTGGAATAGGGAAGGGAACATAATATCCCATAAGTCTTATTAGAACACGCTGGAAATAGTGACGTAAAAAAAAAAATCGCCAACGGCACGTGGTGTTCCCAAGCGGTCACCCATCCAAGTACTGACCACGCCCAATGTTGCTTGACTTCGGTGATCGGACGAGAACCGGTATTTTCAACATGGTATGGCCGTTGCCGATGAAACTGCGTAATCTGTAGGCACTTGAGGACGATGGGATTGGGGTGCACTCGATAAAACCTGCACTCGCTCACACACACACGTAAACTGCCTGCTTAGACTCTGTACCTAAATTACCAAGCTCGTTGGATGTCATTGGGATAGATGATAAATCTATCTATCAACGGCAGTTTGGTTACGTTTCAACGTCACACACTGCTGGATTGACACGGGATTAATAAAACAGCTAGTCGGCATTCTAAGTTAAGCCACAGGTGGATTGTTGTTCAACAGCGGAGCCTCCTTTCAACCACATGGTTGTGGAACTGTAGTCGGATTTTCGACATCATTTTCATGCCATACTACGGAACTTCACACAAACTTCAATTCACTTCTTGCACCGGCGGCTACTACGAATGGACTGAAGCTCGCTACTGACTAGGGGGGGGGGACATTTGTCTCTTGATGGATTACGTGACAGATATATAAAGTATCAGTCGTATGTTATGAACCCGAGTTTCAATAAAGATAGATTACCCGTATGTCCACAGATTCTCAGTAGTGGCCTGCGGAAGGATTATGCCCGCGGTCGACAAGTTACCTTCTAAGTTGTTTTCCCTCAACAATTAATGCTGCCAAGTGAGTAGGAATGACACCGCGCTCTCATATAAGTCGTACGAAACTATTAAGGAAACGAATTTGCCTCGTGGATCCAAGTCTCCCATGGACTGCCTATAATGTATTATCTATCCTAGAAGTGTTATCGGGGTGATTATTTAAATTTTCACTCGGTGGGAACCGCTGTTGTTCTTCATTCATCTACTCTGTTATGAATAACTTGTGGCCCTTAAAAGGGCCGGTTGCTGATTCCCTAGCAAGCACTCCCGCTTACTTGGAACTAGTGTATTTTGTGACGGCCTTGGTCCCTTCACTGACGGCGTGCTTGGCCAGCTCACCGGGTAGCAGGAGACGGACGGCTGTCTGGATCTCCCGACTGGTGATGGTCGACCGCTTGTTGTAATGCGCGAGCCGCGAAGCTTCCGCGGCGATGCGCTCGAAGATGTCGTTAACGAAGCTGTTCATGATGCTCATAGCCTTTGAACTGATTCCCGTGTCTGGGTGAACTTGTTTCAGAACCTTGTAGATGTAAATGGCGTAGCTCTCCTTCCTCTTGCGCTTCTTCTTCTTATCGCCCTTCGAAATATTCTTCTGGGCCTTGCCGGCCTTCTTGGCAGCCTTTCCGGAAGCTTTGGGGGGCATGGTGCTCGTCTGATGATGAGCCCGGAGGGAGAAAAATATTTAAGTCGCAGGGACAATGCCGTACTGCCTTCCCAGTGCGAGCCAATAGAAACAGCGCAAACGTTTGTGACTTTACGATTGGTCCGCTGTCGATTATTGACGTTGGCGTAAAAGTGAAGGTTACCGTGGTACTAATAGAGCACTCACAAGCACTCACGGTCGAAGAGGGCATTGTAATGTAAGACCCTAAAACGACCGCTGGCTCTGCCAGCAATCAACTCTGACACCGTACTAATAGACAACGCCCTGAGACAGTACACTGAGTGGGCCAACACCTGGAGAATTACCATCAACACCGAAAAAACCCAAACCTGTGTCTTCCGCCCCTCTTTAAAATCACGAATCACAAACAGACAACACATTACAATCGGACAAGCATTAATACCACTCCAACACAAAGTAACATATCTAGGCATTCCACTCACATCAAAACTCTCTTGGACTACAATAGCGCAAACAATATGGGACAAATACAACAAAGCTACTAAAGCAGTAAGCTACCTAAGCGGCATTAGACGACAAGGCTGCCACGCCAACACATTACTACACCTATATAAAGCACTGGTTCGATCCCAGTGCACCTACTCCTCCTACTCTCTATTGCAATCTTCACCCTCAACACAAAAGAAATTTGAGTCCCGTGAAAGGAAATTATTGCGCCAGATATTTCGACTACCCAAACATACCAGAAACGACACAGTATACATCCACACCAAAACGAAACCACTCTCCACACACCTAATCCGAACAGTCACTAAATACACACACTTCGCACTACGTCGCTCATACACACAACATATGTTTAACAATCCTCCACACACCAACAAGAACACAACCATTGAAAAACTCCTACAAGCCTATCAAGACCACTTCAATCCACAAAATAACCATTAAACCCTCCCCCTCTCTCTCCCTCTCTACAACACCCCTCGTCTCCCGGAGTCGGCTCATTCGCGGTCTGTCTCCCATAAATACCCCACAAGAATGCCATCGTTGAGGAATGCACATACATGTCATTGACCAGTACCCGACACATACAATTAATAATCCACCTTCATCTACAACGAGAGGAAATCGAAATCAAACACCCCACTCACAACATAACGTACCAGCGAACATCACTCCGACTGCTGGATAGCTGAAGTCAAAATGCCAACGCCCAAACACAAGGATAACAACAATATAAACAAATTGTGACTGCCCTCACCACTGCTTAGTGATGCATGACAGCCACCGTTGAATAACTAAACAATAAATAAATACATTCAAAATTCACGCAAGCCCAGTAAATAATTTACATCACAAATAGTTCATGGTTACTCCTCAAATAACAACAAATCAGAACTTAAAATCTGCTTCTTAAATCTTCTTTCTTACTTTCTACCCACCTGTCTTCTTTCCACGTCTCAATCTCAATCTCATAAAAGCCCTAAATATCCAACATTCTATTAACACTGCACTCACAAGCACTCACGGTCGAAGAGGGCATTGTAATGTAAGACCCTAAAACGACCGCTGGCTCTGCCAGCAATCAACTCTGACACCGGGCGAGGCGTCGTTCTTGTAGTTAAACAGCTGCAAGTAGGAGTAGCATCATGTCGGGTCGTGGAAAGGGAGGCAAGGTGAAGGGAAAGTCAAAGTCTCGATCCAGCCGTGCTGGGTTGCAGTTCCCGGTAGGCCGTATCCACCGTCTTTTGCGTAAGGGCAATTACGCAGAGCGAGTTGGTGCCGGTGCGCCAGTCTACCTGGCCGCGGTGATGGAGTACCTGGCGGCCGAAGTTCTCGAGTTGGCTGGCAACGCAGCTCGTGACAACAAGAAGACTAGGATCATTCCTCGTCACTTACAGCTCGCCATTCGCAACGACGAGGAGCTGAACAAACTCCTGTCCGGCGTCACCATCGCCCAGGGTGGTGTGTTGCCCAACATCCAGGCGGTTCTCCTCCCGAAGAAAACCGAGAAGAAGGCTTAAGCCCCTTCTCCGTAAAACGGCCCTTTTAAGGGCCCCACTAACCTCACAAAAGTCAGAAATAGCCAGTATTGTTAATCCTCTCTCACGGCTTCGTAATGTAATTTCATTACGCGTGTCAACTTTCTCTCTCTCTCTATACCGGTGGGCTGATTTAATATCATCATTCTGTAATTTTGTGCTCTGAACGATGTCGTTGTCCCAGGTTCGCACTGAAGTACTTGAAACCGTTGTACATTTACTAGGCTATTGTGTGATAACACATTATACTGATGCATATAGAAAGGTTTCATTATTATTATATAATTTAACACAATACGAATTAAATTAGATGATGATGCCAAAGTACATAGTTGGCTTCGAAATTTATGTAATATATTTCTATCATATTAGAGTAATGGAGATTATCGTGAAAATAATCACAAGTCCCCTTCTTTGGTGCCCATCGTGGTTTTAGACATATACGTTTGAATATACTAGTTTACTTTACTACATACTACGAATGAAACTAATTTTGAATAAGAAATCGATAACTGGTGAACAACTTACGGCGTTATAATAGAGTTCCTAATGCGTTTGTTTGTTGGTGCACATATTGGCCGCACGCGCAGGAACCCCAATACTGAGATGATGACATGACCTTCTCGTAGGAATCGAAGGCTTTGACAATTTGCGTTCGAATTTCCCCTCTCTCTGTCGTTTCGTTCGAACCGAAATGACGCAAGCTATACGTGGAAGTTGTCTGACAGGACGAAGTCCTGTGTTCTGACATGCGATGTGTACCTCTTCTCCCCAGTGTTTACCACACTGGATTCCTATGACCTAAAAGTTGGCATTGCAAAAACGTGGTGATGTGATGTTCAGTATGTGTCAATCCCCTCGGTTCCTTGTTACGGTCTGGTGAGCATTGCCTACCTGCGTTGTCATATTACCCACCAATTCTTCGGACAGTGATTATTGACTTACAGAAGTTTACAGTAACAGGTAACATAATCCGAGGAGCAAGGCTTCACAGAGGAATCCGGTCTTTCCACTTGATATACCAAGCGTTGGGGTCAGACCCATTTGAAAAACGGAGAGGCATTTCTTACAACGTCTTTTGCTGATACTGAAGTGCCCCTACGAAATAAGTTCTGTTTTCCGCACTGGCCTGTTGAGCTAGTGGTCACACAGTAAAGGTGAATTAAATTAATCTCGACAACTACTGCCCTTTTTAGACGGATTTTATGGCCCTGAAAAGGGCCGTTTTGCCGACGGATTCGGCAGCAGACGTGTGTAGGCAGTCTAACCGCCGAACCCGTAGAGAGTCCTCCCCTGCCTCTTCAAGGCGTATACCACGTCCATGGCCGTGACTGTCTTCCGCTTCGCGTGCTCGGTGTATGTTACAGCGTCACGGATTACGTTCTCCAGAAAGACCTTGAGAACACCTCTCGTCTCCTCGTAGATGAGGCCGGAGATACGCTTTACGCCTCCACGTCGGGCGAGACGACGAATGGCCGGCTTCGTGATGCCCTGAATATTATCTCGGAGAACCTTCCTGTGGCGCTTCGCTCCACCTTTGCCAAGACCCTTGCCTCCCTTGCCGCGTCCAGTCATGTTGCTCGTGTGACGAAGGTTAAAAGTGATCTCGACGGCTCAAGCTCAAAGTTGTTTGCCCAAAGGGCAACCTGTTTTAGGGTCTTACATATGCCCTCTTCAGGTTACGATGTTTTGTCTGTAGCGACAGTTGAGGCGTGGTCCCGGCTAGGCTTCGCTCGTTGGACTCTCTACGGGTCAGCGTCTTCTCCGCTCACACCAGGCTGCTGCGTTGGCCTTGGATGCTGTTATCTTGCAGATTTATGTGGCTGGATGAAGCTGTTGTCTGTGTTGGTTGTGGTTTACTTTTGTCGCGCGGCCCTATGAAGGGCCGCTGTTGGTTGCTTGTCTGTGGTTGGTCGTGTCACGTTTCAGTGGTGCTAGTGATAGTTGTAGTTTGTTACCCACAAAGTGGTGAGCAACTTGTCTGCGTAAGAGCCGTCTTGCTGTCTGGTTAGCTGTTGCTAAGGTCGTTCGTCTTGTCTTGGGTTGGGCGTCTGTCGTGAGGAGTGAAATTGTGAACATCACAATTTCATCTCGCAGTCTGTTGATCTGTTGGTCGATGTAGCTTTCTATTTTCTGCATTGCAGAATTTAGAGCTGCTGCTACGATTTGTTCGGTGTTAGTCTGTGTCGGTTCCGTTGTTGGTTCTGTCGTGTCGGTCGTTGTCGGGTTTACCGCACTGGCGTACGATATTCCAGGTCTTGGTTCGGGAAGTTGGATTGGACTGGATTGTGAGGGTTTAGGAATTGGTGGAGGGATCTGTTGGGGTGTTTGAACCGGGATGTGGGTTGGAGTTTGTTGGGTTGGGTTATGTCGGGGGTAGTTTGGACAGCGTGCTTGGCCCGTATAGTGGGTATCGCTCTTGCAGCTGGCACAGAACTTGACTTGGTTGTCTGGTGGGTGTTTGCAGTGGACGGGATTTTTTCCGCAAGTGAAACACGTCTTGTCGTTTCGGCAGTCGGTTTTGTCATGTCCATACTGGGCGCAGTTCTGACACGGTCTGTGGAATACTGTCTCGTGGGCTGGCTCGACTTTGTAATTACGTCCGGCTATGTTGATTCCACATAGAAGTTGGTCGGCTGTGGTCACGTCTTGTACTATAAGTCGAACCATCTGCGTCGGCTGGTTAGTCTGGGCGGAGGTTATTCTAGAGATGCGCTTGATTCCAGGGAACTTTTCCCGTAGAATCTGCAACAATTCGTCCTCCGGGATCTGGGTGCCGACATTCTTCATGACGACACTGATCTCTCGGTTTCGTGGAAGTCTTTGTCCTTGGTGAGATGGTGTATGGACGATGAACAGTTGTGCGGACGGTCCAAAAGTTCTGGCCGGTATGGCTTTAACAAATCGTTCCGCCTCGTCAATCGTCGGGAAGGTAAGTGTCGTCGTTCCTGTAGAGTAGGCCCAGTATTGTCTCGGAGTTTCCATGTTTAAGTTGTTCTGTCTTATAAGCTTCTGGATGAACAGTGGGTTATTGTTGTCAGTCGTGTGTCTAGTGATTTTCACAGTCGTTCTGCTCTTGAGTCGTTCACTTGCGGCTGTGGTGTCTCGGTCTGGTGGTGGTGCGGGTGCAAGGGAATTCTGGGGAGCAGGTTGTGGACTGGGCGTGACCTTCTCGGCTGCCGTGGTCGAACCGGCGCTCGCGGTTGGTCGAGTCTTCTTCTTGCGCCGTGACTTGGCGTTCTGCCAGTCTTGGTCTACCTCTCCTTCGGATTCATTTGAACCTTCAGAAGGGGCAGATTCACTCGTGGTGTAAAAGTACGAGTCCTGAATGTGTTGCAGTGGAGGGGTTTCGGGTCTGGTGGGTTCAGAGGAAGGACCTTCTGAGGGCCGGTCGGGTTTCACGGATCGGGATGGTGCAGGAGGATCAGTCGGTAGCGTCCAAGGTCCTTGTAGAGTTGCGGTCGGTGGCGCAATGTAGCGGGCTTTCTTCCCGAATTGCTTTGGGTCGGGTCTCGTAGCTTTCTGTAGTTTGAGTCGTGTCGAGAATGTGAACACTCTCGTTCTTGGTCCAAGTGTCAATGTGTCGGCTCGATGAGGAGGTTGGAGCGGCGGGTCATTTTTTGGTTTATATACTAAAACCCGCGGACCAATCACATTACGGAAGGGGCGTGGCTTCTCAACGGGCGAAGACATAAATACCCCTCTTGGGGGCAGCGGGGGCGACTGTATTGCGTCAACTTGGGTTGCGAGGACTAAGGAGTAAGCGATGGCACGTACGAAGCAAACTGCGCGTAAGTCCACGGGAGGCAAGGCTCCACGAAAGCAGCTGGCAACGAAGGCCGCTAGGAAGAGCGCACCGGCTACTGGAGGCGTGAAGAAACCCCATCGATACCGCCCTGGTACAGTTGCTCTTCGCGAGATCCGTCGTTACCAGAAGAGCACCGAGCTCCTCATCCGCAAGCTGCCTTTCCAGCGCTTGGTGCGTGAAATCGCTCAGGATTTCAAAACCGACCTCCGTTTCCAGAGCTCAGCCGTAATGGCCTTGCAGGAGGCAAGCGAGGCATACCTCGTCGGTCTCTTCGAGGATACCAACCTTTGCGCCATCCACGCCAAGCGCGTGACCATTATGCCCAAGGATATTCAGCTGGCTAGGCGCATCCGCGGCGAGAGGGCTTGAATTAACAAAGGTACTCCTGCCCGCAAAAAGGCCCTTTTCAGGGCCACTAGTTATTTCTCGGAAGAGCCGGTTGTACCGTACTCCAGGTCTCGTTCCTACTACCCTCAGTTCAAGGTCACCTCAATAATATAAATGGTTTCTCCCTTTCCATTCCTCACCGTATCAGCATTTTCCCACAGCCTGTTTGACAAATATCGCAATGTATCCTATAGGTTAATAAACAATTTTTTAATAGAACGATGGATAACAAAGTTTCTTAGGAAAATTAAAAAAAAATTTCACAGTTCTATAATATTGCACATTATATATATTTACCAAATTAAGGGTTAACGCCGCCGGGACGAGTGATCCTCCGTCCGACCGATCACAAGCGCCAAGGCTCAAAGTGGTCCAGAAAGCAAATCTAGCTGGACTAAAAATGTGACATATTTCCATGAAACTTCGCACTATAGTCACTACTGTATAAGAGGAGAAACTACCCCTTTATAGACGATGCGTTTTGACAAAAATTAGTGACTTGTCTCATATATAATATATTGTTTTAATGAAACTTTACACAGTACTTACATGTAGCTCGTTTATACTATATTGGATACAAAATGTGATTATGATTGTATAAGAGTAGCTACTTGTCTCCTATCTAACATTTTTTACTTTCACGAAACTATAACTGTGACTCATTATTTTCGATAGTACAGACGTGGTCTGCTTAGGAAAGGACAAGCGGAAGACTGTGACCTTTGTGACCTCGGGTGGGTATTACGATAACATTTATAACCGTCACCCTGATAAGCATCCGAGCAGCTTATTTCAAAAAGGAGTTTGAATACAAACAATTCCTTCAATCTACTACGATTATTACAATAACTGATTTCATTAATCTCCTCTCTTCTTTAGCAAAATATAAATTACCTTCAATTGGTCGATTCAGCAAACTTGTTCATAAAACTTATCGCTATTGCGTCACGTTTCGCAATTTTTCTAAAGTAAAAACAAAAACACGAACAAACGCCTACTCCTTTAACCTCATCGCTCTCTTATCTCTAGAATCCCGGGGGGTTGAGAACCTGAATTCTCTGTGGTGTGAAACAAAGCAACCCGCAGGAGCAATGACACGTTCAATTGTCCTAATAATAGAAAAAAAATTACACGTCATTTAGTGTATTCAGAACATTTTTACAGGACCGTGTAGGATATTCACTCTCCTGTCGAATAGTTTCGGCGGCTGGTAGGCGATACGCATTAATTAAAATAATACTTGCGTACCTTGTTCAGGACAGTGACTGTGCTACTTTCTTTCTTTCTTTCTTTCTTTCTTTCTTTCTTTCTTTCTTTCTTTCCTTTATTTGTAGCTTATTGATGACACCAGATGCCATAACGGAAATGCCGTGATGGTATGTTTGTTTAATATTCAAAATCAAGTGACAGACGCTATTTGACTTTGCGGTGGAGGGGATAGGGACCTGATCTCGGATGTTCCGAGAGATGCCGGCGCACAGTTGTCCAGAACGCAAAACTATGTAAGAAAATCAACTTCATCATAACCGAAGTTTAAGTAATATCTAGGCTTAAACAAAAGCTAGGCATTGTGCACAACAGCATACAAAACATCAATATCAGTAAGAGGTGGGACAAAACATGAGTTTTTTTTTTAAAGTCACGCTCTTCAGTTGATTTTTGTTCGTGGGGTCAGTGGCTGTTTTATACTGTTAAACCTTCCCTTATGGAGGTCATAGGACAAGATGTGTACTTTCATTTAATACGCGAAAAGCAATCTATAATACGTTAGCATTCATTTAATTGGCACGTTTACTGAGATTTGTGCAACTAGTTTTTTTTTTTTTTTTTTTTTTTTACGACATATTTAACAGGCTGTGCATTACAAGTAAACCTGAGTTAACTTTCAATTCTTCTACCCACACATTAATCAAATATTAAACTCTATACGGCTTAAAATTTAGCTGCTACATCCTGCAAACTTAGATGTTATATTCATCTCTTGGTGGCGCTTTACGAATTCGACAGCAGCCACTTTTCAGAGTCTGGATGAAGGAGCTTAATTTCTCCAAGAAAAATTCAACACTTCTTGAACATATAATGAACAACTAAATTATGGAGTATATCCATGAATCTAGCATTTTGTTACCAACTGCGAAAAATATGGCAGGCTAGTCATCTTTTAGGAGCATAATTTCTATTAAAACATTAAAAATTATCAGAAAAACTAATTTTTCCCTAATTCCCTAATTACACGAGCATAATTCGTTTTTGCATAGATGCGTATAAAATTTCATGGAAATATGTTACATAGGGGAGAAATTATTAACTCTGTATAAATGTAGCCTCTAAACACAAGAAGTAGATTCCCATATAAAAACCATTATCTGAATTTATGCTACCTGTAACTATACTGTGTGAAATATAATGTAAATATTTCAGTTAAGATAGAAATTATTAATTTAGTCTATAAAGCACTTCCGATACAACTCTTCACACAATAATAATAATAATAATAATAATAATAATAATAATAATAATAATAATAATAATAATAATAATAAATAATTCTGAGCTTCAGTGCAAGAACTCTTTAACCCTCACACAGCTTGTTCTGAGAAAAATCAGTATTAAAGAAATTTATACACATTAAACAAATTGTAATGCTATATGTTGTCATGTCTCTTCTATCCCTCACGTGGAAACTTAGGCTTACACAGCAGCAAGAATAAGATAACAACGTTATTATCATCTGTCCTTTTATGGCTATACAGTTTTTGCAGTGAACTACAGAATTATTAACTATTATTATTACAGACCTGTTATTTTTTTCACTTTTTTCACACACACACACACACACACACACACACACACACACACACATCTATTATACTAAACATAAACCCACAAGAGAAAACAATACTTGTATTAACTGTAAACATTTTTCTTCCTTTCTTTATTTTTAGCAGAATCCTCCATTTCACCCTTTATCTCACTAGATGCGCTTCCCGCAGACATTCTTCATTATATGTTTCACACACCACTTCGTAACACTTGCAGCGGTTGACTTTTGTTTTCTTGTCTTTTTCTCTAGGGTATATTGTACATAGTGCTCGGTATCGGTGCTCGTTCACGTGATATTTTACCTTTGTTTTTCTTGCTAACTCCTGCCAATTTTTCTGATATTTCCCGTAGTTGATTGGTCAAGTACTGCGGATTGATTCCCGGTTATAACAAACACACCTACACTACATTCCAATGATTTCTGACTCGTTACTGCACATTTTAGAAACACTGTACGAAAGCACACACAGTCTCTCGTAAATCAACAGGTTACAACAGAGACTTACACTTGCAAACGCGTGGGGATTTCAGAAAATTTCTTACTATTTCAGTACCTTTAACTGTACAACAGATTTTGTTTTCTCGAAAAAGAAAGGTCAACGTTACTATTGACAAAAGACAGAAACGTACGATTACAATACCTTTATTTTAAACAATCTTAGAGGTGGTCTGGGAATTCCTAAACTCACCACGCGACTACTTAACCCTAGACAGGTAATCATCACTGTACTCATGTTAAAGGTAAGCATTCGTAATTTTTACTACTCACATTTTAATTAACTGAAATCAACTCAATATCACACATTTAACAACTTTTACACATTTCGTAGCCATTAGTGTTCATTTAATTTTAAGTTTGTCATAAAGTCTTTACGTTCATGTTATTGTCCTATTTACAATTAGTGCAAACAACAGCGCGATGTTCTCTGCAGAACCCCTTTTTGCAAAGTCCACAAAATGTTGTCATCATTCTCCTCTTCTTTGCAGGACATTTATAGCAAACAGTACGTTCACCATCTGGCTGCATTACCTGGCATTGTTGTTGCACAGCAATGTTCAGATGTTCTTCAATTGTTGCCCGCAGAGATCGGTGTAAAGTAGGACGTGCAAAGCGGTGCTGCATCCACGGTTTTGTCAGCTCTTCACACAATTGGAAAATGAATTGTTTTCTTGATATTGTTTTCTGAGTTCTTCTAACTATAAATTATCCATGAATTTATACTTGCAATATTTAGCATGTTGTAAAATATTGCTAGTGGCCAGCGCCTCGTCTTTCTATTGCAGGAAAGATTGTGGCACATTTGACATAGTGTATCTACACCACCTTTAGTCCCATTGTAAATAATAATAATAATAATAATAATAATAATAATAATAATAATAATAATAATAATAATAATAATAATAATAAAGGCTTTACATATAACGTGTTGCTTACTGTTGTCATTGCAGTCCACGTCGGTGGGGGTGGGGGGGTTTCTTTCTCCTCCTCCTTCCTCTAGAAAGAGCAGTTACCAGGGTCTAAGGAAGTGAATGCCCTTTTCTTTCTGGGCTCATCCCTACATTTGTCTTAGCTCCTTAGGGAAAACCACGGAAAACCCTCAGGCTTGCGAATAGACTGAATGAATGAGAGGAGAAACTTTAAAGGTACGTGAAAACACGTCCATGCAAGGGAGTTGGGACTGTGAAAAATTGAATATGTGAAATCCAAGACTGTATTTGCCAGGCGAGCAAAGAAGAAGAAGAAGAAGAAAGGCTTACGTATGACGTGTGGCTTACTGTTGTCATTGCAGTCCGCGTCGGCCAGCGGTGGGAGGGGGGGGGTCAATATACCTGCACATATCAGTTCAAATTATAAAAACCTCTTAATGCTACTGCGGTACTATTCCATTGCCGAACACAATATGAAGAAATTAGCAGATCCCTGAACTGAACTCTTATTACTCTGAAATTACCGCGCAGTACAATTATAGCTATGACGCATTGCAAGCGTTAGTCACCATATCGATTTGCTAAGCAAATTTTATCCCTTTAGAGCATGTCCCCCCCCCCTCCTCCTCCATATCAGCCAACAACATACTGGATGAAGAAGACTCCTGCAAAAGGGACGAATTAAGATTTAATTTTATTTTAATGATAGACTAACATTGCAAAGTTCCAAAATAATTTTTTGCATTCCTTCATTACACTAGTCGTACAAAATTGCGGTCGTATCTCGTACTATCTATACTAATAATAAATCTGTAGCCGAAATTTTTCTGGTAAGTTTCGATTTTCCAAAAGTAATTGGTCCTAACATATATAATTAACCACCCTGAAACCGAAAATCGCATTTTTGAAAATTTTGTTTGTATGTCTGTCTGTATGTTTGTTACCTTTTCACGCGATAATGGCTGAACCGATTTATATGAAAACTGGAATATAAATTAAGTTTGTTGTAACTTAGATTTTAGGCTATATGGCATTCGAAATACTTTATTTAAAAGGGGGGTTATAAGGGGGCCTTAATTAAATAAATCGAAATATCTCGCTTATTATTGATATTTGAGAAAAAATGTTACATAACAGATGTTCCTTTAAAAATGATTTCCGTTAAGTTTTATTTTTTTACAACATTTTGATAGGACTGATATTTAATGAGATAAATGAGTTTTAAAATTAAAATAACGCTATCTAAGACGGTGCAATGAATTAAGAACAAATGACTTCGTCTATAAGGGGCCTTGGACAACAACAATCGAAACAGGGGCCTTGGACATCAACAAACAATCGAAAGCTATTAAACATAGCCTACAGGGAATGTTTCTGTGTTTGTATGAAGTAATATCACAAGCTCGTAAATTAACTGATTTGTATAATTAGTTATTATTTCACCATTGGAAACTGTAGTTTCTCTAGATGGACATAATGCTATAATGTTATTACAGTAACGTCTGAGTAAATCGAGGACAGGTAAGATTAAAATAGCTTCTTATGCACAGAAAATTTGATAGGCTATTTTGTACATTCGTTTTCTGTATTTCTTAAAATAATATTTATGTACACGCATTTTAATCTCAGAGAATTAACGAACAACGAGAGTGTATTGATTTAGTATGCAGTAATAGTACTTTAGCTTGGCAATCCATTATTTTAATAATTCATATTTTAACTATGCTCAATTGAATCGTGTTAAAATACATAAAATATATATGCAATAAATGCAGTGCTAAAAAAAAATTGGGTAATATGCGAAGCAGATTATCTTGCGCTGTTGTAAAAGTTGTTCCATGGATCAGTCGTCCTATTTTAATTATGTAATTACTTTATATTTATTTCTAACAGGTGGAGCGGAGCGAACGGGTACGGCTAGCTAACAATAAGTGAGAACTTACAATACAACAACGACAACAACAACAACAGCTGATAATCTGAAAGGGAACATAGTAATTTGGGGTGAATTAAAA
Organism: Periplaneta americana; assembly: GCF_040183065.1. NCBI lineage: Eukaryota > Metazoa > Arthropoda > Insecta > Blattodea > Blattidae > Periplaneta > Periplaneta americana. The sequence continues at coordinate 1,017,978 of NW_027185505.1, forward strand.
TGCAGCTTCCATTCGTTTAAAATTTCTTTAAATTTTAACTAAATATTAATGTAGATATTACCTCTAAAGGTAAATGGGGGCATGTTTCACAACGCTAACAAATTACAAATTAACAATATACAATTAACAACGGAAATATTACATATGCTTGTTAACTGTGTTTCACAATGCAATCTTATTCACTTGTATGTTTTAACGAACTTTACAAAATCGGCGAAACAAACTTACAAATACGCATAATTGGTTGAACAAAATCGCCAACGACAGTTTACAAAAATCACTAAGGATCAGAGGTAAAGTAGCTGTAATTTTAGAACTATCGATGGACATGTTTATATTTTTTTATATATATTTTATTTAGATTTTGCTACATCGGCGACAACGGAGTTTCGCGGCATGCAATTGGTCGAGCATACCAATGCATTAATTAGCCTACGACTTAACTGACGAAAGTTAGCGCGAAATTCATTCAAATAATTGATAAATAATGGATTTGACCCACGTAGTTATATGCAGTTGATAGAGCAGCTAACATGTCCATCCATTAAAATCAACTTCGCTCTCTGCTGGTCCATCAGTATATTTTATTGTTTCATCCATAACCTCGCCAACATTAGGGAACCCAGCAGGAGGAGCATAAAAATCCTTTGCCCGAGTAAGCACATTCGGTGATCAATAACCCGCCTCGAGTTTTTTCAATCTTGTAACAACATCAACTACCATGTGTGAACTTTTGCACACTGTAATCTTATAAATTCCGTTCTTATCTGCTAACGCAGGGAACTGAGAGCTACTATGCAACCAATGCAGTTCTCGCTTTGTGGTTAGGGCACCACTTTTCCCTTTCAGATGTTGCATGTGATGTCCCATATCTTGTAGGAGAGATTACAGCGAAATGGGATTCGGAACGACTTCAGAATACTGCGTAAGTAATGCCGACATTGCATTATTAAGTGATTGGTTTTCGGTGCAAAGTTTTTCTTCTTTAAGTGCGAGTATTTATTAAATACGTTCCTCGTATATAAGAACTAACGCGGTATTCTGAAGTATAGCGCGGGATTCATTCGAAACCTTTCATTAATATTCGTACAATGATACGAACGTGGCCGGAAAATTCTACGTTAGGCCTAAATGCAAAATCTTCGTCTGAGTCGCTAGAACTACTCAATAACATCACAACTGCTTCAGTGTAATTCTTAATGGTACCCTGTTACTATAAAATTGATTTTATACATATGTGTTTATTTTTTTCATTCACAATTAGAAGCTATTTCAACAGGGCTACTGTAGAAAATGTGCTAACTTCACTAGTAAAGTTTAGTTTACACGTTTGTAAAATTACTCCTTCGTTGTGAAACAAACATATCACTTGTAAAGAGCGCAAAATTTCATTCGTAAAGATTTGATTTCCTTTGTACAGTCCACCTTTACAAACAAAGATTGTGAAACAGAAGTTTACAAACAGAGTTCACAATTTCCAAAGATTGTAAACTTTGTGAAACACCCCACTGGTGAATCAGCACGCCGAGCTCGATCGAAATACAACCAGTTACTATTATTTCCCTATCGTTTTTTGACATTTGATTCCGCGTCCTACCTCTTTCATTCGTTACTAACCAACAACGCCAATAGCAGAAGGTAACGCAAAAACAGTCACCGGTTCCCCGATGCATGGCTTTCTCTCTCAATGTCAACTGAGAGTTAAAAATATTCATTATAATATGCACTTTCCACTCACTCCTCAGAATGTCTTCTTTATTTTTATTTATTTATTTTTTAAGATATGTGAGCTACGTACTGTATGTCTGATGTTTTGCCATCGTACATTCAAATATTTATATTCACTGTACAGTACAGCGAACTGTTTATACTTACTGTACATGCTATAACTACTTCTCCCAACTCCGCTATTGCTATATTTCCTAAACTAAACGCTGATATTGAAATAACGCCTGGTCTGATAATGCAGTCTGTTTAAATTTCTACCGACCAAGTTCTGCCCTTCATCATGGGAAAACAACGAGCTTCTTTAAAGGATACAACTACTAGGACAGAGATATTTTCATTATGGAATTTGTACTACCCACTGAAATGTAGTAACTAATGGGATTTTAATTAGCCATATATGTACAGTATATTACATTCTTTACCTAAAATGTCTCTAACTTCTAGGGAGAGCGCGAGGTACGTTCACAATCCCCTGAATACATATTCCCTTCTTCGAGAAAACGCAGAGAAGTGAACCGTCTCATATGAATATGCTACCAGTCATAAGTTTCAATACGGAGCTGCAAGTACTTAAGAATTATCAATTACTCTACAATTATGCAGCGGCGTCATCATCCAAGCTATAGCTGGAATAGGGAAGGGAACATAATATCCCATAAGTCTTATTAGAACACGCTGGAAATAGTGACGTAAAAAAAAAAATCGCCAACGGCACGTGGTGTTCCCAAGCGGTCACCCATCCAAGTACTGACCACGCCCAATGTTGCTTGACTTCGGTGATCGGACGAGAACCGGTATTTTCAACATGGTATGGCCGTTGCCGATGAAACTGCGTAATCTGTAGGCACTTGAGGACGATGGGATTGGGGTGCACTCGATAAAACCTGCACTCGCTCACACACACACGTAAACTGCCTGCTTAGACTCTGTACCTAAATTACCAAGCTCGTTGGATGTCATTGGGATAGATGATAAATCTATCTATCAACGGCAGTTTGGTTACGTTTCAACGTCACACACTGCTGGATTGACACGGGATTAATAAAACAGCTAGTCGGCATTCTAAGTTAAGCCACAGGTGGATTGTTGTTCAACAGCGGAGCCTCCTTTCAACCACATGGTTGTGGAACTGTAGTCGGATTTTCGACATCATTTTCATGCCATACTACGGAACTTCACACAAACTTCAATTCACTTCTTGCACCGGCGGCTACTACGAATGGACTGAAGCTCGCTACTGACTAGGGGGGGGGGGACATTTGTCTCTTGATGGATTACGTGACAGATATATAAAGTATCAGTCGTATGTTATGAACCCGAGTTTCAATAAAGATAGATTACCCGTATGTCCACAGATTCTCAGTAGTGGCCTGCGGAAGGATTATGCCCGCGGTCGACAAGTTACCTTCTAAGTTGTTTTCCCTCAACAATTAATGCTGCCAAGTGAGTAGGAATGACACCGCGCTCTCATATAAGTCGTACGAAACTATTAAGGAAACGAATTTGCCTCGTGGATCCAAGTCTCCCATGGACTGCCTATAATGTATTATCTATCCTAGAAGTGTTATCGGGGTGATTATTTAAATTTTCACTCGGTGGGAACCGCTGTTGTTCTTCATTCATCTACTCTGTTATGAATAACTTGTGGCCCTTAAAAGGGCCGGTTGCTGATTCCCTAGCAAGCACTCCCGCTTACTTGGAACTAGTGTATTTTGTGACGGCCTTGGTCCCTTCACTGACGGCGTGCTTGGCCAGCTCACCGGGTAGCAGGAGACGGACGGCTGTCTGGATCTCCCGACTGGTGATGGTCGACCGCTTGTTGTAATGCGCGAGCCGCGAAGCTTCCGCGGCGATGCGCTCGAAGATGTCGTTAACGAAGCTGTTCATGATGCTCATAGCCTTTGAACTGATTCCCGTGTCTGGGTGAACTTGTTTCAGAACCTTGTAGATGTAAATGGCGTAGCTCTCCTTCCTCTTGCGCTTCTTCTTCTTATCGCCCTTCGAAATATTCTTCTGGGCCTTGCCGGCCTTCTTGGCAGCCTTTCCGGAAGCTTTGGGGGGCATGGTGCTCGTCTGATGATGAGCCCGGAGGGAGAAAAATATTTAAGTCGCAGGGACAATGCCGTACTGCCTTCCCAGTGCGAGCCAATAGAAACAGCGCAAACGTTTGTGACTTTACGATTGGTCCGCTGTCGATTATTGACGTTGGCGTAAAAGTGAAGGTTACCGTGGGCGAGGCGTCGTTCTTGTAGTTAAACAGCTGCAAGTAGGAGTAGCATCATGTCGGGTCGTGGAAAGGGAGGCAAGGTGAAGGGAAAGTCAAAGTCTCGATCCAGCCGTGCTGGGTTGCAGTTCCCGGTAGGCCGTATCCACCGTCTTTTGCGTAAGGGCAATTACGCAGAGCGAGTTGGTGCCGGTGCGCCAGTCTACCTGGCCGCGGTGATGGAGTACCTGGCGGCCGAAGTTCTCGAGTTGGCTGGCAACGCAGCTCGTGACAACAAGAAGACTAGGATCATTCCTCGTCACTTACAGCTCGCCATTCGCAACGACGAGGAGCTGAACAAACTCCTGTCCGGCGTCACCATCGCCCAGGGTGGTGTGTTGCCCAACATCCAGGCGGTTCTCCTCCCGAAGAAAACCGAGAAGAAGGCTTAAGCCCCTTCTCCGTAAAACGGCCCTTTTAAGGGCCCCACTAACCTCACAAAAGTCAGAAATAGCCAGTATTGTTAATCCTCTCTCACGGCTTCGTAATGTAATTTCATTACGCGTGTCAACTTTCTCTCTCTCTCTATACCGGTGGGCTGATTTAATATCATCATTCTGTAATTTTGTGCTCTGAACGATGTCGTTGTCCCAGGTTCGCACTGAAGTACTTGAAACCGTTGTACATTTACTAGGCTATTGTGTGATAACACATTATACTGATGCATATAGAAAGGTTTCATTATTATTATATAATTTAACACAATACGAATTAAATTAGATGATGATGCCAAAGTACATAGTTGGCTTCGAAATTTATGTAATATATTTCTATCATATTAGAGTAATGGAGATTATCGTGAAAATAATCACAAGTCCCCTTCTTTGGTGCCCATCGTGGTTTTAGACATATACGTTTGAATATACTAGTTTACTTTACTACATACTACGAATGAAACTAATTTTGAATAAGAAATCGATAACTGGTGAACAACTTACGGCGTTATAATAGAGTTCCTAATGCGTTTGTTTGTTGGTGCACATATTGGCCGCACGCGCAGGAACCCCAATACTGAGATGATGACATGACCTTCTCGTAGGAATCGAAGGCTTTGACAATTTGCGTTCGAATTTCCCCTCTCTCTGTCGTTTCGTTCGAACCGAAATGACGCAAGCTATACGTGGAAGTTGTCTGACAGGACGAAGTCCTGTGTTCTGACATGCGATGTGTACCTCTTCTCCCCAGTGTTTACCACACTGGATTCCTATGACCTAAAAGTTGGCATTGCAAAAACGTGGTGATGTGATGTTCAGTATGTGTCAATCCCCTCGGTTCCTTGTTACGGTCTGGTGAGCATTGCCTACCTGCGTTGTCATATTACCCACCAATTCTTCGGACAGTGATTATTGACTTACAGAAGTTTACAGTAACAGGTAACATAATCCGAGGAGCAAGGCTTCACAGAGGAATCCGGTCTTTCCACTTGATATACCAAGCGTTGGGGTCAGACCCATTTGAAAAACGGAGAGGCATTTCTTACAACGTCTTTTGCTGATACTGAAGTGCCCCTACGAAATAAGTTCTGTTTTCCGCACTGGCCTGTTGAGCTAGTGGTCACACAGTAAAGGTGAATTAAATTAATCTCGACAACTACTGCCCTTTTTAGACGGATTTTATGGCCCTGAAAAGGGCCGTTTTGCCGACGGATTCGGCAGCAGACGTGTGTAGGCAGTCTAACCGCCGAACCCGTAGAGAGTCCTCCCCTGCCTCTTCAAGGCGTATACCACGTCCATGGCCGTGACTGTCTTCCGCTTCGCGTGCTCGGTGTATGTTACAGCGTCACGGATTACGTTCTCCAGAAAGACCTTGAGAACACCTCTCGTCTCCTCGTAGATGAGGCCGGAGATACGCTTTACGCCTCCACGTCGGGCGAGACGACGAATGGCCGGCTTCGTGATGCCCTGAATATTATCTCGGAGAACCTTCCTGTGGCGCTTCGCTCCACCTTTGCCAAGACCCTTGCCTCCCTTGCCGCGTCCAGTCATGTTGCTCGTGTGACGAAGGTTAAAAGTGATCTCGACGGCTCAAGCTCAAAGTTGTTTGCCCAAAGGGCAACCTGTTTTAGGGTCTTACATATGCCCTCTTCAGGTTACGATGTTTTGTCTGTAGCGACAGTTGAGGCGTGGTCCCGGCTAGGCTTCGCTCGTTGGACTCTCTACGGGTCAGCGTCTTCTCCGCTCACACCAGGCTGCTGCGTAGGCCTTGGATGCTGTTATCTTGCAGATTTATGTGGCTGGATGAAGCTGTTGTCTGTGTTGGTTGTGGTTTACTTTTGTCGCGCGGCCCTATGAAGGGCCGCTGTTGGTTGCTTGTCTGTGGTTGGTCGTGTCACGTTTCAGTGGTGCTAGTGATAGTTGTAGTTTGTTACCCACAAAGTGGTGAGCAACTTGTCTGCGTAAGAGCCGTCTTGCTGTCTGGTTAGCTGTTGCTAAAGTCGTTCGTCTTGTCTTGGGTTGGGCGTCTGTCGTGAGGAGTGAAATTGTGAACATCACAATTTCATCTCGCAGTCTGTTGATCTGTTGGTCGATGTAGCTTTCTATTTTCTGCATTGCAGAATTTAGAGCTGCTGCTACGATTTGTTCGGTGTTAGTCTGTGTCGGTTCCGTTGTTGGTTCTGTCGTGTCGGTCGTTGTCGGGTTTACCGCACTGGCGTACGATATTCCAGGTCTTGGTTCGGGAAGTTGGATTGGACTGGATTGTGAGGGTTTAGGAATTGGTGGAGGGATCTGTTGGGGTGTTTGAACCGGGATGTGGGTTGGAGTTTGTTGGGTTGGGTTATGTCGGGGGTAGTTTGGACAGCGTGCTTGGCCCGTATAGTGGGTATCGCTCTTGCAGCTGGCGCAGAACTTGACTTGGTTGTCTGGTGGGTGTTTGCAGTGGACGGGATTTTTTCCGCAAGTGAAACACGTCTTGTCGTTTCGGCAGTCGGTTTTGTCATGTCCATACTGGGCGCAGTTCTGACACGGTCTGTGGAATACTGTCTCGTGGGCTGGCTCGACTTTGTAATTACGTCCGGCTATGTTGATTCCACATAGAAGTTGGTCGGCTGTGGTCACGTCTTGTACTATAAGTCGAACCATCTGCGTCGGCTGGTTAGTCTGGGCGGAGGTTATTCTAGAGATGCGCTTGATTCCAGGGAACTTTTCCCGTAGAATCTGCAACAATTCGTCCTCCGGGATCTGGGTGCCGACATTCTTCATGACGACACTGATCTCTCGGTTTCGTGGAAGTCTTTGTCCTTGGTGAGATGGTGTATGGACGATGAAAAGTTGTGCGGACGGTCCAAAAGTTCTGGCCGGTATGGCTTTAACAAATCGTTCCGCCTCGTCAATCGTCGGGAAGGTAAGTGTCGTCGTTCCTGTAGAGTAGGCCCAGTATTGTCTCGGAGTTTCCATGTTTAAGTTGTTCTGTCTTATAAGCTTCTGGATGAACAGTGGGTTATTGTTGTCAGTCGTGTGTCTAGTGATTTTCACAGTCGTTCTGCTCTTGAGTCGTTCACTTGCGGCTGTGGTGTCTCGGTCTGGTGGTGGTGTGGGTGCAAGGGAATTCTGGGGAGCAGGTTGTGGACTGGGCGTGACCTTCTCGGCTGCCGTGGTCGAAACGGCGCTCGCGGTTGGTCGAGTCTTCTTCTTGCGCCGTGACTTGGCGTTCTGCCAGTCTTGGTCTACCTCTCCTTCGGATTCATTTGAACCTTCAGAAGAGGCAGATTCACTCGTGGTGTAAAAGTACGAGTCCTGAATGTGTTGCAGTGGAGGGGTTTCGGGTCTGGTGGGTTCAGAGGAAGGACCTTCTGAGGGCCGGTCGGGTTTCACGGATCGGGATGGTGCAGGAGGATCAGTCGGTAGCGTCCAAGGTCCTTGTAGAGTTGCGGTCGGTGGCGCAATGTAGCGGGCTTTCTTCCCGAATTGCTTTGGGTCGGGTCTCGTAGCTTTCTGTAGTTTGAGTCGTGTCGAGAATGTGAACACTCTCGTTCTTGGTCCAAGTGTCAATGTGTCGGCTCGATGAGGAGGTTGGAGCGTCGCTAGTAAGTCTGGGTCAGCGTCTTCGACCATTACTGATCGGTTCGCTCTTTCAGACGGCCAGTTTTTTAGTTCGGTCCACGGGTCTAGTGTTGTCAATTTAGTCTGTAGCGTAGTGGTCTCATGGGAGTCAGTTGTAGGTTGGTCGAGTGTAGTCCCAGTCGTGGTAGTGTGAGTCTTCTTTTTCTTCTTTCCCTTCTTCGTAGTTGTCGGGTCATTTTTTGGTTTATATACTAAAACCCGCGGACCAATCACATTACGGAAGGGGCGTGGCTTCTCAACGGGCGAAGACATAAATACCCCTCTTGGGGGCAGCGGGGGCGACTGTATTGCGTCAACTTGGGTTGCGAGGACTAAGGAGTAAGCGATGGCACGTACGAAGCAAACTGCGCGTAAGTCCACGGGAGGCAAGGCTCCACGAAAGCAGCTGGCAACGAAGGCCGCTAGGAAGAGCGCACCGGCTACTGGAGGCGTGAAGAAACCCCATCGATACCGCCCTGGTACAGTTGCTCTTCGCGAGATCCGTCGTTACCAGAAGAGCACCGAGCTCCTCATCCGCAAGCTGCCTTTCCAGCGCTTGGTGCGTGAAATCGCTCAGGATTTCAAAACCGACCTCCGTTTCCAGAGCTCAGCCGTAATGGCCTTGCAGGAGGCAAGCGAGGCATACCTCGTCGGTCTCTTCGAGGATACCAACCTTTGCGCCATCCACGCCAAGCGCGTGACCATTATGCCCAAGGATATTCAGCTGGCTAGGCGCATCCGCGGCGAGAGGGCTTGAATTAACAAAGGTACTCCTGCCCGCAAAAAGGCCCTTTTCAGGGCCACTAGTTATTTCTCGGAAGAGCCGGTTGTACCGTACTCCAGGTCTCGTTCCTACTACCCTCAGTTCAAGGTCACCTCAATAATATAAATGGTTTCTCCCTTTCCATTCCTCACCGTATCAGCATTTTCCCACAGCCTGTTTGACAAATATCGCAATGTATCCTATAGGTTAATAAACAATTTTTTAATAGAACGATGGATAACAAAGTTTCTTAGGAAAATTAAAAAAAAATTTCACAGTTCTATAATATTGCACATTATATATATTTACCAAATTAAGGGTTAACGCCGCCGGGACGAGTGATCCTCCGTCCGACCGATCACAAGCGCCAAGGCTCAAAGTGGTCCAGAAAGCAAATCTAGCTGGACTAAAAATGTGACATATTTCCATGAAACTTCGCACTATAGTCACTACTGTATAAGAGGAGAAACTACCCCTTTATAGACGATGCGTTTTGACAAAAATTAGTGACTTGTCTCATATATAATATATTGTTTTAATGAAACTTTACACAGTACTTACATGTAGCTCGTTTATACTATATTGGATACAAAATGTGATTATGATTGTATAAGAGTAGCTACTTGTCTCCTATCTAACATTTTTTACTTTCACGAAACTATAACTGTGACTCATTATTTTCGATAGTACAGACGTGGTCTGCTTAGGAAAGGACAAGCGGAAGACTGTGACCTTTGTGACCTCGGGTGGGTATTACGATAACATTTATAACCGTCACCCTGATAAGCATCCGAGCAGCTTATTTCAAAAAGGAGTTTGAATACAAACAATTCCTTCAATCTACTACGATTATTACAATAACTGATTTCATTAATCTCCTCTCTTCTTTAGCAAAATATAAATTACCTTCAATTGGTCGATTCAGCAAACTTGTTCATAAAACTTATCGCTATTGCGTCACGTTTCGCAATTTTTCTAAAGTAAAAACAAAAACACGAACAAACGCCTACTCCTTTAACCTCATCGCTCTCTTATCTCTAGAATCCCGGGGGGTTGAGAACCTGAATTCTCTGTGGTGTGAAACAAAGCAACCCGCAGGAGCAATGACACGTTCAATTGTCCTAATAATAGAAAAAAAATTACACGTCATTTAGTGTATTCAGAACATTTTTACAGGACCGTGTAGGATATTCACTCTCCTGTCGAATAGTTTCGGCGGCTGGTAGGCGATACGCATTAATTAAAATAATACTTGCGTACCTTGTTCAGGACAGTGACTGTGCTACTTTCTTTCTTTCTTTCTTTCTTTCTTTCTTTCTTTCTTTCTTTCTTTCCTTTATTTGTAGCTTATTGATGACACCAGATGCCATAACGGAAATGCCGTGATGGTATGTTTGTTTAATATTCAAAATCAAGTGACAGACGCTATTTGACTTTGCGGTGGAGGGGATAGGGACCTGATCTCGGATGTTCCGAGAGATGCCGGCGCACAGTTGTCCAGAACGCAAAACTATGTAAGAAAATCAACTTCATCATAACCGAAGTTTAAGTAATATCTAGGCTTAAACAAAAGCTAGGCATTGTGCACAACAGCATACAAAACATCAATATCAGTAAGAGGTGGGACAAAACATGAGTTTTTTTTTTAAAGTCACGCTCTTCAGTTGATTTTTGTTCGTGGGGTCAGTGGCTGTTTTATACTGTTAAACCTTCCCTTATGGAGGTCATAGGACAAGATGTGTACTTTCATTTAATACGCGAAAAGCAATCTATAATACGTTAGCATTCATTTAATTGGCACGTTTACTGAGATTTGTGCAACTAGTTTTTTTTTTTTTTTTTTTTTTTTACGACATATTTAACAGGCTGTGCATTACAAGTAAACCTGAGTTAACTTTCAATTCTTCTACCCACACATTAATCAAATATTAAACTCTATACGGCTTAAAATTTAGCTGCTACATCCTGCAAACTTAGATGTTATATTCATCTCTTGGTGGCGCTTTACGAATTCGACAGCAGCCACTTTTCAGAGTCTGGATGAAGGAGCTTAATTTCTCCAAGAAAAATTCAACACTTCTTGAACATATAATGAACAACTAAATTATGGAGTATATCCATGAATCTAGCATTTTGTTACCAACTGCGAAAAATATGGCAGGCTAGTCATCTTTTAGGAGCATAATTTCTATTAAAACATTAAAAATTATCAGAAAAACTAATTTTTCCCTAATTCCCTAATTACACGAGCATAATTCGTTTTTGCATAGATGCGTATAAAATTTCATGGAAATATGTTACATAGGGGAGAAATTATTAACTCTGTATAAATGTAGCCTCTAAACACAAGAAGTAGATTCCCATATAAAAACCATTATCTGAATTTATGCTACCTGTAACTATACTGTGTGAAATATAATGTAAATATTTCAGTTAAGATAGAAATTATTAATTTAGTCTATAAAGCACTTCCGATACAACTCTTCACACAATAATAATAATAATAATAATAATAATAATAATAATAATAATAATAATAATAATAATAATAATAAATAATTCTGAGCTTCAGTGCAAGAACTCTTTAACCCTCACACAGCTTGTTCTGAGAAAAATCAGTATTAAAGAAATTTATACACATTAAACAAATTGTAATGCTATATGTTGTCATGTCTCTTCTATCCCTCACGTGGAAACTTAGGCTTACACAGCAGCAAGAATAAGATAACAACGTTATTATCATCTGTCCTTTTATGGCTATACAGTTTTTGCAGTGAACTACAGAATTATTAACTATTATTATTACAGACCTGTTATTTTTTTCACTTTTTTCACACACACACACACACACACACACACACACACACACACACACACATCTATTATACTAAACATAAACCCACAAGAGAAAACAATACTTGTATTAACTGTAAACATTTTTCTTCCTTTCTTTATTTTTAGCAGAATCCTCCATTTCACCCTTTATCTCACTAGATGCGCTTCCCGCAGACATTCTTCATTATATGTTTCACACACCACTTCGTAACACTTGCAGCGGTTGACTTTTGTTTTCTTGTCTTTTTCTCTAGGGTATATTGTACATAGTGCTCGGTATCGGTGCTCGTTCACGTGATATTTTACCTTTGTTTTTCTTGCTAACTCCTGCCAATTTTTCTGATATTTCCCGTAGTTGATTGGTCAAGTACTGCGGATTGATTCCCGGTTATAACAAACACACCTACACTACATTCCAATGATTTCTGACTCGTTACTGCACATTTTAGAAACACTGTACGAAAGCACACACAGTCTCTCGTAAATCAACAGGTTACAACAGAGACTTACACTTGCAAACGCGTGGGGATTTCAGAAAATTTCTTACTATTTCAGTACCTTTAACTGTACAACAGATTTTGTTTTCTCGAAAAAGAAAGGTCAACGTTACTATTGACAAAAGACAGAAACGTACGATTACAATACCTTTATTTTAAACAATCTTAGAGGTGGTCTGGGAATTCCTAAACTCACCACGCGACTACTTAACCCTAGACAGGTAATCATCACTGTACTCATGTTAAAGGTAAGCATTCGTAATTTTTACTACTCACATTTTAATTAACTGAAATCAACTCAATATCACACATTTAACAACTTTTACACATTTCGTAGCCATTAGTGTTCATTTAATTTTAAGTTTGTCATAAAGTCTTTACGTTCATGTTATTGTCCTATTTACAATTAGTGCAAACAACAGCGCGATGTTCTCTGCAGAACCCCTTTTTGCAAAGTCCACAAAATGTTGTCATCATTCTCCTCTTCTTTGCAGGACATTTATAGCAAACAGTACGTTCACCATCTGGCTGCATTACCTGGCATTGTTGTTGCACAGCAATGTTCAGATGTTCTTCAATTGTTGCCCGCAGAGATCGGTGTAAAGTAGGACGTGCAAAGCGGTGCTGCATCCACGGTTTTGTCAGCTCTTCACACAATTGGAAAATGAATTGTTTTCTTGATATTGTTTTCTGAGTTCTTCTAACTATAAATTATCCATGAATTTATACTTGCAATATTTAGCATGTTGTAAAATATTGCTAGTGGCCAGCGCCTCGTCTTTCTATTGCAGGAAAGATTGTGGCACATTTGACATAGTGTATCTACACCACCTTTAGTCCCATTGTAAATAATAATAATAATAATAATAATAATAATAATAATAATAATAATAATAATAATAATAATAATAATAATAAAGGCTTTACATATAACGTGTTGCTTACTGTTGTCATTGCAGTCCACGTCGGTGGGGGTGGGGGGGTTTCTTTCTCCTCCTCCTTCCTCTAGAAAGAGCAGTTACCAGGGTCTAAGGAAGTGAATGCCCTTTTCTTTCTGGGCTCATCCCTACATTTGTCTTAGCTCCTTAGGGAAAACCACGGAAAACCCTCAGGCTTGCGAATAGACTGAATGAATGAGAGGAGAAACTTTAAAGGTACGTGAAAACACGTCCATGCAAGGGAGTTGGGACTGTGAAAAATTGAATATGTGAAATCCAAGACTGTATTTGCCAGGCGAGCAAAGAAGAAGAAGAAGAAGAAAGGCTTACGTATGACGTGTGGCTTACTGTTGTCATTGCAGTCCGCGTCGGCCAGCGGTGGGAGGGGGGGGGTCAATATACCTGCACATATCAGTTCAAATTATAAAAACCTCTTAATGCTACTGCGGTACTATTCCATTGCCGAACACAATATGAAGAAATTAGCAGATCCCTGAACTGAACTCTTATTACTCTGAAATTACCGCGCAGTACAATTATAGCTATGACGCATTGCAAGCGTTAGTCACCATATCGATTTGCTAAGCAAATTTTATCCCTTTAGAGCATGTCCCCCCCCCCTCCTCCTCCATATCAGCCAACAACATACTGGATGAAGAAGACTCCTGCAAAAGGGACGAATTAAGATTTAATTTTATTTTAATGATAGACTAACATTGCAAAGTTCCAAAATAATTTTTTGCATTCCTTCATTACACTAGTCGTACAAAATTGCGGTCGTATCTCGTACTATCTATACTAATAATAAATCTGTAGCCGAAATTTTTCTGGTAAGTTTCGATTTTCCAAAAGTAATTGGTCCTAACATATATAATTAACCACCCTGAAACCGAAAATCGCATTTTTGAAAATTTTGTTTGTATGTCTGTCTGTATGTTTGTTACCTTTTCACGCGATAATGGCTGAACCGATTTATATGAAAACTGGAATATAAATTAAGTTTGTTGTAACTTAGATTTTAGGCTATATGGCATTCGAAATACTTTATTTAAAAGGGGGGTTATAAGGGGGCCTTAATTAAATAAATCGAAATATCTCGCTTATTATTGATATTTGAGAAAAAATGTTACATAACAGATGTTCCTTTAAAAATGATTTCCGTTAAGTTTTATTTTTTTACAACATTTTGATAGGACTGATATTTAATGAGATAAATGAGTTTTAAAATTAAAATAACGCTATCTAAGACGGTGCAATGAATTAAGAACAAATGACTTCGTCTATAAGGGGCCTTGGACAACAACAATCGAAACAGGGGCCTTGGACATCAACAAACAATCGAAAGCTATTAAACATAGCCTACAGGGAATGTTTCTGTGTTTGTATGAAGTAATATCACAAGCTCGTAAATTAACTGATTTGTATAATTAGTTATTATTTCACCATTGGAAACTGTAGTTTCTCTAGATGGACATAATGCTATAATGTTATTACAGTAACGTCTGAGTAAATCGAGGACAGGTAAGATTAAAATAGCTTCTTATGCACAGAAAATTTGATAGGCTATTTTGTACATTCGTTTTCTGTATTTCTTAAAATAATATTTATGTACACGCATTTTAATCTCAGAGAATTAACGAACAACGAGAGTGTATTGATTTAGTATGCAGTAATAGTACTTTAGCTTGGCAATCCATTATTTTAATAATTCATATTTTAACTATGCTCAATTGAATCGTGTTAAAATACATAAAATATATATGCAATAAATGCAGTGCTAAAAAAAAATTGGGTAATATGCGAAGCAGATTATCTTGCGCTGTTGTAAAAGTTGTTCCATGGATCAGTCGTCCTATTTTAATTATGTAATTACTTTATATTTATTTCTAACAGGTGGAGCGGAGCGAACGGGTACGGCTAGCTAACAATAAGTGAGAACTTACAATACAACAACGACAACAACAACAACAGCTGATAATCTGAAAGGGAACATAGTAATTTGGGGTGAATTAAAATGCAGCTTCCATTCGTTTAAAATTTCTTTAAATTTTAACTAAATATTAATGTAGATATTACCTCTAAAGGTAAATGGGGGCATGTTTCACAACGCTAACAAATTACAAATTAACAATATACAATTAACAACGGAAATATTACATATGCTTGTTAACTGTGTTTCACAATGCAATCTTATTCACTTGTATGTTTTAACGAACTTTACAAAATCGGCGAAACAAACTTACAAATACGCATAATTGGTTGAACAAAATCGCCAACGACAGTTTACAAAAATCACTAAGGATCAGAGGTAAAGTAGCTGTAATTTTAGAACTATCGATGGACATGTTTATATTTTTTTATATATATTTTATTTAGATTTTGCTACATCGGCGACAACGGAGTTTCGCGGCATGCAATTGGTCGAGCATACCAATGCATTAATTAGCCTACGACTTAACTGACGAAAGTTAGCGCGAAATTCATTCAAATAATTGATAAATAATGGATTTGACCCACGTAGTTATATGCAGTTGATAGAGCAGCTAACATGTCCATCCATTAAAATCAACTTCGCTCTCTGCTGGTCCATCAGTATATTTTATTGTTTCATCCATAACCTCGCCAACATTAGGGAACCCAGCAGGAGGAGCATAAAAATCCTTTGCCCGAGTAAGCACATTCGGTGATCAATAACCCGCCTCGAGTTTTTTCAATCTTGTAACAACATCAACTACCATGTGTGAACTTTTGCACACTGTAATCTTATAAATTCCGTTCTTATCTGCTAACGCAGGGAACTGAGAGCTACTATGCAACCAATGCAGTTCTCGCTTTGTGGTTAGGGCACCACTTTTCCCTTTCAGATGTTGCATGTGATGTCCCATATCTTGTAGGAGAGATTACAGCGAAATGGGATTCGGAACGACTTCAGAATACTGCGTAAGTAATGCCGACATTGCATTATTAAGTGATTGGTTTTCGGTGCAAAGTTTTTCTTCTTTAAGTGCGAGTATTTATTAAATACGTTCCTCGTATATAAGAACTAACGCGGTATTCTGAAGTATAGCGCGGGATTCATTCGAAACCTTTCATTAATATTCGTACAATGATACGAACGTGGCCGGAAAATTCTACGTTAGGCCTAAATGCAAAATCTTCGTCTGAGTCGCTAGAACTACTCAATAACATCACAACTGCTTCAGTGTAATTCTTAATGGTACCCTGTTACTATAAAATTGATTTTATACATATGTGTTTATTTTTTTCATTCACAATTAGAAGCTATTTCAACAGGGCTACTGTAGAAAATGTGCTAACTTCACTAGTAAAGTTTAGTTTACACGTTTGTAAAATTACTCCTTCGTTGTGAAACAAACATATCACTTGTAAAGAGCGCAAAATTTCATTCGTAAAGATTTGATTTCCTTTGTACAGTCCACCTTTACAAACAAAGATTGTGAAACAGAAGTTTACAAACAGAGTTCACAATTTCCAAAGATTGTAAACTTTGTGAAACACCCCACTGGTGAATCAGCACGCCGAGCTCGATCGAAATACAACCAGTTACTATTATTTCCCTATCGTTTTTTGACATTTGATTCCGCGTCCTACCTCTTTCATTCGTTACTAACCAACAACGCCAATAGCAGAAGGTAACGCAAAAACAGTCACCGGTTCCCCGATGCATGGCTTTCTCTCTCAATGTCAACTGAGAGTTAAAAATATTCATTATAATATGCACTTTCCACTCACTCCTCAGAATGTCTTCTTTATTTTTATTTATTTATTTTTTAAGATATGTGAGCTACGTACTGTATGTCTGATGTTTTGCCATCGTACATTCAAATATTTATATTCACTGTACAGTACAGCGAACTGTTTATACTTACTGTACATGCTATAACTACTTCTCCCAACTCCGCTATTGCTATATTTCCTAAACTAAACGCTGATATTGAAATAACGCCTGGTCTGATAATGCAGTCTGTTTAAATTTCTACCGACCAAGTTCTGCCCTTCATCATGGGAAAACAACGAGCTTCTTTAAAGGATACAACTACTAGGACAGAGATATTTTCATTATGGAATTTGTACTACCCACTGAAATGTAGTAACTAATGGGATTTTAATTAGCCATATATGTACAGTATATTACATTCTTTACCTAAAATGTCTCTAACTTCTAGGGAGAGCGCGAGGTACGTTCACAATCCCCTGAATACATATTCCCTTCTTCGAGAAAACGCAGAGAAGTGAACCGTCTCATATGAATATGCTACCAGTCATAAGTTTCAATACGGAGCTGCAAGTACTTAAGAATTATCAATTACTCTACAATTATGCAGCGGCGTCATCATCCAAGCTATAGCTGGAATAGGGAAGGGAACATAATATCCCATAAGTCTTATTAGAACACGCTGGAAATAGTGACGTAAAAAAAAAAATCGCCAACGGCACGTGGTGTTCCCAAGCGGTCACCCATCCAAGTACTGACCACGCCCAATGTTGCTTGACTTCGGTGATCGGACGAGAACCGGTATTTTCAACATGGTATGGCCGTTGCCGATGAAACTGCGTAATCTGTAGGCACTTGAGGACGATGGGATTGGGGTGCACTCGATAAAACCTGCACTCGCTCACACACACACGTAAACTGCCTGCTTAGACTCTGTACCTAAATTACCAAGCTCGTTGGATGTCATTGGGATAGATGATAAATCTATCTATCAACGGCAGTTTGGTTACGTTTCAACGTCACACACTGCTGGATTGACACGGGATTAATAAAACAGCTAGTCGGCATTCTAAGTTAAGCCACAGGTGGATTGTTGTTCAACAGCGGAGCCTCCTTTCAACCACATGGTTGTGGAACTGTAGTCGGATTTTCGACATCATTTTCATGCCATACTACGGAACTTCACACAAACTTCAATTCACTTCTTGCACCGGCGGCTACTACGAATGGACTGAAGCTCGCTACTGACTAGGGGGGGGGGGACATTTGTCTCTTGATGGATTACGTGACAGATATATAAAGTATCAGTCGTATGTTATGAACCCGAGTTTCAATAAAGATAGATTACCCGTATGTCCACAGATTCTCAGTAGTGGCCTGCGGAAGGATTATGCCCGCGGTCGACAAGTTACCTTCTAAGTTGTTTTCCCTCAACAATTAATGCTGCCAAGTGAGTAGGAATGACACCGCGCTCTCATATAAGTCGTACGAAACTATTAAGGAAACGAATTTGCCTCGTGGATCCAAGTCTCCCATGGACTGCCTATAATGTATTATCTATCCTAGAAGTGTTATCGGGGTGATTATTTAAATTTTCACTCGGTGGGAACCGCTGTTGTTCTTCATTCATCTACTCTGTTATGAATAACTTGTGGCCCTTAAAAGGGCCGGTTGCTGATTCCCTAGCAAGCACTCCCGCTTACTTGGAACTAGTGTATTTTGTGACGGCCTTGGTCCCTTCACTGACGGCGTGCTTGGCCAGCTCACCGGGTAGCAGGAGACGGACGGCTGTCTGGATCTCCCGACTGGTGATGGTCGACCGCTTGTTGTAATGCGCGAGCCGCGAAGCTTCCGCGGCGATGCGCTCGAAGATGTCGTTAACGAAGCTGTTCATGATGCTCATAGCCTTTGAACTGATTCCCGTGTCTGGGTGAACTTGTTTCAGAACCTTGTAGATGTAAATGGCGTAGCTCTCCTTCCTCTTGCGCTTCTTCTTCTTATCGCCCTTCGAAATATTCTTCTGGGCCTTGCCGGCCTTCTTGGCAGCCTTTCCGGAAGCTTTGGGGGGCATGGTGCTCGTCTGATGATGAGCCCGGAGGGAGAAAAATATTTAAGTCGCAGGGACAATGCCGTACTGCCTTCCCAGTGCGAGCCAATAGAAACAGCGCAAACGTTTGTGACTTTACGATTGGTCCGCTGTCGATTATTGACGTTGGCGTAAAAGTGAAGGTTACCGTGGGCGAGGCGTGATGATGATTGAGAGATCATCGTTCGTCAGAGTTGCATCGCAAGTGGCCGCGCTCCGCATCGTACTGTGCACCGGGTGCGGACCGTACGGGAACACGCCCGAGGCGAAAAGTGAAGGCCACCGTTTTGCTTATAATACCGGGCGCGGACCGTACGAGAACACGCCTGAGGCGTATTTGTATACTTCAGAGAGAAACCCTTTAGTTGCGTGTTTTCTTTCCAGTGAGAACCGAAACAGTGGGTAGGTCTATTCAGTGTTCGTGTGTGTGTACTCTTCCGTAAAGATGTAGCTACGAAGGAACCTCTACAGTGTGGCCACTGAGTAGTGATCAATAGTGCGAGAGAAGCCGTACGCAAGTGACTAAACCCTCAAGACTGTGTGTTTTTGTGCCATTGCCTCGAGTGAACTCTCCAATTGTCAACATCTCTAGTGTGGTTCTAGTGTACGGACCACTAGTTAATCGATCCAGATATACAGTTCTCTCCGCTTAACGATAGGACGTTACTGCGGAAATTTCCATCTAGTTGTAGCGCACCTTTTCTACAAATATTGTTCCAGTTAGAGAGAAGCCAACACAGTGTAGCATACCGAGTGACTGACAATTTGGGCGTGTATTAAATCTTATATCACGTCAAGTGTATTCGAGTGCAAAACATTTACTATGCTTGCAGACATGTTTCACTCACTCTGCTAGTGAAAACTAAACAGTGCTCTGTGTGCTCATAGTACAAAACAATCTAACGTGCAGTGAGTGAACCAACTAAATAGTGTCAACGAAACTTTACACTCCAAATATTCTCCTTTGTCTTTTCATTTCTGGACTTAGTTTAACCTTTCCTATCTCTTTCTCCAATATATACCTCAAATGCCGCAGTGTCAATTACAGTGTTTAGTGCTACGTATTACATCTTCAACCAAATAGTGCATCATAACTCCAACACAAATCAAAAGGAGGAGCCACCATGAATAACAACAACCCTGAAAGCAGAGCAACACAACCAGCATACAAAGGTAAGGGCAGTCACAACACCTCAAAAAACCGCTCTCACTCCGCTGAGGATTTGTCAGTAAATACTCCATCCTCTGACAATCCTTTTCCCGGTCTAATACACCAGCAGTCACCGCCTGACGCTTTCACAGAATCAGAGGCGAACACAACCCTTATAATATATAATTATAGTGCCTCAGAACTCAAAAAAGTTCTAAACCAAATTCGTGTCCATGTTCGCTGGTACAAACACCATGAACACCTGCTTATTATAAATTTCCATACCCGAGCTCACCTCTCAAAATTTACACAGTACATTCCACCCTCAATTCTTGGGCCTAGTGATACAACTCAGTACATGATTCCGGAGCAAGCGAAATTGCAAGCTCCTTGGCTCTCACAACCCGCTCAAAGACAATACAAACCAAATGCAGCTACCAAAGAAATATCTGCCCCTACCGCAAAAACTCCACTCAAAACAAATAACAGAGAACTACGATACAGACTAGAAAATCTGATATCGTCTCTGCCACTTCCCTCTCAAAGCACCACAGTACACCAAGACCTACAATCCCCCGTGTCACCAATCCAAACGAATCCTAATTTTGCCCCCAATCAAATCACGCCACAACCTTCCACATCAAATGCAAATAATAATACCACACCTGCCAAAGACATTCGAATATCACAAACGCAACCACCGCCTGCCGCAACTCAAATTGACTCACGCGTAGCTATGCGTATCAATAACCAAGATCTACACAAAAACAACCCCACCATCATATATCAAAATTGCCTAAAAATTCAAATCACACCACCTCGACAAACCTGGTCGCAAAAATTCAGTTCAACAACTCTAATTTTCGAAAACCAAGAGCACTTAGATAAATTCATCTCCTCCTACCCACCCAACACTTTCGGACCCAACGCAGAATATGCAATTAAAATTAACAGACAGAACAGAAATACGGAGAGTGCTCAATTTTACACCAAAGAAACCAATCTAGTTGCTACTGGAATCTCCCCGGAAATAGATACAGAAACAGTATCAGCTGCTATGACAAACATCAACTTAGAACACACTAGGATCACAAGAATAAGAAATAGCTACGGACCAACGCCCCTAGTTCGCATTTTCACAAAAAACCCGAACACCATATCGACACTTCTCAGCGATGGCCTCCGACTGTGGGGCAGAACATATCATTGTGAACCGCCCAAACTAGGAAAACGCCATATTCCATGCAGGAACTGTCATCAGTATCTGCATGAGAAGAAAAACTGCACAAACCCCGCAGTTTGTTTTCACTGTGGGAACATTGGCACTTCCTGTGCACATAAAGATCGACCACATCATTGCGCCACCTGTAATAGAGACGGACATTATACAGGACAGATGCACTGTCCACTATATCCACGCGAAATCCAACTCCCCGATGAACCTACCTACAGACCATTCATTAGGAAACAAAATATTGATTCGCCACTTAAACCCAGCCAAATGACACCCCCAAACCAGCCCCCGTCTCTTAACACAATAAATTTCCCATCCCTCAACTCCGTCGACAGCGACATATCCAACATACCAAACGAAACCACCAACAGCCCCAAACCCCACACATTTGCGCAGATCTTGGCAACACCACAAAAAACCGACAGAAATGATCTCCCCACCCCCCAACAAATCGCCAACTTTATAGATGAACGTATCGCCATCCACATAACCCGCATTGAAAAATACATTGATGAAAAAATCAATCAAGCCATTAATAATTTAACACAATTTATCACAGCCACAACAATAAACACAACCCCACCCTCACGACTCGAAAATACCACAGCCACTATAAATGCCACAGCCAAAAAGACCATAAATAGGAAAGTCAGCGTTGCACCTTATGGAAACAATATAGATGTAATAATCACGCCCATAGTCCAGAAAGTCCAAACTATGATAGGTGGCGCAATAGAACGAGCCCTGGCGGATTACCAATCCCTACCCTGCCCCTCAGGAAATTCACGGCACCTAGACACCACAAACAGCCTCTCACCAACAACCTAATACCACTATAATGGCGTCCATCCTACTTCGACATGACATCACGATAATTCATTGCAATATTAGACACCTGTATAACAACAGAACGGAACTCACTCACCTCATCCAAGAGCAAAAACCTGAAATTATATGTTTAAATGAAACCCACCTTCGAGACAAAGACCGCTTTACTATGAGAGACTTCACTATATATCGACGCGACAGACCTACGATAGGAGGAGGAGTTATGATTATGACTAACAAAAACTTGACAACAACTCAAATTCCCCTACCCCTCCACCTCGACGACCAAGAATGTGTAATAATTCAAATCCACATAGGTAATTCTCGCATGCATGTGGCTTCTTTCTACTCTCCGCCAGCCAATCCACTCCCATCCACACTCCTGCGTTACCTTCACACCCTTCCAAATGTCATAATCACCACAGATATCAACGCCCACCACCCCTTCCTCCATGATAACAATCGGAACACCAAAGGCAACCACCTAGTGACGCTCTTACCCAGTCTCAACCTAGTACAAGTTCCACTCCCTGCCCCCACACGCCTACCAACTCCTACTCAACAATTTACAACTCCTGATAAAATATTCATCTCTCCCAGATTACATAACCGACTCATCAATACTTTAGTCCTTCCCCCTCTAAATTCAGACCACGCACCCATACTAATAAAATTTGCCTGCCCCTTTTACCGCTCTCAACCCGTGAACGAAGCTATATACATGCGAGATTATCGTAACGCTGATTGGCAGAAATTCAAAGATTACATATCTAAATCACTCCCTCATTTTCCAATCACGAAACACGAAGACTTAGACACCGCAGAGACTTTGTTTGTACAGGTGCTTAATGAAGCTATTCAAGACTCAATACCACAAAAACGATATACCACTGACCGTCGCCGTGCATTACCTCCAGACATCTTAAAAATCATAAAGACAAAAAGAGCAGCACACAGACTCTACATGCGCACCCATGAAGATGAAGACAGACGCCTCTACCGCTCACTGCAAGAAGATGTCAAAGACGCTATACAGAGATACGAGACGCGACGATGGGACAAATTCATTCAGAAAGTCGACAAAGACAGACTAAACGCTCCCAAGCGATTTTGGGAAACCATAAAGCGTATTAGGGGCAAGTACCAATATACTTCCCACCCATTACGCTACAGACAACAAACGATTATTGACACACCAGGCAAACTGGAAGTCTTCCGGCAGTTTCTATCCAACACGCACACAATACCTATACATCCAGACTTCGACCAAGATCATTACCATTTCATCACAGATCATATCACTAACCATCCTATCCTCTATAATCCACTCCCAGCACCAGCACCACGATCAACCGATGACCCCATCATTGATGACATCACCATACTAGACATCTCACTTGCCCTTCAAACATGCAAGAACTCAGCACCAGGACCTGATGGTATCACATACCAAACACTTAAACAACTCCCGCCGACAGCCCTTAATTTTCTTGCTGGGCTTTTCACCCTCTCTTTGAAACTTGGACACGCTCCAACACGCTGGAGACATTCACACATAATTCTATTTCCAAAACCTGGTAAAGACGCCTCAGACCCCGCCAACTACCGACCCATAAGCCTCACCCCGACTATTGCCAAGTTAATGGAGAAAGTACTCGTTTCACGCTTGCAGGTTTACCTGCGCGACCGAAATATGATTCCCGATTCTCAGGCGGGCTTCAGACCGGGAGTCCAGCCGACTGATCAGCTGATACGGGTACTTACCCCCATTGAGGAGGCCTACTCTAAACGACATTACTCAATCATGGTAGCGCTCGACGCCAGACGAGCCTTTGACACAGTATGGCTGGACGCCTTGCGATATAAACTAACAAACATGGAATTTCCGCACGAAATAACACGCTGGATCTCCAGCTTCCTGAAAAACCGATCTGGCCAGGTGCGTCTTGGCAGACAAGATCTGTCCCGCACCTTCCAAATCGAAGCAGGAGTTCCCCAGGGCAGCGTGATTTCCCCCCTGCTCTATAACATATATGTATCTGACATCCCCCAACCCAACAACAATCAAGTGGGCCTGGCACAGTTTGCTGACGATGTGGCATTCTGGGTCACCCATCCCCGCTTACGATCCGCCAGGGTACTAATAGACAACGCCCTGAGACAGTACACTGAGTGGGCCAACACCTGGAGAATTACCATCAACACCGAAAAAACCCAAACCTGTGTCTTCCGCCCTTCTTTAAAATCACGAATCACAAACAGACAACACATTACCATCGGACAAGCATTAATACCACTCCAACACAAAGTAACATATCTAGGCATTCCACTCACATCAAAACTCTCTTGGACCACAATAGCGCAAACAATATGGGACAAATACAACAAAGCCACTAAAGCAGTAAGCTACCTAAGCGGCATTAGACGACAAGGCTGCCACGCCAACACATTACTACACCTATATAAAGCACTGGTTCGATCCCAGTGCACCTACTCCTCCTATTTTCTACTGCAATCTTCACCCTCAACACAAAAGAAATTTGAGTCCCGTGAAAGGAAATTATTGCGCCAGATATTTCGACTACCCAAACATACCAGAAACGACACAGTATACATCCACACTAAAACGAAACCACTCTCCACACACCTAATCCGAACAGTCACTAAATACACACACTTCGCACTACGTCGCTCATACACACAACATATGTTTAACAATCCTCCACACACCAATAAGAACACAACCATTGAAAAACTCCTACAAGCCTATCAAGATCACTTCAATCCACAAAATAACTATTAAACTCTCCCCCCCCTCTCTCCCTCTCTACAACACCCCTCGTCTCCCGGAATCGGCAAATTCGCGGCCTGTTTCCCATAAATACTCCACAAGAATGCCATCGTTGAGGAATGCACATATATGTCATGGACCAGAACCCGACACATACAATTAATAATCCACCTTCATCTACAACGAGAGGAAATGGAAATCAAACACCCCACCCACAACATAACGTACCAGCGAACATCACTCCGACTGCTGGATAGCTGAAGTCAAAATGCCAACGCCCAAACACAAGGATAACAACAATATAAACAAATTGTGACTGCCCTCACCACTGCTTAGTGATGCATGATAGCTACCGTTGAATAACTAAACAATAAATAAATACATTCAAAATTCACGCAAGCCCAGTAAATAATTTACATCACAAATAGTTCATGGTTACTCCTCAAATAACAACAAATCAGAACTTAAAATCTGCTTCTTAAACCTTCTTTCTCACTTTCTACCCACCTGTCTTCTTTCCACGTCTCAACCTCAATCTCATAAAAGCCCTAAATATCCAACATTCTAATAACACTGCACTCACAAGCACTCACGGTCGAAGAGGGCATTGTAATGTAAGACCCTAAAACGACCGCTGGCTCTGCCAGCAATCAACTCTGACACCGGGGCGAGGCGTCGTTCTTGTAGTTAAACAGCTGCAAGTAGGAGTAGCATCATGTCGGGTCGTGGAAAGGGAGGCAAGGTGAAGGGAAAGTCAAAGTCTCGATCCAGCCGTGCTGGGTTGCAGTTCCCGGTAGGCCGTATCCACCGTCTTTTGCGTAAGGGCAATTACGCAGAGCGAGTTGGTGCCGGTGCGCCAGTCTACCTGGCCGCGGTGATGGAGTACCTGGCGGCCGAAGTTCTCGAGTTGGCTGGCAACGCAGCTCGTGACAACAAGAAGACTAGGATCATTCCTCGTCACTTACAGCTCGCCATTCGCAACGACGAGGAGCTGAACAAACTCCTGTCCGGCGTCACCATCGCCCAGGGTGGTGTGTTGCCCAACATCCAGGCGGTTCTCCTCCCGAAGAAAACCGAGAAGAAGGCTTAAGCCCCTTCTCCGTAAAACGGCCCTTTTAAGGGCCCCACTAACCTCACAAAAGTCAGAAATAGCCAGTATTGTTAATCCTCTCTCACGGCTTCGTAATGTAATTTCATTACGCGTGTCAACTTTCTCTCTCTCTCTATACCGGTGGGCTGATTTAATATCATCATTCTGTAATTTTGTGCTCTGAACGATGTCGTTGTCCCAGGTTCGCACTGAAGTACTTGAAACCGTTGTACATTTACTAGGCTATTGTGTGATAACACATTATACTGATGCATATAGAAAGGTTTCATTATTATTATATAATTTAACACAATACGAATTAAATTAGATGATGATGCCAAAGTACATAGTTGGCTTCGAAATTTATGTAATATATTTCTATCATATTAGAGTAATGGAGATTATCGTGAAAATAATCACAAGTCCCCTTCTTTGGTGCCCATCGTGGTTTTAGACATATACGTTTGAATATACTAGTTTACTTTACTACATACTACGAATGAAACTAATTTTGAATAAGAAATCGATAACTGGTGAACAACTTACGGCGTTATAAGTTCCTAATGCGTTTGTTTGTTGGTGCACATATTGGCCGCACGCGCAGGAACCCCAATACTGAGATGATGACATGACCTTCTCGTAGGAATCGAAGGCTTTGACAATTTGCGTTCGAATTTCCCCTCTCTCTGTCGTTTCGTTCGAACCGAAATGACGCAAGCTATACGTGGAAGTTGTCTGACAGGACGAAGTCCTGTGTTCTGACATGCGATGTGTACCTCTTCTCCCCAGTGTTTACCACACTGGATTCCTATGACCTAAAAGTTGGCATTGCAAAAACGTGGTGATGTGATGTTCAGTATGTGTCAATCCCCTCGGTTCCTTGTTACGGTCTGGTGAGCATTGCCTACCTGCGTTGTCATATTACCCACCAATTCTTCGGACAGTGATTATTGACTTACAGAAGTTTACAGTAACAGGTAACATAATCCGAGGAGCAAGGCTTCACAGAGGAATCCGGTCTTTCCACTTGATATACCAAGCGTTGGGGTCAGACCCATTTGAAAAACGGAGAGGCATTTCTTACAACGTCTTTTGCTGATACTGAAGTGCCCCTACGAAATAAGTTCTGTTTTCCGCACTGGCCTGTTGAGCTAGTGGTCACACAGTAAAGGTGAATTAAATTAATCTCGACAACTACTGCCCTTTTTAGACGGATTTTATGGCCCTGAAAAGGGCCGTTTTGCCGACGGATTCGGCAGCAGACGTGTGTAGGCAGTCTAACCGCCGAACCCGTAGAGAGTCCTCCCCTGCCTCTTCAAGGCGTATACCACGTCCATGGCCGTGACTGTCTTCCGCTTCGCGTGCTCGGTGTATGTTACAGCGTCACGGATTACGTTCTCCAGAAAGACCTTGAGAACACCTCTCGTCTCCTCGTAGAT
This sequence comes from Periplaneta americana, assembly GCF_040183065.1. Taxonomy (NCBI): domain Eukaryota; kingdom Metazoa; phylum Arthropoda; class Insecta; order Blattodea; family Blattidae; genus Periplaneta; species Periplaneta americana. The sequence continues at coordinate 1,045,396 of NW_027185505.1, forward strand.
GAGGCCGGAGATACGCTTTACGCCTCCACGTCGGGCGAGACGACGAATGGCCGGCTTCGTGATGCCCTGAATATTATCTCGGAGAACCTTCCTGTGGCGCTTCGCTCCACCTTTGCCAAGACCCTTGCCTCCCTTGCCGCGTCCAGTCATGTTGCTCGTGTGACGAAGGTTAAAAGTGATCTCGACGGCGGGTCATTTTTTGGTTTATATACTAAAACCCGCGGACCAATCACATTACGGAAGGGGCGTGGCTTCTCAACGGGCGAAGACATAAATACCCCTCTTGGGGGCAGCGGGGGCGACTGTATTGCGTCAACTTGGGTTGCGAGGACTAAGGAGTAAGCGATGGCACGTACGAAGCAAACTGCGCGTAAGTCCACGGGAGGCAAGGCTCCACGAAAGCAGCTGGCAACGAAGGCCGCTAGGAAGAGCGCACCGGCTACTGGAGGCGTGAAGAAACCCCATCGATACCGCCCTGGTACAGTTGCTCTTCGCGAGATCCGTCGTTACCAGAAGAGCACCGAGCTCCTCATCCGCAAGCTGCCTTTCCAGCGCTTGGTGCGTGAAATCGCTCAGGATTTCAAAACCGACCTCCGTTTCCAGAGCTCAGCCGTAATGGCCTTGCAGGAGGCAAGCGAGGCATACCTCGTCGGTCTCTTCGAGGATACCAACCTTTGCGCCATCCACGCCAAGCGCGTGACCATTATGCCCAAGGATATTCAGCTGGCTAGGCGCATCCGCGGCGAGAGGGCTTGAATTAACAAAGGTACTCCTGCCCGCAAAAAGGCCCTTTTCAGGGCCACTAGTTATTTCTCGGAAGAGCCGGTTGTACCGTACTCCAGGTCTCGTTCCTACTACCCTCAGTTCAAGGTCACCTCAATAATATAAATGGTTTCTCCCTTTCCATTCCTCACCGTATCAGCATTTTCCCACAGCCTGTTTGACAAATATCGCAATGTATCCTATAGGTTAATAAACAATTTTTTAATAGAACGATGGATAACAAAGTTTCTTAGGAAAATTAAAAAAAAATTTCACAGTTCTATAATATTGCACATTATATATATTTACCAAATTAAGGGTTAACGCCGCCGGGACGAGTGATCCTCCGTCCGACCGATCACAAGCGCCAAGGCTCAAAGTGGTCCAGAAAGCAAATCTAGCTGGACTAAAAATGTGACATATTTCCATGAAACTTCGCACTATAGTCACTACTGTATAAGAGGAGAAACTACCCCTTTATAGACGATGCGTTTTGACAAAAATTAGTGACTTGTCTCATATATAATATATTGTTTTAATGAAACTTTACACAGTACTTACATGTAGCTCGTTTATACTATATTGGATACAAAATGTGATTATGATTGTATAAGAGTAGCTACTTGTCTCCTATCTAACATTTTTTACTTTCACGAAACTATAACTGTGACTCATTATTTTCGATAGTACAGACGTGGTCTGCTTAGGAAAGGACAAGCGGAAGACTGTGACCTTTGTGACCTCGGGTGGGTATTACGATAACATTTATAACCGTCACCCTGATAAGCATCCGAGCAGCTTATTTCAAAAAGGAGTTTGAATACAAACAATTCCTTCAATCTACTACGATTATTACAATAACTGATTTCATTAATCTCCTCTCTTCTTTAGCAAAATATAAATTACCTTCAATTGGTCGATTCAGCAAACTTGTTCATAAAACTTATCGCTATTGCGTCACGTTTCGCAATTTTTCTAAAGTAAAAACAAAAACACGAACAAACGCCTACTCCTTTAACCTCATCGCTCTCTTATCTCTAGAATCCCGGGGGGTTGAGAACCTGAATTCTCTGTGGTGTGAAACAAAGCAACCCGCAGGAGCAATGACACGTTCAATTGTCCTAATAATAGAAAAAAAATTACACGTCATTTAGTGTATTCAGAACATTTTTACAGGACCGTGTAGGATATTCACTCTCCTGTCGAATAGTTTCGGCGGCTGGTAGGCGATACGCATTAATTAAAATAATACTTGCGTACCTTGTTCAGGACAGTGACTGTGCTACTTTCTTTCTTTCTTTCTTTCTTTCTTTCTTTCTTTCTTTCTTTCTTTCCTTTATTTGTAGCTTATTGATGACACCAGATGCCATAACGGAAATGCCGTGATGGTATGTTTGTTTAATATTCAAAATCAAGTGACAGACGCTATTTGACTTTGCGGTGGAGGGGATAGGGACCTGATCTCGGATGTTCCGAGAGATGCCGGCGCACAGTTGTCCAGAACGCAAAACTATGTAAGAAAATCAACTTCATCATAACCGAAGTTTAAGTAATATCTAGGCTTAAACAAAAGCTAGGCATTGTGCACAACAGCATACAAAACATCAATATCAGTAAGAGGTGGGACAAAACATGAGTTTTTTTTTTAAAGTCACGCTCTTCAGTTGATTTTTGTTCGTGGGGTCAGTGGCTGTTTTATACTGTTAAACCTTCCCTTATGGAGGTCATAGGACAAGATGTGTACTTTCATTTAATACGCGAAAAGCAATCTATAATACGTTAGCATTCATTTAATTGGCACGTTTACTGAGATTTGTGCAACTAGTTTTTTTTTTTTTTTTTTTTTTTACGACATATTTAACAGGCTGTGCATTACAAGTAAACCTGAGTTAACTTTCAATTCTTCTACCCACACATTAATCAAATATTAAACTCTATACGGCTTAAAATTTAGCTGCTACATCCTGCAAACTTAGATGTTATATTCATCTCTTGGTGGCGCTTTACGAATTCGACAGCAGCCACTTTTCAGAGTCTGGATGAAGGAGCTTAATTTCTCCAAGAAAAATTCAACACTTCTTGAACATATAATGAACAACTAAATTATGGAGTATATCCATGAATCTAGCATTTTGTTACCAACTGCGAAAAATATGGCAGGCTAGTCATCTTTTAGGAGCATAATTTCTATTAAAACATTAAAAATTATCAGAAAAACTAATTTTTCCCTAATTCCCTAATTACACGAGCATAATTCGTTTTTGCATAGATGCGTATAAAATTTCATGGAAATATGTTACATAGGGGAGAAATTATTAACTCTGTATAAATGTAGCCTCTAAACACAAGAAGTAGATTCCCATATAAAAACCATTATCTGAATTTATGCTACCTGTAACTATACTGTGTGAAATATAATGTAAATATTTCAGTTAAGATAGAAATTATTAATTTAGTCTATAAAGCACTTCCGATACAACTCTTCACACAATAATAATAATAATAATAATAATAATAATAATAATAATAATAATAATAATAATAATAAATAATTCTGAGCTTCAGTGCAAGAACTCTTTAACCCTCACACAGCTTGTTCTGAGAAAAATCAGTATTAAAGAAATTTATACACATTAAACAAATTGTAATGCTATATGTTGTCATGTCTCTTCTATCCCTCACGTGGAAACTTAGGCTTACACAGCAGCAAGAATAAGATAACAACGTTATTATCATCTGTCCTTTTATGGCTATACAGTTTTTGCAGTGAACTACAGAATTATTAACTATTATTATTACAGACCTGTTATTTTTTTCACTTTTTTCACACACACACACACACACACACACACACACACACACACATCTATTATACTAAACATAAACCCACAAGAGAAAACAATACTTGTATTAACTGTAAACATTTTTCTTCCTTTCTTTATTTTTAGCAGAATCCTCCATTTCACCCTTTATCTCACTAGATGCGCTTCCCGCAGACATTCTTCATTATATGTTTCACACACCACTTCGTAACACTTGCAGCGGTTGACTTTTGTTTTCTTGTCTTTTTCTCTAGGGTATATTGTACATAGTGCTCGGTATCGGTGCTCGTTCACGTGATATTTTACCTTTGTTTTTCTTGCTAACTCCTGCCAATTTTTCTGATATTTCCCGTAGTTGATTGGTCAAGTACTGCGGATTGATTCCCGGTTATAACAAACACACCTACACTACATTCCAATGATTTCTGACTCGTTACTGCACATTTTAGAAACACTGTACGAAAGCACACACAGTCTCTCGTAAATCAACAGGTTACAACAGAGACTTACACTTGCAAACGCGTGGGGATTTCAGAAAATTTCTTACTATTTCAGTACCTTTAACTGTACAACAGATTTTGTTTTCTCGAAAAAGAAAGGTCAACGTTACTATTGACAAAAGACAGAAACGTACGATTACAATACCTTTATTTTAAACAATCTTAGAGGTGGTCTGGGAATTCCTAAACTCACCACGCGACTACTTAACCCTAGACAGGTAATCATCACTGTACTCATGTTAAAGGTAAGCATTCGTAATTTTTACTACTCACATTTTAATTAACTGAAATCAACTCAATATCACACATTTAACAACTTTTACACATTTCGTAGCCATTAGTGTTCATTTAATTTTAAGTTTGTCATAAAGTCTTTACGTTCATGTTATTGTCCTATTTACAATTAGTGCAAACAACAGCGCGATGTTCTCTGCAGAACCCCTTTTTGCAAAGTCCACAAAATGTTGTCATCATTCTCCTCTTCTTTGCAGGACATTTATAGCAAACAGTACGTTCACCATCTGGCTGCATTACCTGGCATTGTTGTTGCACAGCAATGTTCAGATGTTCTTCAATTGTTGCCCGCAGAGATCGGTGTAAAGTAGGACGTGCAAAGCGGTGCTGCATCCACGGTTTTGTCAGCTCTTCACACAATTGGAAAATGAATTGTTTTCTTGATATTGTTTTCTGAAACTATAAATTATCCATGAATTTATACTTGCAATATTTAGCATGTTGTAAAATATTGCTAGTGGCCAGCGCCTCGTCTTTCTATTGCAGGAAAGATTGTGGCACATTTGACATAGTGTATCTACACCACCTTTAGTCCCATTGTAAATAATAATAATAATAATAATAATAATAATAATAATAATAATAATAATAATAATAATAATAATAATAATAATAATAAAGGCTTTACATATAACGTGTTGCTTACTGTTGTCATTGCAGTCCACGTCGGTGGGGGTGGGGGGGTTTCTTTCTCCTCCTCCTTCCTCTAGAAAGAGCAGTTACCAGGGTCTAAGGAAGTGAATGCCCTTTTCTTTCTGGGCTCATCCCTACATTTGTCTTAGCTCCTTAGGGAAAACCACGGAAAACCCTCAGGCTTGCGAATAGACTGAATGAATGAGAGGAGAAACTTTAAAGGTACGTGAAAACACGTCCATGCAAGGGAGTTGGGACTGTGAAAAATTGAATATGTGAAATCCAAGACTGTATTTGCCAGGCGAGCAAAGAAGAAGAAGAAGAAGAAAGGCTTACGTATGACGTGTGGCTTACTGTTGTCATTGCAGTCCGCGTCGGCCAGCGGTGGGAGGGGGGGGGTCAATATACCTGCACATATCAGTTCAAATTATAAAAACCTCTTAATGCTACTGCGGTACTATTCCATTGCCGAACACAATATGAAGAAATTAGCAGATCCCTGAACTGAACTCTTATTACTCTGAAATTACCGCGCAGTACAATTATAGCTATGACGCATTGCAAGCGTTAGTCACCATATCGATTTGCTAAGCAAATTTTATCCCTTTAGAGCATGTCCCCCCCCCCTCCTCCTCCATATCAGCCAACAACATACTGGATGAAGAAGACTCCTGCAAAAGGGACGAATTAAGATTTAATTTTATTTTAATGATAGACTAACATTGCAAAGTTCCAAAATAATTTTTTGCATTCCTTCATTACACTAGTCGTACAAAATTGCGGTCGTATCTCGTACTATCTATACTAATAATAAATCTGTAGCCGAAATTTTTCTGGTAAGTTTCGATTTTCCAAAAGTAATTGGTCCTAACATATATAATTAACCACCCTGAAACCGAAAATCGCATTTTTGAAAATTTTGTTTGTATGTCTGTCTGTATGTTTGTTACCTTTTCACGCGATAATGGCTGAACCGATTTATATGAAAACTGGAATATAAATTAAGTTTGTTGTAACTTAGATTTTAGGCTATATGGCATTCGAAATACTTTATTTAAAAGGGGGGTTATAAGGGGGCCTTAATTAAATAAATCGAAATATCTCGCTTATTATTGATATTTGAGAAAAAATGTTACATAACAGATGTTCCTTTAAAAATGATTTCCGTTAAGTTTTATTTTTTTACAACATTTTGATAGGACTGATATTTAATGAGATAAATGAGTTTTAAAATTAAAATAACGCTATCTAAGACGGTGCAATGAATTAAGAACAAATGACTTCGTCTATAAGGGGCCTTGGACAACAACAATCGAAACAGGGGCCTTGGACATCAACAAACAATCGAAAGCTATTAAACATAGCCTACAGGGAATGTTTCTGTGTTTGTATGAAGTAATATCACAAGCTCGTAAATTAACTGATTTGTATAATTAGTTATTATTTCACCATTGGAAACTGTAGTTTCTCTAGATGGACATAATGCTATAATGTTATTACAGTAACGTCTGAGTAAATCGAGGACAGGTAAGATTAAAATAGCTTCTTATGCACAGAAAATTTGATAGGCTATTTTGTACATTCGTTTTCTGTATTTCTTAAAATAATATTTATGTACACGCATTTTAATCTCAGAGAATTAACGAACAACGAGAGTGTATTGATTTAGTATGCAGTAATAGTACTTTAGCTTGGCAATCCATTATTTTAATAATTCATATTTTAACTATGCTCAATTGAATCGTGTTAAAATACATAAAATATATATGCAATAAATGCAGTGCTAAAAAAAAATTGGGTAATATGCGAAGCAGATTATCTTGCGCTGTTGTAAAAGTTGTTCCATGGATCAGTCGTCCTATTTTAATTATGTAATTACTTTATATTTATTTCTAACAGGTGGAGCGGAGCGAACGGGTACGGCTAGCTAACAATAAGTGAGAACTTACAATACAACAACGACAACAACAACAACAGCTGATAATCTGAAAGGGAACATAGTAATTTGGGGTGAATTAAAATGCAGCTTCCATTCGTTTAAAATTTCTTTAAATTTTAACTAAATATTAATGTAGATATTACCTCTAAAGGTAAATGGGGGCATGTTTCACAACGCTAACAAATTACAAATTAACAATATACAATTAACAACGGAAATATTACATATGCTTGTTAACTGTGTTTCACAATGCAATCTTATTCACTTGTATGTTTTAACGAACTTTACAAAATCGGCGAAACAAACTTACAAATACGCATAATTGGTTGAACAAAATCGCCAACGACAGTTTACAAAAATCACTAAGGATCAGAGGTAAAGTAGCTGTAATTTTAGAACTATCGATGGACATGTTTATATTTTTTTATATATATTTTATTTAGATTTTGCTACATCGGCGACAACGGAGTTTCGCGGCATGCAATTGGTCGAGCATACCAATGCATTAATTAGCCTACGACTTAACTGACGAAAGTTAGCGCGAAATTCATTCAAATAATTGATAAATAATGGATTTGACCCACGTAGTTATATGCAGTTGATAGAGCAGCTAACATGTCCATCCATTAAAATCAACTTCGCTCTCTGCTGGTCCATCAGTATATTTTATTGTTTCATCCATAACCTCGCCAACATTAGGGAACCCAGCAGGAGGAGCATAAAAATCCTTTGCCCGAGTAAGCACATTCGGTGATCAATAACCCGCCTCGAGTTTTTTCAATCTTGTAACAACATCAACTACCATGTGTGAACTTTTGCACACTGTAATCTTATAAATTCCGTTCTTATCTGCTAACGCAGGGAACTGAGAGCTACTATGCAACCAATGCAGTTCTCGCTTTGTGGTTAGGGCACCACTTTTCCCTTTCAGATGTTGCATGTGATGTCCCATATCTTGTAGGAGAGATTACAGCGAAATGGGATTCGGAACGACTTCAGAATACTGCGTAAGTAATGCCGACATTGCATTATTAAGTGATTGGTTTTCGGTGCAAAGTTTTTCTTCTTTAAGTGCGAGTATTTATTAAATACGTTCCTCGTATATAAGAACTAACGCGGTATTCTGAAGTATAGCGCGGGATTCATTCGAAACCTTTCATTAATATTCGTACAATGATACGAACGTGGCCGGAAAATTCTACGTTAGGCCTAAATGCAAAATCTTCGTCTGAGTCGCTAGAACTACTCAATAACATCACAACTGCTTCAGTGTAATTCTTAATGGTACCCTGTTACTATAAAATTGATTTTATACATATGTGTTTATTTTTTTCATTCACAATTAGAAGCTATTTCAACAGGGCTACTGTAGAAAATGTGCTAACTTCACTAGTAAAGTTTAGTTTACACGTTTGTAAAATTACTCCTTCGTTGTGAAACAAACATATCACTTGTAAAGAGCGCAAAATTTCATTCGTAAAGATTTGATTTCCTTTGTACAGTCCACCTTTACAAACAAAGATTGTGAAACAGAAGTTTACAAACAGAGTTCACAATTTCCAAAGATTGTAAACTTTGTGAAACACCCCACTGGTGAATCAGCACGCCGAGCTCGATCGAAATACAACCAGTTACTATTATTTCCCTATCGTTTTTTGACATTTGATTCCGCGTCCTACCTCTTTCATTCGTTACTAACCAACAACGCCAATAGCAGAAGGTAACGCAAAAACAGTCACCGGTTCCCCGATGCATGGCTTTCTCTCTCAATGTCAACTGAGAGTTAAAAATATTCATTATAATATGCACTTTCCACTCACTCCTCAGAATGTCTTCTTTATTTTTATTTATTTATTTTTTAAGATATGTGAGCTACGTACTGTATGTCTGATGTTTTGCCATCGTACATTCAAATATTTATATTCACTGTACAGTACAGCGAACTGTTTATACTTACTGTACATGCTATAACTACTTCTCCCAACTCCGCTATTGCTATATTTCCTAAACTAAACGCTGATATTGAAATAACGCCTGGTCTGATAATGCAGTCTGTTTAAATTTCTACCGACCAAGTTCTGCCCTTCATCATGGGAAAACAACGAGCTTCTTTAAAGGATACAACTACTAGGACAGAGATATTTTCATTATGGAATTTGTACTACCCACTGAAATGTAGTAACTAATGGGATTTTAATTAGCCATATATGTACAGTATATTACATTCTTTACCTAAAATGTCTCTAACTTCTAGGGAGAGCGCGAGGTACGTTCACAATCCCCTGAATACATATTCCCTTCTTCGAGAAAACGCAGAGAAGTGAACCGTCTCATATGAATATGCTACCAGTCATAAGTTTCAATACGGAGCTGCAAGTACTTAAGAATTATCAATTACTCTACAATTATGCAGCGGCGTCATCATCCAAGCTATAGCTGGAATAGGGAAGGGAACATAATATCCCATAAGTCTTATTAGAACACGCTGGAAATAGTGACGTAAAAAAAAAAATCGCCAACGGCACGTGGTGTTCCCAAGCGGTCACCCATCCAAGTACTGACCACGCCCAATGTTGCTTGACTTCGGTGATCGGACGAGAACCGGTATTTTCAACATGGTATGGCCGTTGCCGATGAAACTGCGTAATCTGTAGGCACTTGAGGACGATGGGATTGGGGTGCACTCGATAAAACCTGCACTCGCTCACACACACACGTAAACTGCCTGCTTAGACTCTGTACCTAAATTACCAAGCTCGTTGGATGTCATTGGGATAGATGATAAATCTATCTATCAACGGCAGTTTGGTTACGTTTCAACGTCACACACTGCTGGATTGACACGGGATTAATAAAACAGCTAGTCGGCATTCTAAGTTAAGCCACAGGTGGATTGTTGTTCAACAGCGGAGCCTCCTTTCAACCACATGGTTGTGGAACTGTAGTCGGATTTTCGACATCATTTTCATGCCATACTACGGAACTTCACACAAACTTCAATTCACTTCTTGCACCGGCGGCTACTACGAATGGACTGAAGCTCGCTACTGACTAGGGGGGGGGGGGGACATTTGTCTCTTGATGGATTACGTGACAGATATATAAAGTATCAGTCGTATGTTATGAACCCGAGTTTCAATAAAGATAGATTACCCGTATGTCCACAGATTCTCAGTAGTGGCCTGCGGAAGGATTATGCCCGCGGTCGACAAGTTACCTTCTAAGTTGTTTTCCCTCAACAATTAATGCTGCCAAGTGAGTAGGAATGACACCGCGCTCTCATATAAGTCGTACGAAACTATTAAGGAAACGAATTTGCCTCGTGGATCCAAGTCTCCCATGGACTGCCTATAATGTATTATCTATCCTAGAAGTGTTATCGGGGTGATTATTTAAATTTTCACTCGGTGGGAACCGCTGTTGTTCTTCATTCATCTACTCTGTTATGAATAACTTGTGGCCCTTAAAAGGGCCGGTTGCTGATTCCCTAGCAAGCACTCCCGCTTACTTGGAACTAGTGTATTTTGTGACGGCCTTGGTCCCTTCACTGACGGCGTGCTTGGCCAGCTCACCGGGTAGCAGGAGACGGACGGCTGTCTGGATCTCCCGACTGGTGATGGTCGACCGCTTGTTGTAATGCGCGAGCCGCGAAGCTTCCGCGGCGATGCGCTCGAAGATGTCGTTAACGAAGCTGTTCATGATGCTCATAGCCTTTGAACTGATTCCCGTGTCTGGGTGAACTTGTTTCAGAACCTTGTAGATGTAAATGGCGTAGCTCTCCTTCCTCTTGCGCTTCTTCTTCTTATCGCCCTTCGAAATATTCTTCTGGGCCTTGCCGGCCTTCTTGGCAGCCTTTCCGGAAGCTTTGGGGGGCATGGTGCTCGTCTGATGATGAGCCCGAAAAATCGAAAAATCGAAGGAGAATTGGGAGGAAAATTTAAAAGGTACGCAAAACGCGTCCTTGCAAGGGGTTGGGGGCTGTACAAAACTAAATATGTGAGCTCCAAGCCTGTTGGCCACTAGTCTCACTCCGGGTTACGCTGCTCCCCTGAAGGAGCTCTAGAAAATTTTGAAGGGGAAGCCGAAAATGGACGTAACCTCTTAGGTACCACATACGCGAGGGGGGCTGAGACTGATCAATTGATCACGGAACGGGGCGAGGAGGAGTTGGCTGGTGTGTGCCGTTAGGATGGCAAGACGCCGTCATCTGTTGTTCGATGACAAAGCAGGTGAAGGCCGTCGGAAGAAGCGCCGTGAAATCTAAACTGCAATTTGAGAGGTCCCTGTCCTTTCAATTTGCGACTTATTGAGTGACCTCGTATGTTTAATATACTATTAATATTATCTGAAATAGGGCATACATACTTTATAAGAAAGGTGGAATATATATGGGGAAGGGCATATAGGTCCGTGGCCCATTTCTTATAGGGCTCATCCCGACATTTGTCTTACGCCTGAGGAAAACCACGGAATACCTTAGGCAGGATGAGTTGTCTCATATAAGAGACTAGCCAATTTGGCTATTATGTTGGAGGTCATGAGCCTTGTTGATTTGTCTCAATTTCGAGACCAGCCATTTGGCTATATGATGGCTCAATTGCGAAGAGGGGGAGAGATGTGATTGTTAATTAGGGGGATTCATGGGGATATGAGTGCAGGTCCGTGGCCCATTTCTTTTAGGGCTCATCCCGACATTTGTCTTAGCGCCTTAGGAAAACCACGGAAAAACCTTAGGCAGGATGAGTTGTCTCAATATCAGAGACTAGCCAGTTGGCTCTTAGGTTGAATGACTCTATGAATCGATGGATATATACTAGCCAATTGGCTCTATTAGATTTCCATCGATCAACAAAAGTAGATAATGTTATGGAGGGATTTTGTTTAGCCCAGTTAAGACAAGGTCATTTTACAGCGGTTGCACTATCCAAGGAGTCTCATGGAGTTGAGTCGTAGCTACCAAAACCTGGGAGTAGCGCCAGCCTCCCTGTCCTCCTGTCTCAATAGAATAGCTAATGGACCTGTCTGGTGTCTACGCCGTAACCTAGGATCATACTGGCCGAGGCCAGATATGAGCGGGTTGGGGTTAGCACGAGCTTCCGCATACAGGTTCCTAGCCAGTCGAGCAATGAACTCGTCTATGGTTGGCAACTCTAGTTCATCATGGAACTTTCTTCTCGAGGCGACTCGGGGGAGATGGGTAATGAGTCGAATCACCTGGTTTTGGACAACTTGGAGTTTACGGAGATGGGACACTGCCGCAAACCCCCATGCGGGTGCGGCATAGGTAATGACAGAGCGAATGAGGGCCTTATACATGGTAAGTCCTACCCTCAGGTTGTCAGGAGTTAAGGCCGCCAGAATGGGATAGTGTCTAACTATCAGCCCGTTGGCCTTACGAAGAAGGGATTGGATGTGATCTCGGAAGTTGAGATGAGAGTCCATAATGATCCCTAAATATTTAATTTGGTTCATCCACGGCATTTCTCGTCCGAAAAGTGTGGGTGGTGGTGGTATGTCTTCGAGCCTCGCTCTTAGTGAAAAGAGTATGGCCTGACATTTCTCTACATTGACCTTGATTCTCCAGTCGTGGAACCACGGCTGGAGGTGATCTAAGATCGACTGTAATCTACGGGACGCTAATCTATAGGTTTTGCCCATCGCCAAGAGGGCAGTGTCGTCTGCATAGATATACAGATGACTACTTCTGCCGTGGATATAGCGAAACGGGAGGTCATTAATGAATATATTGAAAAGTATGGGCCCGATAATGGAACCCTGTGGGACTCCTGCGTGAATTTCACGGGGGGTGGAGAAACTAGTGCCTACACGGGTTTTGAATGTACGGCCTCGGAGGTAGTTAGAAATGAGGCGTATCATTCCATCTGGGACTCCCATGCCCAGTAACTTAACGAGGAGTCCCTCATGCCAAACCCTGTCGAATGCTCGCTCGATGTCCAGGTAAGCTGCAGCTACTACACGCTTCGTGCTCATAGCCCAGGTAATGTCCTCCGTCATGCGGAGTGCCTGGAGTGTAGTGGAACGACCAGGGTGAAAACCGAATTGCTCGTTCCTGATTTGGGGCAATACTACTTCAGTGAGGCGTCTATGTATGACCCGCTCCGCCAGTTTGCTGAGACAACTGAGGAGACTAATAGGCCTATAGTTGCTTGGATTCGTCTTATCCTTTCCGGGCTTTGGAAAGAGAACTACGTGAGCTTCTTTCCAGGGAAGGGGATAGTGACCGGAAGCCAAGATGTTATTAATTATCTCTGCTATGCGCTTCATAGCTGACCTTGGGAGATGCTGCAATATAATTCCTTGGATACCGTCGGCTCCTGCGGCCTTATGAGGGCCGAGGCGACGAATGAAATGGGCGACCTCGTGGGTGTTCGTAGGTCGTATCCCATTTTCCGGCTCCCTGCTAAGGAGGTCTCGAACCGATTCCTCAACAGCTCTGATATGGGGCAAGTTTAAATTTTGTTCCACGGGTTGAAAAGTGGTCTCTAGAACGTCTGCCAGTGCGGTAGCCTTCTCCTCAGGAGTAAAGGCCGTGACATCTGGACCGACTACTAATGGGTGAATAGATTGAGACGGATTGGACAGAGCTCGAGATACACGCCAGACATCTGACATGTTTCTGCTGTCCATCGTCTCAACCTTGGATTTCCAAGCATCCACGACCGTCTCGTGGACCGCCTCACTGATCCGCCTGCGCAAGCGGTTCATTTCTATTCTATGTTGATCTAACCTAGTACGCTTCCACAATGTTCTTGCTCTATTGCGGGCGATCTTTAGGTCTCTAATATAGGCCCGGAGGGAGAAAAATATTTAAGTCGCAGGGACAATGCCGTACTGCCTTCCCAGTGCGAGCCAATAGAAACAGCGCAAACGTTTGTGACTTTACGATTGGTCCGCTGTCGATTATTGACGTTGGCGTAAAAGTGAAGGTTACCGTGGGGACATGTCATAGACCAGAACCCGACACATACAATTAATAATCCACTTTCATCTACAACGAGAGGAAATCGAAATCAAATACCCCACCCACAACATAACGTACCAGCGAACATCTCTCCGACTGCTGGATAGCTGAAGTCAAAATGCCAACGCACAAACACAAGGATAACAACAATATAAACAAATTGTGACTGCCCTCACCACTGCTTAGTGATGCATGATAGCTATCGTTGAATAATTAACAGTAAATAAATACATTCAAAATTCACGCAAGCCCAGTAAATAATTTACATCACAAACAGTTCATGGTCACTCCTCAAATAACAACAAATCAAAACTTAAATTCTGCTTCTTAAATCTTCTTTCTTACTTTCTACCCACCTGTCTTCTTTCCACGTCTCAATCTCAATCTCATAAAAGCCCTAAATATCCAACATTCTATTAACACTGCACTCACAAGCACTCACGGTCGAAGAGGGCATTGTAATGTAAGACCCTAAAACGACCGCTGGCTCTGCCAGCAATCAACTCTGACACCCCCGGCGAGGCGTCGTTCTTGTAGTTAAACAGCTGCAAGTAGGAGTAGCATCATGTCGGGTCGTGGAAAGGGAGGCAAGGTGAAGGGAAAGTCAAAGTCTCGATCCAGCCGTGCTGGGTTGCAGTTCCCGGTAGGCCGTATCCACCGTCTTTTGCGTAAGGGCAATTACGCAGAGCGAGTTGGTGCCGGTGCGCCAGTCTACCTGGCCGCGGTGATGGAGTACCTGGCGGCCGAAGTTCTCGAGTTGGCTGGCAACGCAGCTCGTGACAACAAGAAGACTAGGATCATTCCTCGTCACTTACAGCTCGCCATTCGCAACGACGAGGAGCTGAACAAACTCCTGTCCGGCGTCACCATCGCCCAGGGTGGTGTGTTGCCCAACATCCAGGCGGTTCTCCTCCCGAAGAAAACCGAGAAGAAGGCTTAAGCCCCTTCTCCGTAAAACGGCCCTTTTAAGGGCCCCACTAACCTCACAAAAGTCAGAAATAGCCAGTATTGTTAATCCTCTCTCACGGCTTCGTAATGTAATTTCATTACGCGTGTCAACTTTCTCTCTCTCTCTATACCGGTGGGCTGATTTAATATCATCATTCTGTAATTTTGTGCTCTGAACGATGTCGTTGTCCCAGGTTCGCACTGAAGTACTTGAAACCGTTGTACATTTACTAGGCTATTGTGTGATAACACATTATACTGATGCATATAGAAAGGTTTCATTATTATTATATAATTTAACACAATACGAATTAAATTAGATGATGATGCCAAAGTACATAGTTGGCTTCGAAATTTATGTAATATATTTCTATCATATTAGAGTAATGGAGATTATCGTGAAAATAATCACAAGTCCCCTTCTTTGGTGCCCATCGTGGTTTTAGACATATACGTTTGAATATACTAGTTTACTTTACTACATACTACGAATGAAACTAATTTTGAATAAGAAATCGATAACTGGTGAACAACTTACGGCGTTATAATAGAGTTCCTAATGCGTTTGTTTGTTGGTGCACATATTGGCCGCACGCGCAGGAACCCCAATACTGAGATGATGACATGACCTTCTCGTAGGAATCGAAGGCTTTGACAATTTGCGTTCGAATTTCCCCTCTCTCTGTCGTTTCGTTCGAACCGAAATGACGCAAGCTATACGTGGAAGTTGTCTGACAGGACGAAGTCCTGTGTTCTGACATGCGATGTGTACCTCTTCTCCCCAGTGTTTACCACACTGGATTCCTATGACCTAAAAGTTGGCATTGCAAAAACGTGGTGATGTGATGTTCAGTATGTGTCAATCCCCTCGGTTCCTTGTTACGGTCTGGTGAGCATTGCCTACCTGCGTTGTCATATTACCCACCAATTCTTCGGACAGTGATTATTGACTTACAGAAGTTTACAGTAACAGGTAACATAATCCGAGGAGCAAGGCTTCACAGAGGAATCCGGTCTTTCCACTTGATATACCAAGCGTTGGGGTCAGACCCATTTGAAAAACGGAGAGGCATTTCTTACAACGTCTTTTGCTGATACTGAAGTGCCCCTACGAAATAAGTTCTGTTTTCCGCACTGGCCTGTTGAGCTAGTGGTCACACAGTAAAGGTGAATTAAATTAATCTCGACAACTACTGCCCTTTTTAGACGGATTTTATGGCCCTGAAAAGGGCCGTTTTGCCGACGGATTCGGCAGCAGACGTGTGTAGGCAGTCTAACCGCCGAACCCGTAGAGAGTCCTCCCCTGCCTCTTCAAGGCGTATACCACGTCCATGGCCGTGACTGTCTTCCGCTTCGCGTGCTCGGTGTATGTTACAGCGTCACGGATTACGTTCTCCAGAAAGACCTTGAGAACACCTCTCGTCTCCTCGTAGATGAGGCCGGAGATACGCTTTACGCCTCCACGTCGGGCGAGACGACGAATGGCCGGCTTCGTGATGCCCTGAATATTATCTCGGAGAACCTTCCTGTGGCGCTTCGCTCCACCTTTGCCAAGACCCTTGCCTCCCTTGCCGCGTCCAGTCATGTTGCTCGTGTGACGAAGGTTAAAAGTGATCTCGACGGCGGGTCATTTTTTGGTTTATATACTAAAACCCGCGGACCAATCACATTACGGAAGGGGCGTGGCTTCTCAACGGGCGAAGACATAAATACCCCTCTTGGGGGCAGCGGGGGCGACTGTATTGCGTCAACTTGGGTTGCGAGGACTAAGGAGTAAGCGATGGCACGTACGAAGCAAACTGCGCGTAAGTCCACGGGAGGCAAGGCTCCACGAAAGCAGCTGGCAACGAAGGCCGCTAGGAAGAGCGCACCGGCTACTGGAGGCGTGAAGAAACCCCATCGATACCGCCCTGGTACAGTTGCTCTTCGCGAGATCCGTCGTTACCAGAAGAGCACCGAGCTCCTCATCCGCAAGCTGCCTTTCCAGCGCTTGGTGCGTGAAATCGCTCAGGATTTCAAAACCGACCTCCGTTTCCAGAGCTCAGCCGTAATGGCCTTGCAGGAGGCAAGCGAGGCATACCTCGTCGGTCTCTTCGAGGATACCAACCTTTGCGCCATCCACGCCAAGCGCGTGACCATTATGCCCAAGGATATTCAGCTGGCTAGGCGCATCCGCGGCGAGAGGGCTTGAATTAACAAAGGTACTCCTGCCCGCAAAAAGGCCCTTTTCAGGGCCACTAGTTATTTCTCGGAAGAGCCGGTTGTACCGTACTCCAGGTCTCGTTCCTACTACCCTCAGTTCAAGGTCACCTCAATAATATAAATGGTTTCTCCCTTTCCATTCCTCACCGTATCAGCATTTTCCCACAGCCTGTTTGACAAATATCGCAATGTATCCTATAGGTTAATAAACAATTTTTTAATAGAACGATGGATAACAAAGTTTCTTAGGAAAATTAAAAAAAAATTTCACAGTTCTATAATATTGCACATTATATATATTTACCAAATTAAGGGTTAACGCCGCCGGGACGAGTGATCCTCCGTCCGACCGATCACAAGCGCCAAGGCTCAAAGTGGTCCAGAAAGCAAATCTAGCTGGACTAAAAATGTGACATATTTCCATGAAACTTCGCACTATAGTCACTACTGTATAAGAGGAGAAACTACCCCTTTATAGACGATGCGTTTTGACAAAAATTAGTGACTTGTCTCATATATAATATATTGTTTTAATGAAACTTTACACAGTACTTACATGTAGCTCGTTTATACTATATTGGATACAAAATGTGATTATGATTGTATAAGAGTAGCTACTTGTCTCCTATCTAACATTTTTTACTTTCACGAAACTATAACTGTGACTCATTATTTTCGATAGTACAGACGTGGTCTGCTTAGGAAAGGACAAGCGGAAGACTGTGACCTTTGTGACCTCGGGTGGGTATTACGATAACATTTATAACCGTCACCCTGATAAGCATCCGAGCAGCTTATTTCAAAAAGGAGTTTGAATACAAACAATTCCTTCAATCTACTACGATTATTACAATAACTGATTTCATTAATCTCCTCTCTTCTTTAGCAAAATATAAATTACCTTCAATTGGTCGATTCAGCAAACTTGTTCATAAAACTTATCGCTATTGCGTCACGTTTCGCAATTTTTCTAAAGTAAAAACAAAAACACGAACAAACGCCTACTCCTTTAACCTCATCGCTCTCTTATCTCTAGAATCCCGGGGGGTTGAGAACCTGAATTCTCTGTGGTGTGAAACAAAGCAACCCGCAGGAGCAATGACACGTTCAATTGTCCTAATAATAGAAAAAAAATTACACGTCATTTAGTGTATTCAGAACATTTTTACAGGACCGTGTAGGATATTCACTCTCCTGTCGAATAGTTTCGGCGGCTGGTAGGCGATACGCATTAATTAAAATAATACTTGCGTACCTTGTTCAGGACAGTGACTGTGCTACTTTCTTTCTTTCTTTCTTTCTTTCTTTCTTTCTTTCTTTCTTTCTTTCCTTTATTTGTAGCTTATTGATGACACCAGATGCCATAACGGAAATGCCGTGATGGTATGTTTGTTTAATATTCAAAATCAAGTGACAGACGCTATTTGACTTTGCGGTGGAGGGGATAGGGACCTGATCTCGGATGTTCCGAGAGATGCCGGCGCACAGTTGTCCAGAACGCAAAACTATGTAAGAAAATCAACTTCATCATAACCGAAGTTTAAGTAATATCTAGGCTTAAACAAAAGCTAGGCATTGTGCACAACAGCATACAAAACATCAATATCAGTAAGAGGTGGGACAAAACATGAGTTTTTTTTTTAAAGTCACGCTCTTCAGTTGATTTTTGTTCGTGGGGTCAGTGGCTGTTTTATACTGTTAAACCTTCCCTTATGGAGGTCATAGGACAAGATGTGTACTTTCATTTAATACGCGAAAAGCAATCTATAATACGTTAGCATTCATTTAATTGGCACGTTTACTGAGATTTGTGCAACTAGTTTTTTTTTTTTTTTTTTTTTTTACGACATATTTAACAGGCTGTGCATTACAAGTAAACCTGAGTTAACTTTCAATTCTTCTACCCACACATTAATCAAATATTAAACTCTATACGGCTTAAAATTTAGCTGCTACATCCTGCAAACTTAGATGTTATATTCATCTCTTGGTGGCGCTTTACGAATTCGACAGCAGCCACTTTTCAGAGTCTGGATGAAGGAGCTTAATTTCTCCAAGAAAAATTCAACACTTCTTGAACATATAATGAACAACTAAATTATGGAGTATATCCATGAATCTAGCATTTTGTTACCAACTGCGAAAAATATGGCAGGCTAGTCATCTTTTAGGAGCATAATTTCTATTAAAACATTAAAAATTATCAGAAAAACTAATTTTTCCCTAATTCCCTAATTACACGAGCATAATTCGTTTTTGCATAGATGCGTATAAAATTTCATGGAAATATGTTACATAGGGGAGAAATTATTAACTCTGTATAAATGTAGCCTCTAAACACAAGAAGTAGATTCCCATATAAAAACCATTATCTGAATTTATGCTACCTGTAACTATACTGTGTGAAATATAATGTAAATATTTCAGTTAAGATAGAAATTATTAATTTAGTCTATAAAGCACTTCCGATACAACTCTTCACACAATAATAATAATAATAATAATAATAATAATAATAATAATAATAATAATAATAATAATAATAAATAATTCTGAGCTTCAGTGCAAGAACTCTTTAACCCTCACACAGCTTGTTCTGAGAAAAATCAGTATTAAAGAAATTTATACACATTAAACAAATTGTAATGCTATATGTTGTCATGTCTCTTCTATCCCTCACGTGGAAACTTAGGCTTACACAGCAGCAAGAATAAGATAACAACGTTATTATCATCTGTCCTTTTATGGCTATACAGTTTTTGCAGTGAACTACAGAATTATTAACTATTATTATTACAGACCTGTTATTTTTTTCACTTTTTTCACACACACACACACACACACACACACACACACACACACACACACACACATCTATTATACTAAACATAAACCCACAAGAGAAAACAATACTTGTATTAACTGTAAACATTTTTCTTCCTTTCTTTATTTTTAGCAGAATCCTCCATTTCACCCTTTATCTCACTAGATGCGCTTCCCGCAGACATTCTTCATTATATGTTTCACACACCACTTCGTAACACTTGCAGCGGTTGACTTTTGTTTTCTTGTCTTTTTCTCTAGGGTATATTGTACATAGTGCTCGGTATCGGTGCTCGTTCACGTGATATTTTACCTTTGTTTTTCTTGCTAACTCCTGCCAATTTTTCTGATATTTCCCGTAGTTGATTGGTCAAGTACTGCGGATTGATTCCCGGTTATAACAAACACACCTACACTACATTCCAATGATTTCTGACTCGTTACTGCACATTTTAGAAACACTGTACGAAAGCACACACAGTCTCTCGTAAATCAACAGGTTACAACAGAGACTTACACTTGCAAACGCGTGGGGATTTCAGAAAATTTCTTACTATTTCAGTACCTTTAACTGTACAACAGATTTTGTTTTCTCGAAAAAGAAAGGTCAACGTTACTATTGACAAAAGACAGAAACGTACGATTACAATACCTTTATTTTAAACAATCTTAGAGGTGGTCTGGGAATTCCTAAACTCACCACGCGACTACTTAACCCTAGACAGGTAATCATCACTGTACTCATGTTAAAGGTAAGCATTCGTAATTTTTACTACTCACATTTTAATTAACTGAAATCAACTCAATATCACACATTTAACAACTTTTACACATTTCGTAGCCATTAGTGTTCATTTAATTTTAAGTTTGTCATAAAGTCTTTACGTTCATGTTATTGTCCTATTTACAATTAGTGCAAACAACAGCGCGATGTTCTCTGCAGAACCCCTTTTTGCAAAGTCCACAAAATGTTGTCATCATTCTCCTCTTCTTTGCAGGACATTTATAGCAAACAGTACGTTCACCATCTGGCTGCATTACCTGGCATTGTTGTTGCACAGCAATGTTCAGATGTTCTTCAATTGTTGCCCGCAGAGATCGGTGTAAAGTAGGACGTGCAAAGCGGTGCTGCATCCACGGTTTTGTCAGCTCTTCACACAATTGGAAAATGAATTGTTTTCTTGATATTGTTTTCTGAGTTCTTCTAACTATAAATTATCCATGAATTTATACTTGCAATATTTAGCATGTTGTAAAATATTGCTAGTGGCCAGCGCCTCGTCTTTCTATTGCAGGAAAGATTGTGGCACATTTGACATAGTGTATCTACACCACCTTTAGTCCCATTGTAAATAATAATAATAATAATAATAATAATAATAATAATAATAATAATAATAATAATAATAATAATAAAGGCTTTACATATAACGTGTTGCTTACTGTTGTCATTGCAGTCCACGTCGGTGGGGGTGGGGGGGTTTCTTTCTCCTCCTCCTTCCTCTAGAAAGAGCAGTTACCAGGGTCTAAGGAAGTGAATGCCCTTTTCTTTCTGGGCTCATCCCTACATTTGTCTTAGCTCCTTAGGGAAAACCACGGAAAACCCTCAGGCTTGCGAATAGACTGAATGAATGAGAGGAGAAACTTTAAAGGTACGTGAAAACACGTCCATGCAAGGGAGTTGGGACTGTGAAAAATTGAATATGTGAAATCCAAGACTGTATTTGCCAGGCGAGCAAAGAAGAAGAAGAAGAAGAAAGGCTTACGTATGACGTGTGGCTTACTGTTGTCATTGCAGTCCGCGTCGGCCAGCGGTGGGAGGGGGGGGGTCAATATACCTGCACATATCAGTTCAAATTATAAAAACCTCTTAATGCTACTGCGGTACTATTCCATTGCCGAACACAATATGAAGAAATTAGCAGATCCCTGAACTGAACTCTTATTACTCTGAAATTACCGCGCAGTACAATTATAGCTATGACGCATTGCAAGCGTTAGTCACCATATCGATTTGCTAAGCAAATTTTATCCCTTTAGAGCATGTCCCCCCCCCCTCCTCCTCCATATCAGCCAACAACATACTGGATGAAGAAGACTCCTGCAAAAGGGACGAATTAAGATTTAATTTTATTTTAATGATAGACTAACATTGCAAAGTTCCAAAATAATTTTT
Organism: Periplaneta americana; assembly: GCF_040183065.1. NCBI lineage: Eukaryota > Metazoa > Arthropoda > Insecta > Blattodea > Blattidae > Periplaneta > Periplaneta americana. The sequence continues at coordinate 1,067,477 of NW_027185505.1, forward strand.
TGCATTCCTTCATTACACTAGTCGTACAAAATTGCGGTCGTATCTCGTACTATCTATACTAATAATAAATCTGTAGCCGAAATTTTTCTGGTAAGTTTCGATTTTCCAAAAGTAATTGGTCCTAACATATATAATTAACCACCCTGAAACCGAAAATCGCATTTTTGAAAATTTTGTTTGTATGTCTGTCTGTATGTTTGTTACCTTTTCACGCGATAATGGCTGAACCGATTTATATGAAAACTGGAATATAAATTAAGTTTGTTGTAACTTAGATTTTAGGCTATATGGCATTCGAAATACTTTATTTAAAAGGGGGGTTATAAGGGGGCCTTAATTAAATAAATCGAAATATCTCGCTTATTATTGATATTTGAGAAAAAATGTTACATAACAGATGTTCCTTTAAAAATGATTTCCGTTAAGTTTTATTTTTTTACAACATTTTGATAGGACTGATATTTAATGAGATAAATGAGTTTTAAAATTAAAATAACGCTATCTAAGACGGTGCAATGAATTAAGAACAAATGACTTCGTCTATAAGGGGCCTTGGACAACAACAATCGAAACAGGGGCCTTGGACATCAACAAACAATCGAAAGCTATTAAACATAGCCTACAGGGAATGTTTCTGTGTTTGTATGAAGTAATATCACAAGCTCGTAAATTAACTGATTTGTATAATTAGTTATTATTTCACCATTGGAAACTGTAGTTTCTCTAGATGGACATAATGCTATAATGTTATTACAGTAACGTCTGAGTAAATCGAGGACAGGTAAGATTAAAATAGCTTCTTATGCACAGAAAATTTGATAGGCTATTTTGTACATTCGTTTTCTGTATTTCTTAAAATAATATTTATGTACACGCATTTTAATCTCAGAGAATTAACGAACAACGAGAGTGTATTGATTTAGTATGCAGTAATAGTACTTTAGCTTGGCAATCCATTATTTTAATAATTCATATTTTAACTATGCTCAATTGAATCGTGTTAAAATACATAAAATATATATGCAATAAATGCAGTGCTAAAAAAAAATTGGGTAATATGCGAAGCAGATTATCTTGCGCTGTTGTAAAAGTTGTTCCATGGATCAGTCGTCCTATTTTAATTATGTAATTACTTTATATTTATTTCTAACAGGTGGAGCGGAGCGAACGGGTACGGCTAGCTAACAATAAGTGAGAACTTACAATACAACAACGACAACAACAACAACAGCTGATAATCTGAAAGGGAACATAGTAATTTGGGGTGAATTAAAATGCAGCTTCCATTCGTTTAAAATTTCTTTAAATTTTAACTAAATATTAATGTAGATATTACCTCTAAAGGTAAATGGGGGCATGTTTCACAACGCTAACAAATTACAAATTAACAATATACAATTAACAACGGAAATATTACATATGCTTGTTAACTGTGTTTCACAATGCAATCTTATTCACTTGTATGTTTTAACGAACTTTACAAAATCGGCGAAACAAACTTACAAATACGCATAATTGGTTGAACAAAATCGCCAACGACAGTTTACAAAAATCACTAAGGATCAGAGGTAAAGTAGCTGTAATTTTAGAACTATCGATGGACATGTTTATATTTTTTTATATATATTTTATTTAGATTTTGCTACATCGGCGACAACGGAGTTTCGCGGCATGCAATTGGTCGAGCATACCAATGCATTAATTAGCCTACGACTTAACTGACGAAAGTTAGCGCGAAATTCATTCAAATAATTGATAAATAATGGATTTGACCCACGTAGTTATATGCAGTTGATAGAGCAGCTAACATGTCCATCCATTAAAATCAACTTCGCTCTCTGCTGGTCCATCAGTATATTTTATTGTTTCATCCATAACCTCGCCAACATTAGGGAACCCAGCAGGAGGAGCATAAAAATCCTTTGCCCGAGTAAGCACATTCGGTGATCAATAACCCGCCTCGAGTTTTTTCAATCTTGTAACAACATCAACTACCATGTGTGAACTTTTGCACACTGTAATCTTATAAATTCCGTTCTTATCTGCTAACGCAGGGAACTGAGAGCTACTATGCAACCAATGCAGTTCTCGCTTTGTGGTTAGGGCACCACTTTTCCCTTTCAGATGTTGCATGTGATGTCCCATATCTTGTAGGAGAGATTACAGCGAAATGGGATTCGGAACGACTTCAGAATACTGCGTAAGTAATGCCGACATTGCATTATTAAGTGATTGGTTTTCGGTGCAAAGTTTTTCTTCTTTAAGTGCGAGTATTTATTAAATACGTTCCTCGTATATAAGAACTAACGCGGTATTCTGAAGTATAGCGCGGGATTCATTCGAAACCTTTCATTAATATTCGTACAATGATACGAACGTGGCCGGAAAATTCTACGTTAGGCCTAAATGCAAAATCTTCGTCTGAGTCGCTAGAACTACTCAATAACATCACAACTGCTTCAGTGTAATTCTTAATGGTACCCTGTTACTATAAAATTGATTTTATACATATGTGTTTATTTTTTTCATTCACAATTAGAAGCTATTTCAACAGGGCTACTGTAGAAAATGTGCTAACTTCACTAGTAAAGTTTAGTTTACACGTTTGTAAAATTACTCCTTCGTTGTGAAACAAACATATCACTTGTAAAGAGCGCAAAATTTCATTCGTAAAGATTTGATTTCCTTTGTACAGTCCACCTTTACAAACAAAGATTGTGAAACAGAAGTTTACAAACAGAGTTCACAATTTCCAAAGATTGTAAACTTTGTGAAACACCCCACTGGTGAATCAGCACGCCGAGCTCGATCGAAATACAACCAGTTACTATTATTTCCCTATCGTTTTTTGACATTTGATTCCGCGTCCTACCTCTTTCATTCGTTACTAACCAACAACGCCAATAGCAGAAGGTAACGCAAAAACAGTCACCGGTTCCCCGATGCATGGCTTTCTCTCTCAATGTCAACTGAGAGTTAAAAATATTCATTATAATATGCACTTTCCACTCACTCCTCAGAATGTCTTCTTTATTTTTATTTATTTATTTTTTAAGATATGTGAGCTACGTACTGTATGTCTGATGTTTTGCCATCGTACATTCAAATATTTATATTCACTGTACAGTACAGCGAACTGTTTATACTTACTGTACATGCTATAACTACTTCTCCCAACTCCGCTATTGCTATATTTCCTAAACTAAACGCTGATATTGAAATAACGCCTGGTCTGATAATGCAGTCTGTTTAAATTTCTACCGACCAAGTTCTGCCCTTCATCATGGGAAAACAACGAGCTTCTTTAAAGGATACAACTACTAGGACAGAGATATTTTCATTATGGAATTTGTACTACCCACTGAAATGTAGTAACTAATGGGATTTTAATTAGCCATATATGTACAGTATATTACATTCTTTACCTAAAATGTCTCTAACTTCTAGGGAGAGCGCGAGGTACGTTCACAATCCCCTGAATACATATTCCCTTCTTCGAGAAAACGCAGAGAAGTGAACCGTCTCATATGAATATGCTACCAGTCATAAGTTTCAATACGGAGCTGCAAGTACTTAAGAATTATCAATTACTCTACAATTATGCAGCGGCGTCATCATCCAAGCTATAGCTGGAATAGGGAAGGGAACATAATATCCCATAAGTCTTATTAGAACACGCTGGAAATAGTGACGTAAAAAAAAAAATCGCCAACGGCACGTGGTGTTCCCAAGCGGTCACCCATCCAAGTACTGACCACGCCCAATGTTGCTTGACTTCGGTGATCGGACGAGAACCGGTATTTTCAACATGGTATGGCCGTTGCCGATGAAACTGCGTAATCTGTAGGCACTTGAGGACGATGGGATTGGGGTGCACTCGATAAAACCTGCACTCGCTCACACACACACGTAAACTGCCTGCTTAGACTCTGTACCTAAATTACCAAGCTCGTTGGATGTCATTGGGATAGATGATAAATCTATCTATCAACGGCAGTTTGGTTACGTTTCAACGTCACACACTGCTGGATTGACACGGGATTAATAAAACAGCTAGTCGGCATTCTAAGTTAAGCCACAGGTGGATTGTTGTTCAACAGCGGAGCCTCCTTTCAACCACATGGTTGTGGAACTGTAGTCGGATTTTCGACATCATTTTCATGCCATACTACGGAACTTCACACAAACTTCAATTCACTTCTTGCACCGGCGGCTACTACGAATGGACTGAAGCTCGCTACTGACTAGGGGGGGGGGGACATTTGTCTCTTGATGGATTACGTGACAGATATATAAAGTATCAGTCGTATGTTATGAACCCGAGTTTCAATAAAGATAGATTACCCGTATGTCCACAGATTCTCAGTAGTGGCCTGCGGAAGGATTATGCCCGCGGTCGACAAGTTACCTTCTAAGTTGTTTTCCCTCAACAATTAATGCTGCCAAGTGAGTAGGAATGACACCGCGCTCTCATATAAGTCGTACGAAACTATTAAGGAAACGAATTTGCCTCGTGGATCCAAGTCTCCCATGGACTGCCTATAATGTATTATCTATCCTAGAAGTGTTATCGGGGTGATTATTTAAATTTTCACTCGGTGGGAACCGCTGTTGTTCTTCATTCATCTACTCTGTTATGAATAACTTGTGGCCCTTAAAAGGGCCGGTTGCTGATTCCCTAGCAAGCACTCCCGCTTACTTGGAACTAGTGTATTTTGTGACGGCCTTGGTCCCTTCACTGACGGCGTGCTTGGCCAGCTCACCGGGTAGCAGGAGACGGACGGCTGTCTGGATCTCCCGACTGGTGATGGTCGACCGCTTGTTGTAATGCGCGAGCCGCGAAGCTTCCGCGGCGATGCGCTCGAAGATGTCGTTAACGAAGCTGTTCATGATGCTCATAGCCTTTGAACTGATTCCCGTGTCTGGGTGAACTTGTTTCAGAACCTTGTAGATGTAAATGGCGTAGCTCTCCTTCCTCTTGCGCTTCTTCTTCTTATCGCCCTTCGAAATATTCTTCTGGGCCTTGCCGGCCTTCTTGGCAGCCTTTCCGGAAGCTTTGGGGGGCATGGTGCTCGTCTGATGATGAGCCCGGAGGGAGAAAAATATTTAAGTCGCAGGGACAATGCCGTACTGCCTTCCCAGTGCGAGCCAATAGAAACAGCGCAAACGTTTGTGACTTTACGATTGGTCCGCTGTCGATTATTGACGTTGGCGTAAAAGTGAAGGTTACCGTGACGCTTGCAGGTTTACCTGCGCGACCGAAATATGATTCCCGATTCTCAGGCGGGCTTCAGACCGGGAGTCCAGCCGACTGATCAGCTGATACGGGTACTTACCCCCATTGAGGAGGCCTACTCTAAACGACATTACTCAATCATGGTAGCGCTTGACGCCAGACGAGCCTTTGACACAGTATGGCTGGACGCCTTGCGATATAAACTAACAAACATGGAATTTCCGCACGAAATAACACGCTGGATCTCCAGCTTCCTGAAAAACCGATCTGGCCAGGTGCGTCTTGGCAGACAAGATCTGTCCCGCACCTTCCAAATCGAAGCAGGAGTTCCCCAGGGCAGCGTGATTTCCCCCCTGCTCTATAACATATATGTATCTGACATCCCCCAACCCAACAACAATCAAGTGGGCCTGGCACAGTTTGCTGACGATGTGGCATTCTGGGTCACCCATCCCCGCTTACGATCCGCCAGGGTACTAATAGACAACGCCCTGAGACAGTACACTGAGTGGGCCAACACCTGGAGAATTACCATCAACACCGAAAAAACCCAAACCTGTGTCTTCCGCCCTTCTTTAAAATCACGAATCACAAACAGACAACACATTACCATCGGACAAGCATTAATACCACTCCAACACAAAGTAACATATCTAGGCATTCCACTCACATCAAAACTCTCTTGGACCACAATAGCGCAAACAATATGGGACAAATACAACAAAGCCACTAAAGCAGTAAGCTACCTAAGCGGCATTAGACGACAAGGCTGCCACGCCAACACATTACTACACCTATATAAAGCACTGGTTCGATCCCAGTGCACCTACTCCTCCTATTTTCTACTGCAATCTTCACCCTCAACACAAAAGAAATTTGAGTCCCGTGAAAGGAAATTATTGCGCCAGATATTTCGACTACCCAAACATACCAGAAACGACACAGTATACATCCACACTAAAACGAAACCACTCTCCACACACCTAATCCGAACAGTCACTAAATACACACACTTCGCACTACGTCGCTCATACACACAACATATGTTTAACAATCCTCCACACACCAATAAGAACACAACCATTGAAAAACTCCTACAAGCCTATCAGGATCACTTCAATCCACAAAATAACTATTAAACTCTCCCCCCCCCTCTCTCCCTCTCTACAACACCCCTCGTCTCCCGGAATCGGCAAATTCGCGGCCTGTTTCCCATAAATACTCCACAAGAATGCCATCGTTGAGGAATGCACATATATGTCATGGACCAGAACCCGACACATACAATTAATAATCCACCTTCATCTACAACGAGAGGAAATCGAAATCAAACACCCCACCCACAACATAACGTACCAGCGAACATCACTCCGACTGCTGGATAGCTGAAGTCAAAATGCCAACGCCCAAACACAAGGATAACAACAATATAAACAAATTGTGACTGCCCTCACCACTGCTTAGTGATGCATGATAGCTACCGTTGAATAACTAAACAATAAATAAATACATTCAAAATTCACGCAAGCCCAGTAAATAATTTACATCACAAATAGTTCATGGTTACTCCTCAAATAACAACAAATCAGAACTTAAAATCTGCTTCTTAAATCTTCTTTCTTACTTTCTACCCACCTGTCTTCTTTCCACGTCTCAACCTCAATCTCATAAAAGCCCTAAATATCCAACATTCTAATAACACTGCACTCACAAGCACTCACGGTCGAAGAGGGCATTGTAATGTAAGACCCTAAAACGACCGCTGGCTCTGCCAGCAATCAACTCTGACACCGGGCGAGGCGTCGTTCTTGTAGTTAAACAGCTGCAAGTAGGAGTAGCATCATGTCGGGTCGTGGAAAGGGAGGCAAGGTGAAGGGAAAGTCAAAGTCTCGATCCAGCCGTGCTGGGTTGCAGTTCCCGGTAGGCCGTATCCACCGTCTTTTGCGTAAGGGCAATTACGCAGAGCGAGTTGGTGCCGGTGCGCCAGTCTACCTGGCCGCGGTGATGGAGTACCTGGCGGCCGAAGTTCTCGAGTTGGCTGGCAACGCAGCTCGTGACAACAAGAAGACTAGGATCATTCCTCGTCACTTACAGCTCGCCATTCGCAACGACGAGGAGCTGAACAAACTCCTGTCCGGCGTCACCATCGCCCAGGGTGGTGTGTTGCCCAACATCCAGGCGGTTCTCCTCCCGAAGAAAACCGAGAAGAAGGCTTAAGCCCCTTCTCCGTAAAACGGCCCTTTTAAGGGCCCCACTAACCTCACAAAAGTCAGAAATAGCCAGTATTGTTAATCCTCTCTCACGGCTTCGTAATGTAATTTCATTACGCGTGTCAACTTTCTCTCTCTCTCTATACCGGTGGGCTGATTTAATATCATCATTCTGTAATTTTGTGCTCTGAACGATGTCGTTGTCCCAGGTTCGCACTGAAGTACTTGAAACCGTTGTACATTTACTAGGCTATTGTGTGATAACACATTATACTGATGCATATAGAAAGGTTTCATTATTATTATATAATTTAACACAATACGAATTAAATTAGATGATGATGCCAAAGTACATAGTTGGCTTCGAAATTTATGTAATATATTTCTATCATATTAGAGTAATGGAGATTATCGTGAAAATAATCACAAGTCCCCTTCTTTGGTGCCCATCGTGGTTTTAGACATATACGTTTGAATATACTAGTTTACTTTACTACATACTACGAATGAAACTAATTTTGAATAAGAAATCGATAACTGGTGAACAACTTACGGCGTTATAATAGAGTTCCTAATGCGTTTGTTTGTTGGTGCACATATTGGCCGCACGCGCAGGAACCCCAATACTGAGATGATGACATGACCTTCTCGTAGGAATCGAAGGCTTTGACAATTTGCGTTCGAATTTCCCCTCTCTCTGTCGTTTCGTTCGAACCGAAATGACGCAAGCTATACGTGGAAGTTGTCTGACAGGACGAAGTCCTGTGTTCTGACATGCGATGTGTACCTCTTCTCCCCAGTGTTTACCACACTGGATTCCTATGACCTAAAAGTTGGCATTGCAAAAACGTGGTGATGTGATGTTCAGTATGTGTCAATCCCCTCGGTTCCTTGTTACGGTCTGGTGAGCATTGCCTACCTGCGTTGTCATATTACCCACCAATTCTTCGGACAGTGATTATTGACTTACAGAAGTTTACAGTAACAGGTAACATAATCCGAGGAGCAAGGCTTCACAGAGGAATCCGGTCTTTCCACTTGATATACCAAGCGTTGGGGTCAGACCCATTTGAAAAACGGAGAGGCATTTCTTACAACGTCTTTTGCTGATACTGAAGTGCCCCTACGAAATAAGTTCTGTTTTCCGCACTGGCCTGTTGAGCTAGTGGTCACACAGTAAAGGTGAATTAAATTAATCTCGACAACTACTGCCCTTTTTAGACGGATTTTATGGCCCTGAAAAGGGCCGTTTTGCCGACGGATTCGGCAGCAGACGTGTGTAGGCAGTCTAACCGCCGAACCCGTAGAGAGTCCTCCCCTGCCTCTTCAAGGCGTATACCACGTCCATGGCCGTGACTGTCTTCCGCTTCGCGTGCTCGGTGTATGTTACAGCGTCACGGATTACGTTCTCCAGAAAGACCTTGAGAACACCTCTCGTCTCCTCGTAGATGAGGCCGGAGATACGCTTTACGCCTCCACGTCGGGCGAGACGACGAATGGCCGGCTTCGTGATGCCCTGAATATTATCTCGGAGAACCTTCCTGTGGCGCTTCGCTCCACCTTTGCCAAGACCCTTGCCTCCCTTGCCGCGTCCAGTCATGTTGCTCGTGTGACGAAGGTTAAAAGTGATCTCGACGGCTCAAGCTCAAAGTTGTTTGCCCAAAGGGCAACCTGTTTTAGGGTCTTACATATGCCCTCTTCAGGTTACGATGTTTTGTCTGTAGCGACAGTTGAGGCGTGGTCCCGGCTAGGCTTCGCTCGTTGGACTCTCTACGGGTCAGCGTCTTCTCCGCTCACACCAGGCTGCTGCGTTGGCCTTGGATGCTGTTATCTTGCAGATTTATGTGGCTGGATGAAGCTGTTGTCTGTGTTGGTTGTGGTTTACTTTTGTCGCGCGGCCCTATGAAGGGCCGCTGTTGGTTGCTTGTCTGTGGTTGGTCGTGTCACGTTTCAGTGGTGCTAGTGATAGTTGTAGTTTGTTACCCACAAAGTGGTGAGCAACTTGTCTGCGTAAGAGCCGTCTTGCTGTCTGGTTAGCTGTTGCTAAAGTCGTTCGTCTTGTCTTGGGTTGGGCGTCTGTCGTGAGGAGTGAAATTGTGAACATCACAATTTCATCTCGCAGTCTGTTGATCTGTTGGTCGATGTAGCTTTCTATTTTCTGCATTGCAGAATTTAGAGCTGCTGCTACGATTTGTTCGGTGTTAGTCTGTGTCGGTTCCGTTGTTGGTTCTGTCGTGTCGGTCGTTGTCGGGTTTACCGCACTGGCGTACGATATTCCAGGTCTTGGTTCGGGAAGTTGGATTGGACTGGATTGTGAGGGTTTAGGAATTGGTGGAGGGATCTGTTGGGGTGTTTGAACCGGGATGTGGGTTGGAGTTTGTTGGGTTGGGTTATGTCGGGGGTAGTTTGGACAGCGTGCTTGGCCCGTATAGTGGGTATCGCTCTTGCAGCTGGCGCAGAACTTGACTTGGTTGTCTGGTGGGTGTTTGCAGTGGACGGGATTTTTTCCGCAAGTGAAACACGTCTTGTCGTTTCGGCAGTCGGTTTTGTCATGTCCATACTGGGCGCAGTTCTGACACGGTCTGTGGAATACTGTCTCGTGGGCTGGCTCGACTTTGTAATTACGTCCGGCTATGTTGATTCCACATAGAAGTTGGTCGGCTGTGGTCACGTCTTGTACTATAAGTCGAACCATCTGCGTCGGCTGGTTAGTCTGGGCGGAGGTTATTCTAGAGATGCGCTTGATTCCAGGGAACTTTTCCCGTAGAATCTGCAACAATTCGTCCTCCGGGATCTGGGTGCCGACATTCTTCATGACGACACTGATCTCTCGGTTTCGTGGAAGTCTTTGTCCTTGGTGAGATGGTGTATGGACGATGAAAAGTTGTGCGGACGGTCCAAAAGTTCTGGCCGGTATGGCTTTAACAAATCGTTCCGCCTCGTCAATCGTCGGGAAGGTAAGTGTCGTCGTTCCTGTAGAGTAGGCCCAGTATTGTCTCGGAGTTTCCATGTTTAAGTTGTTCTGTCTTATAAGCTTCTGGATGAACAGTGGGTTATTGTTGTCAGTCGTGTGTCTAGTGATTTTCACAGTCGTTCTGCTCTTGAGTCGTTCACTTGCGGCTGTGGTGTCTCGGTCTGGTGGTGGTGTGGGTGCAAGGGAATTCTGGGGAGCAGGTTGTGGACTGGGCGTGACCTTCTCGGCTGCCGTGGTCGAAACGGCGCTCGCGGTTGGTCGAGTCTTCTTCTTGCGCCGTGACTTGGCGTTCTGCCAGTCTTGGTCTACCTCTCCTTCGGATTCATTTGAACCTTCAGAAGAGGCAGATTCACTCGTGGTGTAAAAGTACGAGTCCTGAATGTGTTGCAGTGGAGGGGTTTCGGGTCTGGTGGGTTCAGAGGAAGGACCTTCTGAGGGCCGGTCGGGTTTCACGGATCGGGATGGTGCAGGAGGATCAGTCGGTAGCGTCCAAGGTCCTTGTAGAGTTGCGGTCGGTGGCGCAATGTAGCGGGCTTTCTTCCCGAATTGCTTTGGGTCGGGTCTCGTAGCTTTCTGTAGTTTGAGTCGTGTCGAGAATGTGAACACTCTCGTTCTTGGTCCAAGTGTCAATGTGTCGGCTCGATGAGGAGGTTGGAGCGTCGCTAGTAAGTCTGGGTCAGCGTCTTCGACCATTACTGATCGGTTCGCTCTTTCAGACGGCCAGTTTTTTAGTTCGGTCCACGGGTCTAGTGTTGTCAATTTAGTCTGTAGCGTAGTGGTCTCATGGGAGTCAGTTGTAGGTTGGTCGAGTGTAGTCCCAGTCGTGGTAGTGTGAGTCTTCTTTTTCTTCTTTCCCTTCTTCGTAGTTGTCGGAACGATGAAAAGTTGCCCGCCGTGATCGTCCGTGACGACTGCTGCGTCAGGTGGTTGTCGCGGCGGTCCGCGCCCGCCGCTGCTGGTGCTCATCTCAAGGCCAAACTGCGATGCTGTGACGCGAAGTTCTCGGAGATGCAGTGGAGCCTCTGTTGTACGTCTCTGTACCTCGTCCGTCGGCAGAATGATGTGATGATGATGATCTCGACGGCGGGTCATTTTTTGGTTTATATACTAAAACCCGCGGACCAATCACATTACGGAAGGGGCGTGGCTTCTCAACGGGCGAAGACATAAATACCCCTCTTGGGGGCAGCGGGGGCGACTGTATTGCGTCAACTTGGGTTGCGAGGACTAAGGAGTAAGCGATGGCACGTACGAAGCAAACTGCGCGTAAGTCCACGGGAGGCAAGGCTCCACGAAAGCAGCTGGCAACGAAGGCCGCTAGGAAGAGCGCACCGGCTACTGGAGGCGTGAAGAAACCCCATCGATACCGCCCTGGTACAGTTGCTCTTCGCGAGATCCGTCGTTACCAGAAGAGCACCGAGCTCCTCATCCGCAAGCTGCCTTTCCAGCGCTTGGTGCGTGAAATCGCTCAGGATTTCAAAACCGACCTCCGTTTCCAGAGCTCAGCCGTAATGGCCTTGCAGGAGGCAAGCGAGGCATACCTCGTCGGTCTCTTCGAGGATACCAACCTTTGCGCCATCCACGCCAAGCGCGTGACCATTATGCCCAAGGATATTCAGCTGGCTAGGCGCATCCGCGGCGAGAGGGCTTGAATTAACAAAGGTACTCCTGCCCGCAAAAAGGCCCTTTTCAGGGCCACTAGTTATTTCTCGGAAGAGCCGGTTGTACCGTACTCCAGGTCTCGTTCCTACTACCCTCAGTTCAAGGTCACCTCAATAATATAAATGGTTTCTCCCTTTCCATTCCTCACCGTATCAGCATTTTCCCACAGCCTGTTTGACAAATATCGCAATGTATCCTATAGGTTAATAAACAATTTTTTAATAGAACGATGGATAACAAAGTTTCTTAGGAAAATTAAAAAAAAATTTCACAGTTCTATAATATTGCACATTATATATATTTACCAAATTAAGGGTTAACGCCGCCGGGACGAGTGATCCTCCGTCCGACCGATCACAAGCGCCAAGGCTCAAAGTGGTCCAGAAAGCAAATCTAGCTGGACTAAAAATGTGACATATTTCCATGAAACTTCGCACTATAGTCACTACTGTATAAGAGGAGAAACTACCCCTTTATAGACGATGCGTTTTGACAAAAATTAGTGACTTGTCTCATATATAATATATTGTTTTAATGAAACTTTACACAGTACTTACATGTAGCTCGTTTATACTATATTGGATACAAAATGTGATTATGATTGTATAAGAGTAGCTACTTGTCTCCTATCTAACATTTTTTACTTTCACGAAACTATAACTGTGACTCATTATTTTCGATAGTACAGACGTGGTCTGCTTAGGAAAGGACAAGCGGAAGACTGTGACCTTTGTGACCTCGGGTGGGTATTACGATAACATTTATAACCGTCACCCTGATAAGCATCCGAGCAGCTTATTTCAAAAAGGAGTTTGAATACAAACAATTCCTTCAATCTACTACGATTATTACAATAACTGATTTCATTAATCTCCTCTCTTCTTTAGCAAAATATAAATTACCTTCAATTGGTCGATTCAGCAAACTTGTTCATAAAACTTATCGCTATTGCGTCACGTTTCGCAATTTTTCTAAAGTAAAAACAAAAACACGAACAAACGCCTACTCCTTTAACCTCATCGCTCTCTTATCTCTAGAATCCCGGGGGGTTGAGAACCTGAATTCTCTGTGGTGTGAAACAAAGCAACCCGCAGGAGCAATGACACGTTCAATTGTCCTAATAATAGAAAAAAAATTACACGTCATTTAGTGTATTCAGAACATTTTTACAGGACCGTGTAGGATATTCACTCTCCTGTCGAATAGTTTCGGCGGCTGGTAGGCGATACGCATTAATTAAAATAATACTTGCGTACCTTGTTCAGGACAGTGACTGTGCTACTTTCTTTCTTTCTTTCTTTCTTTCTTTCTTTCTTTCTTTCTTTCTTTCTTTCTTTCCTTTATTTGTAGCTTATTGATGACACCAGATGCCATAACGGAAATGCCGTGATGGTATGTTTGTTTAATATTCAAAATCAAGTGACAGACGCTATTTGACTTTGCGGTGGAGGGGATAGGGACCTGATCTCGGATGTTCCGAGAGATGCCGGCGCACAGTTGTCCAGAACGCAAAACTATGTAAGAAAATCAACTTCATCATAACCGAAGTTTAAGTAATATCTAGGCTTAAACAAAAGCTAGGCATTGTGCACAACAGCATACAAAACATCAATATCAGTAAGAGGTGGGACAAAACATGAGTTTTTTTTTTAAAGTCACGCTCTTCAGTTGATTTTTGTTCGTGGGGTCAGTGGCTGTTTTATACTGTTAAACCTTCCCTTATGGAGGTCATAGGACAAGATGTGTACTTTCATTTAATACGCGAAAAGCAATCTATAATACGTTAGCATTCATTTAATTGGCACGTTTACTGAGATTTGTGCAACTAGTTTTTTTTTTTTTTTTTTTTTTTTTACGACATATTTAACAGGCTGTGCATTACAAGTAAACCTGAGTTAACTTTCAATTCTTCTACCCACACATTAATCAAATATTAAACTCTATACGGCTTAAAATTTAGCTGCTACATCCTGCAAACTTAGATGTTATATTCATCTCTTGGTGGCGCTTTACGAATTCGACAGCAGCCACTTTTCAGAGTCTGGATGAAGGAGCTTAATTTCTCCAAGAAAAATTCAACACTTCTTGAACATATAATGAACAACTAAATTATGGAGTATATCCATGAATCTAGCATTTTGTTACCAACTGCGAAAAATATGGCAGGCTAGTCATCTTTTAGGAGCATAATTTCTATTAAAACATTAAAAATTATCAGAAAAACTAATTTTTCCCTAATTCCCTAATTACACGAGCATAATTCGTTTTTGCATAGATGCGTATAAAATTTCATGGAAATATGTTACATAGGGGAGAAATTATTAACTCTGTATAAATGTAGCCTCTAAACACAAGAAGTAGATTCCCATATAAAAACCATTATCTGAATTTATGCTACCTGTAACTATACTGTGTGAAATATAATGTAAATATTTCAGTTAAGATAGAAATTATTAATTTAGTCTATAAAGCACTTCCGATACAACTCTTCACACAATAATAATAATAATAATAATAATAATAATAATAATAATAATAATAATAATAATAATAATAAATAATTCTGAGCTTCAGTGCAAGAACTCTTTAACCCTCACACAGCTTGTTCTGAGAAAAATCAGTATTAAAGAAATTTATACACATTAAACAAATTGTAATGCTATATGTTGTCATGTCTCTTCTATCCCTCACGTGGAAACTTAGGCTTACACAGCAGCAAGAATAAGATAACAACGTTATTATCATCTGTCCTTTTATGGCTATACAGTTTTTGCAGTGAACTACAGAATTATTAACTATTATTATTACAGACCTGTTATTTTTTTCACTTTTTTCACACACACACACACACACACACACACACACACACACACACACACACACACATCTATTATACTAAACATAAACCCACAAGAGAAAACAATACTTGTATTAACTGTAAACATTTTTCTTCCTTTCTTTATTTTTAGCAGAATCCTCCATTTCACCCTTTATCTCACTAGATGCGCTTCCCGCAGACATTCTTCATTATATGTTTCACACACCACTTCGTAACACTTGCAGCGGTTGACTTTTGTTTTCTTGTCTTTTTCTCTAGGGTATATTGTACATAGTGCTCGGTATCGGTGCTCGTTCACGTGATATTTTACCTTTGTTTTTCTTGCTAACTCCTGCCAATTTTTCTGATATTTCCCGTAGTTGATTGGTCAAGTACTGCGGATTGATTCCCGGTTATAACAAACACACCTACACTACATTCCAATGATTTCTGACTCGTTACTGCACATTTTAGAAACACTGTACGAAAGCACACACAGTCTCTCGTAAATCAACAGGTTACAACAGAGACTTACACTTGCAAACGCGTGGGGATTTCAGAAAATTTCTTACTATTTCAGTACCTTTAACTGTACAACAGATTTTGTTTTCTCGAAAAAGAAAGGTCAACGTTACTATTGACAAAAGACAGAAACGTACGATTACAATACCTTTATTTTAAACAATCTTAGAGGTGGTCTGGGAATTCCTAAACTCACCACGCGACTACTTAACCCTAGACAGGTAATCATCACTGTACTCATGTTAAAGGTAAGCATTCGTAATTTTTACTACTCACATTTTAATTAACTGAAATCAACTCAATATCACACATTTAACAACTTTTACACATTTCGTAGCCATTAGTGTTCATTTAATTTTAAGTTTGTCATAAAGTCTTTACGTTCATGTTATTGTCCTATTTACAATTAGTGCAAACAACAGCGCGATGTTCTCTGCAGAACCCCTTTTTGCAAAGTCCACAAAATGTTGTCATCATTCTCCTCTTCTTTGCAGGACATTTATAGCAAACAGTACGTTCACCATCTGGCTGCATTACCTGGCATTGTTGTTGCACAGCAATGTTCAGATGTTCTTCAATTGTTGCCCGCAGAGATCGGTGTAAAGTAGGACGTGCAAAGCGGTGCTGCATCCACGGTTTTGTCAGCTCTTCACACAATTGGAAAATGAATTGTTTTCTTGATATTGTTTTCTGAGTTCTTCTAACTATAAATTATCCATGAATTTATACTTGCAATATTTAGCATGTTGTAAAATATTGCTAGTGGCCAGCGCCTCGTCTTTCTATTGCAGGAAAGATTGTGGCACATTTGACATAGTGTATCTACACCACCTTTAGTCCCATTGTAAATAATAATAATAATAATAATAATAATAATAATAATAATAATAATAATAATAATAATAATAATAATAATAATAATAATAATAAAGGCTTTACATATAACGTGTTGCTTACTGTTGTCATTGCAGTCCACGTCGGTGGGGGTGGGGGGGTTTCTTTCTCCTCCTCCTTCCTCTAGAAAGAGCAGTTACCAGGGTCTAAGGAAGTGAATGCCCTTTTCTTTCTGGGCTCATCCCTACATTTGTCTTAGCTCCTTAGGGAAAACCACGGAAAACCCTCAGGCTTGCGAATAGACTGAATGAATGAGAGGAGAAACTTTAAAGGTACGTGAAAACACGTCCATGCAAGGGAGTTGGGACTGTGAAAAATTGAATATGTGAAATCCAAGACTGTATTTGCCAGGCGAGCAAAGAAGAAGAAGAAGAAGAAAGGCTTACGTATGACGTGTGGCTTACTGTTGTCATTGCAGTCCGCGTCGGCCAGCGGTGGGAGGGGGGGGGTCAATATACCTGCACATATCAGTTCAAATTATAAAAACCTCTTAATGCTACTGCGGTACTATTCCATTGCCGAACACAATATGAAGAAATTAGCAGATCCCTGAACTGAACTCTTATTACTCTGAAATTACCGCGCAGTACAATTATAGCTATGACGCATTGCAAGCGTTAGTCACCATATCGATTTGCTAAGCAAATTTTATCCCTTTAGAGCATGTCCCCCCCCCCTCCTCCTCCATATCAGCCAACAACATACTGGATGAAGAAGACTCCTGCAAAAGGGACGAATTAAGATTTAATTTTATTTTAATGATAGACTAACATTGCAAAGTTCCAAAATAATTTTTTGCATTCCTTCATTACACTAGTCGTACAAAATTGCGGTCGTATCTCGTACTATCTATACTAATAATAAATCTGTAGCCGAAATTTTTCTGGTAAGTTTCGATTTTCCAAAAGTAATTGGTCCTAACATATATAATTAACCACCCTGAAACCGAAAATCGCATTTTTGAAAATTTTGTTTGTATGTCTGTCTGTATGTTTGTTACCTTTTCACGCGATAATGGCTGAACCGATTTATATGAAAACTGGAATATAAATTAAGTTTGTTGTAACTTAGATTTTAGGCTATATGGCATTCGAAATACTTTATTTAAAAGGGGGGTTATAAGGGGGCCTTAATTAAATAAATCGAAATATCTCGCTTATTATTGATATTTGAGAAAAAATGTTACATAACAGATGTTCCTTTAAAAATGATTTCCGTTAAGTTTTATTTTTTTACAACATTTTGATAGGACTGATATTTAATGAGATAAATGAGTTTTAAAATTAAAATAACGCTATCTAAGACGGTGCAATGAATTAAGAACAAATGACTTCGTCTATAAGGGGCCTTGGACAACAACAATCGAAACAGGGGCCTTGGACATCAACAAACAATCGAAAGCTATTAAACATAGCCTACAGGGAATGTTTCTGTGTTTGTATGAAGTAATATCACAAGCTCGTAAATTAACTGATTTGTATAATTAGTTATTATTTCACCATTGGAAACTGTAGTTTCTCTAGATGGACATAATGCTATAATGTTATTACAGTAACGTCTGAGTAAATCGAGGACAGGTAAGATTAAAATAGCTTCTTATGCACAGAAAATTTGATAGGCTATTTTGTACATTCGTTTTCTGTATTTCTTAAAATAATATTTATGTACACGCATTTTAATCTCAGAGAATTAACGAACAACGAGAGTGTATTGATTTAGTATGCAGTAATAGTACTTTAGCTTGGCAATCCATTATTTTAATAATTCATATTTTAACTATGCTCAATTGAATCGTGTTAAAATACATAAAATATATATGCAATAAATGCAGTGCTAAAAAAAAATTGGGTAATATGCGAAGCAGATTATCTTGCGCTGTTGTAAAAGTTGTTCCATGGATCAGTCGTCCTATTTTAATTATGTAATTACTTTATATTTATTTCTAACAGGTGGAGCGGAGCGAACGGGTACGGCTAGCTAACAATAAGTGAGAACTTACAATACAACAACGACAACAACAACAACAGCTGATAATCTGAAAGGGAACATAGTAATTTGGGGTGAATTAAAATGCAGCTTCCATTCGTTTAAAATTTCTTTAAATTTTAACTAAATATTAATGTAGATATTACCTCTAAAGGTAAATGGGGGCATGTTTCACAACGCTAACAAATTACAAATTAACAATATACAATTAACAACGGAAATATTACATATGCTTGTTAACTGTGTTTCACAATGCAATCTTATTCACTTGTATGTTTTAACGAACTTTACAAAATCGGCGAAACAAACTTACAAATACGCATAATTGGTTGAACAAAATCGCCAACGACAGTTTACAAAAATCACTAAGGATCAGAGGTAAAGTAGCTGTAATTTTAGAACTATCGATGGACATGTTTATATTTTTTTATATATATTTTATTTAGATTTTGCTACATCGGCGACAACGGAGTTTCGCGGCATGCAATTGGTCGAGCATACCAATGCATTAATTAGCCTACGACTTAACTGACGAAAGTTAGCGCGAAATTCATTCAAATAATTGATAAATAATGGATTTGACCCACGTAGTTATATGCAGTTGATAGAGCAGCTAACATGTCCATCCATTAAAATCAACTTCGCTCTCTGCTGGTCCATCAGTATATTTTATTGTTTCATCCATAACCTCGCCAACATTAGGGAACCCAGCAGGAGGAGCATAAAAATCCTTTGCCCGAGTAAGCACATTCGGTGATCAATAACCCGCCTCGAGTTTTTTCAATCTTGTAACAACATCAACTACCATGTGTGAACTTTTGCACACTGTAATCTTATAAATTCCGTTCTTATCTGCTAACGCAGGGAACTGAGAGCTACTATGCAACCAATGCAGTTCTCGCTTTGTGGTTAGGGCACCACTTTTCCCTTTCAGATGTTGCATGTGATGTCCCATATCTTGTAGGAGAGATTACAGCGAAATGGGATTCGGAACGACTTCAGAATACTGCGTAAGTAATGCCGACATTGCATTATTAAGTGATTGGTTTTCGGTGCAAAGTTTTTCTTCTTTAAGTGCGAGTATTTATTAAATACGTTCCTCGTATATAAGAACTAACGCGGTATTCTGAAGTATAGCGCGGGATTCATTCGAAACCTTTCATTAATATTCGTACAATGATACGAACGTGGCCGGAAAATTCTACGTTAGGCCTAAATGCAAAATCTTCGTCTGAGTCGCTAGAACTACTCAATAACATCACAACTGCTTCAGTGTAATTCTTAATGGTACCCTGTTACTATAAAATTGATTTTATACATATGTGTTTATTTTTTTCATTCACAATTAGAAGCTATTTCAACAGGGCTACTGTAGAAAATGTGCTAACTTCACTAGTAAAGTTTAGTTTACACGTTTGTAAAATTACTCCTTCGTTGTGAAACAAACATATCACTTGTAAAGAGCGCAAAATTTCATTCGTAAAGATTTGATTTCCTTTGTACAGTCCACCTTTACAAACAAAGATTGTGAAACAGAAGTTTACAAACAGAGTTCACAATTTCCAAAGATTGTAAACTTTGTGAAACACCCCACTGGTGAATCAGCACGCCGAGCTCGATCGAAATACAACCAGTTACTATTATTTCCCTATCGTTTTTTGACATTTGATTCCGCGTCCTACCTCTTTCATTCGTTACTAACCAACAACGCCAATAGCAGAAGGTAACGCAAAAACAGTCACCGGTTCCCCGATGCATGGCTTTCTCTCTCAATGTCAACTGAGAGTTAAAAATATTCATTATAATATGCACTTTCCACTCACTCCTCAGAATGTCTTCTTTATTTTTATTTATTTATTTTTTAAGATATGTGAGCTACGTACTGTATGTCTGATGTTTTGCCATCGTACATTCAAATATTTATATTCACTGTACAGTACAGCGAACTGTTTATACTTACTGTACATGCTATAACTACTTCTCCCAACTCCGCTATTGCTATATTTCCTAAACTAAACGCTGATATTGAAATAACGCCTGGTCTGATAATGCAGTCTGTTTAAATTTCTACCGACCAAGTTCTGCCCTTCATCATGGGAAAACAACGAGCTTCTTTAAAGGATACAACTACTAGGACAGAGATATTTTCATTATGGAATTTGTACTACCCACTGAAATGTAGTAACTAATGGGATTTTAATTAGCCATATATGTACAGTATATTACATTCTTTACCTAAAATGTCTCTAACTTCTAGGGAGAGCGCGAGGTACGTTCACAATCCCCTGAATACATATTCCCTTCTTCGAGAAAACGCAGAGAAGTGAACCGTCTCATATGAATATGCTACCAGTCATAAGTTTCAATACGGAGCTGCAAGTACTTAAGAATTATCAATTACTCTACAATTATGCAGCGGCGTCATCATCCAAGCTATAGCTGGAATAGGGAAGGGAACATAATATCCCATAAGTCTTATTAGAACACGCTGGAAATAGTGACGTAAAAAAAAAAATCGCCAACGGCACGTGGTGTTCCCAAGCGGTCACCCATCCAAGTACTGACCACGCCCAATGTTGCTTGACTTCGGTGATCGGACGAGAACCGGTATTTTCAACATGGTATGGCCGTTGCCGATGAAACTGCGTAATCTGTAGGCACTTGAGGACGATGGGATTGGGGTGCACTCGATAAAACCTGCACTCGCTCACACACACACGTAAACTGCCTGCTTAGACTCTGTACCTAAATTACCAAGCTCGTTGGATGTCATTGGGATAGATGATAAATCTATCTATCAACGGCAGTTTGGTTACGTTTCAACGTCACACACTGCTGGATTGACACGGGATTAATAAAACAGCTAGTCGGCATTCTAAGTTAAGCCACAGGTGGATTGTTGTTCAACAGCGGAGCCTCCTTTCAACCACATGGTTGTGGAACTGTAGTCGGATTTTCGACATCATTTTCATGCCATACTACGGAACTTCACACAAACTTCAATTCACTTCTTGCACCGGCGGCTACTACGAATGGACTGAAGCTCGCTACTGACTAGGGGGGGGGGACATTTGTCTCTTGATGGATTACGTGACAGATATATAAAGTATCAGTCGTATGTTATGAACCCGAGTTTCAATAAAGATAGATTACCCGTATGTCCACAGATTCTCAGTAGTGGCCTGCGGAAGGATTATGCCCGCGGTCGACAAGTTACCTTCTAAGTTGTTTTCCCTCAACAATTAATGCTGCCAAGTGAGTAGGAATGACACCGCGCTCTCATATAAGTCGTACGAAACTATTAAGGAAACGAATTTGCCTCGTGGATCCAAGTCTCCCATGGACTGCCTATAATGTATTATCTATCCTAGAAGTGTTATCGGGGTGATTATTTAAATTTTCACTCGGTGGGAACCGCTGTTGTTCTTCATTCATCTACTCTGTTATGAATAACTTGTGGCCCTTAAAAGGGCCGGTTGCTGATTCCCTAGCAAGCACTCCCGCTTACTTGGAACTAGTGTATTTTGTGACGGCCTTGGTCCCTTCACTGACGGCGTGCTTGGCCAGCTCACCGGGTAGCAGGAGACGGACGGCTGTCTGGATCTCCCGACTGGTGATGGTCGACCGCTTGTTGTAATGCGCGAGCCGCGAAGCTTCCGCGGCGATGCGCTCGAAGATGTCGTTAACGAAGCTGTTCATGATGCTCATAGCCTTTGAACTGATTCCCGTGTCTGGGTGAACTTGTTTCAGAACCTTGTAGATGTAAATGGCGTAGCTCTCCTTCCTCTTGCGCTTCTTCTTCTTATCGCCCTTCGAAATATTCTTCTGGGCCTTGCCGGCCTTCTTGGCAGCCTTTCCGGAAGCTTTGGGGGGCATGGTGCTCGTCTGATGATGAGCCCGGAGGGAGAAAAATATTTAAGTCGCAGGGACAATGCCGTACTGCCTTCCCAGTGCGAGCCAATAGAAACAGCGCAAACGTTTGTGACTTTACGATTGGTCCGCTGTCGATTATTGACGTTGGCGTAAAAGTGAAGGTTACCGTGGGTGGTAGCGCTCGACGCCAGACGAGCCTTTGACACAGTATGGCTGGACGCCTTGCGATATAAATTAACAAACATGCAATTTCCGCACGAAATAACACGCTGGATCTCCAGCTTCCTGAATAACCGATCTGGCCAGGTCCGTCTTGGCAGACAAGATCTGTCCCGCACCTTCCAAATCGAAGCAGGAGTTCCCCAGGGTAGCGTGATTTCCCCCCTGCTCTATAACATATATGTATCTGACATCCCTCAACCCAACAACAATCAAGTGGGCCTGGCACAGTTTGCTGACGATGTGGCTTTCTGGGCCACCCATCCCCGCTTACGATCCGCCAGGGTACTAATAGACTACGCCCTGAGACAGTACACTGAGTGGGCAAACACCTGGAGAATTACCATCAACACCGAAAAAACCCAAACCTGTGTCTTCCGCCCCTCTTTAAAATCACGAATCACAAACAGACAACACATTACAATCGGACAAGCATTAATACCACTCCAACACAAAGTAACATATCTAGGCATTCCACTCACATCAAAACTCTCTTGGACTACAATAGCGCAAACAATATGGGACAAATACAACAAAGCTACTAAAGCAGTAAGCTACCTAAGCGGCATTAGACGACAAGGCTGCCACGCCAACACATTACTACACCTATATAAAGCACTGGTTCGATCCCAGTGCACCTACTCCTCCTACTTTCTATTGCAATCTTCACCCTCAACACAAAAGAAATTTGAGTCCCGTGAAAGGAAATTATTGCGCCAGATATTTCGACTACCCAAACATACCAGAAACGACACAGTATACATCCACACCAAAACGAAACCACTCTCCACACACCTAATCCGAACAGTCACTAAATACACACACTTCGCACTACGTCGCTCATACACACAACATATGTTTAACAATCCTCCACACACCAATAAGAACACAACAATTGAAAAACTCCTACAAGCCTATCAAGATCACTTCAATCCACAAAATAACCATTAAACTCTCCCCCTCTCTCTCCCTCTCTACAACACCCCTCGTCTCCTGGAGTCGGCTCATTCGCGGTCTGTCTCCCATAAATACCCCACAAGAATGCCATCGTTGAGGAATGCACATACATGTCATAGACCAGAACCCGACACATACAATTAATAATCCACCTTCATCTACAACGAGAGGAAATCGAAATCAAACACCCCACCCACAACATAACGTACCAGCGAACATCACTCCGACTGCTGGATAGCTGAAGTCAAAATGCCAACGCCCAAACACAAGGATAACAACAATATAAACAAATTGTGACTGCCCTCACCACTGCTTAGTGATGCATGATAGCTACCGTTGAATAACTAAACAATAAATAAATACATTCAAAATTCACGCAAGCCCAGTAAATAATTTACATCACAAATAGTTCATGGTTACTCCTCAAATAACAACAAATCAGAACTTAAAATCTGCTTCTTAAATCTTCTTTCTTACTTTCTACCCACCTGTCTTCTTTCCACGTCTCAACCTCAATCTCATAAAAGCCCTAAATATCCAACATTCTAATAACACTGCACTCACAAGCACTCACGGTCGAAGAGGGCATTGTAATGTAAGACCCTAAAACGACCGCTGGCTCTGCCAGCAATCAACTCTGACATCGGGCGAGGCGTCGTTCTTGTAGTTAAACAGCTGCAAGTAGGAGTAGCATCATGTCGGGTCGTGGAAAGGGAGGCAAGGTGAAGGGAAAGTCAAAGTCTCGATCCAGCCGTGCTGGGTTGCAGTTCCCGGTAGGCCGTATCCACCGTCTTTTGCGTAAGGGCAATTACGCAGAGCGAGTTGGTGCCGGTGCGCCAGTCTACCTGGCCGCGGTGATGGAGTACCTGGCGGCCGAAGTTCTCGAGTTGGCTGGCAACGCAGCTCGTGACAACAAGAAGACTAGGATCATTCCTCGTCACTTACAGCTCGCCATTCGCAACGACGAGGAGCTGAACAAACTCCTGTCCGGCGTCACCATCGCCCAGGGTGGTGTGTTGCCCAACATCCAGGCGGTTCTCCTCCCGAAGAAAACCGAGAAGAAGGCTTAAGCCCCTTCTCCGTAAAACGGCCCTTTTAAGGGCCCCACTAACCTCACAAAAGTCAGAAATAGCCAGTATTGTTAATCCTCTCTCACGGCTTCGTAATGTAATTTCATTACGCGTGTCAACTTTCTCTCTCTCTCTATACCGGTGGGCTGATTTAATATCATCATTCTGTAATTTTGTGCTCTGAACGATGTCGTTGTCCCAGGTTCGCACTGAAGTACTTGAAACCGTTGTACATTTACTAGGCTATTGTGTGATAACACATTATACTGATGCATATAGAAAGGTTTCATTATTATTATATAATTTAACACAATACGAATTAAATTAGATGATGATGCCAAAGTACATAGTTGGCTTCGAAATTTATGTAATATATTTCTATCATATTAGAGTAATGGAGATTATCGTGAAAATAATCACAAGTCCCCTTCTTTGGTGCCCATCGTGGTTTTAGACATATACGTTTGAATATACTAGTTTACTTTACTACATACTACGAATGAAACTAATTTTGAATAAGAAATCGATAACTGGTGAACAACTTACGGCGTTATAATAGAGTTCCTAATGCGTTTGTTTGTTGGTGCACATATTGGCCGCACGCGCAGGAACCCCAATACTGAGATGATGACATGACCTTCTCGTAGGAATCGAAGGCTTTGACAATTTGCGTTCGAATTTCCCCTCTCTCTGTCGTTTCGTTCGAACCGAAATGACGCAAGCTATACGTGGAAGTTGTCTGACAGGACGAAGTCCTGTGTTCTGACATGCGATGTGTACCTCTTCTCCCCAGTGTTTACCACACTGGATTCCTATGACCTAAAAGTTGGCATTGCAAAAACGTGGTGATGTGATGTTCAGTATGTGTCAATCCCCTCGGTTCCTTGTTACGGTCTGGTGAGCATTGCCTACCTGCGTTGTCATATTACCCACCAATTCTTCGGACAGTGATTATTGACTTACAGAAGTTTACAGTAACAGGTAACATAATCCGAGGAGCAAGGCTTCACAGAGGAATCCGGTCTTTCCACTTGATATACCAAGCGTTGGGGTCAGACCCATTTGAAAAACGGAGAGGCATTTCTTACAACGTCTTTTGCTGATACTGAAGTGCCCCTACGAAATAAGTTCTGTTTTCCGCACTGGCCTGTTGAGCTAGTGGTCACACAGTAAAGGTGAATTAAATTAATCTCGACAACTACTGCCCTTTTTAGACGGATTTTATGGCCCTGAAAAGGGCCGTTTTGCCGACGGATTCGGCAGCAGACGTGTGTAGGCAGTCTAACCGCCGAACCCGTAGAGAGTCCTCCCCTGCCTCTTCAAGGCGTATACCACGTCCATGGCCGTGACTGTCTTCCGCTTCGCGTGCTCGGTGTATGTTACAGCGTCACGGATTACGTTCTCCAGAAAGACCTTGAGAACACCTCTCGTCTCCTCGTAGATGAGGCCGGAGATACGCTTTACGCCTCCACGTCGGGCGAGACGACGAATGGCCGGCTTCGTGATGCCCTGAATATTATCTCGGAGAACCTTCCTGTGGCGCTTCGCTCCACCTTTGCCAAGACCCTTGCCTCCCTTGCCGCGTCCAGTCATGTTGCTCGTGTGACGAAGGTTAAAAGTGATCTCGACGGCGGGTCATTTTTTGGTTTATATACTAAAACCCGCGGACCAATCACATTACGGAAGGGGCGTGGCTTCTCAACGGGCGAAGACATAAATACCCCTCTTGGGGGCAGCGGGGGCGACTGTATTGCGTCAACTTGGGTTGCGAGGACTAAGGAGTAAGCGATGGCACGTACGAAGCAAACTGCGCGTAAGTCCACGGGAGGCAAGGCTCCACGAAAGCAGCTGGCAACGAAGGCCGCTAGGAAGAGCGCACCGGCTACTGGAGGCGTGAAGAAACCCCATCGATACCGCCCTGGTACAGTTGCTCTTCGCGAGATCCGTCGTTACCAGAAGAGCACCGAGCTCCTCATCCGCAAGCTGCCTTTCCAGCGCTTGGTGCGTGAAATCGCTCAGGATTTCAAAACCGACCTCCGTTTCCAGAGCTCAGCCGTAATGGCCTTGCAGGAGGCAAGCGAGGCATACCTCGTCGGTCTCTTCGAGGATACCAACCTTTGCGCCATCCACGCCAAGCGCGTGACCATTATGCCCAAGGATATTCAGCTGGCTAGGCGCATCCGCGGCGAGAGGGCTTGAATTAACAAAGGTACTCCTGCCCGCAAAAAGGCCCTTTTCAGGGCCACTAGTTATTTCTCGGAAGAGCCGGTTGTACCGTACTCCAGGTCTCGTTCCTACTACCCTCAGTTCAAGGTCACCTCAATAATATAAATGGTTTCTCCCTTTCCATTCCTCACCGTATCAGCATTTTCCCACAGCCTGTTTGACAAATATCGCAATGTATCCTATAGGTTAATAAACAATTTTTTAATAGAACGATGGATAACAAAGTTTCTTAGGAAAATTAAAAAAAAATTTCACAGTTCTATAATATTGCACATTATATATATTTACCAAATTAAGGGTTAACGCCGCCGGGACGAGTGATCCTCCGTCCGACCGATCACAAGCGCCAAGGCTCAAAGTGGTCCAGAAAGCAAATCTAGCTGGACTAAAAATGTGACATATTTCCATGAAACTTCGCACTATAGTCACTACTGTATAAGAGGAGAAACTACCCCTTTATAGACGATGCGTTTTGACAAAAATTAGTGACTTGTCTCATATATAATATATTGTTTTAATGAAACTTTACACAGTACTTACATGTAGCTCGTTTATACTATATTGGATACAAAATGTGATTATGATTGTATAAGAGTAGCTACTTGTCTCCTATCTAACATTTTTTACTTTCACGAAACTATAACTGTGACTCATTATTTTCGATAGTACAGACGTGGTCTGCTTAGGAAAGGACAAGCGGAAGACTGTGACCTTTGTGACCTCGGGTGGGTATTACGATAACATTTATAACCGTCACCCTGATAAGCATCCGAGCAGCTTATTTCAAAAAGGAGTTTGAATACAAACAATTCCTTCAATCTACTACGATTATTACAATAACTGATTTCATTAATCTCCTCTCTTCTTTAGCAAAATATAAATTACCTTCAATTGGTCGATTCAGCAAACTTGTTCATAAAACTTATCGCTATTGCGTCACGTTTCGCAATTTTTCTAAAGTAAAAACAAAAACACGAACAAACGCCTACTCCTTTAACCTCATCGCTCTCTTATCTCTAGAATCCCGGGGGGTTGAGAACCTGAATTCTCTGTGGTGTGAAACAAAGCAACCCGCAGGAGCAATGACACGTTCAATTGTCCTAATAATAGAAAAAAAATTACACGTCATTTAGTGTATTCAGAACATTTTTACAGGACCGTGTAGGATATTCACTCTCCTGTCGAATAGTTTCGGCGGCTGGTAGGCGATACGCATTAATTAAAATAATACTTGCGTACCTTGTTCAGGACAGTGACTGTGCTACTTTCTTTCTTTCTTTCTTTCTTTCTTTCTTTCTTTCTTTCTTTCTTTCCTTTATTTGTAGCTTATTGATGACACCAGATGCCATAACGGAAATGCCGTGATGGTATGTTTGTTTAATATTCAAAATCAAGTGACAGACGCTATTTGACTTTGCGGTGGAGGGGATAGGGACCTGATCTCGGATGTTCCGAGAGATGCCGGCGCACAGTTGTCCAGAACGCAAAACTATGTAAGAAAATCAACTTCATCATAACCGAAGTTTAAGTAATATCTAGGCTTAAACAAAAGCTAGGCATTGTGCACAACAGCATACAAAACATCAATATCAGTAAGAGGTGGGACAAAACATGAGTTTTTTTTTTAAAGTCACGCTCTTCAGTTGATTTTTGTTCGTGGGGTCAGTGGCTGTTTTATACTGTTAAACCTTCCCTTATGGAGGTCATAGGACAAGATGTGTACTTTCATTTAATACGCGAAAAGCAATCTATAATACGTTAGCATTCATTTAATTGGCACGTTTACTGAGATTTGTGCAACTAGTTTTTTTTTTTTTTTTTTTTTTTACGACATATTTAACAGGCTGTGCATTACAAGTAAACCTGAGTTAACTTTCAATTCTTCTACCCACACATTAATCAAATATTAAACTCTATACGGCTTAAAATTTAGCTGCTACATCCTGCAAACTTAGATGTTATATTCATCTCTTGGTGGCGCTTTACGAATTCGACAGCAGCCACTTTTCAGAGTCTGGATGAAGGAGCTTAATTTCTCCAAGAAAAATTCAACACTTCTTGAACATATAATGAACAACTAAATTATGGAGTATATCCATGAATCTAGCATTTTGTTACCAACTGCGAAAAATATGGCAGGCTAGTCATCTTTTAGGAGCATAATTTCTATTAAAACATTAAAAATTATCAGAAAAACTAATTTTTCCCTAATTCCCTAATTACACGAGCATAATTCGTTTTTGCATAGATGCGTATAAAATTTCATGGAAATATGTTACATAGGGGAGAAATTATTAACTCTGTATAAATGTAGCCTCTAAACACAAGAAGTAGATTCCCATATAAAAACCATTATCTGAATTTATGCTACCTGTAACTATACTGTGTGAAATATAATGTAAATATTTCAGTTAAGATAGAAATTATTAATTTAGTCTATAAAGCACTTCCGATACAACTCTTCACACAATAATAATAATAATAATAATAATAATAATAATAATAATAATAATAATAATAATAATAATAATAATAAATAATTCTGAGCTTCAGTGCAAGAACTCTTTAACCCTCACACAGCTTGTTCTGAGAAAAATCAGTATTAAAGAAATTTATACACATTAAACAAATTGTAATGCTATATGTTGTCATGTCTCTTCTATCCCTCACGTGGAAACTTAGGCTTACACAGCAGCAAGAATAAGATAACAACGTTATTATCATCTGTCCTTTTATGGCTATACAGTTTTTGCAGTGAACTACAGAATTATTAACTATTATTATTACAGACCTGTTATTTTTTTCACTTTTTTCACACACACACACACACACACACACACACACACACACACACACACACACATCTATTATACTAAACATAAACCCACAAGAGAAAACAATACTTGTATTAACTGTAAACATTTTTCTTCCTTTCTTTATTTTTAGCAGAATCCTCCATTTCACCCTTTATCTCACTAGATGCGCTTCCCGCAGACATTCTTCATTATATGTTTCACACACCACTTCGTAACACTTGCAGCGGTTGACTTTTGTTTTCTTGTCTTTTTCTCTAGGGTATATTGTACATAGTGCTCGGTATCGGTGCTCGTTCACGTGATATTTTACCTTTGTTTTTCTTGCTAACTCCTGCCAATTTTTCTGATATTTCCCGTAGTTGATTGGTCAAGTACTGCGGATTGATTCCCGGTTATAACAAACACACCTACACTACATTCCAATGATTTCTGACTCGTTACTGCACATTTTAGAAACACTGTACGAAAGCACACACAGTCTCTCGTAAATCAACAGGTTACAACAGAGACTTACACTTGCAAACGCGTGGGGATTTCAGAAAATTTCTTACTATTTCAGTACCTTTAACTGTACAACAGATTTTGTTTTCTCGAAAAAGAAAGGTCAACGTTACTATTGACAAAAGACAGAAACGTACGATTACAATACCTTTATTTTAAACAATCTTAGAGGTGGTCTGG
Organism: Periplaneta americana; assembly: GCF_040183065.1. NCBI lineage: Eukaryota > Metazoa > Arthropoda > Insecta > Blattodea > Blattidae > Periplaneta > Periplaneta americana. The sequence goes on from NW_027185505.1 coordinate 1,097,621, forward strand.
GAATTCCTAAACTCACCACGCGACTACTTAACCCTAGACAGGTAATCATCACTGTACTCATGTTAAAGGTAAGCATTCGTAATTTTTACTACTCACATTTTAATTAACTGAAATCAACTCAATATCACACATTTAACAACTTTTACACATTTCGTAGCCATTAGTGTTCATTTAATTTTAAGTTTGTCATAAAGTCTTTACGTTCATGTTATTGTCCTATTTACAATTAGTGCAAACAACAGCGCGATGTTCTCTGCAGAACCCCTTTTTGCAAAGTCCACAAAATGTTGTCATCATTCTCCTCTTCTTTGCAGGACATTTATAGCAAACAGTACGTTCACCATCTGGCTGCATTACCTGGCATTGTTGTTGCACAGCAATGTTCAGATGTTCTTCAATTGTTGCCCGCAGAGATCGGTGTAAAGTAGGACGTGCAAAGCGGTGCTGCATCCACGGTTTTGTCAGCTCTTCACACAATTGGAAAATGAATTGTTTTCTTGATATTGTTTTCTGAGTTCTTCTAACTATAAATTATCCATGAATTTATACTTGCAATATTTAGCATGTTGTAAAATATTGCTAGTGGCCAGCGCCTCGTCTTTCTATTGCAGGAAAGATTGTGGCACATTTGACATAGTGTATCTACACCACCTTTAGTCCCATTGTAAATAATAATAATAATAATAATAATAATAATAATAATAATAATAATAATAATAATAATAATAATAAAGGCTTTACATATAACGTGTTGCTTACTGTTGTCATTGCAGTCCACGTCGGTGGGGGTGGGGGGGTTTCTTTCTCCTCCTCCTTCCTCTAGAAAGAGCAGTTACCAGGGTCTAAGGAAGTGAATGCCCTTTTCTTTCTGGGCTCATCCCTACATTTGTCTTAGCTCCTTAGGGAAAACCACGGAAAACCCTCAGGCTTGCGAATAGACTGAATGAATGAGAGGAGAAACTTTAAAGGTACGTGAAAACACGTCCATGCAAGGGAGTTGGGACTGTGAAAAATTGAATATGTGAAATCCAAGACTGTATTTGCCAGGCGAGCAAAGAAGAAGAAGAAGAAGAAAGGCTTACGTATGACGTGTGGCTTACTGTTGTCATTGCAGTCCGCGTCGGCCAGCGGTGGGAGGGGGGGGGTCAATATACCTGCACATATCAGTTCAAATTATAAAAACCTCTTAATGCTACTGCGGTACTATTCCATTGCCGAACACAATATGAAGAAATTAGCAGATCCCTGAACTGAACTCTTATTACTCTGAAATTACCGCGCAGTACAATTATAGCTATGACGCATTGCAAGCGTTAGTCACCATATCGATTTGCTAAGCAAATTTTATCCCTTTAGAGCATGTCCCCCCCCCCTCCTCCTCCATATCAGCCAACAACATACTGGATGAAGAAGACTCCTGCAAAAGGGACGAATTAAGATTTAATTTTATTTTAATGATAGACTAACATTGCAAAGTTCCAAAATAATTTTTTGCATTCCTTCATTACACTAGTCGTACAAAATTGCGGTCGTATCTCGTACTATCTATACTAATAATAAATCTGTAGCCGAAATTTTTCTGGTAAGTTTCGATTTTCCAAAAGTAATTGGTCCTAACATATATAATTAACCACCCTGAAACCGAAAATCGCATTTTTGAAAATTTTGTTTGTATGTCTGTCTGTATGTTTGTTACCTTTTCACGCGATAATGGCTGAACCGATTTATATGAAAACTGGAATATAAATTAAGTTTGTTGTAACTTAGATTTTAGGCTATATGGCATTCGAAATACTTTATTTAAAAGGGGGGTTATAAGGGGGCCTTAATTAAATAAATCGAAATATCTCGCTTATTATTGATATTTGAGAAAAAATGTTACATAACAGATGTTCCTTTAAAAATGATTTCCGTTAAGTTTTATTTTTTTACAACATTTTGATAGGACTGATATTTAATGAGATAAATGAGTTTTAAAATTAAAATAACGCTATCTAAGACGGTGCAATGAATTAAGAACAAATGACTTCGTCTATAAGGGGCCTTGGACAACAACAATCGAAACAGGGGCCTTGGACATCAACAAACAATCGAAAGCTATTAAACATAGCCTACAGGGAATGTTTCTGTGTTTGTATGAAGTAATATCACAAGCTCGTAAATTAACTGATTTGTATAATTAGTTATTATTTCACCATTGGAAACTGTAGTTTCTCTAGATGGACATAATGCTATAATGTTATTACAGTAACGTCTGAGTAAATCGAGGACAGGTAAGATTAAAATAGCTTCTTATGCACAGAAAATTTGATAGGCTATTTTGTACATTCGTTTTCTGTATTTCTTAAAATAATATTTATGTACACGCATTTTAATCTCAGAGAATTAACGAACAACGAGAGTGTATTGATTTAGTATGCAGTAATAGTACTTTAGCTTGGCAATCCATTATTTTAATAATTCATATTTTAACTATGCTCAATTGAATCGTGTTAAAATACATAAAATATATATGCAATAAATGCAGTGCTAAAAAAAAATTGGGTAATATGCGAAGCAGATTATCTTGCGCTGTTGTAAAAGTTGTTCCATGGATCAGTCGTCCTATTTTAATTATGTAATTACTTTATATTTATTTCTAACAGGTGGAGCGGAGCGAACGGGTACGGCTAGCTAACAATAAGTGAGAACTTACAATACAACAACGACAACAACAACAACAGCTGATAATCTGAAAGGGAACATAGTAATTTGGGGTGAATTAAAATGCAGCTTCCATTCGTTTAAAATTTCTTTAAATTTTAACTAAATATTAATGTAGATATTACCTCTAAAGGTAAATGGGGGCATGTTTCACAACGCTAACAAATTACAAATTAACAATATACAATTAACAACGGAAATATTACATATGCTTGTTAACTGTGTTTCACAATGCAATCTTATTCACTTGTATGTTTTAACGAACTTTACAAAATCGGCGAAACAAACTTACAAATACGCATAATTGGTTGAACAAAATCGCCAACGACAGTTTACAAAAATCACTAAGGATCAGAGGTAAAGTAGCTGTAATTTTAGAACTATCGATGGACATGTTTATATTTTTTTATATATATTTTATTTAGATTTTGCTACATCGGCGACAACGGAGTTTCGCGGCATGCAATTGGTCGAGCATACCAATGCATTAATTAGCCTACGACTTAACTGACGAAAGTTAGCGCGAAATTCATTCAAATAATTGATAAATAATGGATTTGACCCACGTAGTTATATGCAGTTGATAGAGCAGCTAACATGTCCATCCATTAAAATCAACTTCGCTCTCTGCTGGTCCATCAGTATATTTTATTGTTTCATCCATAACCTCGCCAACATTAGGGAACCCAGCAGGAGGAGCATAAAAATCCTTTGCCCGAGTAAGCACATTCGGTGATCAATAACCCGCCTCGAGTTTTTTCAATCTTGTAACAACATCAACTACCATGTGTGAACTTTTGCACACTGTAATCTTATAAATTCCGTTCTTATCTGCTAACGCAGGGAACTGAGAGCTACTATGCAACCAATGCAGTTCTCGCTTTGTGGTTAGGGCACCACTTTTCCCTTTCAGATGTTGCATGTGATGTCCCATATCTTGTAGGAGAGATTACAGCGAAATGGGATTCGGAACGACTTCAGAATACTGCGTAAGTAATGCCGACATTGCATTATTAAGTGATTGGTTTTCGGTGCAAAGTTTTTCTTCTTTAAGTGCGAGTATTTATTAAATACGTTCCTCGTATATAAGAACTAACGCGGTATTCTGAAGTATAGCGCGGGATTCATTCGAAACCTTTCATTAATATTCGTACAATGATACGAACGTGGCCGGAAAATTCTACGTTAGGCCTAAATGCAAAATCTTCGTCTGAGTCGCTAGAACTACTCAATAACATCACAACTGCTTCAGTGTAATTCTTAATGGTACCCTGTTACTATAAAATTGATTTTATACATATGTGTTTATTTTTTTCATTCACAATTAGAAGCTATTTCAACAGGGCTACTGTAGAAAATGTGCTAACTTCACTAGTAAAGTTTAGTTTACACGTTTGTAAAATTACTCCTTCGTTGTGAAACAAACATATCACTTGTAAAGAGCGCAAAATTTCATTCGTAAAGATTTGATTTCCTTTGTACAGTCCACCTTTACAAACAAAGATTGTGAAACAGAAGTTTACAAACAGAGTTCACAATTTCCAAAGATTGTAAACTTTGTGAAACACCCCACTGGTGAATCAGCACGCCGAGCTCGATCGAAATACAACCAGTTACTATTATTTCCCTATCGTTTTTTGACATTTGATTCCGCGTCCTACCTCTTTCATTCGTTACTAACCAACAACGCCAATAGCAGAAGGTAACGCAAAAACAGTCACCGGTTCCCCGATGCATGGCTTTCTCTCTCAATGTCAACTGAGAGTTAAAAATATTCATTATAATATGCACTTTCCACTCACTCCTCAGAATGTCTTCTTTATTTTTATTTATTTATTTTTTAAGATATGTGAGCTACGTACTGTATGTCTGATGTTTTGCCATCGTACATTCAAATATTTATATTCACTGTACAGTACAGCGAACTGTTTATACTTACTGTACATGCTATAACTACTTCTCCCAACTCCGCTATTGCTATATTTCCTAAACTAAACGCTGATATTGAAATAACGCCTGGTCTGATAATGCAGTCTGTTTAAATTTCTACCGACCAAGTTCTGCCCTTCATCATGGGAAAACAACGAGCTTCTTTAAAGGATACAACTACTAGGACAGAGATATTTTCATTATGGAATTTGTACTACCCACTGAAATGTAGTAACTAATGGGATTTTAATTAGCCATATATGTACAGTATATTACATTCTTTACCTAAAATGTCTCTAACTTCTAGGGAGAGCGCGAGGTACGTTCACAATCCCCTGAATACATATTCCCTTCTTCGAGAAAACGCAGAGAAGTGAACCGTCTCATATGAATATGCTACCAGTCATAAGTTTCAATACGGAGCTGCAAGTACTTAAGAATTATCAATTACTCTACAATTATGCAGCGGCGTCATCATCCAAGCTATAGCTGGAATAGGGAAGGGAACATAATATCCCATAAGTCTTATTAGAACACGCTGGAAATAGTGACGTAAAAAAAAAAATCGCCAACGGCACGTGGTGTTCCCAAGCGGTCACCCATCCAAGTACTGACCACGCCCAATGTTGCTTGACTTCGGTGATCGGACGAGAACCGGTATTTTCAACATGGTATGGCCGTTGCCGATGAAACTGCGTAATCTGTAGGCACTTGAGGACGATGGGATTGGGGTGCACTCGATAAAACCTGCACTCGCTCACACACACACGTAAACTGCCTGCTTAGACTCTGTACCTAAATTACCAAGCTCGTTGGATGTCATTGGGATAGATGATAAATCTATCTATCAACGGCAGTTTGGTTACGTTTCAACGTCACACACTGCTGGATTGACACGGGATTAATAAAACAGCTAGTCGGCATTCTAAGTTAAGCCACAGGTGGATTGTTGTTCAACAGCGGAGCCTCCTTTCAACCACATGGTTGTGGAACTGTAGTCGGATTTTCGACATCATTTTCATGCCATACTACGGAACTTCACACAAACTTCAATTCACTTCTTGCACCGGCGGCTACTACGAATGGACTGAAGCTCGCTACTGACTAGGGGGGGGGGGACATTTGTCTCTTGATGGATTACGTGACAGATATATAAAGTATCAGTCGTATGTTATGAACCCGAGTTTCAATAAAGATAGATTACCCGTATGTCCACAGATTCTCAGTAGTGGCCTGCGGAAGGATTATGCCCGCGGTCGACAAGTTACCTTCTAAGTTGTTTTCCCTCAACAATTAATGCTGCCAAGTGAGTAGGAATGACACCGCGCTCTCATATAAGTCGTACGAAACTATTAAGGAAACGAATTTGCCTCGTGGATCCAAGTCTCCCATGGACTGCCTATAATGTATTATCTATCCTAGAAGTGTTATCGGGGTGATTATTTAAATTTTCACTCGGTGGGAACCGCTGTTGTTCTTCATTCATCTACTCTGTTATGAATAACTTGTGGCCCTTAAAAGGGCCGGTTGCTGATTCCCTAGCAAGCACTCCCGCTTACTTGGAACTAGTGTATTTTGTGACGGCCTTGGTCCCTTCACTGACGGCGTGCTTGGCCAGCTCACCGGGTAGCAGGAGACGGACGGCTGTCTGGATCTCCCGACTGGTGATGGTCGACCGCTTGTTGTAATGCGCGAGCCGCGAAGCTTCCGCGGCGATGCGCTCGAAGATGTCGTTAACGAAGCTGTTCATGATGCTCATAGCCTTTGAACTGATTCCCGTGTCTGGGTGAACTTGTTTCAGAACCTTGTAGATGTAAATGGCGTAGCTCTCCTTCCTCTTGCGCTTCTTCTTCTTATCGCCCTTCGAAATATTCTTCTGGGCCTTGCCGGCCTTCTTGGCAGCCTTTCCGGAAGCTTTGGGGGGCATGGTGCTCGTCTGATGATGAGCCGCGAACGAATGAATGGGGACGAAGAAAGAATGAATGATGTTTAAAATGGCAGGCAGGGTAAGCATCCCATGCCTCCATTGGTTCCTCGACAAGCAATTCGCTAACTTTAGATCGAGGTACCCAGCTATAAGCCGTTTGCCCTCTCATCTAACAGTAGTGTATTTCCCCTGTGAATGATTTTATGAACATGTATACGCTATCAGTTGAATTGTGAATGAAATGAATGAAGTGAAGTGAGCACCATGCCTCGCAGATGTTAAGGAGAGGTGGAGAGTCCAGTGCTCTGGTCAGTTCTGTCCTAGTCACGTTTTTGTAGTGGCGCTAGGGAAACTCGTAACCTGTTACCAACAAAGTGGTGGGCTACTCGTTTCCGTAGAAGCCGTCTGGCTGCCTGGTTGGCTGTGGCAAGTGTCGTGTGTCGTTTCGTAGGGTTTGTGTCAGTAGTGAGTAAAGAAATAGTGAATGTCACTATTTCGTCCTGTAGTCTGTTTAGTTGCCGGTCAATGTAGGATTCTATTTTCTGCATAGCAGAACGTAGAACCCCCTCGACCAGCTGTTCCGTAGTTGTTTTTTCTGTCTGTGGATCGTCTGTAGTGTTTGTCTTGGTTGTCGTTGTCTTAGCTGCATCCGCATAAGACAAATCGGGTTTGGGAAGTGTTGGGTTGAAAACGGACTGTGATGGTTTGGGTATAGGTTTCGGTATTGGTTTGTGGGTGTCTATGGGGACGTGCGTGGGATCGGTGGAGGTTATGAGATTAGTCCTTGGATATTTTGGACAGCGAGCTTGGCCCGTATAATGGGTGTCGCTGTTGCACGTGGCGCAATACCTAATCTGGGATAGGCGGTTGTGGTTGCACAGGTCGGGATTTTTGCCGCACTTAAAACAAGTCTTGGGCTTGTCGCAGTTTGTCCTTGTATGGCCGTATTGTGCACAGTTAAGGCACGGTCGGTGGAAGATTGTCTCGTGTGATGGCTCTACTCTGTAGTACCGTCCTGCAAGTTTAATTCCTTCTAGTAATTTGTCTGCTGTGGTGATGTCATTTGTGAAAATTCTAACTAAGTTGGTGGGTTTGTCTGTCTGTGCGGAGATAATTCTCTTAATGCGTGTGATGCCTGGATGTGTTACAGCCAGGATCTGCATTAGTTCGTCCTCAGAGATCAGCGTGTCGACATTTTTCATGACGACACTGATCTCTTTATTTCGGGTCTGTTTCTGTCTTGATTCACTAGGCGTAATGTTGATTTCTGCGGACGGACCGAAGTTGTACAGGGGAATTGCCCTAGCGAACTTCTCCGCGTCGTCAATCGTGGCGAATGTGAGTGTAGTTGTCTTGGTAGTGTGTGCCCAGAACTGTCGTGGAGTTTGAATGTCGAGTCGGTACTGTTTCATTAGTCGCTCTATGTGTAGTGGGTTGTTGCCGTTTTTTGTGTGGTTCAGTATTTTCAGTACTGTCCTTGTCTTGGTTCCTTGTGCGGTGTTAGGAGGAGTGGGAGAAGTGGGGCTTGCCGGAGTCGAACCGGATACTTTTGTGGGAATTGGTTTGCGCCTGTTGGACCGCTTCCCTTCTGAGGATTCGTGAGACGACGCCTCAGAGCTGGGAGGTGGTCCGTTGGGAGACTTCTCTGCTGTGGGTTTAGGGACAGGAGACCTCTCTGCTCTAGGTTTTGGAGCCGGCCCTTCTGAGGGCCCCTCTTGTGGAATGGAAGTAACCTCTGCCTCTTCCTCAGAAGAAGAAGAAGAAGAAGAAGATTCACTGTCCAATAGAGAGGGGGGTGGGGTGGAGGAGGGATGGGATGGGTGGCCCGGAGGGAGAAAAATATTTAAGTCGCAGGGACAATGCCGTACTGCCTTCCCAGTGCGAGCCAATAGAAACAGCGCAAACGTTTGTGACTTTACGATTGGTCCGCTGTCGATTATTGACGTTGGCGTAAAAGTGAAGGTTACCGTGGGCGAGGCGTCGTTCTTGTAGTTAAACAGCTGCAAGTAGGAGTAGCATCATGTCGGGTCGTGGAAAGGGAGGCAAGGTGAAGGGAAAGTCAAAGTCTCGATCCAGCCGTGCTGGGTTGCAGTTCCCGGTAGGCCGTATCCACCGTCTTTTGCGTAAGGGCAATTACGCAGAGCGAGTTGGTGCCGGTGCGCCAGTCTACCTGGCCGCGGTGATGGAGTACCTGGCGGCCGAAGTTCTCGAGTTGGCTGGCAACGCAGCTCGTGACAACAAGAAGACTAGGATCATTCCTCGTCACTTACAGCTCGCCATTCGCAACGACGAGGAGCTGAACAAACTCCTGTCCGGCGTCACCATCGCCCAGGGTGGTGTGTTGCCCAACATCCAGGCGGTTCTCCTCCCGAAGAAAACCGAGAAGAAGGCTTAAGCCCCTTCTCCGTAAAACGGCCCTTTTAAGGGCCCCACTAACCTCACAAAAGTCAGAAATAGCCAGTATTGTTAATCCTCTCTCACGGCTTCGTAATGTAATTTCATTACGCGTGTCAACTTTCTCTCTCTCTCTATACCGGTGGGCTGATTTAATATCATCATTCTGTAATTTTGTGCTCTGAACGATGTCGTTGTCCCAGGTTCGCACTGAAGTACTTGAAACCGTTGTACATTTACTAGGCTATTGTGTGATAACACATTATACTGATGCATATAGAAAGGTTTCATTATTATTATATAATTTAACACAATACGAATTAAATTAGATGATGATGCCAAAGTACATAGTTGGCTTCGAAATTTATGTAATATATTTCTATCATATTAGAGTAATGGAGATTATCGTGAAAATAATCACAAGTCCCCTTCTTTGGTGCCCATCGTGGTTTTAGACATATACGTTTGAATATACTAGTTTACTTTACTACATACTACGAATGAAACTAATTTTGAATAAGAAATCGATAACTGGTGAACAACTTACGGCGTTATAATAGAGTTCCTAATGCGTTTGTTTGTTGGTGCACATATTGGCCGCACGCGCAGGAACCCCAATACTGAGATGATGACATGACCTTCTCGTAGGAATCGAAGGCTTTGACAATTTGCGTTCGAATTTCCCCTCTCTCTGTCGTTTCGTTCGAACCGAAATGACGCAAGCTATACGTGGAAGTTGTCTGACAGGACGAAGTCCTGTGTTCTGACATGCGATGTGTACCTCTTCTCCCCAGTGTTTACCACACTGGATTCCTATGACCTAAAAGTTGGCATTGCAAAAACGTGGTGATGTGATGTTCAGTATGTGTCAATCCCCTCGGTTCCTTGTTACGGTCTGGTGAGCATTGCCTACCTGCGTTGTCATATTACCCACCAATTCTTCGGACAGTGATTATTGACTTACAGAAGTTTACAGTAACAGGTAACATAATCCGAGGAGCAAGGCTTCACAGAGGAATCCGGTCTTTCCACTTGATATACCAAGCGTTGGGGTCAGACCCATTTGAAAAACGGAGAGGCATTTCTTACAACGTCTTTTGCTGATACTGAAGTGCCCCTACGAAATAAGTTCTGTTTTCCGCACTGGCCTGTTGAGCTAGTGGTCACACAGTAAAGGTGAATTAAATTAATCTCGACAACTACTGCCCTTTTTAGACGGATTTTATGGCCCTGAAAAGGGCCGTTTTGCCGACGGATTCGGCAGCAGACGTGTGTAGGCAGTCTAACCGCCGAACCCGTAGAGAGTCCTCCCCTGCCTCTTCAAGGCGTATACCACGTCCATGGCCGTGACTGTCTTCCGCTTCGCGTGCTCGGTGTATGTTACAGCGTCACGGATTACGTTCTCCAGAAAGACCTTGAGAACACCTCTCGTCTCCTCGTAGATGAGGCCGGAGATACGCTTTACGCCTCCACGTCGGGCGAGACGACGAATGGCCGGCTTCGTGATGCCCTGAATATTATCTCGGAGAACCTTCCTGTGGCGCTTCGCTCCACCTTTGCCAAGACCCTTGCCTCCCTTGCCGCGTCCAGTCATGTTGCTCGTGTGACGAAGGTTAAAAGTGATCTCGACGGCGGGTCATTTTTTGGTTTATATACTAAAACCCGCGGACCAATCACATTACGGAAGGGGCGTGGCTTCTCAACGGGCGAAGACATAAATACCCCTCTTGGGGGCAGCGGGGGCGACGATCAGATCATCGATTGATCATCAGTCGGACGATCGAGTTGGAGCAGAGATACGAGTTGGAACAGAGATACCAGCACAGAATTGTCCAGCTTCGACTAGTCGCCCTAGTTGGCTTCGTCCTTGCCCGGGACCTTAAGTTGGCGCGGGCCTCGTTGGTGTGCTGCTAAGAGGGTGCGGACCGCCGCGACAACAAAGAGGCCTTGAGTGCGGCAGTCTAGCTGAGCCAGGAGGCTCGGCGAGAAGAGGAGATCCATACGGTGTGCCTACCCACCGGTGTTCTAGCAAGTCTGACCACCTAGCGGTGTTAACTGGGAGACTTGTTAGAATAGCCGCTGCCACTCACTGCCCTACTGGGCCGATTGAGTGGTAGCAGCTGAGCTGCACCAGGGCGTGCGCCCTATTAATTTCTGATTTTTACTTCACTTGCGTGTTGGACCTAATCTCTATCAACCGCTAAAAGAGCAGCGTCGGCGGCTGGCCCTTCTGAGGGCCAGTTGCAAAAGAGGTCTTGTTGTAGGCGGTCCTTATTAGGGCCACTACTTAAGTCAAAATAACTAGTGGGAGGCATGTGCTCTGCCGGTAGGTAAGCCGCGCATCACTGTTATCCTTCTGAAAAACATTAGAGATGGGTCCTGCGCGTAAGGTGAAGGTACTTGTTACCGACCGTAGGATTGTGACCGACGGACAAACGGTATCACCGGTCGCGACTAGGGCGAAAAAGTCCAAAACTGGAATAGAAAGCAGGACAAAACTGCCAGTGTCAGTCAAGCCTAGGCAGAAATTAAGCTCTCCGATGTCGTCCCCGGCATCGGAGACAACTGCAAAATCTGAAAGTCTGCTCTCACCGGCAACTTCAGACGTGTCAGAAGGGACATCAATCTCGCCCTCGGTTGGCGAAGTGACCCCAAGCACGAGGAGGGCTTCAAGTGAGTCCTCCATGTCTGCAGCCTCCAGTATTGGAGAGCTTTCTGGAAATGAAAGAGATTTACCTGCAGATGACGGGAGACCAGCATCACGGGCTCCCACACCTCCAGTAAATCAGAGGGGTGCAGCTGATAGACGCTCACCCACTCAGCCGCCAACTTTAAATCCCGAAGTCGCACCGGGAGACTACATGACTGCTAGGAGGGAGGACATTCCTCCAGTCATCATAGAAAATGACTACAATGGCGACCCTGTCACTGTACTGACGACGTACCGGGACGAATCCAAACCACTGGAAATCAACTGCAAACGGCTCATGTCAGGCTTTGGCATCAAAACCTACTGTAACAGGGACTACAAAGCTCTGATAAGCCACCTGCAGCAGTACCATGTACCTTTTCATTTGGTGGAGGCACGAAATGAAAAGGTAATAAAGGCAGTAGTGAAGGGGCTTCATCCCAGGACGAACCCCAACACTGTGACCCAGGAGCTCACTCGGCTTGGGTTTCCTGTACGGAATACTGTCGTCATGTACGACAATTACCGTAAAACCCCAAATGGCATGTTTTTAATTCATTTAACTGATAACGAGAAGGCGAGATCAATACTCGACCTCACGAACCTGCTGTTTACGTCCGTGAGGGTAGAAAAGTATTTTCCCAGACCCACCCCTCCTCAGTGTACTTGCTGCTGGAGGTTCGGTCATACAGCAAGGCAATGCAAAGCACCGCCAAGATGCAGAAAATGCGCCGGCCAGCACGTAACATCTGCGTGCCAGATGCCGGAGCACTACACGCGACTGTGCGTGAACTGCCAGGGGCAACACCCCGCAACGTATAGAGGTTGCAGGGAGTATATTGCTTACAAGAACCTCTATCAAAAGAGGCATGGCATAAGTCACACTGCCAGCACTGCTCGTCCCCGTTATTCCCCTCACGCTCCTCCTATAAACCTGGAAAGTTTTCCGCATCTGTGTCCCTCACAGGCCGCAGAACCGGAACCTGAAGCACCTGCTCCCCAGCAGTGCAATGTTGCGCCCTCGGAGGGCCAGTGGCAAGTTGCTGGGCAGAAAGGGAAGAAAGGAAAACGAACTGCAGCAGTTGCTGTAAGTGAGGTTCCTCTTCCCGTTACGAAACCTGCAGTAAATGAGACTGCTACCGACGAGGTGTTCGCACTCACCTCTCAGCCGGGTACGTCTACTGATTATAGACGTCCCAAGGAGAGCAAGCAGACTTTCAGCCAGGTTGCTTCCAACCCTCCACCCCGTCCCAACCTCCCGACGACTAACAGAGAGTGGGCCAATGCCTTCAGACGGCAGGCTTCCACATGGACACCCCAGTTTACGTTGTCACTCATGTTCCAAATATTGGAACAAATGGGTGCATATCTGGGAGACAACCCCTACTTGTACAAAGTAGCCACGACCATCAGGACAGCACTGGACACCCCCGTAACTCCACGAAAGTCTACCGGTGGTAGAAGGAACGCGAGGCCGACTTGGTGAATTTCGCGTCCTAATATGGAACGCTCGAGGACTACGCGCCAATAAAAACGAGCTTAGGCATTATTTAGAAGCAAAAGATATCAAAATTGCGCTCATATCGGAAACACATCTCCGCCCTTCCGATAAGTTTAGAATTACAAATTACAAAGTTTACCGTACGGATCGTTCAATCGATCCGGGACAGGACGCGGCAGTCAGGGGAGGGGGCACTGCCATTCTAATTCAAAGAGGAATCCCTCATCATGAGCAACTGCTCCCTCAACTAGAGAAATTAGAAGCCACTGCTATAACTTTACAAATTTTAAATGAACCTGTAACTTTTATTGCAGTATATAGCCCACCCCAATCACTTCAGGTTAGGGACCTGGATATCCTAATGGATACTAGCCGAAAGATGGTAGTCGGCGGAGACTTAAATTCAAAACATACTGTCTGGGGTTGTCGTGTGGGCAACTCGAACGGCAATAAGCTTTATCGCCACTCCCTTAGGAGTGACTATGTTGTCTCTGCCCCGAGTACACCTACGCATATCCCAGACAATGCTAACCACCAACCAGATATTTTAGACATCTTTTTACTCAAAAACATAAATTTCCATTCCAAAATTTCGGTTCATGATTCGTTAGCAAATTCAGATCATAAACCCGTTATAATTACGTTCCGAGCGCAACTAGAATTATCTCCCCCAAAAACTGTGCTAATGTACCAAGCAGCTGACTGGGACCTCTTTAGAGATAAGTTGGACGCTCTCACAGATGACTTGGTTCCTACGTCATCTGATGAGATCGAAGAAGCTGCTAAAATGCTAACGAACGCTATACAGGAATCTATGTCGGTAATTCCAACAAAAATTATCATTCCGGGAAAATTAGAGCTTCCAAATGACACCTTAATATTAATTAGGGAAAGAAACGACTGCCGGCGCGCCTGGCAAAGAACGCGGGACCCTCGCCTAAGACCACGGATAAATCGTTTGAAAAGGGAAATTTCTCAAAAAATAAACGATCAGATTATCCAAGCCTGGACTCAGAAAGTTAGTAAATTAGATACCGACAATATGAGCGAGGTGTGGAAAATCACAAAATTCTTCACTAAGCCATATAGTAATATCCCTCCCATCCAGCACAATGGGAGAATATATCATAGTCCAGAAGAGAAAGCTACGGTTTTTGCGGAAGTCCTCGAGAACTCCTTCAATCCACATGGTGACTTGTATGACAGACAAATACATGACCAAATAACACAAGACATAACTACGTACTTACTTAACGTGGACCTCAACAATAACGACGCGCCACAGATCCGTCCTGCTAGCGTTCACGAGGTAAAATGGCAAGTTAGACACCTGCCAAATAAAAAAGCTCCTGGCCCCGATGGCATACAGGCTGAAGTACTGAAAGAGCTATCACAAAAATCGTTTAAATTACTGACGAATATCATAAATGCTATCTTTCGGATAGGATATTTTCCTAACATTTGGAAACACTCGAACATTATTCAAATTCCTAAACCAGGAAAGAATAAATCCGATCCACGTAATTATCGACCCATTAGTTTATTAAATGTTTTAGGTAAAATTGCGGAAAAGATCATACAGAAAAGATTGAAATCCGAACTCGGAAACAAAGATCTAATCCGAAACGAACAGTTTGGATTCCGTTCAGGTCACTCGTGCACACAGCAATTGCTGCGCACAACGGAATTCATTACCACCGCATTCAATTTAAATCGAACAGTAGCGGCCATATTCCTAGATTATACACAAGCCTTTGACAGGGTATGGCATGCGGGCTTGATATACAAATTAATTAACAATAATTTAAATTGCCGACTAGTAAAACTGTTAGAAAATTATATTCGGGGCAGAACGTTCCAGGTTAAACTGAACGACGTGCACTCAACGTCGCGAGGTATTAACGCTGGTGTGCCTCAGGGCAGCATTCTGGCACCGACTCTTTTCCAAATCTATATTAATGACCTACCTTTTAATCAAAATTTCAATAATAGTATTTTAGCACTATACGCTGACGACTCGGCATTTCTCACTGCTTCGTGGAAGCCAACTGTCGCCATTACCAGGCTACAAGGTCACCTGCGTGACATTGAACCATGGCTCCTCAGATGGAGAATCAAATTAAATATATCTAAAACACAAGCCATCTTATTTAGCAGAAGAAATAAATTCAATAGACCGGGTATAAATCACACGAAGTTAGCAATAAATGGATCACAAATCGAGTGGAAAACTTCAGTTAAATATCTCGGAGTAACACTAGACAGACGGCTCACATTTTCAGAACATATACTTCAAAAACTCAGACTTGCCAATGCTAGAATGGTGGAGCTTTACCCAATATTAAATAAAAGCAGAAACCTAAATATACACACAGCCCTAACTTTGTATAAAACATTAATTAGGTCAGTAATATTATATGCTTGTCCTGCTTGGGGACATGCACCTATTACAGTCCGTAAAAAATTACAAGTTTTCCAAAACAAAATTTTAAGATTCATCACAGGACTTCCTAGAGTAACTCCTGTTAGATTGATTCATGAAGAACTAGAAATTTCGACAATTCAAGAATATATTTCACATCAAGCCTTCTGCACGTACACAAAGTCGTACAGCAGCACAAACGCACTAATTTCTTCATTAGGAAATTACAACCCTGCGTTAGACAAACATAAAAGACCTAAGAGCGTACTCCACCCTCTAGCTTGGAACGACAACGTACAAGACGAATACCAACTTGAACAATAAATAACCACTTGACTCCACACACAGACAAGGCTATTAATGCATTAATAATGTTATTTCTCTGTTTCAGAGTCATCACGTTATTGGCAGTTTAGATCCATTGCCCAATTTTTAACACTTTTATGGACCTTTAATGTATGTGAATTTTGAATAATGATTAAATTAAAACCTCCCACCCGAACATATTCCGACCAAACTATAGCCAATTGGCTTGTCGTCAGCACGACATCTCATCCTGCTCTAGGTTTTTCCGTGGTTTCCCTTGAGCAATAAGACAAATGTCGGGATGAGCCCTAAAGAAATGGGCCACGGACCACTTCCCTTCCCCCACTCTTTCTCTTCTACTATCACAAAGAACTTGCTAATTTCTTAGATACCAACCCTGAATTATGACAATAGGGGAACATATATATATTGTAAGTTCACAGGGCTAACGGCTTCGAAGCTGGGTACCTGGTTCTAATGAAGTGCACTGGTAGCAATCTAAACATGGGGGCATGAGATAGTTACTCTGCCTGCCATTAAAAATTCACTTCACCAAATCCCCAAGGTAAAAAAAAAAAAAAAAAAAAAAAAAAAAAAAAAAAAAAAAAAAAAAAAGCGGGGGCGACTGTATTGCGTCAACTTGGGTTGCGAGGACTAAGGAGTAAGCGATGGCACGTACGAAGCAAACTGCGCGTAAGTCCACGGGAGGCAAGGCTCCACGAAAGCAGCTGGCAACGAAGGCCGCTAGGAAGAGCGCACCGGCTACTGGAGGCGTGAAGAAACCCCATCGATACCGCCCTGGTACAGTTGCTCTTCGCGAGATCCGTCGTTACCAGAAGAGCACCGAGCTCCTCATCCGCAAGCTGCCTTTCCAGCGCTTGGTGCGTGAAATCGCTCAGGATTTCAAAACCGACCTCCGTTTCCAGAGCTCAGCCGTAATGGCCTTGCAGGAGGCAAGCGAGGCATACCTCGTCGGTCTCTTCGAGGATACCAACCTTTGCGCCATCCACGCCAAGCGCGTGACCATTATGCCCAAGGATATTCAGCTGGCTAGGCGCATCCGCGGCGAGAGGGCTTGAATTAACAAAGGTACTCCTGCCCGCAAAAAGGCCCTTTTCAGGGCCACTAGTTATTTCTCGGAAGAGCCGGTTGTACCGTACTCCAGGTCTCGTTCCTACTACCCTCAGTTCAAGGTCACCTCAATAATATAAATGGTTTCTCCCTTTCCATTCCTCACCGTATCAGCATTTTCCCACAGCCTGTTTGACAAATATCGCAATGTATCCTATAGGTTAATAAACAATTTTTTAATAGAACGATGGATAACAAAGTTTCTTAGGAAAATTAAAAAAAAATTTCACAGTTCTATAATATTGCACATTATATATATTTACCAAATTAAGGGTTAACGCCGCCGGGACGAGTGATCCTCCGTCCGACCGATCACAAGCGCCAAGGCTCAAAGTGGTCCAGAAAGCAAATCTAGCTGGACTAAAAATGTGACATATTTCCATGAAACTTCGCACTATAGTCACTACTGTATAAGAGGAGAAACTACCCCTTTATAGACGATGCGTTTTGACAAAAATTAGTGACTTGTCTCATATATAATATATTGTTTTAATGAAACTTTACACAGTACTTACATGTAGCTCGTTTATACTATATTGGATACAAAATGTGATTATGATTGTATAAGAGTAGCTACTTGTCTCCTATCTAACATTTTTTACTTTCACGAAACTATAACTGTGACTCATTATTTTCGATAGTACAGACGTGGTCTGCTTAGGAAAGGACAAGCGGAAGACTGTGACCTTTGTGACCTCGGGTGGGTATTACGATAACATTTATAACCGTCACCCTGATAAGCATCCGAGCAGCTTATTTCAAAAAGGAGTTTGAATACAAACAATTCCTTCAATCTACTACGATTATTACAATAACTGATTTCATTAATCTCCTCTCTTCTTTAGCAAAATATAAATTACCTTCAATTGGTCGATTCAGCAAACTTGTTCATAAAACTTATCGCTATTGCGTCACGTTTCGCAATTTTTCTAAAGTAAAAACAAAAACACGAACAAACGCCTACTCCTTTAACCTCATCGCTCTCTTATCTCTAGAATCCCGGGGGGTTGAGAACCTGAATTCTCTGTGGTGTGAAACAAAGCAACCCGCAGGAGCAATGACACGTTCAATTGTCCTAATAATAGAAAAAAAATTACACGTCATTTAGTGTATTCAGAACATTTTTACAGGACCGTGTAGGATATTCACTCTCCTGTCGAATAGTTTCGGCGGCTGGTAGGCGATACGCATTAATTAAAATAATACTTGCGTACCTTGTTCAGGACAGTGACTGTGCTACTTTCTTTCTTTCTTTCTTTCTTTCTTTCTTTCTTTCTTTCTTTCTTTCCTTTATTTGTAGCTTATTGATGACACCAGATGCCATAACGGAAATGCCGTGATGGTATGTTTGTTTAATATTCAAAATCAAGTGACAGACGCTATTTGACTTTGCGGTGGAGGGGATAGGGACCTGATCTCGGATGTTCCGAGAGATGCCGGCGCACAGTTGTCCAGAACGCAAAACTATGTAAGAAAATCAACTTCATCATAACCGAAGTTTAAGTAATATCTAGGCTTAAACAAAAGCTAGGCATTGTGCACAACAGCATACAAAACATCAATATCAGTAAGAGGTGGGACAAAACATGAGTTTTTTTTTTAAAGTCACGCTCTTCAGTTGATTTTTGTTCGTGGGGTCAGTGGCTGTTTTATACTGTTAAACCTTCCCTTATGGAGGTCATAGGACAAGATGTGTACTTTCATTTAATACGCGAAAAGCAATCTATAATACGTTAGCATTCATTTAATTGGCACGTTTACTGAGATTTGTGCAACTAGTTTTTTTTTTTTTTTTTTTTTTTACGACATATTTAACAGGCTGTGCATTACAAGTAAACCTGAGTTAACTTTCAATTCTTCTACCCACACATTAATCAAATATTAAACTCTATACGGCTTAAAATTTAGCTGCTACATCCTGCAAACTTAGATGTTATATTCATCTCTTGGTGGCGCTTTACGAATTCGACAGCAGCCACTTTTCAGAGTCTGGATGAAGGAGCTTAATTTCTCCAAGAAAAATTCAACACTTCTTGAACATATAATGAACAACTAAATTATGGAGTATATCCATGAATCTAGCATTTTGTTACCAACTGCGAAAAATATGGCAGGCTAGTCATCTTTTAGGAGCATAATTTCTATTAAAACATTAAAAATTATCAGAAAAACTAATTTTTCCCTAATTCCCTAATTACACGAGCATAATTCGTTTTTGCATAGATGCGTATAAAATTTCATGGAAATATGTTACATAGGGGAGAAATTATTAACTCTGTATAAATGTAGCCTCTAAACACAAGAAGTAGATTCCCATATAAAAACCATTATCTGAATTTATGCTACCTGTAACTATACTGTGTGAAATATAATGTAAATATTTCAGTTAAGATAGAAATTATTAATTTAGTCTATAAAGCACTTCCGATACAACTCTTCACACAATAATAATAATAATAATAATAATAATAATAATAATAATAATAATAATAATAATAATAATAAATAATTCTGAGCTTCAGTGCAAGAACTCTTTAACCCTCACACAGCTTGTTCTGAGAAAAATCAGTATTAAAGAAATTTATACACATTAAACAAATTGTAATGCTATATGTTGTCATGTCTCTTCTATCCCTCACGTGGAAACTTAGGCTTACACAGCAGCAAGAATAAGATAACAACGTTATTATCATCTGTCCTTTTATGGCTATACAGTTTTTGCAGTGAACTACAGAATTATTAACTATTATTATTACAGACCTGTTATTTTTTTCACTTTTTTCACACACACACACACACACACACACACACACACACACACACACACACACACACATCTATTATACTAAACATAAACCCACAAGAGAAAACAATACTTGTATTAACTGTAAACATTTTTCTTCCTTTCTTTATTTTTAGCAGAATCCTCCATTTCACCCTTTATCTCACTAGATGCGCTTCCCGCAGACATTCTTCATTATATGTTTCACACACCACTTCGTAACACTTGCAGCGGTTGACTTTTGTTTTCTTGTCTTTTTCTCTAGGGTATATTGTACATAGTGCTCGGTATCGGTGCTCGTTCACGTGATATTTTACCTTTGTTTTTCTTGCTAACTCCTGCCAATTTTTCTGATATTTCCCGTAGTTGATTGGTCAAGTACTGCGGATTGATTCCCGGTTATAACAAACACACCTACACTACATTCCAATGATTTCTGACTCGTTACTGCACATTTTAGAAACACTGTACGAAAGCACACACAGTCTCTCGTAAATCAACAGGTTACAACAGAGACTTACACTTGCAAACGCGTGGGGATTTCAGAAAATTTCTTACTATTTCAGTACCTTTAACTGTACAACAGATTTTGTTTTCTCGAAAAAGAAAGGTCAACGTTACTATTGACAAAAGACAGAAACGTACGATTACAATACCTTTATTTTAAACAATCTTAGAGGTGGTCTGGGAATTCCTAAACTCACCACGCGACTACTTAACCCTAGACAGGTAATCATCACTGTACTCATGTTAAAGGTAAGCATTCGTAATTTTTACTACTCACATTTTAATTAACTGAAATCAACTCAATATCACACATTTAACAACTTTTACACATTTCGTAGCCATTAGTGTTCATTTAATTTTAAGTTTGTCATAAAGTCTTTACGTTCATGTTATTGTCCTATTTACAATTAGTGCAAACAACAGCGCGATGTTCTCTGCAGAACCCCTTTTTGCAAAGTCCACAAAATGTTGTCATCATTCTCCTCTTCTTTGCAGGACATTTATAGCAAACAGTACGTTCACCATCTGGCTGCATTACCTGGCATTGTTGTTGCACAGCAATGTTCAGATGTTCTTCAATTGTTGCCCGCAGAGATCGGTGTAAAGTAGGACGTGCAAAGCGGTGCTGCATCCACGGTTTTGTCAGCTCTTCACACAATTGGAAAATGAATTGTTTTCTTGATATTGTTTTCTGAGTTCTTCTAACTATAAATTATCCATGAATTTATACTTGCAATATTTAGCATGTTGTAAAATATTGCTAGTGGCCAGCGCCTCGTCTTTCTATTGCAGGAAAGATTGTGGCACATTTGACATAGTGTATCTACACCACCTTTAGTCCCATTGTAAATAATAATAATAATAATAATAATAATAATAATAATAATAATAATAATAATAATAATAATAATAATAATAATAAAGGCTTTACATATAACGTGTTGCTTACTGTTGTCATTGCAGTCCACGTCGGTGGGGGTGGGGGGGTTTCTTTCTCCTCCTCCTTCCTCTAGAAAGAGCAGTTACCAGGGTCTAAGGAAGTGAATGCCCTTTTCTTTCTGGGCTCATCCCTACATTTGTCTTAGCTCCTTAGGGAAAACCACGGAAAACCCTCAGGCTTGCGAATAGACTGAATGAATGAGAGGAGAAACTTTAAAGGTACGTGAAAACACGTCCATGCAAGGGAGTTGGGACTGTGAAAAATTGAATATGTGAAATCCAAGACTGTATTTGCCAGGCGAGCAAAGAAGAAGAAGAAGAAGAAAGGCTTACGTATGACGTGTGGCTTACTGTTGTCATTGCAGTCCGCGTCGGCCAGCGGTGGGAGGGGGGGGGTCAATATACCTGCACATATCAGTTCAAATTATAAAAACCTCTTAATGCTACTGCGGTACTATTCCATTGCCGAACACAATATGAAGAAATTAGCAGATCCCTGAACTGAACTCTTATTACTCTGAAATTACCGCGCAGTACAATTATAGCTATGACGCATTGCAAGCGTTAGTCACCATATCGATTTGCTAAGCAAATTTTATCCCTTTAGAGCATGTCCCCCCCCCCCTCCTCCTCCATATCAGCCAACAACATACTGGATGAAGAAGACTCCTGCAAAAGGGACGAATTAAGATTTAATTTTATTTTAATGATAGACTAACATTGCAAAGTTCCAAAATAATTTTTTGCATTCCTTCATTACACTAGTCGTACAAAATTGCGGTCGTATCTCGTACTATCTATACTAATAATAAATCTGTAGCCGAAATTTTTCTGGTAAGTTTCGATTTTCCAAAAGTAATTGGTCCTAACATATATAATTAACCACCCTGAAACCGAAAATCGCATTTTTGAAAATTTTGTTTGTATGTCTGTCTGTATGTTTGTTACCTTTTCACGCGATAATGGCTGAACCGATTTATATGAAAACTGGAATATAAATTAAGTTTGTTGTAACTTAGATTTTAGGCTATATGGCATTCGAAATACTTTATTTAAAAGGGGGGTTATAAGGGGGCCTTAATTAAATAAATCGAAATATCTCGCTTATTATTGATATTTGAGAAAAAATGTTACATAACAGATGTTCCTTTAAAAATGATTTCCGTTAAGTTTTATTTTTTTACAACATTTTGATAGGACTGATATTTAATGAGATAAATGAGTTTTAAAATTAAAATAACGCTATCTAAGACGGTGCAATGAATTAAGAACAAATGACTTCGTCTATAAGGGGCCTTGGACAACAACAATCGAAACAGGGGCCTTGGACATCAACAAACAATCGAAAGCTATTAAACATAGCCTACAGGGAATGTTTCTGTGTTTGTATGAAGTAATATCACAAGCTCGTAAATTAACTGATTTGTATAATTAGTTATTATTTCACCATTGGAAACTGTAGTTTCTCTAGATGGACATAATGCTATAATGTTATTACAGTAACGTCTGAGTAAATCGAGGACAGGTAAGATTAAAATAGCTTCTTATGCACAGAAAATTTGATAGGCTATTTTGTACATTCGTTTTCTGTATTTCTTAAAATAATATTTATGTACACGCATTTTAATCTCAGAGAATTAACGAACAACGAGAGTGTATTGATTTAGTATGCAGTAATAGTACTTTAGCTTGGCAATCCATTATTTTAATAATTCATATTTTAACTATGCTCAATTGAATCGTGTTAAAATACATAAAATATATATGCAATAAATGCAGTGCTAAAAAAAAATTGGGTAATATGCGAAGCAGATTATCTTGCGCTGTTGTAAAAGTTGTTCCATGGATCAGTCGTCCTATTTTAATTATGTAATTACTTTATATTTATTTCTAACAGGTGGAGCGGAGCGAACGGGTACGGCTAGCTAACAATAAGTGAGAACTTACAATACAACAACGACAACAACAACAACAGCTGATAATCTGAAAGGGAACATAGTAATTTGGGGTGAATTAAAATGCAGCTTCCATTCGTTTAAAATTTCTTTAAATTTTAACTAAATATTAATGTAGATATTACCTCTAAAGGTAAATGGGGGCATGTTTCACAACGCTAACAAATTACAAATTAACAATATACAATTAACAACGGAAATATTACATATGCTTGTTAACTGTGTTTCACAATGCAATCTTATTCACTTGTATGTTTTAACGAACTTTACAAAATCGGCGAAACAAACTTACAAATACGCATAATTGGTTGAACAAAATCGCCAACGACAGTTTACAAAAATCACTAAGGATCAGAGGTAAAGTAGCTGTAATTTTAGAACTATCGATGGACATGTTTATATTTTTTTATATATATTTTATTTAGATTTTGCTACATCGGCGACAACGGAGTTTCGCGGCATGCAATTGGTCGAGCATACCAATGCATTAATTAGCCTACGACTTAACTGACGAAAGTTAGCGCGAAATTCATTCAAATAATTGATAAATAATGGATTTGACCCACGTAGTTATATGCAGTTGATAGAGCAGCTAACATGTCCATCCATTAAAATCAACTTCGCTCTCTGCTGGTCCATCAGTATATTTTATTGTTTCATCCATAACCTCGCCAACATTAGGGAACCCAGCAGGAGGAGCATAAAAATCCTTTGCCCGAGTAAGCACATTCGGTGATCAATAACCCGCCTCGAGTTTTTTCAATCTTGTAACAACATCAACTACCATGTGTGAACTTTTGCACACTGTAATCTTATAAATTCCGTTCTTATCTGCTAACGCAGGGAACTGAGAGCTACTATGCAACCAATGCAGTTCTCGCTTTGTGGTTAGGGCACCACTTTTCCCTTTCAGATGTTGCATGTGATGTCCCATATCTTGTAGGAGAGATTACAGCGAAATGGGATTCGGAACGACTTCAGAATACTGCGTAAGTAATGCCGACATTGCATTATTAAGTGATTGGTTTTCGGTGCAAAGTTTTTCTTCTTTAAGTGCGAGTATTTATTAAATACGTTCCTCGTATATAAGAACTAACGCGGTATTCTGAAGTATAGCGCGGGATTCATTCGAAACCTTTCATTAATATTCGTACAATGATACGAACGTGGCCGGAAAATTCTACGTTAGGCCTAAATGCAAAATCTTCGTCTGAGTCGCTAGAACTACTCAATAACATCACAACTGCTTCAGTGTAATTCTTAATGGTACCCTGTTACTATAAAATTGATTTTATACATATGTGTTTATTTTTTTCATTCACAATTAGAAGCTATTTCAACAGGGCTACTGTAGAAAATGTGCTAACTTCACTAGTAAAGTTTAGTTTACACGTTTGTAAAATTACTCCTTCGTTGTGAAACAAACATATCACTTGTAAAGAGCGCAAAATTTCATTCGTAAAGATTTGATTTCCTTTGTACAGTCCACCTTTACAAACAAAGATTGTGAAACAGAAGTTTACAAACAGAGTTCACAATTTCCAAAGATTGTAAACTTTGTGAAACACCCCACTGGTGAATCAGCACGCCGAGCTCGATCGAAATACAACCAGTTACTATTATTTCCCTATCGTTTTTTGACATTTGATTCCGCGTCCTACCTCTTTCATTCGTTACTAACCAACAACGCCAATAGCAGAAGGTAACGCAAAAACAGTCACCGGTTCCCCGATGCATGGCTTTCTCTCTCAATGTCAACTGAGAGTTAAAAATATTCATTATAATATGCACTTTCCACTCACTCCTCAGAATGTCTTCTTTATTTTTATTTATTTATTTTTTAAGATATGTGAGCTACGTACTGTATGTCTGATGTTTTGCCATCGTACATTCAAATATTTATATTCACTGTACAGTACAGCGAACTGTTTATACTTACTGTACATGCTATAACTACTTCTCCCAACTCCGCTATTGCTATATTTCCTAAACTAAACGCTGATATTGAAATAACGCCTGGTCTGATAATGCAGTCTGTTTAAATTTCTACCGACCAAGTTCTGCCCTTCATCATGGGAAAACAACGAGCTTCTTTAAAGGATACAACTACTAGGACAGAGATATTTTCATTATGGAATTTGTACTACCCACTGAAATGTAGTAACTAATGGGATTTTAATTAGCCATATATGTACAGTATATTACATTCTTTACCTAAAATGTCTCTAACTTCTAGGGAGAGCGCGAGGTACGTTCACAATCCCCTGAATACATATTCCCTTCTTCGAGAAAACGCAGAGAAGTGAACCGTCTCATATGAATATGCTACCAGTCATAAGTTTCAATACGGAGCTGCAAGTACTTAAGAATTATCAATTACTCTACAATTATGCAGCGGCGTCATCATCCAAGCTATAGCTGGAATAGGGAAGGGAACATAATATCCCATAAGTCTTATTAGAACACGCTGGAAATAGTGACGTAAAAAAAAAAATCGCCAACGGCACGTGGTGTTCCCAAGCGGTCACCCATCCAAGTACTGACCACGCCCAATGTTGCTTGACTTCGGTGATCGGACGAGAACCGGTATTTTCAACATGGTATGGCCGTTGCCGATGAAACTGCGTAATCTGTAGGCACTTGAGGACGATGGGATTGGGGTGCACTCGATAAAACCTGCACTCGCTCACACACACACGTAAACTGCCTGCTTAGACTCTGTACCTAAATTACCAAGCTCGTTGGATGTCATTGGGATAGATGATAAATCTATCTATCAACGGCAGTTTGGTTACGTTTCAACGTCACACACTGCTGGATTGACACGGGATTAATAAAACAGCTAGTCGGCATTCTAAGTTAAGCCACAGGTGGATTGTTGTTCAACAGCGGAGCCTCCTTTCAACCACATGGTTGTGGAACTGTAGTCGGATTTTCGACATCATTTTCATGCCATACTACGGAACTTCACACAAACTTCAATTCACTTCTTGCACCGGCGGCTACTACGAATGGACTGAAGCTCGCTACTGACTAGGGGGGGGGGGACATTTGTCTCTTGATGGATTACGTGACAGATATATAAAGTATCAGTCGTATGTTATGAACCCGAGTTTCAATAAAGATAGATTACCCGTATGTCCACAGATTCTCAGTAGTGGCCTGCGGAAGGATTATGCCCGCGGTCGACAAGTTACCTTCTAAGTTGTTTTCCCTCAACAATTAATGCTGCCAAGTGAGTAGGAATGACACCGCGCTCTCATATAAGTCGTACGAAACTATTAAGGAAACGAATTTGCCTCGTGGATCCAAGTCTCCCATGGACTGCCTATAATGTATTATCTATCCTAGAAGTGTTATCGGGGTGATTATTTAAATTTTCACTCGGTGGGAACCGCTGTTGTTCTTCATTCATCTACTCTGTTATGAATAACTTGTGGCCCTTAAAAGGGCCGGTTGCTGATTCCCTAGCAAGCACTCCCGCTTACTTGGAACTAGTGTATTTTGTGACGGCCTTGGTCCCTTCACTGACGGCGTGCTTGGCCAGCTCACCGGGTAGCAGGAGACGGACGGCTGTCTGGATCTCCCGACTGGTGATGGTCGACCGCTTGTTGTAATGCGCGAGCCGCGAAGCTTCCGCGGCGATGCGCTCGAAGATGTCGTTAACGAAGCTGTTCATGATGCTCATAGCCTTTGAACTGATTCCCGTGTCTGGGTGAACTTGTTTCAGAACCTTGTAGATGTAAATGGCGTAGCTCTCCTTCCTCTTGCGCTTCTTCTTCTTATCGCCCTTCGAAATATTCTTCTGGGCCTTGCCGGCCTTCTTGGCAGCCTTTCCGGAAGCTTTGGGGGGCATGGTGCTCGTCTGATGATGAGCCCGGAGGGAGAAAAATATTTAAGTCGCAGGGACAATGCCGTACTGCCTTCCCAGTGCGAGCCAATAGAAACAGCGCAAACGTTTGTGACTTTACGATTGGTCCGCTGTCGATTATTGACGTTGGCGTAAAAGTGAAGGTTACCGTGGCATCATAACTCCAACACAAATCAAAAGGAGGAGCCACCATGAATAACAACAACCCTGAAAGCAGAGCAACACAACCAGCAGACAGAGGTAAGGGCAGTTACAAAACCTCAAAAAACCGCTCTCACTCCGCTGAGGATTTGTCAGTAAACACTTCATCCACTGACAATCCTTTCCCAGGTCTAATACACCAGCAGTCACCTCCTGACGCTTTCACAGAATCAGAGGCAAACACAACTCTCATAATATATAATTATAGTGCCTCAGAGCTCAAAAAAGTTCTAAACCAAATTCGTGTACATGTTCGCTGGTACAAACACCATGAACACTTACTTATTATAAATTTCCATACCCGAGCTCACCTCTCAAAATTTACACAGTACATTCCACCCTCAATTCTTGGCCCTCGTGAAGAAACGCAGTACATGATTCCGGACCAAGCCAAATTGCAAGCCCCTTGGCTCTCACAACCCGCTCAAAGACAATACAAACCAAATGCAGCTACCAAAGAAATATCTGCCCCTACCGCAAAAACTCCACTCAAAACAAATAACAGAGAACTACGATACAGACTAGAAAATCTGATATCGTCTCTGCCACTTCCCTCTCAAAGCACCACAGTACACCAAGACCTACAATCCCCCGTATCACCAATCCAAACGAATCCTAATTTTGTCCCCAATCAAATCACGCCACAACCTTCCACATCAAATGCAAATAATAAAACCACTCCTAGCAAAGACATTCCAATATCACAAACGCATCCACCGCCTGCTGCAACTCAAATTGACTCACGCGTAGCTATGCGTATCAATAACCAAGATCTACACAAAAACAACCCCACCATCATATATCAAAATTGCCTAAAAATTCAAATCACACCACCTCGACAAACCTGGTCGCAAAAATTCAGTTCAACAACTCTTATTTTCGAAAACCAAGAGCACTTAGATAAATTCATCTCCTCCTACCCACCCAACACTTTCGGACCCAACGCAGAATATGCAATTAAAATTAACAGACAGAACAGAAATACGGAGAGTGCTCAATCTTACGCCAAAGAAACCAATCTAGTTGCTACTGGAATCTCCCCGGAAATAGACATAGAAACAGTATCAGCTGCTATGACAAACATCAACTTAGAACACACTAGGATCACAAGAATAAGAAATAGCTACGGACCAACGCCCCTTGTTCGCATTTTCACAAAAAACCCGAACACCATATCGACACTTCTCAGCGATGGCCTCCGACTGTGGGGCAGAACATATCATTGTGAACCGCCCAAACTAGGAAAACGCCATATTCCATGCAGGAACTGTCATCAGTATCTGCATGAGAAGAAAAACTGCACAAACCCCGCAGTTTGTTTTCACTGTGGGAACATTGGCACTTCCTGTGCACATAAAGATCGACCACATCATTGCGCCACCTGTAATAGAGACGGACATTATACAGGACAGATGCACTGTCCACTATATCCACGCGAAATCCAACTCCCCGATGAACCCACCTACAGACCATTCATTAGGAAACAAAATATTGATTCGCCACTTAAACCCAGCCAAATGACACCCCCAAACCAGCCCCCGTCTCTTAACACAATCAATTTCCCAACCCTCAACTCCGTCGACAGCGACATATCCAACATACCAAACGAAACCACCAACAGTCCCAAACCCCACACATTTGCTCAGATCTTGGCAACACCACAAAAAACCGACAGAAATGATCTACCCACCCCCCAACAAATCGCCAACTTTATAGATGAACGTATCGCCATCCACATAACCCGCATTGAAAAATACATTGACGAAAAAATCAATCAAGCCATTAACAATTTAACACAATTTATCACAGCCACAACAATAAACACGACCCCACCCTCACGACTCGAAAATACCACAGCCACTATAAATGCCACAGCCAAAAAGACCATAAATAGAAAAGTTAGCGTTGCACCTTATGGAAACAATATAGATGTAATAATCACGCCCATAGTCCAGAAAGTCCAAACTATGATAGGTGGCGCAATAGAACGAGCCCTGGCGGATTACCAATCCCTACCCTGCCCCTCAGGAAATTCACGGCACCTTGACACCACAAACAGCCTCTCACCAACAACCTAATACCACTATAATGGCGTCCATCCTACTTCGACATGACATCACGATAATTCATTGCAATATTAGACACCTGTATAACAACAGAACGGAACTCACTCACCTCATCCAAGAGCAAAAACCCGAAATCATATGTTTAAATGAAACCCACCTTCGAGACAAAGACCGCTTTACTATGAGAGACTTCACTATATATCGACGCGACAGACCTACGATAGGAGGAGGAGTTATGATTATGACTAACAAAAACTTGACAACAACTCAAATTCCCCTACCCCTTCACCTCGACGACCAAGAATGTGTAATAATTCAAATCCACATAGGAAATTCTCGCATGCATGTGGCTTCTTTCTACTCTCCGCCAGCCAATCCACTCCCATCCACACTCCTGCGTTACCTTCACACCCTTCCAAATGTCATAATCACCACAGATATCAACGCCCACCACCCCTTCCTCCATGATAACAATCGGAACACCAAAGGCAACCACCTAGTGACGCTCTTACCCAGTCTCAACCTAGTACAAGTTCCACTCCCTGCCCCCACACGCCTACCAACTCCTACTCAACAATTTACAACTCCTGATAAAATATTCATCTCTCCCAGATTACACAACCGACTCATCAATACTCTAGTCCTTCCCCCTCTAAATTCAGATCACGCACCCATACAAATTAAACTTGCCTGCCCCTTTTACCGCTCTCAACCCGTAAACGAAGCTATATACATGCGAGATTATCGTAACGCTGATTGGCAGAAATTCAAAGATTACATATCTAAATCACTCCCTCATTTTCCAATCACGAAACACGAAGACTTAGACACCGCAGAGACTTTGTTTGTACAGGTGCTTAATGAAGCTATTCAAGACTCAATACCACAAAAACGATATACCACTGACCGTCGCCGTGCACTACCTCCAGATATCTTAAAAATCATAAAGACAAAAAGAGCAGCACACAGACTCTACATGCGCACCCATGAAGATGAAGACAGACGCCTCTACCGCTCACTACAAGAAGATGTCAAAGACGCTATACAGAGATACGAGACGCGACGATGGGACAAATTCATTCAGAAAGTCGACAAAGACAGACTAAACGCTCCCAAGCGATTTTGGGAAACCATAAAGCGTATTAGGGGCAAGTACCAATATACTTCCCACCCATTACGCAACAGACAACAAACGATTATTGACACACCAGGCAAACTGGAAGCCTTCCGACAGTTTCTATCCAACACGCACACAACACCTATACATCCAGATTTCGACCAAGATCATTACCATTTCATCACAGATCATATCAATAACCATCATATCCTCTATAATCCACTCCCAGCACCAGCACCACGATCAACCGACGACCCCATCATTGATGACATCACCATACTAGACATCTCACTTGCCCTCCAAACATGCAAGAACTCAGCACCAGGACCTGATGGTATCACATACCAAACACTTAAACAACTCCCGCCGACAGCCCTTAATTTTCTTGCTGGTCTTTTCACCCTCTCTTTGAAACTTGGACACGCTCCGACACGCTGGAGACATTCACACATACTTCTATTTCCAAAACCTGGTAAAGACGCCTCAGACCCCGCCAACTACCGACCCATAAGCCTCACCCCGACTATTGCCAAGTTAATGGAGAAAGTACTCGTTTCACGCTTGCAGGTTTACCTGCGCGACCGAAATATGATTCCCGATTCTCAGGCGGGCTTCAGACCGGGAGTCCAGCCGACTGATCAGCTGATACGGGTACTTACCCCCATTGAGGAGGCCTACTCTAAACGACATTACTCAATCTTGGTAGCGCTCGACGCCAGACGAGCCTTTGACACAGTATGGCTGGACGCCTTGCGATATAAATTAACAAACATGCAATTTCCGCACGAAATAACACGCTGGATCTCCAGCTTCCTGAATAACCGATCTGGCCAGGTCCGTCTTGGCAGACAAGATCTGTCCCGCACCTTCCAAATCGAAGCAGGAGTTCCCCAGGGCAGCGTGATTTCCCCCCTGCTCTATAACATATATGTATCTGACATCCCTCAACCCAACAACAATCAAGTGGGCCTGGCACAGTTTGCTGACGATGTTGCTTTCTGGGCCACCCATCCCCGCTTACGATCCGCCAGGGTACTAATAGACAACGCCCTGAGACAGTACACTGAGTGGGCCAACACCTGGAGAATTACCATCAACACCGAAAAAACCCAAACCTGTGTCTTCCGCCCCTCTTTAAAATCACGAATCACAAACAGACAACACATTACAATCGGACAAGCATTAATACCACTCCAACACAAAGTAACATATCTAGGCATTCCACTCACATCAAAACTCTCTTGGACTACAATAGCGCAAACAATATGGGACAAATACAACAAAGCCACTAAAGCAGTAAGCTACCTAAGCGGCATTAGACGACAAGGCTGCCACGCCAACACATTACTACACCTATATAAAGCACTGGTTCGATCCCAGTGCACCTACTCCTCCTACTTTCTATTGCAATCTTCACCCTCAACACAAAAGAAATTTGAGTCCCGTGAAAGGAAATTATTGCGCCAGATATTTCGACTACCCAAACATACCAGAAACGACACAGTATACATCCACACCAAAACGAAACCACTCTCCACACACCTAATCCGAACAGTCACTAAATACACACACTTCGCACTACGTCGCTCATACACACAACATATGTTTAACAATCCTCCACACACCAACAAGAACACAACCATTGAAAAACTCCTACAAGCCTATCAAGATCACTTCAATCCACAAAATAACCACTAAACTCTCCCCCTCTCTCTCCCTCTCTACAACACCCCTCGTCTCCCGGAGTCGGCTCATTCGCGCTCTGTCTCCCATAAATACCCCAAAAGAATGCCATCGTTGAGGAATGCACATACATGTCATAGACCAGAACCCGACACATACAATTAATAATCCACTTTCATCTACAACGAGAGGAAATCGAAATCAAATACCCCACCCACAACATAACGTACCAGCGAACATCTCTCCGACTGCTGGATAGCTGAAGTCAAAATGCCAACGCACAAACACAAGGATAACAACAATATAAACAAATTGTGACTGCCCTCACCACTGCTTAGTGATGCATGATAGCTATCGTTGAATAACTAAACAATAAATAAATACATTCAAAATTCACGCAAGCCCAGTAAATAATTTACATCACAAACAGTTCATGGTCACTCCTCAAATAACAACAAATCAAAACTTAAAATCTGCTTCTTAAATCTTCTTTCTTACTTTCTACCCACCTGTCTTCTTTCCACGTCTCAATCTCAATCTCATAAAAGCCCTAAATATCCAACATTCTAATAACACTGCACTCACAAGCACTCACGGTCGAAGAGGGCATTGTAATGTAAGACCCTAAAACGACCGCTGGCTCTGCCAGCAATCAACTCTGACATCGGGCGAGGCGTCGTTCTTGTAGTTAAACAGCTGCAAGTAGGAGTAGCATCATGTCGGGTCGTGGAAAGGGAGGCAAGGTGAAGGGAAAGTCAAAGTCTCGATCCAGCCGTGCTGGGTTGCAGTTCCCGGTAGGCCGTATCCACCGTCTTTTGCGTAAGGGCAATTACGCAGAGCGAGTTGGTGCCGGTGCGCCAGTCTACCTGGCCGCGGTGATGGAGTACCTGGCGGCCGAAGTTCTCGAGTTGGCTGGCAACGCAGCTCGTGACAACAAGAAGACTAGGATCATTCCTCGTCACTTACAGCTCGCCATTCGCAACGACGAGGAGCTGAACAAACTCCTGTCCGGCGTCACCATCGCCCAGGGTGGTGTGTTGCCCAACATCCAGGCGGTTCTCCTCCCGAAGAAAACCGAGAAGAAGGCTTAAGCCCCTTCTCCGTAAAACGGCCCTTTTAAGGGCCCCACTAACCTCACAAAAGTCAGAAATAGCCAGTATTGTTAATCCTCTCTCACGGCTTCGTAATGTAATTTCATTACGCGTGTCAACTTTCTCTCTCTCTCTATACCGGTGGGCTGATTTAATATCATCATTCTGTAATTTTGTGCTCTGAACGATGTCGTTGTCCCAGGTTCGCACTGAAGTACTTGAAACCGTTGTACATTTACTAGGCTATTGTGTGATAACACATTATACTGATGCATATAGAAAGGTTTCATTATTATTATATAATTTAACACAATACGAATTAAATTAGATGATGATGCCAAAGTACATAGTTGGCTTCGAAATTTATGTAATATATTTCTATCATATTAGAGTAATGGAGATTATCGTGAAAATAATCACAAGTCCCCTTCTTTGGTGCCCATCGTGGTTTTAGACATATACGTTTGAATATACTAGTTTACTTTACTACATACTACGAATGAAACTAATTTTGAATAAGAAATCGATAACTGGTGAACAACTTACGGCGTTATAATAGAGTTCCTAATGCGTTTGTTTGTTGGTGCACATATTGGCCGCACGCGCAGGAACCCCAATACTGAGATGATGACATGACCTTCTCGTAGGAATCGAAGGCTTTGACAATTTGCGTTCGAATTTCCCCTCTCTCTGTCGTTTCGTTCGAACCGAAATGACGCAAGCTATACGTGGAAGTTGTCTGACAGGACGAAGTCCTGTGTTCTGACATGCGATGTGTACCTCTTCTCCCCAGTGTTTACCACACTGGATTCCTATGACCTAAAAGTTGGCATTGCAAAAACGTGGTGATGTGATGTTCAGTATGTGTCAATCCCCTCGGTTCCTTGTTACGGTCTGGTGAGCATTGCCTACCTGCGTTGTCATATTACCCACCAATTCTTCGGACAGTGATTATTGACTTACAGAAGTTTACAGTAACAGGTAACATAATCCGAGGAGCAAGGCTTCACAGAGGAATCCGGTCTTTCCACTTGATATACCAAGCGTTGGGGTCAGACCCATTTGAAAAACGGAGAGGCATTTCTTACAACGTCTTTTGCTGATACTGAAGTGCCCCTACGAAATAAGTTCTGTTTTCCGCACTGGCCTGTTGAGCTAGTGGTCACACAGTAAAGGTGAATTAAATTAATCTCGACAACTACTGCCCTTTTTAGACGGATTTTATGGCCCTGAAAAGGGCCGTTTTGCCGACGGATTCGGCAGCAGACGTGTGTAGGCAGTCTAACCGCCGAACCCGTAGAGAGTCCTCCCCTGCCTCTTCAAGGCGTATACCACGTCCATGGCCGTGACTGTCTTCCGCTTCGCGTGCTCGGTGTATGTTACAGCGTCACGGATTACGTTCTCCAGAAAGACCTTGAGAACACCTCTCGTCTCCTCGTAGATGAGGCCGGAGATACGCTTTACGCCTCCACGTCGGGCGAGACGACGAATGGCCGGCTTCGTGATGCCCTGAATATTATCTCGGAGAACCTTCCTGTGGCGCTTCGCTCCACCTTTGCCAAGACCCTTGCCTCCCTTGCCGCGTCCAGTCATGTTGCTCGTGTGACGAAGGTTAAAAGTGATCTCGACGGCGGGTCATTTTTTGGTTTATATACTAAAACCCGCGGACCAATCACATTACGGAAGGGGCGTGGCTTCTCAACGGGCGAAGACATAAATACCCCTCTTGGGGGCAGCGGGGGCGACTGTATTGCGTCAACTTGGGTTGCGAGGACTAAGGAGTAAGCGATGGCACGTACGAAGCAAACTGCGCGTAAGTCCACGGGAGGCAAGGCTCCACGAAAGCAGCTGGCAACGAAGGCCGCTAGGAAGAGCGCACCGGCTACTGGAGGCGTGAAGAAACCCCATCGATACCGCCCTGGTACAGTTGCTCTTCGCGAGATCCGTCGTTACCAGAAGAGCACCGAGCTCCTCATCCGCAAGCTGCCTTTCCAGCGCTTGGTGCGTGAAATCGCTCAGGATTTCAAAACCGACCTCCGTTTCCAGAGCTCAGCCGTAATGGCCTTGCAGGAGGCAAGCGAGGCATACCTCGTCGGTCTCTTCGAGGATACCAACCTTTGCGCCATCCACGCCAAGCGCGTGACCATTATGCCCAAGGATATTCAGCTGGCTAGGCGCATCCGCGGCGAGAGGGCTTGAATTAACAAAGGTACTCCTGCCCGCAAAAAGGCCCTTTTCAGGGCCACTAGTTATTTCTCGGAAGAGCCGGTTGTACCGTACTCCAGGTCTCGTTCCTACTACCCTCAGTTCAAGGTCACCTCAATAATATAAATGGTTTCTCCCTTTCCATTCCTCACCGTATCAGCATTTTCCCACAGCCTGTTTGACAAATATCGCAATGTATCCTATAGGTTAATAAACAATTTTTTAATAGAACGATGGATAACAAAGTTTCTTAGGAAAATTAAAAAAAAATTTCACAGTTCTATAATATTGCACATTATATATATTTACCAAATTAAGGGTTAACGCCGCCGGGACGAGTGATCCTCCGTCCGACCGATCACAAGCGCCAAGGCTCAAAGTGGTCCAGAAAGCAAATCTAGCTGGACTAAAAATGTGACATATTTCCATGAAACTTCGCACTATAGTCACTACTGTATAAGAGGAGAAACTACCCCTTTATAGACGATGCGTTTTGACAAAAATTAGTGACTTGTCTCATATATAATATATTGTTTTAATGAAACTTTACACAGTACTTACATGTAGCTCGTTTATACTATATTGGATACAAAATGTGATTATGATTGTATAAGAGTAGCTACTTGTCTCCTATCTAACATTTTTTACTTTCACGAAACTATAACTGTGACTCATTATTTTCGATAGTACAGACGTGGTCTGCTTAGGAAAGGACAAGCGGAAGACTGTGACCTTTGTGACCTCGGGTGGGTATTACGATAACATTTATAACCGTCACCCTGATAAGCATCCGAGCAGCTTATTTCAAAAAGGAGTTTGAATACAAACAATTCCTTCAATCTACTACGATTATTACAATAACTGATTTCATTAATCTCCTCTCTTCTTTAGCAAAATATAAATTACCTTCAATTGGTCGATTCAGCAAACTTGTTCATAAAACTTATCGCTATTGCGTCACGTTTCGCAATTTTTCTAAAGTAAAAACAAAAACACGAACAAACGCCTACTCCTTTAACCTCATCGCTCTCTTATCTCTAGAATCCCGGGGGGTTGAGAACCTGAATTCTCTGTGGTGTGAAACAAAGCAACCCGCAGGAGCAATGACACGTTCAATTGTCCTAATAATAGAAAAAAAATTACACGTCATTTAGTGTATTCAGAACATTTTTACAGGACCGTGTAGGATATTCACTCTCCTGTCGAATAGTTTCGGCGGCTGGTAGGCGATACGCATTAATTAAAATAATACTTGCGTACCTTGTTCAGGACAGTGACTGTGCTACTTTCTTTCTTTCTTTCTTTCTTTCTTTCTTTCTTTCTTTCTTTCTTTCTTTCCTTTATTTGTAGCTTATTGATGACACCAGATGCCATAACGGAAATGCCGTGATGGTATGTTTGTTTAATATTCAAAATCAAGTGACAGACGCTATTTGACTTTGCGGTGGAGGGGATAGGGACCTGATCTCGGATGTTCCGAGAGATGCCGGCGCACAGTTGTCCAGAACGCAAAACTATGTAAGAAAATCAACTTCATCATAACCGAAGTTTAAGTAATATCTAGGCTTAAACAAAAGCTAGGCATTGTGCACAACAGCATACAAAACATCAATATCAGTAAGAGGTGGGACAAAACATGAGTTTTTTTTTTAAAGTCACGCTCTTCAGTTGATTTTTGTTCGTGGGGTCAGTGGCTGTTTTATACTGTTAAACCTTCCCTTATGGAGGTCATAGGACAAGATGTGTACTTTCATTTAATACGCGAAAAGCAATCTATAATACGTTAGCATTCATTTAATTGGCACGTTTACTGAGATTTGTGCAACTAGTTTTTTTTTTTTTTTTTTTTTTTTTACGACATATTTAACAGGCTGTGCATTACAAGTAAACCTGAGTTAACTTTCAATTCTTCTACCCACACATTAATCAAATATTAAACTCTATACGGCTTAAAATTTAGCTGCTACATCCTGCAAACTTAGATGTTATATTCATCTCTTGGTGGCGCTTTACGAATTCGACAGCAGCCACTTTTCAGAGTCTGGATGAAGGAGCTTAATTTCTCCAAGAAAAATTCAACACTTCTTGAACATATAATGAACAACTAAATTATGGAGTATATCCATGAATCTAGCATTTTGTTACCAACTGCGAAAAATATGGCAGGCTAGTCATCTTTTAGGAGCATAATTTCTATTAAAACATTAAAAATTATCAGAAAAACTAATTTTTCCCTAATTCCCTAATTACACGAGCATAATTCGTTTTTGCATAGATGCGTATAAAATTTCATGGAAATATGTTACATAGGGGAGAAATTATTAACTCTGTATAAATGTAGTCTCTAAACACAAGAAGTAGATTCCCATATAAAAACCATTATCTGAATTTATGCTACCTGTAACTATACTGTGTGAAATATAATGTAAATATTTCAGTTAAGATAGAAATTATTAATTTAGTCTATAAAGCACTTCCGATACAACTCTTCACACAATAATAATAATAATAATAATAATAATAATAATAATAATAATAATAATAATAATAATAATAATAATAAATAATTCTGAGCTTCAGTGCAAGAACTCTTTAACCCTCACACAGCTTGTTCTGAGAAAAATCAGTATTAAAGAAATTTATACACATTAAACAAATTGTAATGCTATATGTTGTCATGTCTCTTCTATCCCTCACGTGGAAACTTAGGCTTACACAGCAGCAAGAATAAGATAACAACGTTATTATCATCTGTCCTTTTATGGCTATACAGTTTCTGCAGTGAACTACAGAATTATTAACTATTATTATTACAGACCTGTTATTTTTTTCACTTTTTTCACACACACACACACACACACACACACACACACACACACACACACATCTATTATACTAAACATAAACCCACAAGAGAAAACAATACTTGTATTAACTGTAAACATTTTTCTTCCTTTCTTTATTTTTAGCAGAATCCTCCATTTCACCCTTTATCTCACTAGATGCGCTTCCCGCAGACATTCTTCATTATATGTTTCACACACCACTTCGTAACACTTGCAGCGGTTGACTTTTGTTTTCTTGTCTTTTTCTCTAGGGTATATTGTACATAGTGCTCGGTATCGGTGCTCGTTCACGTGATATTTTACCTTTGTTTTTCTTGCTAACTCCTGCCAATTTTTCTGATATTTCCCGTAGTTGATTGGTCAAGTACTGCGGATTGATTCCCGGTTATAACAAACACACCTACACTACATTCCAATGATTTCTGACTCGTTACTGCACATTTTAGAAACACTGTACGAAAGCACACACAGTCTCTCGTAAATCAACAGGTTACAACAGAGACTTACACTTGCAAACGCGTGGGGATTTCAGAAAATTTCTTACTATTTCAGTACCTTTAACTGTACAACAGATTTTGTTTTCTCGAAAAAGAAAGGTCAACGTTACTATTGACAAAAGACAGAAACGTACGATTACAATACCTTTATTTTAAACAATCTTAGAGGTGGTCTGGGAATTCCTAAACTCACCACGCGACTACTTAACCCTAGACAGGTAATCATCACTGTACTCATGTTAAAGGTAAGCATTCGTAATTTTTACTACTCACATTTTAATTAACTGAAATCAACTCAATATCACACATTTAACAACTTTTACACATTTCGTAGCCATTAGTGTTCATTTAATTTTAAGTTTGTCATAAAGTCTTTACGTTCATGTTATTGTCCTATTTACAATTAGTGCAAACAACAGCGCGATGTTCTCTGCAGAACCCCTTTTTGCAAAGTCCACAAAATGTTGTCATCATTCTCCTCTTCTTTGCAGGACATTTATAGCAAACAGTACGTTCACCATCTGGCTGCATTACCTGGCATTGTTGTTGCACAGCAATGTTCAGATGTTCTTCAATTGTTGCCCGCAGAGATCGGTGTAAAGTAGGACGTGCAAAGCGGTGCTGCATCCACGGTTTTGTCAGCTCTTCACACAATTGGAAAATGAATTGTTTTCTTGATATTGTTTTCTGAGTTCTTCTAACTATAAATTATCCATGAATTTATACTTGCAATATTTAGCATGTTGTAAAATATTGCTAGTGGCCAGCGCCTCGTCTTTCTATTGCAGGAAAGATTGTGGCACATTTGACATAGTGTATCTACACCACCTTTAGTCCCATTGTAAATAATAATAATAATAATAATAATAATAATAATAATAATAATAATAATAATAATAATAATAATAAAGGCTTTACATATAACGTGTTGCTTACTGTTGTCATTGCAGTCCACGTCGGTGGGGGTGGGGGGGTTTCTTTCTCCTCCTCCTTCCTCTAGAAAGAGCAGTTACCAGGGTCTAAGGAAGTGAATGCCCTTTTCTTTCTGGGCTCATCCCTACATTTGTCTTAGCTCCTTAGGGAAAACCACGGAAAACCCTCAGGCTTGCGAATAGACTGAATGAATGAGAGGAGAAACTTTAAAGGTACGTGAAAACACGTCCATGCAAGGGAGTTGGGACTGTGAAAAATTGAATATGTGAAATCCAAGACTGTATTTGCCAGGCGAGCAAAGAAGAAGAAGAAGAAGAAAGGCTTACGTATGACGTGTGGCTTACTGTTGTCATTGCAGTCCGCGTCGGCCAGCGGTGGGAGGGGGGGGGTCAATATACCTGCACATATCAGTTCAAATTATAAAAACCTCTTAATGCTACTGCGGTACTATTCCATTGCCGAACACAATATGAAGAAATTAGCAGATCCCTGAACTGAACTCTTATTACTCTGAAATTACCGCGCAGTACAATTATAGCTATGACGCATTGCAAGCGTTAGTCACCATATCGATTTGCTAAGCAAATTTTATCCCTTTAGAGCATGTCCCCCCCCCCTCCTCCTCCATATCAGCCAACAACATACTGGATGAAGAAGACTCCTGCAAAAGGGACGAATTAAGATTTAATTTTATTTTAATGATAGACTAACATTGCAAAGTTCCAAAATAATTTTTTGCATTCCTTCATTACACTAGTCGTACAAAATTGCGGTCGTATCTCGTACTATCTATACTAATAATAAATCTGTAGCCGAAATTTTTCTGGTAAGTTTCGATTTTCCAAAAGTAATTGGTCCTAACATATATAATTAACCACCCTGAAACCGAAAATCGCATTTTTGAAAATTTTGTTTGTATGTCTGTCTGTATGTTTGTTACCTTTTCACGCGATAATGGCTGAACCGATTTATATGAAAACTGGAATATAAATTAAGTTTGTTGTAACTTAGATTTTAGGCTATATGGCATTCGAAATACTTTATTTAAAAGGGGGGTTATAAGGGGGCCTTAATTAAATAAATCGAAATATCTCGCTTATTATTGATATTTGAGAAAAAATGTTACATAACAGATGTTCCTTTAAAAATGATTTCCGTTAAGTTTTATTTTTTTACAACATTTTGATAGGACTGATATTTAATGAGATAAATGAGTTTTAAAATTAAAATAACGCTATCTAAGACGGTGCAATGAATTAAGAACAAATGACTTCGTCTATAAGGGGCCTTGGACAACAACAATCGAAACAGGGGCCTTGGACATCAACAAACAATCGAAAGCTATTAAACATAGCCTACAGGGAATGTTTCTGTGTTTGTATGAAGTAATATCACAAGCTCGTAAATTAACTGATTTGTATAATTAGTTATTATTTCACCATTGGAAACTGTAGTTTCTCTAGATGGACATAATGCTATAATGTTATTACAGTAACGTCTGAGTAAATCGAGGACAG
This sequence comes from Periplaneta americana, assembly GCF_040183065.1. NCBI lineage: Eukaryota > Metazoa > Arthropoda > Insecta > Blattodea > Blattidae > Periplaneta > Periplaneta americana. The sequence goes on from NW_027185505.1 coordinate 1,138,833, forward strand.
GTAAGATTAAAATAGCTTCTTATGCACAGAAAATTTGATAGGCTATTTTGTACATTCGTTTTCTGTATTTCTTAAAATAATATTTATGTACACGCATTTTAATCTCAGAGAATTAACGAACAACGAGAGTGTATTGATTTAGTATGCAGTAATAGTACTTTAGCTTGGCAATCCATTATTTTAATAATTCATATTTTAACTATGCTCAATTGAATCGTGTTAAAATACATAAAATATATATGCAATAAATGCAGTGCTAAAAAAAAATTGGGTAATATGCGAAGCAGATTATCTTGCGCTGTTGTAAAAGTTGTTCCATGGATCAGTCGTCCTATTTTAATTATGTAATTACTTTATATTTATTTCTAACAGGTGGAGCGGAGCGAACGGGTACGGCTAGCTAACAATAAGTGAGAACTTACAATACAACAACGACAACAACAACAACAGCTGATAATCTGAAAGGGAACATAGTAATTTGGGGTGAATTAAAATGCAGCTTCCATTCGTTTAAAATTTCTTTAAATTTTAACTAAATATTAATGTAGATATTACCTCTAAAGGTAAATGGGGGCATGTTTCACAACGCTAACAAATTACAAATTAACAATATACAATTAACAACGGAAATATTACATATGCTTGTTAACTGTGTTTCACAATGCAATCTTATTCACTTGTATGTTTTAACGAACTTTACAAAATCGGCGAAACAAACTTACAAATACGCATAATTGGTTGAACAAAATCGCCAACGACAGTTTACAAAAATCACTAAGGATCAGAGGTAAAGTAGCTGTAATTTTAGAACTATCGATGGACATGTTTATATTTTTTTATATATATTTTATTTAGATTTTGCTACATCGGCGACAACGGAGTTTCGCGGCATGCAATTGGTCGAGCATACCAATGCATTAATTAGCCTACGACTTAACTGACGAAAGTTAGCGCGAAATTCATTCAAATAATTGATAAATAATGGATTTGACCCACGTAGTTATATGCAGTTGATAGAGCAGCTAACATGTCCATCCATTAAAATCAACTTCGCTCTCTGCTGGTCCATCAGTATATTTTATTGTTTCATCCATAACCTCGCCAACATTAGGGAACCCAGCAGGAGGAGCATAAAAATCCTTTGCCCGAGTAAGCACATTCGGTGATCAATAACCCGCCTCGAGTTTTTTCAATCTTGTAACAACATCAACTACCATGTGTGAACTTTTGCACACTGTAATCTTATAAATTCCGTTCTTATCTGCTAACGCAGGGAACTGAGAGCTACTATGCAACCAATGCAGTTCTCGCTTTGTGGTTAGGGCACCACTTTTCCCTTTCAGATGTTGCATGTGATGTCCCATATCTTGTAGGAGAGATTACAGCGAAATGGGATTCGGAACGACTTCAGAATACTGCGTAAGTAATGCCGACATTGCATTATTAAGTGATTGGTTTTCGGTGCAAAGTTTTTCTTCTTTAAGTGCGAGTATTTATTAAATACGTTCCTCGTATATAAGAACTAACGCGGTATTCTGAAGTATAGCGCGGGATTCATTCGAAACCTTTCATTAATATTCGTACAATGATACGAACGTGGCCGGAAAATTCTACGTTAGGCCTAAATGCAAAATCTTCGTCTGAGTCGCTAGAACTACTCAATAACATCACAACTGCTTCAGTGTAATTCTTAATGGTACCCTGTTACTATAAAATTGATTTTATACATATGTGTTTATTTTTTTCATTCACAATTAGAAGCTATTTCAACAGGGCTACTGTAGAAAATGTGCTAACTTCACTAGTAAAGTTTAGTTTACACGTTTGTAAAATTACTCCTTCGTTGTGAAACAAACATATCACTTGTAAAGAGCGCAAAATTTCATTCGTAAAGATTTGATTTCCTTTGTACAGTCCACCTTTACAAACAAAGATTGTGAAACAGAAGTTTACAAACAGAGTTCACAATTTCCAAAGATTGTAAACTTTGTGAAACACCCCACTGGTGAATCAGCACGCCGAGCTCGATCGAAATACAACCAGTTACTATTATTTCCCTATCGTTTTTTGACATTTGATTCCGCGTCCTACCTCTTTCATTCGTTACTAACCAACAACGCCAATAGCAGAAGGTAACGCAAAAACAGTCACCGGTTCCCCGATGCATGGCTTTCTCTCTCAATGTCAACTGAGAGTTAAAAATATTCATTATAATATGCACTTTCCACTCACTCCTCAGAATGTCTTCTTTATTTTTATTTATTTATTTTTTAAGATATGTGAGCTACGTACTGTATGTCTGATGTTTTGCCATCGTACATTCAAATATTTATATTCACTGTACAGTACAGCGAACTGTTTATACTTACTGTACATGCTATAACTACTTCTCCCAACTCCGCTATTGCTATATTTCCTAAACTAAACGCTGATATTGAAATAACGCCTGGTCTGATAATGCAGTCTGTTTAAATTTCTACCGACCAAGTTCTGCCCTTCATCATGGGAAAACAACGAGCTTCTTTAAAGGATACAACTACTAGGACAGAGATATTTTCATTATGGAATTTGTACTACCCACTGAAATGTAGTAACTAATGGGATTTTAATTAGCCATATATGTACAGTATATTACATTCTTTACCTAAAATGTCTCTAACTTCTAGGGAGAGCGCGAGGTACGTTCACAATCCCCTGAATACATATTCCCTTCTTCGAGAAAACGCAGAGAAGTGAACCGTCTCATATGAATATGCTACCAGTCATAAGTTTCAATACGGAGCTGCAAGTACTTAAGAATTATCAATTACTCTACAATTATGCAGCGGCGTCATCATCCAAGCTATAGCTGGAATAGGGAAGGGAACATAATATCCCATAAGTCTTATTAGAACACGCTGGAAATAGTGACGTAAAAAAAAAAATCGCCAACGGCACGTGGTGTTCCCAAGCGGTCACCCATCCAAGTACTGACCACGCCCAATGTTGCTTGACTTCGGTGATCGGACGAGAACCGGTATTTTCAACATGGTATGGCCGTTGCCGATGAAACTGCGTAATCTGTAGGCACTTGAGGACGATGGGATTGGGGTGCACTCGATAAAACCTGCACTCGCTCACACACACACGTAAACTGCCTGCTTAGACTCTGTACCTAAATTACCAAGCTCGTTGGATGTCATTGGGATAGATGATAAATCTATCTATCAACGGCAGTTTGGTTACGTTTCAACGTCACACACTGCTGGATTGACACGGGATTAATAAAACAGCTAGTCGGCATTCTAAGTTAAGCCACAGGTGGATTGTTGTTCAACAGCGGAGCCTCCTTTCAACCACATGGTTGTGGAACTGTAGTCGGATTTTCGACATCATTTTCATGCCATACTACGGAACTTCACACAAACTTCAATTCACTTCTTGCACCGGCGGCTACTACGAATGGACTGAAGCTCGCTACTGACTAGGGGGGGGGGGACATTTGTCTCTTGATGGATTACGTGACAGATATATAAAGTATCAGTCGTATGTTATGAACCCGAGTTTCAATAAAGATAGATTACCCGTATGTCCACAGATTCTCAGTAGTGGCCTGCGGAAGGATTATGCCCGCGGTCGACAAGTTACCTTCTAAGTTGTTTTCCCTCAACAATTAATGCTGCCAAGTGAGTAGGAATGACACCGCGCTCTCATATAAGTCGTACGAAACTATTAAGGAAACGAATTTGCCTCGTGGATCCAAGTCTCCCATGGACTGCCTATAATGTATTATCTATCCTAGAAGTGTTATCGGGGTGATTATTTAAATTTTCACTCGGTGGGAACCGCTGTTGTTCTTCATTCATCTACTCTGTTATGAATAACTTGTGGCCCTTAAAAGGGCCGGTTGCTGATTCCCTAGCAAGCACTCCCGCTTACTTGGAACTAGTGTATTTTGTGACGGCCTTGGTCCCTTCACTGACGGCGTGCTTGGCCAGCTCACCGGGTAGCAGGAGACGGACGGCTGTCTGGATCTCCCGACTGGTGATGGTCGACCGCTTGTTGTAATGCGCGAGCCGCGAAGCTTCCGCGGCGATGCGCTCGAAGATGTCGTTAACGAAGCTGTTCATGATGCTCATAGCCTTTGAACTGATTCCCGTGTCTGGGTGAACTTGTTTCAGAACCTTGTAGATGTAAATGGCGTAGCTCTCCTTCCTCTTGCGCTTCTTCTTCTTATCGCCCTTCGAAATATTCTTCTGGGCCTTGCCGGCCTTCTTGGCAGCCTTTCCGGAAGCTTTGGGGGGCATGGTGCTCGTCTGATGATGAGCCGAACGAACGAACGAATGAATGGGGACGAAGAAAGAATGAATGATGTTTAAAATGGCAGGCAGGGTAAGCATCCCATGCCTCCATTGGTTCCTCGACAAGCAATTCGCTAACTTTAGATCGAGGTACCCAGCTATAAGCCGTTTGCCCTCTCATCTAACAGTAGTGTATTTCCCCTGTGAATGATTTTATGAACATGTATACGCTATCAGTTGAATTGTGAATGAAATGAATGAAGTGAAGTGAGCACCATGCCTCGCAGATGTTAAGGAGAGGTGGAGAGTCCAGTGCTCTGGTCAGTTCTGTCCTAGTCACGTTTTTGTAGTGGCGCTAGGGAAACTCGTAACCTGTTACCAACAAAGTGGTGGGCTACTCGTTTCCGTAGAAGCCGTCTGGCTGCCTGGTTGGCTGTGGCAAGTGTCGTGTGTCGTTTCGTAGGGTTTGTGTCAGTAGTGAGTAAAGAAATAGTGAATGTCACTATTTCGTCCTGTAGTCTGTTTAGTTGCCGGTCAATGTAGGATTCTATTTCCAGTGCGAGCCAATAGAAACAGCGCAAACGTTTGTGACTTTACGATTGGTCCGCTGTCGATTATTGACGTTGGCGTAAAAGTGAAGGTTACCGTGGGCGAGGCGTCGTTCTTGTAGTTAAACAGCTGCAAGTAGGAGTAGCATCATGTCGGGTCGTGGAAAGGGAGGCAAGGTGAAGGGAAAGTCAAAGTCTCGATCCAGCCGTGCTGGGTTGCAGTTCCCGGTAGGCCGTATCCACCGTCTTTTGCGTAAGGGCAATTACGCAGAGCGAGTTGGTGCCGGTGCGCCAGTCTACCTGGCCGCGGTGATGGAGTACCTGGCGGCCGAAGTTCTCGAGTTGGCTGGCAACGCAGCTCGTGACAACAAGAAGACTAGGATCATTCCTCGTCACTTACAGCTCGCCATTCGCAACGACGAGGAGCTGAACAAACTCCTGTCCGGCGTCACCATCGCCCAGGGTGGTGTGTTGCCCAACATCCAGGCGGTTCTCCTCCCGAAGAAAACCGAGAAGAAGGCTTAAGCCCCTTCTCCGTAAAACGGCCCTTTTAAGGGCCCCACTAACCTCACAAAAGTCAGAAATAGCCAGTATTGTTAATCCTCTCTCACGGCTTCGTAATGTAATTTCATTACGCGTGTCAACTTTCTCTCTCTCTCTATACCGGTGGGCTGATTTAATATCATCATTCTGTAATTTTGTGCTCTGAACGATGTCGTTGTCCCAGGTTCGCACTGAAGTACTTGAAACCGTTGTACATTTACTAGGCTATTGTGTGATAACACATTATACTGATGCATATAGAAAGGTTTCATTATTATTATATAATTTAACACAATACGAATTAAATTAGATGATGATGCCAAAGTACATAGTTGGCTTCGAAATTTATGTAATATATTTCTATCATATTAGAGTAATGGAGATTATCGTGAAAATAATCACAAGTCCCCTTCTTTGGTGCCCATCGTGGTTTTAGACATATACGTTTGAATATACTAGTTTACTTTACTACATACTACGAATGAAACTAATTTTGAATAAGAAATCGATAACTGGTGAACAACTTACGGCGTTATAATAGAGTTCCTAATGCGTTTGTTTGTTGGTGCACATATTGGCCGCACGCGCAGGAACCCCAATACTGAGATGATGACATGACCTTCTCGTAGGAATCGAAGGCTTTGACAATTTGCGTTCGAATTTCCCCTCTCTCTGTCGTTTCGTTCGAACCGAAATGACGCAAGCTATACGTGGAAGTTGTCTGACAGGACGAAGTCCTGTGTTCTGACATGCGATGTGTACCTCTTCTCCCCAGTGTTTACCACACTGGATTCCTATGACCTAAAAGTTGGCATTGCAAAAACGTGGTGATGTGATGTTCAGTATGTGTCAATCCCCTCGGTTCCTTGTTACGGTCTGGTGAGCATTGCCTACCTGCGTTGTCATATTACCCACCAATTCTTCGGACAGTGATTATTGACTTACAGAAGTTTACAGTAACAGGTAACATAATCCGAGGAGCAAGGCTTCACAGAGGAATCCGGTCTTTCCACTTGATATACCAAGCGTTGGGGTCAGACCCATTTGAAAAACGGAGAGGCATTTCTTACAACGTCTTTTGCTGATACTGAAGTGCCCCTACGAAATAAGTTCTGTTTTCCGCACTGGCCTGTTGAGCTAGTGGTCACACAGTAAAGGTGAATTAAATTAATCTCGACAACTACTGCCCTTTTTAGACGGATTTTATGGCCCTGAAAAGGGCCGTTTTGCCGACGGATTCGGCAGCAGACGTGTGTAGGCAGTCTAACCGCCGAACCCGTAGAGAGTCCTCCCCTGCCTCTTCAAGGCGTATACCACGTCCATGGCCGTGACTGTCTTCCGCTTCGCGTGCTCGGTGTATGTTACAGCGTCACGGATTACGTTCTCCAGAAAGACCTTGAGAACACCTCTCGTCTCCTCGTAGATGAGGCCGGAGATACGCTTTACGCCTCCACGTCGGGCGAGACGACGAATGGCCGGCTTCGTGATGCCCTGAATATTATCTCGGAGAACCTTCCTGTGGCGCTTCGCTCCACCTTTGCCAAGACCCTTGCCTCCCTTGCCGCGTCCAGTCATGTTGCTCGTGTGACGAAGGTTAAAAGTGATCTCGACGGCGGGTCATTTTTTGGTTTATATACTAAAACCCGCGGACCAATCACATTACGGAAGGGGCGTGGCTTCTCAACGGGCGAAGACATAAATACCCCTCTTGGGGGCAGCGGGGGCGACTGTATTGCGTCAACTTGGGTTGCGAGGACTAAGGAGTAAGCGATGGCACGTACGAAGCAAACTGCGCGTAAGTCCACGGGAGGCAAGGCTCCACGAAAGCAGCTGGCAACGAAGGCCGCTAGGAAGAGCGCACCGGCTACTGGAGGCGTGAAGAAACCCCATCGATACCGCCCTGGTACAGTTGCTCTTCGCGAGATCCGTCGTTACCAGAAGAGCACCGAGCTCCTCATCCGCAAGCTGCCTTTCCAGCGCTTGGTGCGTGAAATCGCTCAGGATTTCAAAACCGACCTCCGTTTCCAGAGCTCAGCCGTAATGGCCTTGCAGGAGGCAAGCGAGGCATACCTCGTCGGTCTCTTCGAGGATACCAACCTTTGCGCCATCCACGCCAAGCGCGTGACCATTATGCCCAAGGATATTCAGCTGGCTAGGCGCATCCGCGGCGAGAGGGCTTGAATTAACAAAGGTACTCCTGCCCGCAAAAAGGCCCTTTTCAGGGCCACTAGTTATTTCTCGGAAGAGCCGGTTGTACCGTACTCCAGGTCTCGTTCCTACTACCCTCAGTTCAAGGTCACCTCAATAATATAAATGGTTTCTCCCTTTCCATTCCTCACCGTATCAGCATTTTCCCACAGCCTGTTTGACAAATATCGCAATGTATCCTATAGGTTAATAAACAATTTTTTAATAGAACGATGGATAACAAAGTTTCTTAGGAAAATTAAAAAAAAATTTCACAGTTCTATAATATTGCACATTATATATATTTACCAAATTAAGGGTTAACGCCGCCGGGACGAGTGATCCTCCGTCCGACCGATCACAAGCGCCAAGGCTCAAAGTGGTCCAGAAAGCAAATCTAGCTGGACTAAAAATGTGACATATTTCCATGAAACTTCGCACTATAGTCACTACTGTATAAGAGGAGAAACTACCCCTTTATAGACGATGCGTTTTGACAAAAATTAGTGACTTGTCTCATATATAATATATTGTTTTAATGAAACTTTACACAGTACTTACATGTAGCTCGTTTATACTATATTGGATACAAAATGTGATTATGATTGTATAAGAGTAGCTACTTGTCTCCTATCTAACATTTTTTACTTTCACGAAACTATAACTGTGACTCATTATTTTCGATAGTACAGACGTGGTCTGCTTAGGAAAGGACAAGCGGAAGACTGTGACCTTTGTGACCTCGGGTGGGTATTACGATAACATTTATAACCGTCACCCTGATAAGCATCCGAGCAGCTTATTTCAAAAAGGAGTTTGAATACAAACAATTCCTTCAATCTACTACGATTATTACAATAACTGATTTCATTAATCTCCTCTCTTCTTTAGCAAAATATAAATTACCTTCAATTGGTCGATTCAGCAAACTTGTTCATAAAACTTATCGCTATTGCGTCACGTTTCGCAATTTTTCTAAAGTAAAAACAAAAACACGAACAAACGCCTACTCCTTTAACCTCATCGCTCTCTTATCTCTAGAATCCCGGGGGGTTGAGAACCTGAATTCTCTGTGGTGTGAAACAAAGCAACCCGCAGGAGCAATGACACGTTCAATTGTCCTAATAATAGAAAAAAAATTACACGTCATTTAGTGTATTCAGAACATTTTTACAGGACCGTGTAGGATATTCACTCTCCTGTCGAATAGTTTCGGCGGCTGGTAGGCGATACGCATTAATTAAAATAATACTTGCGTACCTTGTTCAGGACAGTGACTGTGCTACTTTCTTTCTTTCTTTCTTTCTTTCTTTCTTTCTTTCTTTCTTTCTTTCTTTCCTTTATTTGTAGCTTATTGATGACACCAGATGCCATAACGGAAATGCCGTGATGGTATGTTTGTTTAATATTCAAAATCAAGTGACAGACGCTATTTGACTTTGCGGTGGAGGGGATAGGGACCTGATCTCGGATGTTCCGAGAGATGCCGGCGCACAGTTGTCCAGAACGCAAAACTATGTAAGAAAATCAACTTCATCATAACCGAAGTTTAAGTAATATCTAGGCTTAAACAAAAGCTAGGCATTGTGCACAACAGCATACAAAACATCAATATCAGTAAGAGGTGGGACAAAACATGAGTTTTTTTTTTAAAGTCACGCTCTTCAGTTGATTTTTGTTCGTGGGGTCAGTGGCTGTTTTATACTGTTAAACCTTCCCTTATGGAGGTCATAGGACAAGATGTGTACTTTCATTTAATACGCGAAAAGCAATCTATAATACGTTAGCATTCATTTAATTGGCACGTTTACTGAGATTTGTGCAACTAGTTTTTTTTTTTTTTTTTTTTTTTTACGACATATTTAACAGGCTGTGCATTACAAGTAAACCTGAGTTAACTTTCAATTCTTCTACCCACACATTAATCAAATATTAAACTCTATACGGCTTAAAATTTAGCTGCTACATCCTGCAAACTTAGATGTTATATTCATCTCTTGGTGGCGCTTTACGAATTCGACAGCAGCCACTTTTCAGAGTCTGGATGAAGGAGCTTAATTTCTCCAAGAAAAATTCAACACTTCTTGAACATATAATGAACAACTAAATTATGGAGTATATCCATGAATCTAGCATTTTGTTACCAACTGCGAAAAATATGGCAGGCTAGTCATCTTTTAGGAGCATAATTTCTATTAAAACATTAAAAATTATCAGAAAAACTAATTTTTCCCTAATTCCCTAATTACACGAGCATAATTCGTTTTTGCATAGATGCGTATAAAATTTCATGGAAATATGTTACATAGGGGAGAAATTATTAACTCTGTATAAATGTAGCCTCTAAACACAAGAAGTAGATTCCCATATAAAAACCATTATCTGAATTTATGCTACCTGTAACTATACTGTGTGAAATATAATGTAAATATTTCAGTTAAGATAGAAATTATTAATTTAGTCTATAAAGCACTTCCGATACAACTCTTCACACAATAATAATAATAATAATAATAATAATAATAATAATAATAATAATAATAATAATAATAATAATAATAAATAATTCTGAGCTTCAGTGCAAGAACTCTTTAACCCTCACACAGCTTGTTCTGAGAAAAATCAGTATTAAAGAAATTTATACACATTAAACAAATTGTAATGCTATATGTTGTCATGTCTCTTCTATCCCTCACGTGGAAACTTAGGCTTACACAGCAGCAAGAATAAGATAACAACGTTATTATCATCTGTCCTTTTATGGCTATACAGTTTTTGCAGTGAACTACAGAATTATTAACTATTATTATTACAGACCTGTTATTTTTTTCACTTTTTTCACACACACACACACACACACACACACACACACACACACATCTATTATACTAAACATAAACCCACAAGAGAAAACAATACTTGTATTAACTGTAAACATTTTTCTTCCTTTCTTTATTTTTAGCAGAATCCTCCATTTCACCCTTTATCTCACTAGATGCGCTTCCCGCAGACATTCTTCATTATATGTTTCACACACCACTTCGTAACACTTGCAGCGGTTGACTTTTGTTTTCTTGTCTTTTTCTCTAGGGTATATTGTACATAGTGCTCGGTATCGGTGCTCGTTCACGTGATATTTTACCTTTGTTTTTCTTGCTAACTCCTGCCAATTTTTCTGATATTTCCCGTAGTTGATTGGTCAAGTACTGCGGATTGATTCCCGGTTATAACAAACACACCTACACTACATTCCAATGATTTCTGACTCGTTACTGCACATTTTAGAAACACTGTACGAAAGCACACACAGTCTCTCGTAAATCAACAGGTTACAACAGAGACTTACACTTGCAAACGCGTGGGGATTTCAGAAAATTTCTTACTATTTCAGTACCTTTAACTGTACAACAGATTTTGTTTTCTCGAAAAAGAAAGGTCAACGTTACTATTGACAAAAGACAGAAACGTACGATTACAATACCTTTATTTTAAACAATCTTAGAGGTGGTCTGGGAATTCCTAAACTCACCACGCGACTACTTAACCCTAGACAGGTAATCATCACTGTACTCATGTTAAAGGTAAGCATTCGTAATTTTTACTACTCACATTTTAATTAACTGAAATCAACTCAATATCACACATTTAACAACTTTTACACATTTCGTAGCCATTAGTGTTCATTTAATTTTAAGTTTGTCATAAAGTCTTTACGTTCATGTTATTGTCCTATTTACAATTAGTGCAAACAACAGCGCGATGTTCTCTGCAGAACCCCTTTTTGCAAAGTCCACAAAATGTTGTCATCATTCTCCTCTTCTTTGCAGGACATTTATAGCAAACAGTACGTTCACCATCTGGCTGCATTACCTGGCATTGTTGTTGCACAGCAATGTTCAGATGTTCTTCAATTGTTGCCCGCAGAGATCGGTGTAAAGTAGGACGTGCAAAGCGGTGCTGCATCCACGGTTTTGTCAGCTCTTCACACAATTGGAAAATGAATTGTTTTCTTGATATTGTTTTCTGAGTTCTTCTAACTATAAATTATCCATGAATTTATACTTGCAATATTTAGCATGTTGTAAAATATTGCTAGTGGCCAGCGCCTCGTCTTTCTATTGCAGGAAAGATTGTGGCACATTTGACATAGTGTATCTACACCACCTTTAGTCCCATTGTAAATAATAATAATAATAATAATAATAATAATAATAATAATAATAATAATAATAATAATAATAATAAAGGCTTTACATATAACGTGTTGCTTACTGTTGTCATTGCAGTCCACGTCGGTGGGGGTGGGGGGGTTTCTTTCTCCTCCTCCTTCCTCTAGAAAGAGCAGTTACCAGGGTCTAAGGAAGTGAATGCCCTTTTCTTTCTGGGCTCATCCCTACATTTGTCTTAGCTCCTTAGGGAAAACCACGGAAAACCCTCAGGCTTGCGAATAGACTGAATGAATGAGAGGAGAAACTTTAAAGGTACGTGAAAACACGTCCATGCAAGGGAGTTGGGACTGTGAAAAATTGAATATGTGAAATCCAAGACTGTATTTGCCAGGCGAGCAAAGAAGAAGAAGAAGAAGAAAGGCTTACGTATGACGTGTGGCTTACTGTTGTCATTGCAGTCCGCGTCGGCCAGCGGTGGGAGGGGGGGGGTCAATATACCTGCACATATCAGTTCAAATTATAAAAACCTCTTAATGCTACTGCGGTACTATTCCATTGCCGAACACAATATGAAGAAATTAGCAGATCCCTGAACTGAACTCTTATTACTCTGAAATTACCGCGCAGTACAATTATAGCTATGACGCATTGCAAGCGTTAGTCACCATATCGATTTGCTAAGCAAATTTTATCCCTTTAGAGCATGTCCCCCCCCCCTCCTCCTCCATATCAGCCAACAACATACTGGATGAAGAAGACTCCTGCAAAAGGGACGAATTAAGATTTAATTTTATTTTAATGATAGACTAACATTGCAAAGTTCCAAAATAATTTTTTGCATTCCTTCATTACACTAGTCGTACAAAATTGCGGTCGTATCTCGTACTATCTATACTAATAATAAATCTGTAGCCGAAATTTTTCTGGTAAGTTTCGATTTTCCAAAAGTAATTGGTCCTAACATATATAATTAACCACCCTGAAACCGAAAATCGCATTTTTGAAAATTTTGTTTGTATGTCTGTCTGTATGTTTGTTACCTTTTCACGCGATAATGGCTGAACCGATTTATATGAAAACTGGAATATAAATTAAGTTTGTTGTAACTTAGATTTTAGGCTATATGGCATTCGAAATACTTTATTTAAAAGGGGGGTTATAAGGGGGCCTTAATTAAATAAATCGAAATATCTCGCTTATTATTGATATTTGAGAAAAAATGTTACATAACAGATGTTCCTTTAAAAATGATTTCCGTTAAGTTTTATTTTTTTACAACATTTTGATAGGACTGATATTTAATGAGATAAATGAGTTTTAAAATTAAAATAACGCTATCTAAGACGGTGCAATGAATTAAGAACAAATGACTTCGTCTATAAGGGGCCTTGGACAACAACAATCGAAACAGGGGCCTTGGACATCAACAAACAATCGAAAGCTATTAAACATAGCCTACAGGGAATGTTTCTGTGTTTGTATGAAGTAATATCACAAGCTCGTAAATTAACTGATTTGTATAATTAGTTATTATTTCACCATTGGAAACTGTAGTTTCTCTAGATGGACATAATGCTATAATGTTATTACAGTAACGTCTGAGTAAATCGAGGACAGGTAAGATTAAAATAGCTTCTTATGCACAGAAAATTTGATAGGCTATTTTGTACATTCGTTTTCTGTATTTCTTAAAATAATATTTATGTACACGCATTTTAATCTCAGAGAATTAACGAACAACGAGAGTGTATTGATTTAGTATGCAGTAATAGTACTTTAGCTTGGCAATCCATTATTTTAATAATTCATATTTTAACTATGCTCAATTGAATCGTGTTAAAATACATAAAATATATATGCAATAAATGCAGTGCTAAAAAAAAATTGGGTAATATGCGAAGCAGATTATCTTGCGCTGTTGTAAAAGTTGTTCCATGGATCAGTCGTCCTATTTTAATTATGTAATTACTTTATATTTATTTCTAACAGGTGGAGCGGAGCGAACGGGTACGGCTAGCTAACAATAAGTGAGAACTTACAATACAACAACGACAACAACAACAACAGCTGATAATCTGAAAGGGAACATAGTAATTTGGGGTGAATTAAAATGCAGCTTCCATTCGTTTAAAATTTCTTTAAATTTTAACTAAATATTAATGTAGATATTACCTCTAAAGGTAAATGGGGGCATGTTTCACAACGCTAACAAATTACAAATTAACAATATACAATTAACAACGGAAATATTACATATGCTTGTTAACTGTGTTTCACAATGCAATCTTATTCACTTGTATGTTTTAACGAACTTTACAAAATCGGCGAAACAAACTTACAAATACGCATAATTGGTTGAACAAAATCGCCAACGACAGTTTACAAAAATCACTAAGGATCAGAGGTAAAGTAGCTGTAATTTTAGAACTATCGATGGACATGTTTATATTTTTTTATATATATTTTATTTAGATTTTGCTACATCGGCGACAACGGAGTTTCGCGGCATGCAATTGGTCGAGCATACCAATGCATTAATTAGCCTACGACTTAACTGACGAAAGTTAGCGCGAAATTCATTCAAATAATTGATAAATAATGGATTTGACCCACGTAGTTATATGCAGTTGATAGAGCAGCTAACATGTCCATCCATTAAAATCAACTTCGCTCTCTGCTGGTCCATCAGTATATTTTATTGTTTCATCCATAACCTCGCCAACATTAGGGAACCCAGCAGGAGGAGCATAAAAATCCTTTGCCCGAGTAAGCACATTCGGTGATCAATAACCCGCCTCGAGTTTTTTCAATCTTGTAACAACATCAACTACCATGTGTGAACTTTTGCACACTGTAATCTTATAAATTCCGTTCTTATCTGCTAACGCAGGGAACTGAGAGCTACTATGCAACCAATGCAGTTCTCGCTTTGTGGTTAGGGCACCACTTTTCCCTTTCAGATGTTGCATGTGATGTCCCATATCTTGTAGGAGAGATTACAGCGAAATGGGATTCGGAACGACTTCAGAATACTGCGTAAGTAATGCCGACATTGCATTATTAAGTGATTGGTTTTCGGTGCAAAGTTTTTCTTCTTTAAGTGCGAGTATTTATTAAATACGTTCCTCGTATATAAGAACTAACGCGGTATTCTGAAGTATAGCGCGGGATTCATTCGAAACCTTTCATTAATATTCGTACAATGATACGAACGTGGCCGGAAAATTCTACGTTAGGCCTAAATGCAAAATCTTCGTCTGAGTCGCTAGAACTACTCAATAACATCACAACTGCTTCAGTGTAATTCTTAATGGTACCCTGTTACTATAAAATTGATTTTATACATATGTGTTTATTTTTTTCATTCACAATTAGAAGCTATTTCAACAGGGCTACTGTAGAAAATGTGCTAACTTCACTAGTAAAGTTTAGTTTACACGTTTGTAAAATTACTCCTTCGTTGTGAAACAAACATATCACTTGTAAAGAGCGCAAAATTTCATTCGTAAAGATTTGATTTCCTTTGTACAGTCCACCTTTACAAACAAAGATTGTGAAACAGAAGTTTACAAACAGAGTTCACAATTTCCAAAGATTGTAAACTTTGTGAAACACCCCACTGGTGAATCAGCACGCCGAGCTCGATCGAAATACAACCAGTTACTATTATTTCCCTATCGTTTTTTGACATTTGATTCCGCGTCCTACCTCTTTCATTCGTTACTAACCAACAACGCCAATAGCAGAAGGTAACGCAAAAACAGTCACCGGTTCCCCGATGCATGGCTTTCTCTCTCAATGTCAACTGAGAGTTAAAAATATTCATTATAATATGCACTTTCCACTCACTCCTCAGAATGTCTTCTTTATTTTTATTTATTTATTTTTTAAGATATGTGAGCTACGTACTGTATGTCTGATGTTTTGCCATCGTACATTCAAATATTTATATTCACTGTACAGTACAGCGAACTGTTTATACTTACTGTACATGCTATAACTACTTCTCCCAACTCCGCTATTGCTATATTTCCTAAACTAAACGCTGATATTGAAATAACGCCTGGTCTGATAATGCAGTCTGTTTAAATTTCTACCGACCAAGTTCTGCCCTTCATCATGGGAAAACAACGAGCTTCTTTAAAGGATACAACTACTAGGACAGAGATATTTTCATTATGGAATTTGTACTACCCACTGAAATGTAGTAACTAATGGGATTTTAATTAGCCATATATGTACAGTATATTACATTCTTTACCTAAAATGTCTCTAACTTCTAGGGAGAGCGCGAGGTACGTTCACAATCCCCTGAATACATATTCCCTTCTTCGAGAAAACGCAGAGAAGTGAACCGTCTCATATGAATATGCTACCAGTCATAAGTTTCAATACGGAGCTGCAAGTACTTAAGAATTATCAATTACTCTACAATTATGCAGCGGCGTCATCATCCAAGCTATAGCTGGAATAGGGAAGGGAACATAATATCCCATAAGTCTTATTAGAACACGCTGGAAATAGTGACGTAAAAAAAAAAATCGCCAACGGCACGTGGTGTTCCCAAGCGGTCACCCATCCAAGTACTGACCACGCCCAATGTTGCTTGACTTCGGTGATCGGACGAGAACCGGTATTTTCAACATGGTATGGCCGTTGCCGATGAAACTGCGTAATCTGTAGGCACTTGAGGACGATGGGATTGGGGTGCACTCGATAAAACCTGCACTCGCTCACACACACACGTAAACTGCCTGCTTAGACTCTGTACCTAAATTACCAAGCTCGTTGGATGTCATTGGGATAGATGATAAATCTATCTATCAACGGCAGTTTGGTTACGTTTCAACGTCACACACTGCTGGATTGACACGGGATTAATAAAACAGCTAGTCGGCATTCTAAGTTAAGCCACAGGTGGATTGTTGTTCAACAGCGGAGCCTCCTTTCAACCACATGGTTGTGGAACTGTAGTCGGATTTTCGACATCATTTTCATGCCATACTACGGAACTTCACACAAACTTCAATTCACTTCTTGCACCGGCGGCTACTACGAATGGACTGAAGCTCGCTACTGACTAGGGGGGGGGGACATTTGTCTCTTGATGGATTACGTGACAGATATATAAAGTATCAGTCGTATGTTATGAACCCGAGTTTCAATAAAGATAGATTACCCGTATGTCCACAGATTCTCAGTAGTGGCCTGCGGAAGGATTATGCCCGCGGTCGACAAGTTACCTTCTAAGTTGTTTTCCCTCAACAATTAATGCTGCCAAGTGAGTAGGAATGACACCGCGCTCTCATATAAGTCGTACGAAACTATTAAGGAAACGAATTTGCCTCGTGGATCCAAGTCTCCCATGGACTGCCTATAATGTATTATCTATCCTAGAAGTGTTATCGGGGTGATTATTTAAATTTTCACTCGGTGGGAACCGCTGTTGTTCTTCATTCATCTACTCTGTTATGAATAACTTGTGGCCCTTAAAAGGGCCGGTTGCTGATTCCCTAGCAAGCACTCCCGCTTACTTGGAACTAGTGTATTTTGTGACGGCCTTGGTCCCTTCACTGACGGCGTGCTTGGCCAGCTCACCGGGTAGCAGGAGACGGACGGCTGTCTGGATCTCCCGACTGGTGATGGTCGACCGCTTGTTGTAATGCGCGAGCCGCGAAGCTTCCGCGGCGATGCGCTCGAAGATGTCGTTAACGAAGCTGTTCATGATGCTCATAGCCTTTGAACTGATTCCCGTGTCTGGGTGAACTTGTTTCAGAACCTTGTAGATGTAAATGGCGTAGCTCTCCTTCCTCTTGCGCTTCTTCTTCTTATCGCCCTTCGAAATATTCTTCTGGGCCTTGCCGGCCTTCTTGGCAGCCTTTCCGGAAGCTTTGGGGGGCATGGTGCTCGTCTGATGATGAGCCCGGAGGGAGAAAAATATTTAAGTCGCAGGGACAATGCCGTACTGCCTTCCCAGTGCGAGCCAATAGAAACAGCGCAAACGTTTGTGACTTTACGATTGGTCCGCTGTCGATTATTGACGTTGGCGTAAAAGTGAAGGTTACCGTGGGCGAGGCGTCGATCAATCATCAGATCAGATCAGATCATCAATCAGAGAGAGGGAGCTGAATCTAGCAAGACACTCACTGGTAAAAGTCGCCAGCTTACAACCAACGAAGATGAACAGCGGGAGCCGGCCGCCGCCTTGTGTCGACAAGTCTCGGCCGGACGGAGGCCAGCCACCGGGGAAGCGGAAGACGAGGCGGAAGACGGTGAAACCGACGGCCGCCGCAAAACCTGTCTCTCCGGAAGCCACATCACCACCACAACCATCATCATTTGGTAAGTCCAGCGCTTCACCAACCAAGACGATCGACGACTTACATACACTAAAGACCATGGCACCGATCACTGCTAATAGAGCAGTAGTGATCACAAACGCTGACCCCGACCTACTGGACGCAGTGACTCCACGGAAACCCACAACGACCTTGACTTTAAACAAAACCACGAGAGCCTACGTTTTTTCCTCCCGAGAAAACTTACGGCAGATGACTTTAATGCATCCACGACAATTCGGGAAGCACGCCCGATACCAAACTCCACCAACCGCCACTCTCCTCGGACCTTGGGAACTACCAGGCCACCCATCCCATCCCTCCTCCACCCCACCCCCCTCTCTATTGGACAGTGAATCTTCTTCTTCTTCTTCTTCTTCTGAGGAAGAGGCAGAGGTTACTTCCATTCCACAAGAGGGGCCCTCAGAAGGGCCGGCTCCAAAACCTAGAGCAGAGAGGTCTCCTGTCCCTAAACCCACAGCAGAGAAGTCTCCCAACGGACCACCTCCCAGCTCTGAGGCGTCGTCTCACGAATCCTCAGAAGGGAAGCGGTCCAACAGGCGCAAACCAATTCCCACAAAAGTATCCGGTTCGACTCCGGCAAGCCCCACTTCTCCCACTCCTCCTAACACCGCACAAGGAACCAAGACAAGGACAGTACTGAAAATACTGAACCACACAAAAAACGGCAACAACCCACTACACATAGAGCGACTAATGAAACAGTACCGACTCGACATTCAAACTCCACGACAGTTCTGGGCACACACTACCAAGACAACTACACTCACATTCGCCACGATTGACGACGCGGAGAAGTTCGCTAGGGCAATTCCCCTGTACAACTTCGGTCCGTCCGCAGAAATCAACATTACGCCTAGTGAATCAAGACAGAAACAGACCCGAAATAAAGAGATCAGTGTCGTCATGAAAAATGTCGACACGCTGATCTCTGAGGACGAACTAATGCAGATCCTGGCTGTAACACATCCAGGCATCACACGCATTAAGAGAATTATCTCCGCACAGACAGACAAACCCACCAACTTAGTTAGAATTTTCACAAATGACATCACCACAGCAGACAAATTACTAGAAGGAATTAAACTTGCAGGACGGTACTACAGAGTAGAGCCATCACACGAGACAATCTTCCACCGACCGTGCCTTAACTGTGCACAATACGGCCATACAAGGACAAACTGCGACAAGCCCAAGACTTGTTTTAAGTGCGGCAAAAATCCCGACCTGTGCAACCACAACCGCCTATCCCAGATTAGGTATTGCGCCACGTGCAACAGCGACACCCATTATACGGGCCAAGCTCGCTGTCCAAAATATCCAAGGACTAATCTCATAACCTCCACCGATCCCACGCACGTCCCCATAGACACCCACAAACCAATACCGAAACCTATACCCAAACCATCACAGTCCGTTTTCAACCCAACACTTCCCAAACCCGAATTGTCTTATGCGGATGCAGCTAAGACAACGACAACCAAGACAAACACTACAGACGATCCACAGACAGAAAAAACAACTACGGAACAGCTGGTCGAGGGGGTTCTACGTTCTGCTATGCAGAAAATAGAATCCTACATTGACCGGCAACTAAACAGACTACAGGACGAAATAGTGACATTCACTATTTCTTTACTCACTACTGACACAAACCCTACGAAACGACACACGACACTTGCCACAGCCAACCAGGCAGCCAGACGGCTTCTACGGAAACGAGTAGCCCACCACTTTGTTGGTAACAGGTTACGAGTTTCCCTAGCGCCACTACAAAAACGTGACTAGGACAGAACTGACCAGAGCACTGGACTCTCCACCTCTCATTAACATCTGCGAGGCATGGTGCTCACTTCACTTCATTCATTTCATTCACAATTCAACTGATAGCGTATACATGTTCATAAAATCATTCACAGGGGAAATACACTACTGTTAGATGAGAGGGCAAACGGCTTATAGCTGGGTACCTCGATCTAAAGTTAGCGAATTGCTTGTCGAGGAACCAATGGAGGCATGGGATGCTTACCCTGCCTGCCATTTTAAACATCATTCATTCTTTCTTCGTCCCCATTCATTCGTTCGTTCGTTTGGCGAGGCGTCGTTCTTGTAGTTAAACAGCTGCAAGTAGGAGTAGCATCATGTCGGGTCGTGGAAAGGGAGGCAAGGTGAAGGGAAAGTCAAAGTCTCGATCCAGCCGTGCTGGGTTGCAGTTCCCGGTAGGCCGTATCCACCGTCTTTTGCGTAAGGGCAATTACGCAGAGCGAGTTGGTGCCGGTGCGCCAGTCTACCTGGCCGCGGTGATGGAGTACCTGGCGGCCGAAGTTCTCGAGTTGGCTGGCAACGCAGCTCGTGACAACAAGAAGACTAGGATCATTCCTCGTCACTTACAGCTCGCCATTCGCAACGACGAGGAGCTGAACAAACTCCTGTCCGGCGTCACCATCGCCCAGGGTGGTGTGTTGCCCAACATCCAGGCGGTTCTCCTCCCGAAGAAAACCGAGAAGAAGGCTTAAGCCCCTTCTCCGTAAAACGGCCCTTTTAAGGGCCCCACTAACCTCACAAAAGTCAGAAATAGCCAGTATTGTTAATCCTCTCTCACGGCTTCGTAATGTAATTTCATTACGCGTGTCAACTTTCTCTCTCTCTCTATACCGGTGGGCTGATTTAATATCATCATTCTGTAATTTTGTGCTCTGAACGATGTCGTTGTCCCAGGTTCGCACTGAAGTACTTGAAACCGTTGTACATTTACTAGGCTATTGTGTGATAACACATTATACTGATGCATATAGAAAGGTTTCATTATTATTATATAATTTAACACAATACGAATTAAATTAGATGATGATGCCAAAGTACATAGTTGGCTTCGAAATTTATGTAATATATTTCTATCATATTAGAGTAATGGAGATTATCGTGAAAATAATCACAAGTCCCCTTCTTTGGTGCCCATCGTGGTTTTAGACATATACGTTTGAATATACTAGTTTACTTTACTACATACTACGAATGAAACTAATTTTGAATAAGAAATCGATAACTGGTGAACAACTTACGGCGTTATAATAGAGTTCCTAATGCGTTTGTTTGTTGGTGCACATATTGGCCGCACGCGCAGGAACCCCAATACTGAGATGATGACATGACCTTCTCGTAGGAATCGAAGGCTTTGACAATTTGCGTTCGAATTTCCCCTCTCTCTGTCGTTTCGTTCGAACCGAAATGACGCAAGCTATACGTGGAAGTTGTCTGACAGGACGAAGTCCTGTGTTCTGACATGCGATGTGTACCTCTTCTCCCCAGTGTTTACCACACTGGATTCCTATGACCTAAAAGTTGGCATTGCAAAAACGTGGTGATGTGATGTTCAGTATGTGTCAATCCCCTCGGTTCCTTGTTACGGTCTGGTGAGCATTGCCTACCTGCGTTGTCATATTACCCACCAATTCTTCGGACAGTGATTATTGACTTACAGAAGTTTACAGTAACAGGTAACATAATCCGAGGAGCAAGGCTTCACAGAGGAATCCGGTCTTTCCACTTGATATACCAAGCGTTGGGGTCAGACCCATTTGAAAAACGGAGAGGCATTTCTTACAACGTCTTTTGCTGATACTGAAGTGCCCCTACGAAATAAGTTCTGTTTTCCGCACTGGCCTGTTGAGCTAGTGGTCACACAGTAAAGGTGAATTAAATTAATCTCGACAACTACTGCCCTTTTTAGACGGATTTTATGGCCCTGAAAAGGGCCGTTTTGCCGACGGATTCGGCAGCAGACGTGTGTAGGCAGTCTAACCGCCGAACCCGTAGAGAGTCCTCCCCTGCCTCTTCAAGGCGTATACCACGTCCATGGCCGTGACTGTCTTCCGCTTCGCGTGCTCGGTGTATGTTACAGCGTCACGGATTACGTTCTCCAGAAAGACCTTGAGAACACCTCTCGTCTCCTCGTAGATGAGGCCGGAGATACGCTTTACGCCTCCACGTCGGGCGAGACGACGAATGGCCGGCTTCGTGATGCCCTGAATATTATCTCGGAGAACCTTCCTGTGGCGCTTCGCTCCACCTTTGCCAAGACCCTTGCCTCCCTTGCCGCGTCCAGTCATGTTGCTCGTGTGACGAAGGTTAAAAGTGATCTCGACGGCGGGTCATTTTTTGGTTTATATACTAAAACCCGCGGACCAATCACATTACGGAAGGGGCGTGGCTTCTCAACGGGCGAAGACATAAATACCCCTCTTGGGGGCAGCGGGGGCGACTGTATTGCGTCAACTTGGGTTGCGAGGACTAAGGAGTAAGCGATGGCACGTACGAAGCAAACTGCGCGTAAGTCCACGGGAGGCAAGGCTCCACGAAAGCAGCTGGCAACGAAGGCCGCTAGGAAGAGCGCACCGGCTACTGGAGGCGTGAAGAAACCCCATCGATACCGCCCTGGTACAGTTGCTCTTCGCGAGATCCGTCGTTACCAGAAGAGCACCGAGCTCCTCATCCGCAAGCTGCCTTTCCAGCGCTTGGTGCGTGAAATCGCTCAGGATTTCAAAACCGACCTCCGTTTCCAGAGCTCAGCCGTAATGGCCTTGCAGGAGGCAAGCGAGGCATACCTCGTCGGTCTCTTCGAGGATACCAACCTTTGCGCCATCCACGCCAAGCGCGTGACCATTATGCCCAAGGATATTCAGCTGGCTAGGCGCATCCGCGGCGAGAGGGCTTGAATTAACAAAGGTACTCCTGCCCGCAAAAAGGCCCTTTTCAGGGCCACTAGTTATTTCTCGGAAGAGCCGGTTGTACCGTACTCCAGGTCTCGTTCCTACTACCCTCAGTTCAAGGTCACCTCAATAATATAAATGGTTTCTCCCTTTCCATTCCTCACCGTATCAGCATTTTCCCACAGCCTGTTTGACAAATATCGCAATGTATCCTATAGGTTAATAAACAATTTTTTAATAGAACGATGGATAACAAAGTTTCTTAGGAAAATTAAAAAAAAATTTCACAGTTCTATAATATTGCACATTATATATATTTACCAAATTAAGGGTTAACGCCGCCGGGACGAGTGATCCTCCGTCCGACCGATCACAAGCGCCAAGGCTCAAAGTGGTCCAGAAAGCAAATCTAGCTGGACTAAAAATGTGACATATTTCCATGAAACTTCGCACTATAGTCACTACTGTATAAGAGGAGAAACTACCCCTTTATAGACGATGCGTTTTGACAAAAATTAGTGACTTGTCTCATATATAATATATTGTTTTAATGAAACTTTACACAGTACTTACATGTAGCTCGTTTATACTATATTGGATACAAAATGTGATTATGATTGTATAAGAGTAGCTACTTGTCTCCTATCTAACATTTTTTACTTTCACGAAACTATAACTGTGACTCATTATTTTCGATAGTACAGACGTGGTCTGCTTAGGAAAGGACAAGCGGAAGACTGTGACCTTTGTGACCTCGGGTGGGTATTACGATAACATTTATAACCGTCACCCTGATAAGCATCCGAGCAGCTTATTTCAAAAAGGAGTTTGAATACAAACAATTCCTTCAATCTACTACGATTATTACAATAACTGATTTCATTAATCTCCTCTCTTCTTTAGCAAAATATAAATTACCTTCAATTGGTCGATTCAGCAAACTTGTTCATAAAACTTATCGCTATTGCGTCACGTTTCGCAATTTTTCTAAAGTAAAAACAAAAACACGAACAAACGCCTACTCCTTTAACCTCATCGCTCTCTTATCTCTAGAATCCCGGGGGGTTGAGAACCTGAATTCTCTGTGGTGTGAAACAAAGCAACCCGCAGGAGCAATGACACGTTCAATTGTCCTAATAATAGAAAAAAAATTACACGTCATTTAGTGTATTCAGAACATTTTTACAGGACCGTGTAGGATATTCACTCTCCTGTCGAATAGTTTCGGCGGCTGGTAGGCGATACGCATTAATTAAAATAATACTTGCGTACCTTGTTCAGGACAGTGACTGTGCTACTTTCTTTCTTTCTTTCTTTCTTTCTTTCTTTCTTTCTTTCTTTCTTTCCTTTATTTGTAGCTTATTGATGACACCAGATGCCATAACGGAAATGCCGTGATGGTATGTTTGTTTAATATTCAAAATCAAGTGACAGACGCTATTTGACTTTGCGGTGGAGGGGATAGGGACCTGATCTCGGATGTTCCGAGAGATGCCGGCGCACAGTTGTCCAGAACGCAAAACTATGTAAGAAAATCAACTTCATCATAACCGAAGTTTAAGTAATATCTAGGCTTAAACAAAAGCTAGGCATTGTGCACAACAGCATACAAAACATCAATATCAGTAAGAGGTGGGACAAAACATGAGTTTTTTTTTTAAAGTCACGCTCTTCAGTTGATTTTTGTTCGTGGGGTCAGTGGCTGTTTTATACTGTTAAACCTTCCCTTATGGAGGTCATAGGACAAGATGTGTACTTTCATTTAATACGCGAAAAGCAATCTATAATACGTTAGCATTCATTTAATTGGCACGTTTACTGAGATTTGTGCAACTAGTTTTTTTTTTTTTTTTTTTTTTTACGACATATTTAACAGGCTGTGCATTACAAGTAAACCTGAGTTAACTTTCAATTCTTCTACCCACACATTAATCAAATATTAAACTCTATACGGCTTAAAATTTAGCTGCTACATCCTGCAAACTTAGATGTTATATTCATCTCTTGGTGGCGCTTTACGAATTCGACAGCAGCCACTTTTCAGAGTCTGGATGAAGGAGCTTAATTTCTCCAAGAAAAATTCAACACTTCTTGAACATATAATGAACAACTAAATTATGGAGTATATCCATGAATCTAGCATTTTGTTACCAACTGCGAAAAATATGGCAGGCTAGTCATCTTTTAGGAGCATAATTTCTATTAAAACATTAAAAATTATCAGAAAAACTAATTTTTCCCTAATTCCCTAATTACACGAGCATAATTCGTTTTTGCATAGATGCGTATAAAATTTCATGGAAATATGTTACATAGGGGAGAAATTATTAACTCTGTATAAATGTAGCCTCTAAACACAAGAAGTAGATTCCCATATAAAAACCATTATCTGAATTTATGCTACCTGTAACTATACTGTGTGAAATATAATGTAAATATTTCAGTTAAGATAGAAATTATTAATTTAGTCTATAAAGCACTTCCGATACAACTCTTCACACAATAATAATAATAATAATAATAATAATAATAATAATAATAATAATAATAATAATAATAATAATAAATAATTCTGAGCTTCAGTGCAAGAACTCTTTAACCCTCACACAGCTTGTTCTGAGAAAAATCAGTATTAAAGAAATTTATACACATTAAACAAATTGTAATGCTATATGTTGTCATGTCTCTTCTATCCCTCACGTGGAAACTTAGGCTTACACAGCAGCAAGAATAAGATAACAACGTTATTATCATCTGTCCTTTTATGGCTATACAGTTTTTGCAGTGAACTACAGAATTATTAACTATTATTATTACAGACCTGTTATTTTTTTCACTTTTTTCACACACACACACACACACACACACACACACACACACACACACACATCTATTATACTAAACATAAACCCACAAGAGAAAACAATACTTGTATTAACTGTAAACATTTTTCTTCCTTTCTTTATTTTTAGCAGAATCCTCCATTTCACCCTTTATCTCACTAGATGCGCTTCCCGCAGACATTCTTCATTATATGTTTCACACACCACTTCGTAACACTTGCAGCGGTTGACTTTTGTTTTCTTGTCTTTTTCTCTAGGGTATATTGTACATAGTGCTCGGTATCGGTGCTCGTTCACGTGATATTTTACCTTTGTTTTTCTTGCTAACTCCTGCCAATTTTTCTGATATTTCCCGTAGTTGATTGGTCAAGTACTGCGGATTGATTCCCGGTTATAACAAACACACCTACACTACATTCCAATGATTTCTGACTCGTTACTGCACATTTTAGAAACACTGTACGAAAGCACACACAGTCTCTCGTAAATCAACAGGTTACAACAGAGACTTACACTTGCAAACGCGTGGGGATTTCAGAAAATTTCTTACTATTTCAGTACCTTTAACTGTACAACAGATTTTGTTTTCTCGAAAAAGAAAGGTCAACGTTACTATTGACAAAAGACAGAAACGTACGATTACAATACCTTTATTTTAAACAATCTTAGAGGTGGTCTGGGAATTCCTAAACTCACCACGCGACTACTTAACCCTAGACAGGTAATCATCACTGTACTCATGTTAAAGGTAAGCATTCGTAATTTTTACTACTCACATTTTAATTAACTGAAATCAACTCAATATCACACATTTAACAACTTTTACACATTTCGTAGCCATTAGTGTTCATTTAATTTTAAGTTTGTCATAAAGTCTTTACGTTCATGTTATTGTCCTATTTACAATTAGTGCAAACAACAGCGCGATGTTCTCTGCAGAACCCCTTTTTGCAAAGTCCACAAAATGTTGTCATCATTCTCCTCTTCTTTGCAGGACATTTATAGCAAACAGTACGTTCACCATCTGGCTGCATTACCTGGCATTGTTGTTGCACAGCAATGTTCAGATGTTCTTCAATTGTTGCCCGCAGAGATCGGTGTAAAGTAGGACGTGCAAAGCGGTGCTGCATCCACGGTTTTGTCAGCTCTTCACACAATTGAAAAATGAATTGTTTTCTTGATATTGTTTTCTGAGTTCTTCTAACTATAAATTATCCATGAATTTATACTTGCAATATTTAGCATGTTGTAAAATATTGCTAGTGGCCAGCGCCTCGTCTTTCTATTGCAGGAAAGATTGTGGCACATTTGACATAGTGTATCTACACCACCTTTAGTCCCATTGTAAATAATAATAATAATAATAATAATAATAATAATAATAATAATAATAATAATAATAATAAAGGCTTTACATATAACGTGTTGCTTACTGTTGTCATTGCAGTCCACGTCGGTGGGGGTGGGGGGGTTTCTTTCTCCTCCTCCTTCCTCTAGAAAGAGCAGTTACCAGGGTCTAAGGAAGTGAATGCCCTTTTCTTTCTGGGCTCATCCCTACATTTGTCTTAGCTCCTTAGGGAAAACCACGGAAAACCCTCAGGCTTGCGAATAGACTGAATGAATGAGAGGAGAAACTTTAAAGGTACGTGAAAACACGTCCATGCAAGGGAGTTGGGACTGTGAAAAATTGAATATGTGAAATCCAAGACTGTATTTGCCAGGCGAGCAAAGAAGAAGAAGAAGAAGAAAGGCTTACGTATGACGTGTGGCTTACTGTTGTCATTGCAGTCCGCGTCGGCCAGCGGTGGGAGGGGGGGGTCAATATACCTGCACATATCAGTTCAAATTATAAAAACCTCTTAATGCTACTGCGGTACTATTCCATTGCCGAACACAATATGAAGAAATTAGCAGATCCCTGAACTGAACTCTTATTACTCTGAAATTACCGCGCAGTACAATTATAGCTATGACGCATTGCAAGCGTTAGTCACCATATCGATTTGCTAAGCAAATTTTATCCCTTTAGAGCATGTCCCCCCCCCCCTCCTCCTCCATATCAGCCAACAACATACTGGATGAAGAAGACTCCTGCAAAAGGGACGAATTAAGATTTAATTTTATTTTAATGATAGACTAACATTGCAAAGTTCCAAAATAATTTTTTGCATTCCTTCATTACACTAGTCGTACAAAATTGCGGTCGTATCTCGTACTATCTATACTAATAATAAATCTGTAGCCGAAATTTTTCTGGTAAGTTTCGATTTTCCAAAAGTAATTGGTCCTAACATATATAATTAACCACCCTGAAACCGAAAATCGCATTTTTGAAAATTTTGTTTGTATGTCTGTCTGTATGTTTGTTACCTTTTCACGCGATAATGGCTGAACCGATTTATATGAAAACTGGAATATAAATTAAGTTTGTTGTAACTTAGATTTTAGGCTATATGGCATTCGAAATACTTTATTTAAAAGGGGGGTTATAAGGGGGCCTTAATTAAATAAATCGAAATATCTCGCTTATTATTGATATTTGAGAAAAAATGTTACATAACAGATGTTCCTTTAAAAATGATTTCCGTTAAGTTTTATTTTTTTACAACATTTTGATAGGACTGATATTTAATGAGATAAATGAGTTTTAAAATTAAAATAACGCTATCTAAGACGGTGCAATGAATTAAGAACAAATGACTTCGTCTATAAGGGGCCTTGGACAACAACAATCGAAACAGGGGCCTTGGACATCAACAAACAATCGAAAGCTATTAAACATAGCCTACAGGGAATGTTTCTGTGTTTGTATGAAGTAATATCACAAGCTCGTAAATTAACTGATTTGTATAATTAGTTATTATTTCACCATTGGAAACTGTAGTTTCTCTAGATGGACATAATGCTATAATGTTATTACAGTAACGTCTGAGTAAATCGAGGACAGGTAAGATTAAAATAGCTTCTTATGCACAGAAAATTTGATAGGCTATTTTGTACATTCGTTTTCTGTATTTCTTAAAATAATATTTATGTACACGCATTTTAATCTCAGAGAATTAACGAACAACGAGAGTGTATTGATTTAGTATGCAGTAATAGTACTTTAGCTTGGCAATCCATTATTTTAATAATTCATATTTTAACTATGCTCAATTGAATCGTGTTAAAATACATAAAATATATATGCAATAAATGCAGTGCTAAAAAAAAATTGGGTAATATGCGAAGCAGATTATCTTGCGCTGTTGTAAAAGTTGTTCCATGGATCAGTCGTCCTATTTTAATTATGTAATTACTTTATATTTATTTCTAACAGGTGGAGCGGAGCGAACGGGTACGGCTAGCTAACAATAAGTGAGAACTTACAATACAACAACGACAACAACAACAACAGCTGATAATCTGAAAGGGAACATAGTAATTTGGGGTGAATTAAAATGCAGCTTCCATTCGTTTAAAATTTCTTTAAATTTTAACTAAATATTAATGTAGATATTACCTCTAAAGGTAAATGGGGGCATGTTTCACAACGCTAACAAATTACAAATTAACAATATACAATTAACAACGGAAATATTACATATGCTTGTTAACTGTGTTTCACAATGCAATCTTATTCACTTGTATGTTTTAACGAACTTTACAAAATCGGCGAAACAAACTTACAAATACGCATAATTGGTTGAACAAAATCGCCAACGACAGTTTACAAAAATCACTAAGGATCAGAGGTAAAGTAGCTGTAATTTTAGAACTATCGATGGACATGTTTATATTTTTTTATATATATTTTATTTAGATTTTGCTACATCGGCGACAACGGAGTTTCGCGGCATGCAATTGGTCGAGCATACCAATGCATTAATTAGCCTACGACTTAACTGACGAAAGTTAGCGCGAAATTCATTCAAATAATTGATAAATAATGGATTTGACCCACGTAGTTATATGCAGTTGATAGAGCAGCTAACATGTCCATCCATTAAAATCAACTTCGCTCTCTGCTGGTCCATCAGTATATTTTATTGTTTCATCCATAACCTCGCCAACATTAGGGAACCCAGCAGGAGGAGCATAAAAATCCTTTGCCCGAGTAAGCACATTCGGTGATCAATAACCCGCCTCGAGTTTTTTCAATCTTGTAACAACATCAACTACCATGTGTGAACTTTTGCACACTGTAATCTTATAAATTCCGTTCTTATCTGCTAACGCAGGGAACTGAGAGCTACTATGCAACCAATGCAGTTCTCGCTTTGTGGTTAGGGCACCACTTTTCCCTTTCAGATGTTGCATGTGATGTCCCATATCTTGTAGGAGAGATTACAGCGAAATGGGATTCGGAACGACTTCAGAATACTGCGTAAGTAATGCCGACATTGCATTATTAAGTGATTGGTTTTCGGTGCAAAGTTTTTCTTCTTTAAGTGCGAGTATTTATTAAATACGTTCCTCGTATATAAGAACTAACGCGGTATTCTGAAGTATAGCGCGGGATTCATTCGAAACCTTTCATTAATATTCGTACAATGATACGAACGTGGCCGGAAAATTCTACGTTAGGCCTAAATGCAAAATCTTCGTCTGAGTCGCTAGAACTACTCAATAACATCACAACTGCTTCAGTGTAATTCTTAATGGTACCCTGTTACTATAAAATTGATTTTATACATATGTGTTTATTTTTTTCATTCACAATTAGAAGCTATTTCAACAGGGCTACTGTAGAAAATGTGCTAACTTCACTAGTAAAGTTTAGTTTACACGTTTGTAAAATTACTCCTTCGTTGTGAAACAAACATATCACTTGTAAAGAGCGCAAAATTTCATTCGTAAAGATTTGATTTCCTTTGTACAGTCCACCTTTACAAACAAAGATTGTGAAACAGAAGTTTACAAACAGAGTTCACAATTTCCAAAGATTGTAAACTTTGTGAAACACCCCACTGGTGAATCAGCACGCCGAGCTCGATCGAAATACAACCAGTTACTATTATTTCCCTATCGTTTTTTGACATTTGATTCCGCGTCCTACCTCTTTCATTCGTTACTAACCAACAACGCCAATAGCAGAAGGTAACGCAAAAACAGTCACCGGTTCCCCGATGCATGGCTTTCTCTCTCAATGTCAACTGAGAGTTAAAAATATTCATTATAATATGCACTTTCCACTCACTCCTCAGAATGTCTTCTTTATTTTTATTTATTTATTTTTTAAGATATGTGAGCTACGTACTGTATGTCTGATGTTTTGCCATCGTACATTCAAATATTTATATTCACTGTACAGTACAGCGAACTGTTTATACTTACTGTACATGCTATAACTACTTCTCCCAACTCCGCTATTGCTATATTTCCTAAACTAAACGCTGATATTGAAATAACGCCTGGTCTGATAATGCAGTCTGTTTAAATTTCTACCGACCAAGTTCTGCCCTTCATCATGGGAAAACAACGAGCTTCTTTAAAGGATACAACTACTAGGACAGAGATATTTTCATTATGGAATTTGTACTACCCACTGAAATGTAGTAACTAATGGGATTTTAATTAGCCATATATGTACAGTATATTACATTCTTTACCTAAAATGTCTCTAACTTCTAGGGAGAGCGCGAGGTACGTTCACAATCCCCTGAATACATATTCCCTTCTTCGAGAAAACGCAGAGAAGTGAACCGTCTCATATGAATATGCTACCAGTCATAAGTTTCAATACGGAGCTGCAAGTACTTAAGAATTATCAATTACTCTACAATTATGCAGCGGCGTCATCATCCAAGCTATAGCTGGAATAGGGAAGGGAACATAATATCCCATAAGTCTTATTAGAACACGCTGGAAATAGTGACGTAAAAAAAAAAATCGCCAACGGCACGTGGTGTTCCCAAGCGGTCACCCATCCAAGTACTGACCACGCCCAATGTTGCTTGACTTCGGTGATCGGACGAGAACCGGTATTTTCAACATGGTATGGCCGTTGCCGATGAAACTGCGTAATCTGTAGGCACTTGAGGACGATGGGATTGGGGTGCACTCGATAAAACCTGCACTCGCTCACACACACACGTAAACTGCCTGCTTAGACTCTGTACCTAAATTACCAAGCTCGTTGGATGTCATTGGGATAGATGATAAATCTATCTATCAACGGCAGTTTGGTTACGTTTCAACGTCACACACTGCTGGATTGACACGGGATTAATAAAACAGCTAGTCGGCATTCTAAGTTAAGCCACAGGTGGATTGTTGTTCAACAGCGGAGCCTCCTTTCAACCACATGGTTGTGGAACTGTAGTCGGATTTTCGACATCATTTTCATGCCATACTACGGAACTTCACACAAACTTCAATTCACTTCTTGCACCGGCGGCTACTACGAATGGACTGAAGCTCGCTACTGACTAGGGGGGGGGGGGACATTTGTCTCTTGATGGATTACGTGACAGATATATAAAGTATCAGTCGTATGTTATGAACCCGAGTTTCAATAAAGATAGATTACCCGTATGTCCACAGATTCTCAGTAGTGGCCTGCGGAAGGATTATGCCCGCGGTCGACAAGTTACCTTCTAAGTTGTTTTCCCTCAACAATTAATGCTGCCAAGTGAGTAGGAATGACACCGCGCTCTCATATAAGTCGTACGAAACTATTAAGGAAACGAATTTGCCTCGTGGATCCAAGTCTCCCATGGACTGCCTATAATGTATTATCTATCCTAGAAGTGTTATCGGGGTGATTATTTAAATTTTCACTCGGTGGGAACCGCTGTTGTTCTTCATTCATCTACTCTGTTATGAATAACTTGTGGCCCTTAAAAGGGCCGGTTGCTGATTCCCTAGCAAGCACTCCCGCTTACTTGGAACTAGTGTATTTTGTGACGGCCTTGGTCCCTTCACTGACGGCGTGCTTGGCCAGCTCACCGGGTAGCAGGAGACGGACGGCTGTCTGGATCTCCCGACTGGTGATGGTCGACCGCTTGTTGTAATGCGCGAGCCGCGAAGCTTCCGCGGCGATGCGCTCGAAGATGTCGTTAACGAAGCTGTTCATGATGCTCATAGCCTTTGAACTGATTCCCGTGTCTGGGTGAACTTGTTTCAGAACCTTGTAGATGTAAATGGCGTAGCTCTCCTTCCTCTTGCGCTTCTTCTTCTTATCGCCCTTCGAAATATTCTTCTGGGCCTTGCCGGCCTTCTTGGCAGCCTTTCCGGAAGCTTTGGGGGGCATGGTGCTCGTCTGATGATGAGCCGCGAACGAATGAATGGGGACGAAGAAAGAATGAATGATGTTTAAAATGGCAGGCAGGGTAAGCATCCCATGCCTCCATTGGTTCCTCGACAAGCAATTCTCTAACTTTAGATCGAGGTACCCAGCTATAAGCCGTTTGCCCTCTCATCTAACAGTAGTGTATTTCCCCTGTGAATGATTTTATGAACATGTACACGTTATCAGTTGAATTGTGAATGAAATGAATGAAGTGAAGTGAGCACCATGCCTCGCAGATGTTAATGAGAGGTGGAGAGTCCAGTGCTCTGGTCAGTTCTGTCCTAGTCACGTTTTTGTAGTGGCGCTAGGGAAACTCGTAACCTGTTACCAACAAAGTGGTGGGCTACTCGTTTCCGTAGAAGCCGTCTGGCTGCCTGGTTGGCTGTGGCAAGTGTCGTGTGTCGTTTCGTAGGGTTTGTGTCAGTAGTGAGTAAAGAAATAGTGAATGTCACTATTTCGTCCTGTAGTCTGTTTAGTTGCCGGTCAATGTAGGATTCTATTTTCTGCATAGCAGAACGTAGAACCCCCTCGACCAGCTGTTCCGTAGTTGTTTTTTCTGTCTGTGGATCGTCTGTAGTGTTTGTCTTGGTTGTCGTTGTCTTAGCTGCATCCGCATAAGACAATTCGGGTTTGGGAAGTGTTGGGTTGAAAACGGACTGTGATGGTTTGGGTATAGGTTTCGGTATTGGTTTGTGGGTGTCTATGGGGACGTGCGTGGGATCGGTGGAGGTTATGAGATTAGTCCTTGGATATTTTGGACAGCGAGCTTGGCCCGTATAATGGGTGTCGCTGTTGCACGTGGCGCAATACCTAATCTGGGATAGGCGGTTGTGGTTGCACAGGTCGGGATTTTTGCCGCACTTAAAACAAGTCTTGGGCTTGTCGCAGTTTGTCCTTGTATGGCCGTATTGTGCACAGTTAAGGCACGGTCGGTGGAAGATTGTCTCGTGTGATGGCTCTACTCTGTAGTACCGTCCTGCAAGTTTAATTCCTTCTAGTAATTTGTCTGCTGTGGTGATGTCATTTGTGAAAATTCTAACTAAGTTGGTGGGTTTGTCTGTCTGTGCGGAGATAATTCTCTTAATGCGTGTGATGCCTGGATGTGTTACAGCCAGGATCTGCATTAGTTCGTCCTCAGAGATCAGCGTGTCGACATTTTTCATGACGACACTGATCTCTTTATTTCGGGTCTGTTTCTGTCTTGATTCACTAGGCGTAATGTTGATTTCTGCGGACGGACCGAAGTTGTACAGGGGAATTGCCCTAGCGAACTTCTCCGCGTCGTCAATCGTGGCGAATGTGAGTGTAGTTGTCTTGGTAGTGTGTGCCCAGAACTGTCGTGGAGTTTGAATGTCGAGTCGGTACTGTTTCATTAGTCGCTCTATGTGTAGTGGGTTGTTGCCGTTTTTTGTGTGGTTCAGTATTTTCAGTACTGTCCTTGTCTTGGTTCCTTGTGCGGTGTTAGGAGGAGTGGGAGAAGTGGGGCTTGCCGGAGTCGAACCGGATACTTTTGTGGGAATTGGTTTGCGCCTGTTGGACCGCTTCCCTTCTGAGGATTCGTGAGACGACGCCTCAGAGCTGGGAGGTGGTCCGTTGGGAGACTTCTCTGCTGTGGGTTTAGGGACAGGAGACCTCTCTGCTCTAGGTTTTGGAGCCGGCCCTTCTGAGGGCCCCTCTTGTGGAATGGAAGTAACCTCTGCCTCTTCCTCAGAAGAAGAAGAAGAAGAAGATTCACTGTCCAATAGAGAGGGGGGTGGGGTGGAGGAGGGATGGGATGGGTGGCCTGGTAGTTTCCAAGGTCCGAGGAGAGTGGCGGTTGGTGGAGTTTGGTATCGGGCGTGCTTCCCGAATTGTCGTGGATGCATTAAAGTCATCTGCCGTAAGTTTTCTCGGGAGGAAAAAACGTAGGCTCTCGTGGTTTTGTTTAAAGTCAAGGTCGTTGTGGGTTTCCGTGGAGTCACTGCGTCCAGTAGGTCGGGGTCAGCGTTTGTGATCACTACTGCTCTATTAGCAGTGATCGGTGCCATGGTCTTTAGTGTATGTAAGTCGTCGATCGTCTTGGTTGGTGAAGCGCTGGACTTACCAAATGATGATGGTTGTGGTGGTGATGTTGCTTCCGGAGAGACAGGTTTTGCGGCGGCCGTCGGTTTCACCGTCTTCCGCCTCGTCTTCCGCTTCCCCGGTGGCTGGCCTCCGTCCGGCCGAGACTTGTCGACACAAGGCGGCGGCCGGCTCCCGCTGTTCATCTTCGTTGGTTGTAAGCTGGCGACTTTTACCAGTGAGTGTCTTGCTAGATTCAGCTCCCTCTTGAACTGATGATGAGCCCGGAGGGAGAAAAATATTTAAGTCGCAGGGACAATGCCGTACTGCCTTCCCAGTGCGAGCCAATAGAAACAGCGCAAACGTTTGTGACTTTACGATTGGTCCGCTGTCGATTATTGACGTTGGCGTAAAAGTGAAGGTTACCGTGGGCAGATGTCAAAGACGCTATACAGAGATACGAGACGCGACGATGGGACAAATTCATTCAGAAAGTCGACAAAGACAGACTAAACGCTCCCAAGCGATTTTGGGAAACCATAAAGCGTATTAGGGGCAAGTACCAATATACTTCCCACCCATTACGCAACAGACAACAAACGATTATTGACACACCAGGCAAACTGGAAGCCTTCCGACAGTTTCTATCCAACACGCACACAACACCTATACATCCAGATTTCGACCAAGATCATTACCATTTCATCACAGATCATATCAATAACCATCATATCCTCTATAATCCACTCCCAGCACCAGCACCACGATCAACCGACGACCCCATCATTGATGACATCACCATACTAGACATCTCACTTGCCCTCCAAACATGCAAGAACTCAGCACCAGGACCTGATGGTATCACATACCAAACACTTAAACAACTCCCGCCGACAGCCCTTAATTTTCTTGCTGGTCTTTTCACCCTCTCTTTGAAACTTGGACACGCTCCGACACGCTGGAGACATTCACACATACTTCTATTTCCAAAACCTGGTAAAGACGCCTCAGACCCCGCAAACTACCGACCCATAAGCCTCACCCCGACTATTGCCAAGTTAATGGAGAAAGTACTCGTTTCACGCTTGCAGGTTTACCTGCGCGACCGAAATATGATTCCCGATTCTCAGGCGGGCTTCAGACCGGGAGTCCAGCCGACTGATCAGCTGATACGGGTACTTACCCCCATTGAGGAGGCCTACTCTAAACGACATTACTCAATCTTGGTAGCGCTCGACGCCAGACGAGCCTTTGACACAGTATGGCTGGACGCCTTGCGATATAAATTAACAAACATGCAATTTCCGCACGAAATAACACGCTGGATCTCCAGCTTCCTGAATAACCGATCTGGCCAGGTTCGTCTTGGCAGACAAGATCTGTCCCGCACCTTCCAAATCGAAGCAGGAGTTCCCCAGGGCAGCGTGATTTCCCCCCTGCTCTATAACATATATGTATCTGACATCCCTCAACCCAACAACAATCAAGTGGGCCTGGCACAGTTTGCTGACGATGTTGCTTTCTGGGCCACCCATCCCCGCTTACGATCCGCCAGGGTACTAATAGACAACGCCCTGAGACAGTACACTGAGTGGGCCAACACCTGGAGAATTACCATCAACACCGAAAAAACCCAAACCTGTGTCTTCCGCCCCTCTTTAAAATCACGAATCACAAACAGACAACACATTACAATCGGACAAGCATTAATACCACTCCAACACAAAGTAACATATCTAGGCATTCCACTCACATCAAAACTCTCTTGGACTACAATAGCGCAAACAATATGGGACAAATACAACAAAGCCACTAAAGCAGTAAGCTACCTAAGCGGCATTAGACGACAAGGCTGCCACGCCAACACATTACTACACCTATATAAAGCACTGGTTCGATCCCAGTGCACCTACTCCTCCTACTTTCTATTGCAATCTTCACCCTCAACACAAAAGAAATTTGAGTCCCGTGAAAGGAAATTATT
Source organism: Periplaneta americana (assembly GCF_040183065.1). Classification (NCBI taxonomy): domain Eukaryota; kingdom Metazoa; phylum Arthropoda; class Insecta; order Blattodea; family Blattidae; genus Periplaneta; species Periplaneta americana. The sequence goes on from NW_027185505.1 coordinate 1,175,768, forward strand.
GCGCCAGATATTTCGACTACCCAAACATACCAGAAACGACACAGTATACATCCACACCAAAACGAAACCACTCTCCACACACCTAATCCGAACAGTCACTAAATACACACACTTCGCACTACGTCGCTCATACACACAACATATGTTTAACAATCCTCCACACACCAACAAGAACACAACCATTGAAAAACTCCTACAAGCCTATCAAGATCACTTCAATCCACAAAATAACCATTAAACTCTCCCCCCCTCTCTCCCTCTCTACAACACCCCTCGTCTCCCGGAATCGGCAAATTCGCGGCCTGTTTCCCATAAATACTCCACAAGAATGCCATCGTTGAGGAATGCACATATATGTCATGGACCAGAACCCGACACATACAATTAATAATCCACCTTCATCTACAACGAGAGGAAATCGAAATCAAACACCCCACCCACAACATAACGTACCAGCGAACATCACTCCGACTGCTGGATAGCAGAAGTCAAAATTCCAACGCCCAAACACAAGGATAACAACAATATAAACAAATTGTGACTGCCCTCACCACTGCTTAGTGATGCATGATAGCTACCGTTGAATAACTAAACAATAAATAAATACATTCAAAATTCACGCAAGCCCAGTAAATAATTTACATCACAAATAGTTCATGGTTACTCCTCAAATAACAACAAATCAGAACTTAAAATCTGCTTCTTAAATCTTCTTTCTTACTTTCTACCCACCTGTCTTCTTTCCACGTCTCAACCTCAATCTCATAAAAGCCCTAAATATCCAACATTCTAATAACACTGCACTCACAAGCACTCACGGTCGAAGAGGGCATTGTAATGTAAGACCCTAAAACGACCGCTGGCTCTGCCAGCAATCAACTCTGACACCCCGGCGAGGCGTCGTTCTTGTAGTTAAACAGCTGCAAGTAGGAGTAGCATCATGTCGGGTCGTGGAAAGGGAGGCAAGGTGAAGGGAAAGTCAAAGTCTCGATCCAGCCGTGCTGGGTTGCAGTTCCCGGTAGGCCGTATCCACCGTCTTTTGCGTAAGGGCAATTACGCAGAGCGAGTTGGTGCCGGTGCGCCAGTCTACCTGGCCGCGGTGATGGAGTACCTGGCGGCCGAAGTTCTCGAGTTGGCTGGCAACGCAGCTCGTGACAACAAGAAGACTAGGATCATTCCTCGTCACTTACAGCTCGCCATTCGCAACGACGAGGAGCTGAACAAACTCCTGTCCGGCGTCACCATCGCCCAGGGTGGTGTGTTGCCCAACATCCAGGCGGTTCTCCTCCCGAAGAAAACCGAGAAGAAGGCTTAAGCCCCTTCTCCGTAAAACGGCCCTTTTAAGGGCCCCACTAACCTCACAAAAGTCAGAAATAGCCAGTATTGTTAATCCTCTCTCACGGCTTCGTAATGTAATTTCATTACGCGTGTCAACTTTCTCTCTCTCTCTATACCGGTGGGCTGATTTAATATCATCATTCTGTAATTTTGTGCTCTGAACGATGTCGTTGTCCCAGGTTCGCACTGAAGTACTTGAAACCGTTGTACATTTACTAGGCTATTGTGTGATAACACATTATACTGATGCATATAGAAAGGTTTCATTATTATTATATAATTTAACACAATACGAATTAAATTAGATGATGATGCCAAAGTACATAGTTGGCTTCGAAATTTATGTAATATATTTCTATCATATTAGAGTAATGGAGATTATCGTGAAAATAATCACAAGTCCCCTTCTTTGGTGCCCATCGTGGTTTTAGACATATACGTTTGAATATACTAGTTTACTTTACTACATACTACGAATGAAACTAATTTTGAATAAGAAATCGATAACTGGTGAACAACTTACGGCGTTATAATAGAGTTCCTAATGCGTTTGTTTGTTGGTGCACATATTGGCCGCACGCGCAGGAACCCCAATACTGAGATGATGACATGACCTTCTCGTAGGAATCGAAGGCTTTGACAATTTGCGTTCGAATTTCCCCTCTCTCTGTCGTTTCGTTCGAACCGAAATGACGCAAGCTATACGTGGAAGTTGTCTGACAGGACGAAGTCCTGTGTTCTGACATGCGATGTGTACCTCTTCTCCCCAGTGTTTACCACACTGGATTCCTATGACCTAAAAGTTGGCATTGCAAAAACGTGGTGATGTGATGTTCAGTATGTGTCAATCCCCTCGGTTCCTTGTTACGGTCTGGTGAGCATTGCCTACCTGCGTTGTCATATTACCCACCAATTCTTCGGACAGTGATTATTGACTTACAGAAGTTTACAGTAACAGGTAACATAATCCGAGGAGCAAGGCTTCACAGAGGAATCCGGTCTTTCCACTTGATATACCAAGCGTTGGGGTCAGACCCATTTGAAAAACGGAGAGGCATTTCTTACAACGTCTTTTGCTGATACTGAAGTGCCCCTACGAAATAAGTTCTGTTTTCCGCACTGGCCTGTTGAGCTAGTGGTCACACAGTAAAGGTGAATTAAATTAATCTCGACAACTACTGCCCTTTTTAGACGGATTTTATGGCCCTGAAAAGGGCCGTTTTGCCGACGGATTCGGCAGCAGACGTGTGTAGGCAGTCTAACCGCCGAACCCGTAGAGAGTCCTCCCCTGCCTCTTCAAGGCGTATACCACGTCCATGGCCGTGACTGTCTTCCGCTTCGCGTGCTCGGTGTATGTTACAGCGTCACGGATTACGTTCTCCAGAAAGACCTTGAGAACACCTCTCGTCTCCTCGTAGATGAGGCCGGAGATACGCTTTACGCCTCCACGTCGGGCGAGACGACGAATGGCCGGCTTCGTGATGCCCTGAATATTATCTCGGAGAACCTTCCTGTGGCGCTTCGCTCCACCTTTGCCAAGACCCTTGCCTCCCTTGCCGCGTCCAGTCATGTTGCTCGTGTGACGAAGGTTAAAAGTGATCTCGACGGCGGGTCATTTTTTGGTTTATATACTAAAACCCGCGGACCAATCACATTACGGAAGGGGCGTGGCTTCTCAACGGGCGAAGACATAAATACCCCTCTTGGGGGCAGCGGGGGCGACTGTATTGCGTCAACTTGGGTTGCGAGGACTAAGGAGTAAGCGATGGCACGTACGAAGCAAACTGCGCGTAAGTCCACGGGAGGCAAGGCTCCACGAAAGCAGCTGGCAACGAAGGCCGCTAGGAAGAGCGCACCGGCTACTGGAGGCGTGAAGAAACCCCATCGATACCGCCCTGGTACAGTTGCTCTTCGCGAGATCCGTCGTTACCAGAAGAGCACCGAGCTCCTCATCCGCAAGCTGCCTTTCCAGCGCTTGGTGCGTGAAATCGCTCAGGATTTCAAAACCGACCTCCGTTTCCAGAGCTCAGCCGTAATGGCCTTGCAGGAGGCAAGCGAGGCATACCTCGTCGGTCTCTTCGAGGATACCAACCTTTGCGCCATCCACGCCAAGCGCGTGACCATTATGCCCAAGGATATTCAGCTGGCTAGGCGCATCCGCGGCGAGAGGGCTTGAATTAACAAAGGTACTCCTGCCCGCAAAAAGGCCCTTTTCAGGGCCACTAGTTATTTCTCGGAAGAGCCGGTTGTACCGTACTCCAGGTCTCGTTCCTACTACCCTCAGTTCAAGGTCACCTCAATAATATAAATGGTTTCTCCCTTTCCATTCCTCACCGTATCAGCATTTTCCCACAGCCTGTTTGACAAATATCGCAATGTATCCTATAGGTTAATAAACAATTTTTTAATAGAACGATGGATAACAAAGTTTCTTAGGAAAATTAAAAAAAAATTTCACAGTTCTATAATATTGCACATTATATATATTTACCAAATTAAGGGTTAACGCCGCCGGGACGAGTGATCCTCCGTCCGACCGATCACAAGCGCCAAGGCTCAAAGTGGTCCAGAAAGCAAATCTAGCTGGACTAAAAATGTGACATATTTCCATGAAACTTCGCACTATAGTCACTACTGTATAAGAGGAGAAACTACCCCTTTATAGACGATGCGTTTTGACAAAAATTAGTGACTTGTCTCATATATAATATATTGTTTTAATGAAACTTTACACAGTACTTACATGTAGCTCGTTTATACTATATTGGATACAAAATGTGATTATGATTGTATAAGAGTAGCTACTTGTCTCCTATCTAACATTTTTTACTTTCACGAAACTATAACTGTGACTCATTATTTTCGATAGTACAGACGTGGTCTGCTTAGGAAAGGACAAGCGGAAGACTGTGACCTTTGTGACCTCGGGTGGGTATTACGATAACATTTATAACCGTCACCCTGATAAGCATCCGAGCAGCTTATTTCAAAAAGGAGTTTGAATACAAACAATTCCTTCAATCTACTACGATTATTACAATAACTGATTTCATTAATCTCCTCTCTTCTTTAGCAAAATATAAATTACCTTCAATTGGTCGATTCAGCAAACTTGTTCATAAAACTTATCGCTATTGCGTCACGTTTCGCAATTTTTCTAAAGTAAAAACAAAAACACGAACAAACGCCTACTCCTTTAACCTCATCGCTCTCTTATCTCTAGAATCCCGGGGGGTTGAGAACCTGAATTCTCTGTGGTGTGAAACAAAGCAACCCGCAGGAGCAATGACACGTTCAATTGTCCTAATAATAGAAAAAAAATTACACGTCATTTAGTGTATTCAGAACATTTTTACAGGACCGTGTAGGATATTCACTCTCCTGTCGAATAGTTTCGGCGGCTGGTAGGCGATACGCATTAATTAAAATAATACTTGCGTACCTTGTTCAGGACAGTGACTGTGCTACTTTCTTTCTTTCTTTCTTTCTTTCTTTCTTTCTTTCTTTCTTTCTTTCCTTTATTTGTAGCTTATTGATGACACCAGATGCCATAACGGAAATGCCGTGATGGTATGTTTGTTTAATATTCAAAATCAAGTGACAGACGCTATTTGACTTTGCGGTGGAGGGGATAGGGACCTGATCTCGGATGTTCCGAGAGATGCCGGCGCACAGTTGTCCAGAACGCAAAACTATGTAAGAAAATCAACTTCATCATAACCGAAGTTTAAGTAATATCTAGGCTTAAACAAAAGCTAGGCATTGTGCACAACAGCATACAAAACATCAATATCAGTAAGAGGTGGGACAAAACATGAGTTTTTTTTTTAAAGTCACGCTCTTCAGTTGATTTTTGTTCGTGGGGTCAGTGGCTGTTTTATACTGTTAAACCTTCCCTTATGGAGGTCATAGGACAAGATGTGTACTTTCATTTAATACGCGAAAAGCAATCTATAATACGTTAGCATTCATTTAATTGGCACGTTTACTGAGATTTGTGCAACTAGTTTTTTTTTTTTTTTTTTTTTTACGACATATTTAACAGGCTGTGCATTACAAGTAAACCTGAGTTAACTTTCAATTCTTCTACCCACACATTAATCAAATATTAAACTCTATACGGCTTAAAATTTAGCTGCTACATCCTGCAAACTTAGATGTTATATTCATCTCTTGGTGGCGCTTTACGAATTCGACAGCAGCCACTTTTCAGAGTCTGGATGAAGGAGCTTAATTTCTCCAAGAAAAATTCAACACTTCTTGAACATATAATGAACAACTAAATTATGGAGTATATCCATGAATCTAGCATTTTGTTACCAACTGCGAAAAATATGGCAGGCTAGTCATCTTTTAGGAGCATAATTTCTATTAAAACATTAAAAATTATCAGAAAAACTAATTTTTCCCTAATTCCCTAATTACACGAGCATAATTCGTTTTTGCATAGATGCGTATAAAATTTCATGGAAATATGTTACATAGGGGAGAAATTATTAACTCTGTATAAATGTAGCCTCTAAACACAAGAAGTAGATTCCCATATAAAAACCATTATCTGAATTTATGCTACCTGTAACTATACTGTGTGAAATATAATGTAAATATTTCAGTTAAGATAGAAATTATTAATTTAGTCTATAAAGCACTTCCGATACAACTCTTCACACAATAATAATAATAATAATAATAATAATAATAATAATAATAATAATAATAATAAATAATTCTGAGCTTCAGTGCAAGAACTCTTTAACCCTCACACAGCTTGTTCTGAGAAAAATCAGTATTAAAGAAATTTATACACATTAAACAAATTGTAATGCTATATGTTGTCATGTCTCTTCTATCCCTCACGTGGAAACTTAGGCTTACACAGCAGCAAGAATAAGATAACAACGTTATTATCATCTGTCCTTTTATGGCTATACAGTTTTTGCAGTGAACTACAGAATTATTAACTATTATTATTACAGACCTGTTATTTTTTTCACTTTTTTCACACACACACACACACACACACACACACACACACACACACACACATCTATTATACTAAACATAAACCCACAAGAGAAAACAATACTTGTATTAACTGTAAACATTTTTCTTCCTTTCTTTATTTTTAGCAGAATCCTCCATTTCACCCTTTATCTCACTAGATGCGCTTCCCGCAGACATTCTTCATTATATGTTTCACACACCACTTCGTAACACTTGCAGCGGTTGACTTTTGTTTTCTTGTCTTTTTCTCTAGGGTATATTGTACATAGTGCTCGGTATCGGTGCTCGTTCACGTGATATTTTACCTTTGTTTTTCTTGCTAACTCCTGCCAATTTTTCTGATATTTCCCGTAGTTGATTGGTCAAGTACTGCGGATTGATTCCCGGTTATAACAAACACACCTACACTACATTCCAATGATTTCTGACTCGTTACTGCACATTTTAGAAACACTGTACGAAAGCACACACAGTCTCTCGTAAATCAACAGGTTACAACAGAGACTTACACTTGCAAACGCGTGGGGATTTCAGAAAATTTCTTACTATTTCAGTACCTTTAACTGTACAACAGATTTTGTTTTCTCGAAAAAGAAAGGTCAACGTTACTATTGACAAAAGACAGAAACGTACGATTACAATACCTTTATTTTAAACAATCTTAGAGGTGGTCTGGGAATTCCTAAACTCACCACGCGACTACTTAACCCTAGACAGGTAATCATCACTGTACTCATGTTAAAGGTAAGCATTCGTAATTTTTACTACTCACATTTTAATTAACTGAAATCAACTCAATATCACACATTTAACAACTTTTACACATTTCGTAGCCATTAGTGTTCATTTAATTTTAAGTTTGTCATAAAGTCTTTACGTTCATGTTATTGTCCTATTTACAATTAGTGCAAACAACAGCGCGATGTTCTCTGCAGAACCCCTTTTTGCAAAGTCCACAAAATGTTGTCATCATTCTCCTCTTCTTTGCAGGACATTTATAGCAAACAGTACGTTCACCATCTGGCTGCATTACCTGGCATTGTTGTTGCACAGCAATGTTCAGATGTTCTTCAATTGTTGCCCGCAGAGATCGGTGTAAAGTAGGACGTGCAAAGCGGTGCTGCATCCACGGTTTTGTCAGCTCTTCACACAATTGGAAAATGAATTGTTTTCTTGATATTGTTTTCTGAGTTCTTCTAACTATAAATTATCCATGAATTTATACTTGCAATATTTAGCATGTTGTAAAATATTGCTAGTGGCCAGCGCCTCGTCTTTCTATTGCAGGAAAGATTGTGGCACATTTGACATAGTGTATCTACACCACCTTTAGTCCCATTGTAAATAATAATAATAATAATAATAATAATAATAATAATAATAATAATAATAATAATAATAATAATAATAATAATAATAATAAAGGCTTTACATATAACGTGTTGCTTACTGTTGTCATTGCAGTCCACGTCGGTGGGGGTGGGGGGGTTTCTTTCTCCTCCTCCTTCCTCTAGAAAGAGCAGTTACCAGGGTCTAAGGAAGTGAATGCCCTTTTCTTTCTGGGCTCATCCCTACATTTGTCTTAGCTCCTTAGGGAAAACCACGGAAAACCCTCAGGCTTGCGAATAGACTGAATGAATGAGAGGAGAAACTTTAAAGGTACGTGAAAACACGTCCATGCAAGGGAGTTGGGACTGTGAAAAATTGAATATGTGAAATCCAAGACTGTATTTGCCAGGCGAGCAAAGAAGAAGAAGAAGAAGAAAGGCTTACGTATGACGTGTGGCTTACTGTTGTCATTGCAGTCCGCGTCGGCCAGCGGTGGGAGGGGGGGGGTCAATATACCTGCACATATCAGTTCAAATTATAAAAACCTCTTAATGCTACTGCGGTACTATTCCATTGCCGAACACAATATGAAGAAATTAGCAGATCCCTGAACTGAACTCTTATTACTCTGAAATTACCGCGCAGTACAATTATAGCTATGACGCATTGCAAGCGTTAGTCACCATATCGATTTGCTAAGCAAATTTTATCCCTTTAGAGCATGTCCCCCCCCCCCTCCTCCTCCATATCAGCCAACAACATACTGGATGAAGAAGACTCCTGCAAAAGGGACGAATTAAGATTTAATTTTATTTTAATGATAGACTAACATTGCAAAGTTCCAAAATAATTTTTTGCATTCCTTCATTACACTAGTCGTACAAAATTGCGGTCGTATCTCGTACTATCTATACTAATAATAAATCTGTAGCCGAAATTTTTCTGGTAAGTTTCGATTTTCCAAAAGTAATTGGTCCTAACATATATAATTAACCACCCTGAAACCGAAAATCGCATTTTTGAAAATTTTGTTTGTATGTCTGTCTGTATGTTTGTTACCTTTTCACGCGATAATGGCTGAACCGATTTATATGAAAACTGGAATATAAATTAAGTTTGTTGTAACTTAGATTTTAGGCTATATGGCATTCGAAATACTTTATTTAAAAGGGGGGTTATAAGGGGGCCTTAATTAAATAAATCGAAATATCTCGCTTATTATTGATATTTGAGAAAAAATGTTACATAACAGATGTTCCTTTAAAAATGATTTCCGTTAAGTTTTATTTTTTTACAACATTTTGATAGGACTGATATTTAATGAGATAAATGAGTTTTAAAATTAAAATAACGCTATCTAAGACGGTGCAATGAATTAAGAACAAATGACTTCGTCTATAAGGGGCCTTGGACAACAACAATCGAAACAGGGGCCTTGGACATCAACAAACAATCGAAAGCTATTAAACATAGCCTACAGGGAATGTTTCTGTGTTTGTATGAAGTAATATCACAAGCTCGTAAATTAACTGATTTGTATAATTAGTTATTATTTCACCATTGGAAACTGTAGTTTCTCTAGATGGACATAATGCTATAATGTTATTACAGTAACGTCTGAGTAAATCGAGGACAGGTAAGATTAAAATAGCTTCTTATGCACAGAAAATTTGATAGGCTATTTTGTACATTCGTTTTCTGTATTTCTTAAAATAATATTTATGTACACGCATTTTAATCTCAGAGAATTAACGAACAACGAGAGTGTATTGATTTAGTATGCAGTAATAGTACTTTAGCTTGGCAATCCATTATTTTAATAATTCATATTTTAACTATGCTCAATTGAATCGTGTTAAAATACATAAAATATATATGCAATAAATGCAGTGCTAAAAAAAAATTGGGTAATATGCGAAGCAGATTATCTTGCGCTGTTGTAAAAGTTGTTCCATGGATCAGTCGTCCTATTTTAATTATGTAATTACTTTATATTTATTTCTAACAGGTGGAGCGGAGCGAACGGGTACGGCTAGCTAACAATAAGTGAGAACTTACAATACAACAACGACAACAACAACAACAGCTGATAATCTGAAAGGGAACATAGTAATTTGGGGTGAATTAAAATGCAGCTTCCATTCGTTTAAAATTTCTTTAAATTTTAACTAAATATTAATGTAGATATTACCTCTAAAGGTAAATGGGGGCATGTTTCACAACGCTAACAAATTACAAATTAACAATATACAATTAACAACGGAAATATTACATATGCTTGTTAACTGTGTTTCACAATGCAATCTTATTCACTTGTATGTTTTAACGAACTTTACAAAATCGGCGAAACAAACTTACAAATACGCATAATTGGTTGAACAAAATCGCCAACGACAGTTTACAAAAATCACTAAGGATCAGAGGTAAAGTAGCTGTAATTTTAGAACTATCGATGGACATGTTTATATTTTTTTATATATATTTTATTTAGATTTTGCTACATCGGCGACAACGGAGTTTCGCGGCATGCAATTGGTCGAGCATACCAATGCATTAATTAGCCTACGACTTAACTGACGAAAGTTAGCGCGAAATTCATTCAAATAATTGATAAATAATGGATTTGACCCACGTAGTTATATGCAGTTGATAGAGCAGCTAACATGTCCATCCATTAAAATCAACTTCGCTCTCTGCTGGTCCATCAGTATATTTTATTGTTTCATCCATAACCTCGCCAACATTAGGGAACCCAGCAGGAGGAGCATAAAAATCCTTTGCCCGAGTAAGCACATTCGGTGATCAATAACCCGCCTCGAGTTTTTTCAATCTTGTAACAACATCAACTACCATGTGTGAACTTTTGCACACTGTAATCTTATAAATTCCGTTCTTATCTGCTAACGCAGGGAACTGAGAGCTACTATGCAACCAATGCAGTTCTCGCTTTGTGGTTAGGGCACCACTTTTCCCTTTCAGATGTTGCATGTGATGTCCCATATCTTGTAGGAGAGATTACAGCGAAATGGGATTCGGAACGACTTCAGAATACTGCGTAAGTAATGCCGACATTGCATTATTAAGTGATTGGTTTTCGGTGCAAAGTTTTTCTTCTTTAAGTGCGAGTATTTATTAAATACGTTCCTCGTATATAAGAACTAACGCGGTATTCTGAAGTATAGCGCGGGATTCATTCGAAACCTTTCATTAATATTCGTACAATGATACGAACGTGGCCGGAAAATTCTACGTTAGGCCTAAATGCAAAATCTTCGTCTGAGTCGCTAGAACTACTCAATAACATCACAACTGCTTCAGTGTAATTCTTAATGGTACCCTGTTACTATAAAATTGATTTTATACATATGTGTTTATTTTTTTCATTCACAATTAGAAGCTATTTCAACAGGGCTACTGTAGAAAATGTGCTAACTTCACTAGTAAAGTTTAGTTTACACGTTTGTAAAATTACTCCTTCGTTGTGAAACAAACATATCACTTGTAAAGAGCGCAAAATTTCATTCGTAAAGATTTGATTTCCTTTGTACAGTCCACCTTTACAAACAAAGATTGTGAAACAGAAGTTTACAAACAGAGTTCACAATTTCCAAAGATTGTAAACTTTGTGAAACACCCCACTGGTGAATCAGCACGCCGAGCTCGATCGAAATACAACCAGTTACTATTATTTCCCTATCGTTTTTTGACATTTGATTCCGCGTCCTACCTCTTTCATTCGTTACTAACCAACAACGCCAATAGCAGAAGGTAACGCAAAAACAGTCACCGGTTCCCCGATGCATGGCTTTCTCTCTCAATGTCAACTGAGAGTTAAAAATATTCATTATAATATGCACTTTCCACTCACTCCTCAGAATGTCTTCTTTATTTTTATTTATTTATTTTTTAAGATATGTGAGCTACGTACTGTATGTCTGATGTTTTGCCATCGTACATTCAAATATTTATATTCACTGTACAGTACAGCGAACTGTTTATACTTACTGTACATGCTATAACTACTTCTCCCAACTCCGCTATTGCTATATTTCCTAAACTAAACGCTGATATTGAAATAACGCCTGGTCTGATAATGCAGTCTGTTTAAATTTCTACCGACCAAGTTCTGCCCTTCATCATGGGAAAACAACGAGCTTCTTTAAAGGATACAACTACTAGGACAGAGATATTTTCATTATGGAATTTGTACTACCCACTGAAATGTAGTAACTAATGGGATTTTAATTAGCCATATATGTACAGTATATTACATTCTTTACCTAAAATGTCTCTAACTTCTAGGGAGAGCGCGAGGTACGTTCACAATCCCCTGAATACATATTCCCTTCTTCGAGAAAACGCAGAGAAGTGAACCGTCTCATATGAATATGCTACCAGTCATAAGTTTCAATACGGAGCTGCAAGTACTTAAGAATTATCAATTACTCTACAATTATGCAGCGGCGTCATCATCCAAGCTATAGCTGGAATAGGGAAGGGAACATAATATCCCATAAGTCTTATTAGAACACGCTGGAAATAGTGACGTAAAAAAAAAAATCGCCAACGGCACGTGGTGTTCCCAAGCGGTCACCCATCCAAGTACTGACCACGCCCAATGTTGCTTGACTTCGGTGATCGGACGAGAACCGGTATTTTCAACATGGTATGGCCGTTGCCGATGAAACTGCGTAATCTGTAGGCACTTGAGGACGATGGGATTGGGGTGCACTCGATAAAACCTGCACTCGCTCACACACACACGTAAACTGCCTGCTTAGACTCTGTACCTAAATTACCAAGCTCGTTGGATGTCATTGGGATAGATGATAAATCTATCTATCAACGGCAGTTTGGTTACGTTTCAACGTCACACACTGCTGGATTGACACGGGATTAATAAAACAGCTAGTCGGCATTCTAAGTTAAGCCACAGGTGGATTGTTGTTCAACAGCGGAGCCTCCTTTCAACCACATGGTTGTGGAACTGTAGTCGGATTTTCGACATCATTTTCATGCCATACTACGGAACTTCACACAAACTTCAATTCACTTCTTGCACCGGCGGCTACTACGAATGGACTGAAGCTCGCTACTGACTAGGGGGGGGGGGACATTTGTCTCTTGATGGATTACGTGACAGATATATAAAGTATCAGTCGTATGTTATGAACCCGAGTTTCAATAAAGATAGATTACCCGTATGTCCACAGATTCTCAGTAGTGGCCTGCGGAAGGATTATGCCCGCGGTCGACAAGTTACCTTCTAAGTTGTTTTCCCTCAACAATTAATGCTGCCAAGTGAGTAGGAATGACACCGCGCTCTCATATAAGTCGTACGAAACTATTAAGGAAACGAATTTGCCTCGTGGATCCAAGTCTCCCATGGACTGCCTATAATGTATTATCTATCCTAGAAGTGTTATCGGGGTGATTATTTAAATTTTCACTCGGTGGGAACCGCTGTTGTTCTTCATTCATCTACTCTGTTATGAATAACTTGTGGCCCTTAAAAGGGCCGGTTGCTGATTCCCTAGCAAGCACTCCCGCTTACTTGGAACTAGTGTATTTTGTGACGGCCTTGGTCCCTTCACTGACGGCGTGCTTGGCCAGCTCACCGGGTAGCAGGAGACGGACGGCTGTCTGGATCTCCCGACTGGTGATGGTCGACCGCTTGTTGTAATGCGCGAGCCGCGAAGCTTCCGCGGCGATGCGCTCGAAGATGTCGTTAACGAAGCTGTTCATGATGCTCATAGCCTTTGAACTGATTCCCGTGTCTGGGTGAACTTGTTTCAGAACCTTGTAGATGTAAATGGCGTAGCTCTCCTTCCTCTTGCGCTTCTTCTTCTTATCGCCCTTCGAAATATTCTTCTGGGCCTTGCCGGCCTTCTTGGCAGCCTTTCCGGAAGCTTTGGGGGGCATGGTGCTCGTCTGATGATGAGCCGACGAACGAATGAATGGGGACGAAGAAAGAATGAATGATGTTTAAAATGGCAGGCAGGGTAAGCATCCCATGCCTCCATTGGTTCCTCGACAAGCAATTCGCTAACTTTAGATCGAGGTACCCAGCTATAAGCCGTTTGCCCTCTCATCTAACAGTAGTGTATTTCCCCTGTGAATGATTTTATGAACATGTATACGCTATCAGTTGAATTGTGAATGAAATGAATGAAGTGAAGTGAGCACCATGCCTCGCAGATGTTAAGGAGAGGTGGAGAGTCCAGTGCTCTGGTCAGTTCTGTCCTAGTCACGTTTTTGTAGTGGCGCTAGGGAAACTCGTAACCTGTTACCAACAAAGTGGTGGGCTACTCGTTTCCGTAGAAGCCGTCTGGCTGCCTGGTTGGCTGTGGCAAGTGTCGTGTGTCGTTTCGTAGGGTTTGTGTCAGTAGTGAGTAAAGAAATAGTGAATGTCACTATTTCGTCCTGTAGTCTGTTTAGTTGCCGGTCAATGTAGGATTCTATTTTCTGCATAGCAGAACGTAGAACCCCCTCGACCAGCTGTTCCGTAGTTGTTTTTTCTGTCTGTGGATCGTCTGTAGTGTTTGTCTTGGTTGTCGTTGTCTTAGCTGCATCCGCATAAGACAAATCGGGTTTGGGAAGTGTTGGGTTGAAAACGGACTGTGATGGTTTGGGTATAGGTTTCGGTATTGGTTTGTGGGTGTCTATGGGGACGTGCGTGGGATCGGTGGAGGTTATGAGATTAGTCCTTGGATATTTTGGACAGCGAGCTTGGCCCGTATAATGGGTGTCGCTGTTGCACGTGGCGCAATACCTAATCTGGGATAGGCGGTTGTGGTTGCACAGGTCGGGATTTTTGCCGCACTTAAAACAAGTCTTGGGCTTGTCGCAGTTTGTCCTTGTATGGCCGTATTGTGCACAGTTAAGGCACGGTCGGTGGAAGATTGTCTCGTGTGATGGCTCTACTCTGTAGTACCGTCCTGCAAGTTTAATTCCTTCTAGTAATTTGTCTGCTGTGGTGATGTCATTTGTGAAAATTCTAACTAAGTTGGTGGGTTTGTCTGTCTGTGCGGAGATAATTCTCTTAATGCGTGTGATGCCTGGATGTGTTACAGCCAGGATCTGCATTAGTTCGTCCTCAGAGATCAGCGTGTCGACATTTTTCATGACGACACTGATCTCTTTATTTCGGGTCTGTTTCTGTCTTGATTCACTAGGCGTAATGTTGATTTCTGCGGACGGACCGAAGTTGTACAGGGGAATTGCCCTAGCGAACTTCTCCGCGTCGTCAATCGTGGCGAATGTGAGTGTAGTTGTCTTGGTAGTGTGTGCCCAGAACTGTCGTGGAGTTTGAATGTCGAGTCGGTACTGTTTCATTAGTCGCTCTATGTGTAGTGGGTTGTTGCCGTTTTTTGTGTGGTTCAGTATTTTCAGTACTGTCCTTGTCTTGGTTCCTTGTGCGGTGTTAGGAGGAGTGGGAGAAGTGGGGCTTGCCGGAGTCGAACCGGATACTTTTGTGGGAATTGGTTTGCGCCTGTTGGACCGCTTCCCTTCTGAGGATTCGTGAGACGACGCCTCAGAGCTGGGAGGTGGTCCGTTGGGAGACTTCTCTGCTGTGGGTTTAGGGACAGGAGACCTCTCTGCTCTAGGTTTTGGAGCCGGCCCTTCTGAGGGCCCCTCTTGTGGAATGGAAGTAACCTCTGCCTCTTCCTCAGAAGAAGAAGAAGAAGAAGAAGATTCACTGTCCAATAGAGAGGGGGGTGGGGTGGAGGAGGGATGGGATGGGTGGCCTGGTAGTTCCCAAGGTCCGAGGAGAGTGGCG
Source organism: Periplaneta americana (assembly GCF_040183065.1). Taxonomy (NCBI): domain Eukaryota; kingdom Metazoa; phylum Arthropoda; class Insecta; order Blattodea; family Blattidae; genus Periplaneta; species Periplaneta americana. The sequence continues at coordinate 1,191,219 of NW_027185505.1, forward strand.
GTTGGTGGAGTTTGGTATCGGGCGTGCTTCCCGAATTGTCGTGGATGCATTAAAGTCATCTGCCGTAAGTTTTCTCGGGAGGAAAAAACGTAGGCTCTCGTGGTTTTGTTTAAAGTCAAGGTCGTTGTGGGTTTCCGTGGAGTCACTGCGTCCAGTAGGTCGGGGTCAGCGTTTGTGATCACTACTGCTCTATTAGCAGTGATCGGTGCCATGGTCTTTAGTGTATGTAAGTCGTCGATCGTCTTGGTTGGTGAAGCGCTGGACTTACCAAATGATGATGGTTGTGGTGGTGATGTGGCTTCCGGAGAGACAGGTTTTGCGGCGGCCGTCGGTTTCACCGTCTTCCGCCTCGTCTTCCGCTTCCCCGGTGGCTGGCCTCCGTCCGGCCGAGACTTGTCGACACAAGGCGGCGGCCGGCTCCCGCTGTTCATCTTCGTTGGTTGTAAGCTGGCGACTTTTACCAGTGAGTGTCTTGCTAGATTCAGCTCCCTCTCTTGATCTGATTGATCTGATCTGATTGATGATGATGATGATCTGATTGATGATGAGCCCGGAGGGAGAAAAATATTTAAGTCGCAGGGACAATGCCGTACTGCCTTCCCAGTGCGAGCCAATAGAAACAGCGCAAACGTTTGTGACTTTACGATTGGTCCGCTGTCGATTATTGACGTTGGCGTAAAAGTGAAGGTTACCGTGGGCGAGGCGTCGTTCTTGTAGTTAAACAGCTGCAAGTAGGAGTAGCATCATGTCGGGTCGTGGAAAGGGAGGCAAGGTGAAGGGAAAGTCAAAGTCTCGATCCAGCCGTGCTGGGTTGCAGTTCCCGGTAGGCCGTATCCACCGTCTTTTGCGTAAGGGCAATTACGCAGAGCGAGTTGGTGCCGGTGCGCCAGTCTACCTGGCCGCGGTGATGGAGTACCTGGCGGCCGAAGTTCTCGAGTTGGCTGGCAACGCAGCTCGTGACAACAAGAAGACTAGGATCATTCCTCGTCACTTACAGCTCGCCATTCGCAACGACGAGGAGCTGAACAAACTCCTGTCCGGCGTCACCATCGCCCAGGGTGGTGTGTTGCCCAACATCCAGGCGGTTCTCCTCCCGAAGAAAACCGAGAAGAAGGCTTAAGCCCCTTCTCCGTAAAACGGCCCTTTTAAGGGCCCCACTAACCTCACAAAAGTCAGAAATAGCCAGTATTGTTAATCCTCTCTCACGGCTTCGTAATGTAATTTCATTACGCGTGTCAACTTTCTCTCTCTCTCTATACCGGTGGGCTGATTTAATATCATCATTCTGTAATTTTGTGCTCTGAGCGATGTCGTTGTCCCAGGTTCGCACTGAAGTACTTGAAACCGTTGTACATTTACTAGGCTATTGTGTGATAACACATTATACTGATGCATATAGAAAGGTTTCATTATTATTATATAATTTAACACAATACGAATTAAATTAGATGATGATGCCAAAGTACATAGTTGGCTTCGAAATTTATGTAATATATTTCTATCATATTAGAGTAATGGAGATTATCGTGAAAATAATCACAAGTCCCCTTCTTTGGTGCCCATCGTGGTTTTAGACATATACGTTTGAATATACTAGTTTACTTTACTACATACTACGAATGAAACTAATTTTGAATAAGAAATCGATAACTGGTGAACAACTTACGGCGTTATAATAGAGTTCCTAATGCGTTTGTTTGTTGGTGCACATATTGGCCGCACGCGCAGGAACCCCAATACTGAGATGATGACATGACCTTCTCGTAGGAATCGAAGGCTTTGACAATTTGCGTTCGAATTTCCCCTCTCTCTGTCGTTTCGTTCGAACCGAAATGACGCAAGCTATACGTGGAAGTTGTCTGACAGGACGAAGTCCTGTGTTCTGACATGCGATGTGTACCTCTTCTCCCCAGTGTTTACCACACTGGATTCCTATGACCTAAAAGTTGGCATTGCAAAAACGTGGTGATGTGATGTTCAGTATGTGTCAATCCCCTCGGTTCCTTGTTACGGTCTGGTGAGCATTGCCTACCTGCGTTGTCATATTACCCACCAATTCTTCGGACAGTGATTATTGACTTACAGAAGTTTACAGTAACAGGTAACATAATCCGAGGAGCAAGGCTTCACAGAGGAATCCGGTCTTTCCACTTGATATACCAAGCGTTGGGGTCAGACCCATTTGAAAAACGGAGAGGCATTTCTTACAACGTCTTTTGCTGATACTGAAGTGCCCCTACGAAATAAGTTCTGTTTTCCGCACTGGCCTGTTGAGCTAGTGGTCACACAGTAAAGGTGAATTAAATTAATCTCGACAACTACTGCCCTTTTTAGACGGATTTTATGGCCCTGAAAAGGGCCGTTTTGCCGACGGATTCGGCAGCAGACGTGTGTAGGCAGTCTAACCGCCGAACCCGTAGAGAGTCCTCCCCTGCCTCTTCAAGGCGTATACCACGTCCATGGCCGTGACTGTCTTCCGCTTCGCGTGCTCGGTGTATGTTACAGCGTCACGGATTACGTTCTCCAGAAAGACCTTGAGAACACCTCTCGTCTCCTCGTAGATGAGGCCGGAGATACGCTTTACGCCTCCACGTCGGGCGAGACGACGAATGGCCGGCTTCGTGATGCCCTGAATATTATCTCGGAGAACCTTCCTGTGGCGCTTCGCTCCACCTTTGCCAAGACCCTTGCCTCCCTTGCCGCGTCCAGTCATGTTGCTCGTGTGACGAAGGTTAAAAGTGATCTCGACGGCGGGTCATTTTTTGGTTTATATACTAAAACCCGCGGACCAATCACATTACGGAAGGGGCGTGGCTTCTCAACGGGCGAAGACATAAATACCCCTCTTGGGGGCAGCGGGGGCGACTGTATTGCGTCAACTTGGGTTGCGAGGACTAAGGAGTAAGCGATGGCACGTACGAAGCAAACTGCGCGTAAGTCCACGGGAGGCAAGGCTCCACGAAAGCAGCTGGCAACGAAGGCCGCTAGGAAGAGCGCACCGGCTACTGGAGGCGTGAAGAAACCCCATCGATACCGCCCTGGTACAGTTGCTCTTCGCGAGATCCGTCGTTACCAGAAGAGCACCGAGCTCCTCATCCGCAAGCTGCCTTTCCAGCGCTTGGTGCGTGAAATCGCTCAGGATTTCAAAACCGACCTCCGTTTCCAGAGCTCAGCCGTAATGGCCTTGCAGGAGGCAAGCGAGGCATACCTCGTCGGTCTCTTCGAGGATACCAACCTTTGCGCCATCCACGCCAAGCGCGTGACCATTATGCCCAAGGATATTCAGCTGGCTAGGCGCATCCGCGGCGAGAGGGCTTGAATTAACAAAGGTACTCCTGCCCGCAAAAAGGCCCTTTTCAGGGCCACTAGTTATTTCTCGGAAGAGCCGGTTGTACCGTACTCCAGGTCTCGTTCCTACTACCCTCAGTTCAAGGTCACCTCAATAATATAAATGGTTTCTCCCTTTCCATTCCTCACCGTATCAGCATTTTCCCACAGCCTGTTTGACAAATATCGCAATGTATCCTATAGGTTAATAAACAATTTTTTAATAGAACGATGGATAACAAAGTTTCTTAGGAAAATTAAAAAAAAATTTCACAGTTCTATAATATTGCACATTATATATATTTACCAAATTAAGGGTTAACGCCGCCGGGACGAGTGATCCTCCGTCCGACCGATCACAAGCGCCAAGGCTCAAAGTGGTCCAGAAAGCAAATCTAGCTGGACTAAAAATGTGACATATTTCCATGAAACTTCGCACTATAGTCACTACTGTATAAGAGGAGAAACTACCCCTTTATAGACGATGCGTTTTGACAAAAATTAGTGACTTGTCTCATATATAATATATTGTTTTAATGAAACTTTACACAGTACTTACATGTAGCTCGTTTATACTATATTGGATACAAAATGTGATTATGATTGTATAAGAGTAGCTACTTGTCTCCTATCTAACATTTTTTACTTTCACGAAACTATAACTGTGACTCATTATTTTCGATAGTACAGACGTGGTCTGCTTAGGAAAGGACAAGCGGAAGACTGTGACCTTTGTGACCTCGGGTGGGTATTACGATAACATTTATAACCGTCACCCTGATAAGCATCCGAGCAGCTTATTTCAAAAAGGAGTTTGAATACAAACAATTCCTTCAATCTACTACGATTATTACAATAACTGATTTCATTAATCTCCTCTCTTCTTTAGCAAAATATAAATTACCTTCAATTGGTCGATTCAGCAAACTTGTTCATAAAACTTATCGCTATTGCGTCACGTTTCGCAATTTTTCTAAAGTAAAAACAAAAACACGAACAAACGCCTACTCCTTTAACCTCATCGCTCTCTTATCTCTAGAATCCCGGGGGGTTGAGAACCTGAATTCTCTGTGGTGTGAAACAAAGCAACCCGCAGGAGCAATGACACGTTCAATTGTCCTAATAATAGAAAAAAAATTACACGTCATTTAGTGTATTCAGAACATTTTTACAGGACCGTGTAGGATATTCACTCTCCTGTCGAATAGTTTCGGCGGCTGGTAGGCGATACGCATTAATTAAAATAATACTTGCGTACCTTGTTCAGGACAGTGACTGTGCTACTTTCTTTCTTTCTTTCTTTCTTTCTTTCTTTCTTTCTTTCTTTCTTTCCTTTATTTGTAGCTTATTGATGACACCAGATGCCATAACGGAAATGCCGTGATGGTATGTTTGTTTAATATTCAAAATCAAGTGACAGACGCTATTTGACTTTGCGGTGGAGGGGATAGGGACCTGATCTCGGATGTTCCGAGAGATGCCGGCGCACAGTTGTCCAGAACGCAAAACTATGTAAGAAAATCAACTTCATCATAACCGAAGTTTAAGTAATATCTAGGCTTAAACAAAAGCTAGGCATTGTGCACAACAGCATACAAAACATCAATATCAGTAAGAGGTGGGACAAAACATGAGTTTTTTTTTTAAAGTCACGCTCTTCAGTTGATTTTTGTTCGTGGGGTCAGTGGCTGTTTTATACTGTTAAACCTTCCCTTATGGAGGTCATAGGACAAGATGTGTACTTTCATTTAATACGCGAAAAGCAATCTATAATACGTTAGCATTCATTTAATTGGCACGTTTACTGAGATTTGTGCAACTAGTTTTTTTTTTTTTTTTTTTTTTTACGACATATTTAACAGGCTGTGCATTACAAGTAAACCTGAGTTAACTTTCAATTCTTCTACCCACACATTAATCAAATATTAAACTCTATACGGCTTAAAATTTAGCTGCTACATCCTGCAAACTTAGATGTTATATTCATCTCTTGGTGGCGCTTTACGAATTCGACAGCAGCCACTTTTCAGAGTCTGGATGAAGGAGCTTAATTTCTCCAAGAAAAATTCAACACTTCTTGAACATATAATGAACAACTAAATTATGGAGTATATCCATGAATCTAGCATTTTGTTACCAACTGCGAAAAATATGGCAGGCTAGTCATCTTTTAGGAGCATAATTTCTATTAAAACATTAAAAATTATCAGAAAAACTAATTTTTCCCTAATTCCCTAATTACACGAGCATAATTCGTTTTTGCATAGATGCGTATAAAATTTCATGGAAATATGTTACATAGGGGAGAAATTATTAACTCTGTATAAATGTAGCCTCTAAACACAAGAAGTAGATTCCCATATAAAAACCATTATCTGAATTTATGCTACCTGTAACTATACTGTGTGAAATATAATGTAAATATTTCAGTTAAGATAGAAATTATTAATTTAGTCTATAAAGCACTTCCGATACAACTCTTCACACAATAATAATAATAATAATAATAATAATAATAATAATAATAATAATAATAATAATAATAATAAATAATTCTGAGCTTCAGTGCAAGAACTCTTTAACCCTCACACAGCTTGTTCTGAGAAAAATCAGTATTAAAGAAATTTATACACATTAAACAAATTGTAATGCTATATGTTGTCATGTCTCTTCTATCCCTCACGTGGAAACTTAGGCTTACACAGCAGCAAGAATAAGATAACAACGTTATTATCATCTGTCCTTTTATGGCTATACAGTTTTTGCAGTGAACTACAGAATTATTAACTATTATTATTACAGACCTGTTATTTTTTTCACTTTTTTCACACACACACACACACACACACACACACACACACACACACACACACACACACATCTATTATACTAAACATAAACCCACAAGAGAAAACAATACTTGTATTAACTGTAAACATTTTTCTTCCTTTCTTTATTTTTAGCAGAATCCTCCATTTCACCCTTTATCTCACTAGATGCGCTTCCCGCAGACATTCTTCATTATATGTTTCACACACCACTTCGTAACACTTGCAGCGGTTGACTTTTGTTTTCTTGTCTTTTTCTCTAGGGTATATTGTACATAGTGCTCGGTATCGGTGCTCGTTCACGTGATATTTTACCTTTGTTTTTCTTGCTAACTCCTGCCAATTTTTCTGATATTTCCCGTAGTTGATTGGTCAAGTACTGCGGATTGATTCCCGGTTATAACAAACACACCTACACTACATTCCAATGATTTCTGACTCGTTACTGCACATTTTAGAAACACTGTACGAAAGCACACACAGTCTCTCGTAAATCAACAGGTTACAACAGAGACTTACACTTGCAAACGCGTGGGGATTTCAGAAAATTTCTTACTATTTCAGTACCTTTAACTGTACAACAGATTTTGTTTTCTCGAAAAAGAAAGGTCAACGTTACTATTGACAAAAGACAGAAACGTACGATTACAATACCTTTATTTTAAACAATCTTAGAGGTGGTCTGGGAATTCCTAAACTCACCACGCGACTACTTAACCCTAGACAGGTAATCATCACTGTACTCATGTTAAAGGTAAGCATTCGTAATTTTTACTACTCACATTTTAATTAACTGAAATCAACTCAATATCACACATTTAACAACTTTTACACATTTCGTAGCCATTAGTGTTCATTTAATTTTAAGTTTGTCATAAAGTCTTTACGTTCATGTTATTGTCCTATTTACAATTAGTGCAAACAACAGCGCGATGTTCTCTGCAGAACCCCTTTTTGCAAAGTCCACAAAATGTTGTCATCATTCTCCTCTTCTTTGCAGGACATTTATAGCAAACAGTACGTTCACCATCTGGCTGCATTACCTGGCATTGTTGTTGCACAGCAATGTTCAGATGTTCTTCAATTGTTGCCCGCAGAGATCGGTGTAAAGTAGGACGTGCAAAGCGGTGCTGCATCCACGGTTTTGTCAGCTCTTCACACAATTGGAAAATGAATTGTTTTCTTGATATTGTTTTCTGAGTTCTTCTAACTATAAATTATCCATGAATTTATACTTGCAATATTTAGCATGTTGTAAAATATTGCTAGTGGCCAGCGCCTCGTCTTTCTATTGCAGGAAAGATTGTGGCACATTTGACATAGTGTATCTACACCACCTTTAGTCCCATTGTAAATAATAATAATAATAATAATAATAATAATAATAATAATAATAATAATAATAATAATAATAATAATAATAAAGGCTTTACATATAACGTGTTGCTTACTGTTGTCATTGCAGTCCACGTCGGTGGGGGTGGGGGGGTTTCTTTCTCCTCCTCCTTCCTCTAGAAAGAGCAGTTACCAGGGTCTAAGGAAGTGAATGCCCTTTTCTTTCTGGGCTCATCCCTACATTTGTCTTAGCTCCTTAGGGAAAACCACGGAAAACCCTCAGGCTTGCGAATAGACTGAATGAATGAGAGGAGAAACTTTAAAGGTACGTGAAAACACGTCCATGCAAGGGAGTTGGGACTGTGAAAAATTGAATATGTGAAATCCAAGACTGTATTTGCCAGGCGAGCAAAGAAGAAGAAGAAGAAGAAAGGCTTACGTATGACGTGTGGCTTACTGTTGTCATTGCAGTCCGCGTCGGCCAGCGGTGGGAGGGGGGGGGTCAATATACCTGCACATATCAGTTCAAATTATAAAAACCTCTTAATGCTACTGCGGTACTATTCCATTGCCGAACACAATATGAAGAAATTAGCAGATCCCTGAACTGAACTCTTATTACTCTGAAATTACCGCGCAGTACAATTATAGCTATGACGCATTGCAAGCGTTAGTCACCATATCGATTTGCTAAGCAAATTTTATCCCTTTAGAGCATGTCCCCCCCCCCCTCCTCCTCCATATCAGCCAACAACATACTGGATGAAGAAGACTCCTGCAAAAGGGACGAATTAAGATTTAATTTTATTTTAATGATAGACTAACATTGCAAAGTTCCAAAATAATTTTTTGCATTCCTTCATTACACTAGTCGTACAAAATTGCGGTCGTATCTCGTACTATCTATACTAATAATAAATCTGTAGCCGAAATTTTTCTGGTAAGTTTCGATTTTCCAAAAGTAATTGGTCCTAACATATATAATTAACCACCCTGAAACCGAAAATCGCATTTTTGAAAATTTTGTTTGTATGTCTGTCTGTATGTTTGTTACCTTTTCACGCGATAATGGCTGAACCGATTTATATGAAAACTGGAATATAAATTAAGTTTGTTGTAACTTAGATTTTAGGCTATATGGCATTCGAAATACTTTATTTAAAAGGGGGGTTATAAGGGGGCCTTAATTAAATAAATCGAAATATCTCGCTTATTATTGATATTTGAGAAAAAATGTTACATAACAGATGTTCCTTTAAAAATGATTTCCGTTAAGTTTTATTTTTTTACAA